>NC_135330.1:57628682-58264416 GCF_023851605.1 Tamandua tetradactyla | reverse complement strand
AATTGTAACAAATGTTCCATATCAGTGCAAGGTGTTGGTGGTGGGGTGGTATATGGGAATCTTGTATTTTATGCATAATTGTTCTGTAAACCCAAAACTTCTCTAGGAGAGAGAGAGAAAAAAAGAAGAAGGCTCTGCCCTAGGTGGTTAAGCCACTGAGAATGCTCTCCATGAGATCACTGTCCTGTCTTGTGCCCATTGAGGTCCTGGTAGATGGGTTGGGAAGATGTAGTCCTAACTAAAGATACACACACACACACACACACACACACACACACAATGTCACTGACAGAGCAGGACCTCATTACTGGGCCTAGAGCTTGGTGTGGGACTCTATTCCAACCACGGTCCGGATCTAGGAAGGTGGAGCTCTGAGGGCTGGGTGGGTGCAGACAGCACCCTGTGCTGCACACCAGTCTCACTGGCCACTGCCAGGGCTGCCCTCTGGTCTGCCTTGCTGTCTCTACCCCAGTGCCCATGGCTGAGCACCTACCCAGCCCAGCCCACGGCCAGAGGTAGTTCATAGTTCTTGTCTTTCTCACTTCACCTGCAGGGTAATGAATCCCTGGTGACCTCACAGGAATGAAGACCTGGAAGACCCAAGGGCAAGTTCATGCTTGCAAAACCAGCTTTTGGTAACAGAGAAATTTGAGTCAGGAACCAATCCCTTAATCTGAAGAGGCCTAGCTCAACCAGTCCGCATGGCCCAAGGGCTGCAGAAGGGGTCTTTTCAGATCCCTCAGGAGAAGAGGTTGGAAAGGAATCCCTGCTATTTCTAGAGGGGTTAGGCTATAAGAGGCATCAGTTTATTGGGGCCGTGTAGAAACTCACAGAACATTCAGAGCTGGAGGTCATCTAACAACCACAACCATGGAATTATAACAACTACAGTGCTTGATCTTATATACACATATACGCCAGACAGGCTTCCACATCCTTAGATGTATTAACTCATTAATCCTCACAACAAATCCTTAAGGTAGACTCCTTTATTATTCCCATTTTACAGAAAGGGAACCCGAGCTAGAGAGATTACTTAACGGCCAACTGTGACACAGCTGGCGAGTGGCTGAGCCAGGCTGTGGACCACAGCACTTAGTGCCAAGTCTGCTCTCCTACCCATCGACAGTCTGTGGATCCAGTCCAACACCTTATTTTCAGAGAGAAACACTGGGCCTAAGGAGCAGAAGAGACCTGCCCTACGGCCCACCAGCAGCAGATTCACCTCCCATTGTGGGCAGAAGCAATGTGTAATCATTCCTGGAAGCCGCTCCCCTGAGATCTTGCTGAGTGAGGAGATGAGTAAACTACTTGCATTAAACCACTAACAAACCCACTCTGATTTCTAAGGTTGCGTTTTCCTGGAGTAGGCCATTTTACATAATCCATTCTCAGATGATCACAGCAGATCACAGAATTTACAGGACACAAGCTGCTGTGACATTTATTACATGGGTTATTTCGTTTAGCGTTCAAGACGTTCCAATGGAATAGAAATTTATAATGCCCATTTTACAGAAAAGGAAACTGAGTCTAAAAGCAGTTAAATGACATGCTAGCAAATGATTGGATAGACATGTAAATCTGGCCGTCTGATTTTTCTACACTTCTGCTTCCCGGCCGAGATATTAGAAGGTAAGAAGATGGATAGAACTAATGTTTTGCAGTCTTCATGGCATTATTCTTTTGGTCATGAACTTCGTCCTCACGAGGTCTGCCAGAGCCTCTCAGAAGCTGAGAGCAGCCCAGTCATTTCTAATTTTCAAGAGTCTCGCTATATTTTTTTTAAAAAAGGAAGAAATGACAAAAGAGGGCTAAAAAGTGGTAGGATAGTTTAAGTATTTACATTGAATCATTTCACGCTTTTAATCCATAAACACAAAATATCATGTAATATAATTGTGCTGTTCATAAGATTATTACGGAGTTATAAACATAATTCATGGTGTCTCTACCAGTAGCACGATATGGGAATAAGCACTATTTTTTCATGGTTTAACATGCTAAATAAGTGTCCTCTTCATTCTTTCTGCCTGCGAATTTCCTATGACCTTGTGGATAACTAATTTGGTGATGATTTGAAGCCTTTCCAGGAGCCCCCTCCTGCCACCAGACGTAGGCTCTGCCCGGGGCAGGAGTCCCGAGGGAAGGAAGGCTCCAGGGGGTTAGAGGACAGAAGCTGCCCTGGGTTCTGCCACGCCCCTGGTCTCTCAGCACTGCGGCATCAGCTCACACTGTCCTTGGAAGCCACCACACCCTCGTGGCAGCCAGGTTGCCCCGTGGGGTCCTCACTGCGTGCCCCTGACAAGCGTATACAGCTGCTTTTCCTAGGGGTGCTGGGCCTCACAGCAAGGGGCTTTATGCTAGCTGGAGATGGGGAGGGTGGGACTGGAAACCCCACCTGTTCACTCCTCTGAAATACTCCCCCAGCTCTCAATGAAATCACTGCCCAAACCACCCAGAGAACCCAAAGCTGAGATCCACCTTCTCAAGTGGAGAGACAGAGCCCAGGAGTCGGGAACCTGATAAAGCAGCATGGCCAGGTGGCTTGGAGGAGCCAAGCACCTCGAGATGAGAGCTCACAAGGGACCCTGTGGCAGACTGGAGCGGAGAAGCCGGGAGCCTGGAGACCTGGAACTGCCCCCTGGAAGCCCCTCCAGGACAGCCTGATTCAAACCCTAATATTAGAAATAGACACAGTGGGGGATCGGTTCTGGAATCTTTCTTCCAATTGGAAGAGGCGACTGCCCTGCCGGTGCAAGGACTCTGCGAGATGAAATCTCATCCAAAGCTTTTGCACCAACTGCCACGGCTCCCCACCTGACCTCGCAGCTTATTCTCTCCAGCTCAGCCTAGCTGAACTCTTGTCTCCTACTTCATTCACCCTCCTGTGAGCCTCATATTAAGTGACATTTCCATGTGAAGGTATTCATTCATCTCAGCTTTTTATGTCTCAGGCCTGACCCCAGGCATTCCTGGTCCCCCTCTTCATCCTGGAATGCCCCAGAGGCAAGAAACTGTGCCAGCCCTTCCTTTTCACCTTTCCCCACCTCCACTACACCCCAGGATAGGGCTCTACCCACAGGGCAGCTTTATCATAGAGCTGTCTCTTCTGAGCAGAGCCCTGGGATTTGGGAGATGGCCAGAAGCTGTCTCTGCCCTTTTTGCTTCCCACCCTGCAAGGAAAACTTCTTTTTAAGCAAAAGAGTGTCCAGACCAAACCTATGTTTAGCAGAGACTCACAGAGGAACATAAAAGCAAGTCAAATTCCTTGACACAGCAGGTAAGAGCCGTTCACTGACCAGCCCACTCGCCTTATAAGCTTCATATCCAAGGCTGTAAAATGCCTTTTATAACCTTCCATTGTAAGTCATGATATGTTTTGGACATGATGAGGACCTATGGAAGGTTTTCAGGCAGAGAAATATCTGTGTTTTAGAAAGAGCCCCTGGGTAGAGGTTAGAGTGGGAAAAACCTGAAGCCAGGACTTGTCTCCACCATTAAATTGGCATTCACTGATGGAAGGGACTGTTCTCTCACGTCAGATGAGGGGTTCCCATTGGCAATGGCAGGAACTCCCAACCCCTGTGCCTAAGCCTGGACACATGCCCAGGGAAAGCTTACCTGAACAGGAAATCGAGGCCCCAGTGGGTCATGAGTTGCCTCTGGTAACCCACGCTCCACTGGCCGGCCAAGATCGAGACCCTGGAGATGCAACCCTGTGAAGCAATTCCTCTGCCTCCAGCTCCAAGGGCAATATGACTCCTTCTCTGGGTTCAGTTATCCTCCCTCTGGCACCAATTTCCCAAATTCCTAGCACCCTGGCCACATGCAGCTGGTGGTAAAGATCACGCTGAAACTCCATCCCCAGCCAGTGACTTGGCCTTAGTACCACATACCAAAGCCTGGCACTGCAGGCAGGGTCATGCGGAGGGCTGGGCAGGGAGCTGGGCTGGGATTTATGGGCACCTCAAGTCCTTGGGAAGCTCAGCCATGGGGAGGAAAGGTGGCTGGCAGTCCCTTGCCCAAGAAATCCATGGAGCAAGACTACACCCTGGGGCTGGAGTGGAGATAGCCCTTCCCTACAGGTGGTTCCTATCCTGATGGAGAAGCCACAGCTCCTGCCTTCCATGTCTGATGGCAGAGGCAGAGCGTTCTATTTTAATGTGGAGACCCCCTCTCTAAGATCAGATCACCTATCAGTAGTGCCTATCATTGCTCTGTTGGCTCTGACAACCAATTTTCTCTATGACATTTGAGATGGAAGCCAATATGTACTAAGCGTCTACCTTGAGTGACTATGCAACATACTTACCATTATCATCTAATTTAATCTTACTTTTTCCCACTGTGGACGAAAAAAAAACAGTTTCCCACCACCACTGGCTGATTTTAAGTCTGCATATTTGGAAATGTATCTTCAAAAGAGAGGAGGGCGAGATTCTGAATAACAGGGAATGATGAGACTTGGAGAAGGCATGGGAGTCACTGGAAATTGCACAGTAAATGTGGGAGGAAGTTGCTAGAATATAGTGGATAAAAGCCTCAAAGTTAAAGGCTGAGAGCTTAGGGTCAGGATGCAGAATTAACAGAACCACCCTTGCCATGGCCCCTAACTATTATAGATAACCAAACGGTTAAACAGTCACCCGGTGGTTTGCCAAGTCACTCACCCTCCCAATTACTGGAATGAGTTGGAAAATTGGTAACGTTTGAAGACACAAGGGGAGCCACAGTAAATGATCAAGTCTCTATTAATTTATTAATTTTGGTTCAGAGGAGTTTGAATGGATTATGTACCCTGGAAAAACCATGTTTAAATCCTAATCAATCTTGTGGAGGCAGCCATTTATTTTAATCCCTATTCAGCAGTGTAGTTTGGAAACTTGATTAGATTATCTCCATGGATATGTGGCTCTGCTCATTCCAGGTGGGTCTTGATTAGTTTACTGGAATCCTTTAAAAAAGGAAGCATTTTAGGGAGAGCCATGAGAGAGCCACAAGAACCACAGAGCCCACCAAGCCAGAAACCTTTGGAGATGAAGAAGGAATGTGCTCCCAGAGGAGCTTCACGAAACAAGAAGCCCAGAGAGAAAGCTAGCAGATGTCGCCATGCTTGCCATGTGCCCTTCCAGTTGAGAGAGAAACCCTGAACTTCATCGGCCTTTCTTGAGTGAAGATAACCTGTTGTTTGGTGCCTTAATTAGGACATTTTTATAGACTTGCTTTAATTGGGACATTTTCATGACCTTAGAACTGTAAACTAGCAACTTAATAAATTCCCCCTTTTAAAAGCTATTCCAGTTCTGGCCTATCACATTCCAGCAGCTTGCAAACTAGAACAGAGGGCAATCAGGAAGTTCCAAAACCCAAACAGAAGTTGAGGTGTAAAATGTTAAAATTCCATCAATGATTATAATTTCACAGACATAAATACCAAAGTAATAAAAGGAAATAACCTTGAATGCTGGAAGAACATTAGCTGCTATAAAGTAAGGATGGAAATTTTGTGCTTGCTGATAAACAAGGCCTTTGGCGCCATGCAAAGTAGAAAAGCCACGAGGGTTTATTGTTTTAGATTCCCATCTTTTCTTTGACCCTTAATGCTTTTACCACAATTGATCTCCACCTATTTTATTTCCCAAACATGGCTCAGATAACTTCTGGATTTTTTTTTCCCCTAAAAATTAAATCTAACATTCAAGAAAGTTTGACCTCCTATTGGTATTGTGTGAGTTACAGGGAAGTCAGATAGACATGGGAAGGAGGAAAGGGAAGGGAGGTAGGGATGGAGGCAGAAAGAAAGGGGGGGAGTAAGAGAAAAGGGAAAGAAGGAGGAAAGCAGGAAGGAGCCAGAAAGGCAAAGAAAAAGAAAGAAATACTACCAGTACTAGTCACTAGGAAAGGTGACAAGTGGTTTGTTTAGCTTAATGACATGGTCCAAATGCCCAGCCAGCATCATCAAATGATTTTAGGCAACCAAAGTGTGCTTCCTCCCCTTATGTTCCTGATTCTTTTATCCTAAAACTCCTATGCCTCCTACCTTCACTCCAGCTGATTCTGAAAAATGCCCCAGGCAATCCTTGGGTTTGACTGTAGGCCACATCCCAGGGGGCCAACTGTCAGCCTGGGTCCTCGGGAAACTGACAGGATCTGCCTGGATCTTATTGATGCCCTAGGTGGAAAAGGGCTTTGCTGCCTGGTAACTGATTTGTGCCCCTGGAGGTACTTGATCAAGAACTACTTGACAATAGACCAGCATTGTGGCTCCAGGAAACTGGGGACCTGAAGACTTGAGGTCCATTCTTGGTCTGGTCTTGTGTCCATCTTGGAAATAGCAACTCTGGTGTTCTCTCTCCATGCTGGATAAAGTTCTCTGGGATGCTCCTCTTCATCTCTTCTCATTGCCCCACTATATACACATGCCATACAGGTGAGTGTGGAACGCACATGCGTGCATCCACAACACACACATGTGCACTCACAGATGCACATGCACACACACAGACACATACAGGCATATCTAGGTCTGCTGGTTTAAAAGGATTTATGTACCCTAGAAAAGCCATGTTTTAATGCTAATCAACCTTGTGAAGGCAACATTTTTTTCTAATCCCTATTCAGTACCATAGGTTGGAAAGTTGATTAGGTTATCTCTGCGGAGATATGACTCAATCAATTGTGGGTATTAAACTTGATTAGATGAAGGTGTGTCTCCACCCATTCTATGTGGCCTTGATTAGTTTACTGGAATCCTATAAAAAGGAGACATTTTAGAGAGAGTTTCTTTTGAGAACAAGGAGAGAGTTGCAGAACCACAACAGAAGGATGAGAGAACCAGAGTCCACCAGCCAGCGACCTTTGGAGATGAAGAAGGAAAATGCCTCCTGGGGAGCTTCATGAAACAAGAAGCCTGGAGAGAAAGCTAGCAGACATCACCATGTTCACCACGTGCCTTCCCAGTTGAGAGAGAAATGCTGAACTCATCGGCCTTTCTTGAGTAAAGTTAACTTCGTGATGGTGTTTTGGTTTGGACACTTTTATAGACTTGCTTTAATTTGGAGATTTTCATAGCCTTAAAACCTTAAATTTGTAACTTATTAAATCCCCCCTTTTAAAAGCCATTCCGTTCCTGGTATATTGCATTCTGGCAGCTAGCAAACTAGAACACTGGATATCAGGCCACTTAGTTATAAGATCGTGATTTCTTCCTGGAATGTGAAACTTTTCTTGCCTCATCATCCTCTTCTAGAGAAAATTCCACTATTGGTGTTGAATTTTTATTCTAGTCCAATATACATGCTCATTGCCCTTCCAATTGAAAGCCCCTTTTTGTCTCCAGGCCCTGTTTTTAGGTCACTTAATCTGCCTTGAATCTGAGTCCCTTTATTTATTTCAAGACTCATTCTTTAAAGCCTCTTGAAGACCCTTCTCTGCCAGAAACTGTCCCTGGTTAATTTATCTGGACTCAGTACCCTCCTCCTCCCCCCTCCCCACCCACACAAAAGTCAAGACATTTGCCAAGGACTCAGCCTGAGTGTTTTGTCCCCACCCCCACCAACCTCCCGCTCCACCCCCACAAATGCACATTCACATTCATAAATACAATTCCATGAGCTCCTCAAGGACAGCACCTTGCCTCCTTCTCTTTTCTTGCTATCCTCAGAAGGATAGCCTCATGCTAGATTCTACTCAAGAATTACTCAGCCTTGGGTGTTTTGCCAGACGAGGTCCTTAAGGGTAGAGGCCTGGGCAGACTCAGCACTGCAGATATTTACTGAATAACTGATGAAAAAGACTGGAGACGTGCGGGCATGGTGGGCAGGATGGCAAAAGAGAATGGCTGATTCAGTCCTGGAGGCACTGAGGTTGAGCTCCTCGCTAGCAAGGCTAATCTCAGAACTTGAGACAGATCTTCCCTACTGAGCAACCTATAGGCAATTGCCCTTGACTGGTTGGAGAAGATTTAGCATCCCTCAGCTCTAGCATTTAATGAGCTGCCCAGGCCCTTAATTGACTTATCAGCTTTTCTGCCAGGGAAACTATCTGCTGGGGAGAGAAAGTGGGAGGAACCTAGAAAAAATGAAGAAAACGGAGGACAGGTCTCCCATGTCAGGGCATTGGAAAGACTCTGGAGTCAAAGGACATCTGGGCAAATGAAGCCCGTGCCCCACAATCCACTCCACGCAGCAAGAGCGAAAGGCCAGGAAAAAAAAGAGAGTGATGTATTTGCTTGCAATCTATTTTTAATATCCCACAAATATGCCCCACTCTTAAGCAAGGCTTGACTGAGCTGCCAGGCAGGTTCATCCCATTTGCCCCCCAAGAATTCCTCAAAGGTTGTCTCATCAAGGATACAAAATCCTGAAGTAAAGAGAAGCAGCGACTCCCTGGCCATAGGCCCAGTACTGCCCAAGTCCTGTGATTGTGGCCATTTATGGTAGGGCCCCCCAAAAAGGGTAAATAGAAGTCAGGATAGGTTTTCTAAAGAGGGAGGAGAGATGTACATGGAAAAGAGAAAACCATCTCTCCTTCCTCCTTCCCCCACCCCTCCTGTTGCATGAAGCTTCAGCAGTTTCCCTAAAGGCTCTCAGCCCATGAGATGGTCACCGACCCAGCCTGGAACAACAGAGCCACCCCCTCCAATGGCCACGATGAGGGGGACTGAGGAATAAAGCAGCAGTGGGGGTATCAGGAAAGGAGCCATAAGTGTCTACGTGAATTCAAATTCTTCTTGACTCGTTTGACTTGATTTTCTTCAACCTGTACCCCAGTTTTCCTGGTTCTCTGTCCTTCCCCTCCTCGCTGAGAAAACTGGAATAGTTGGTAAGATGGTATCTGCCCTTCCTTCTCTTTGGGGGACAGTTACTGGGCCCAAGTGTATTATCAGAATGCCTCGGCTGCAGTTCTGGTCCATGTACCCCCAGCCCTTGCAGTTCATTTTCAGTGATGTGAAAATATAGTCCCAGCTATGATGGGAGTTTTCCAAAGAACACAATGGGCAATGAGTAAGAAACTCCCCCTTTCAAAAGAAAATCCCTCAAAAAAATAATAAAGAAAACCCCTCAAACTACTCCAGAGGTAAATGTTCACTCCTGAGTCTTCCTTCACACACACACACACACACACACCACAAAACACAAACACTGTACCTTCCTATTTATAAAGAGGAAACTAGGGGAGCCTGGGTGGGGGTGGGGGGTGGGGGGTGGGGGGCGGAGGAGGAGGAGGAGAGACTAGGGTAGCGGAGGAGGCAGGAGTGCCGGGTACCCGGCCCGGGCGAGCTCGCGGGAAAGAGACTGATGATGAGCAAGCTTTACATCGGGAACCTGAGCCCTGCCGTCACCGCCGACGACCTCCGGCAGCTCTTCGGGGACAGAAAACTGCCCCTGGCGGGACAGGTCCTGCTCAAGTCCGGCTACGCCTTCGTGGACTACCCCGACCAGAACTGGGCCATCGGCGCCATCGAGACCCTCTCGGGTAAAGTGGAATCGCATGGGAAAATCGTGGAAGTTGATTACTCAGTCTCTAAAAAGCTAAGGAGCAGGTAAATTCAAATTCGAAACATCCCTCCTCACCTGCAGTGGGAGGTTTTGGATGGACTTTTGGCTCAGTATGGGACAGTGGAGAATGTGGAACAAGTCAACACAGACACAGAAACTGCCGTGGTCAATGTCACAAATGCAACAAGAGAAGAAGCAAAAACAGCTGTCGAGAAGCTAAGTGGGCATCAGTTTGAGAACTACTCGTTCAAGATTTCCTACATCCCAGATGAAGAGGTGAGCTCCCCTCCACCCCCTCAGCAAGCCCAGCGTGGGGACCACTCTTCCTGGGAGCAAGGCCATGCCCCTGGGGGCTCTGCTCAGGCCAGACAGATTGAGTTCCCGCTGCGGATGTTGGTCCCCACCCAGTCTGTTGGTGCCATCATCGGAAAGGAGGGCTTGACCATAAAGAACATCACTAAGCAGACCCAGTCCCGGATAGACATCCACAGAAAGGAGAATTCCGGGGCTGCAGAGAAGCCTGTCACCATCCATGCCACCCCAGAGGGGACTTCTGAAGCATGCCGTATGATTCTTGAAATCATGCAGAAAGAGACTGATGAGACCAAATTAACCGAAGAGATTCCTCTGAAAATCTTGGCCCACAATGGCTTGGTTGGGAGACTGATTGGAAAAGAAGGCAGAAACTTGAAGAAAATTGAACATGAGACGGGGACCAAGATAACAATTTCATCCTTGCAGGATCTGAGCATCTACAACCCTGAGAGAACCATTACTGTGAAGGGCACCGTGGAGGCCTGTGCCAATGCCGAGGTGGAGATCATGA
The DNA here is from genome assembly GCF_023851605.1 of Tamandua tetradactyla. Taxonomy (NCBI): domain Eukaryota; kingdom Metazoa; phylum Chordata; class Mammalia; order Pilosa; family Myrmecophagidae; genus Tamandua; species Tamandua tetradactyla. The sequence continues at coordinate 58,254,087 of NC_135330.1, read as the reverse complement.
AGAAGCTGCACGAGGCCTTTGAAAACGACATGCTGGCTGTTAACCAACAAGCCAATCTGATCCCCGGGTTGAACCTCAGCGCACTCGGCATCTTTTCAACAGGACTGTCCATGCTGCCTCCACCAGCAGGGCCCCGTGGAGCTCCCCCCGCTCCCCCCACCACCCCTTCGCTACCCACTCCGGATACTTCTCCAGCCTGTATCCCCCTCACCAATTCAGCCCGTTCCCACATCATCACTCCTATCCAGAGCAGGAGATTGTGAATCTCTTCTTCCCAACCCAAGCTGTGGGCGCCATCATTGGGAAGAAAGGGGCATACATTAAACAGCTAGTAAGACTTGCTGGGGCCTCCATCAAGATTGCTCCAGCAGAAGGTCCCGATGTCAGCGAAAGAATGGTAATCATAAGTGGACCACCAGAAGCCCAGTTCAAGGCCCAGGGACGGATCTTTGGGAAACTGAAAGAAGAAAACTTCTTTAACCCCAAAGAAGAGGTGAAGCTTGAAGCCCACATCAGAGTGCCCTCTTCAACAGCTGGCCGGGTGATTGGCAAGGGTGGCAAAACTGTGAACGAACTGCAGAACTTAACCAGTGCAGAAGTCATCGTGCCTCGCGACCAAACGCCAGATGAGAACGAGGAAGTGATTGTCAGAATTATTGGGCATTTCTTGGCTAGCCAGACTGCACAGTGCAAGATCAGGGAAATTGTACAGCAGGTGAAACAGCAGGAACAGAAATATCCTCAGGGAGTCGCCTCACAGCGCAGCAAGTGAGGCTCCCCAGGCACCAGCAAAACCATGGATGAATGTAGCCCTTCCAACACCTGACAGAAGGAGACCAAACACAGCCAGCCGGATTGGGAGCAAGCCAAAGACCACCCTGAGAAATGACAAGTCTGCAGAGGCCCGGAGGTCAGCCCTCAGGGCTAAGGTGGGAGCGGAACGGGGGGAGGGAGAGCTCAGCAGTCTCCCCAGGACCGCGCAGCAGCAGACACGCCCACTCCAGGGTTCTGCAGGCTTCCCAGCCATCCACATCACCAGCCACTCAGATCTCTCCTCAACTCTCCTCAACTCCCACGACGCTATCCCTTTTTGAACTAACATAGGTGAATATGTTCAAAAGGAAAGCAAAATTCATACCCTTTTCTTTTTTTGTGGAAAATAGTCTCTGTACATGTGTGTACATATTAGAAGGGGAAAGATGTTAAGATATGTGGCCTGTGGGTTACACAGGGTGACTGCAGCGTTAATATATTTTAGAAATAATATATCAAATAACTCAACTAACTCCTATTTTTAATCAATTATATATACATTTTTTCTTTTAAAGAGAAAGCAGGCTTTTCAAGACTTTCAGGAATAAAGTTGTTCTTGGGGAGGTCTAATGCTATAATAAGGAACTTCAAGGTCACCCAACACAAAATTCACCCAGAGGGAAATCTCATCTAAAGGACACTCACAGCAGTTCTGGATCACCTGTGTATGTCAACAGAAGGGATACCGTCTCTTTGAAGAAGAAACTCTGTCTCTCTTCATCCCTGTCTAGCTCACATAACCGTTTCTCTTTGCTTCACAGGTTTTAGACTGGTTTTTGCATACTGCTATAAAATTCTGTCTCTCTCTGTTTATCTCTCCCCTGCTCTTTCTCCATCCCCTTCCTTCCCATCCCCATTCTTTTTAATTCCCTCATCCCTCTGTCTCCATTCCCTGTATCTGCATACCCACTCCACCCCCTCCTCACTGCCCCTTATACCCACCTACCCCCCACCCCCAGCCCCCAGCAAAGCAGTGCTCTGAGTATCACATCACACAAAAGGAACAAAAACGAAACACACAAACCAGCCTCGACATAACACTTGGCTACTTAAAAGAACAAGAGTCAATGGTACTTGTCCTAGCATTTTGAAAGAGGAAAACAAGAACCCACCAAAACTGACCAGCCAACAAACAAAAATTCTACCAAGAAAGAATGTATTTTGTCTTTTTTAAATTTTGGTATATAAGCCATCAGTATTTGGCAAAATGATTTCTTTCTTTTTGAAAAAAAATGTGGAGGAAAATAGAAATTTACTAGAGGTCGTTGGCCCAGGGCGTTAAATTTACAGATTTTTTTTAACGAGAAAAACACACAAAAAAAGCTACCTCAGGTGTTTTTTACCTCAGCACCTTGCTCTTGTGTTTCCCTTAGAGATTTTGTAAAACTGATAGTTGGAACTTTTTTTAATAAAAATGAGTTGGAAAAAAGAATAAGATATCAATTGCCAGCCTGGAGAAGTCCAAGTGTGCAACAACTGTTCTGAATTGTCTTCCGCTAGCCAAGAAACTTACATGGCCTTCTTTTGGACAAACCTTGAAAATGTTTATTTTGAAAAGATGACAAAGAAAAACAGAGAGAGAAAATATTGGAGATGTCCTGAATTTTATGGGGTACGCGCCATTAGGGCTTTTTGTGCTAAAGGATGAACATGAACTGGTTTATGTGAACAAGCCATTGTACCGCCAGACTGTAATGCCAGTTTCCTTTACTGCAAAAAGTGTTCTGTGACAAAAAAAAAAAAGAAAAGAAATATATCCAGCTAACAAGAAAAAAAAAGAGAGAGAGAAAAAAAGAGGAAACTAAGTCACAAAGAAATAACATGGAAACCAAGCATAGAGGAAAGCAGGACGTCTCTCTTCCAGACAAAGTGTCTGGGAAAATCTTCCTCTATCTCTTCGCTCCCCAAAGGAAGGCCCGCTAAGACGAGACATCTGCCTCTATTCAAACAACTCTTAGACCAGGGGAAGAACATTTGCTCGGACTCCAGTTAAGGGAAACAGAAGCTGAAGGGTAAGGACAGGTCCTATAAATACCAGATCAAACTTCTTGGGAAATTTATAGAGAATAGGATGGACACATATATTCCCATAATAGTTAGGAAAAGTTTTGCCTGGTGAGTAAATGGGTGAGATCCATTTCCTCATTTGATGACTATTTATTGAATAACTATTATGTTATTATGTGACAGATAGTGTGTCCTTGGCCTCATAGAGTTTTCAGTCTAAACTGCATTCTAGCAGAGGATAAAGGCAAACAAGAAATTATAATGAAATATAATGAAGGCCACGGTAAGGGGACTATCAGAGTTTAGTGGGATCATGATAGCAACCCCAACCCAGACTTGGGAGAAGGGGAGCAAGCTGAAGGGGGGTTTCCTGGAGGAATTGATAGCATGTGTCAGACTGGATTTGCTTTGGGCTTCAAAATTCTTTTACTGAAGCTCAGTCATGAGCTGCTTACAGCTGCAGCAGCAGAAGGCAAGGGTGCTAGTTTCTGATACGGTTTGCGTGGGGCTCCTCCATTGGGGAGAAACCTGTCTGAGCAGGTCAGAAGGACTTAACACAGTGGTCAGAAGAACTATGCGGCTCCCCATTCTTTTTTTTTTTTTTTTTAATTTTTATTAATAAAACCAATCAACATACAACATAAACATTCTTAACATATGAACATTCCATACTTTGTGCAATCAACGGCTCACAATATCATCACATAGTTGTATATTCATCACCATGATCATTTCTCAGAATATTTACATCACTCCAGAAAAATAAATAAAAAGAAAAAAATTCATATATACCATATCCTTTACTCCTCCCTCTCATTGACCTATTTATTTATTTTATTTTTTGCATGGGCAGGCACCGGGAATCAAGCCCGGGTCTCTAGCATGGCAGGCGAGAACTCTGCCTGCTGAGCCACCATGGCCCACCCTCTACCCAATTTATTTTAACATTTGTTCCCCCTATATTTATTTATTTTTGATCCATATATTTTACTCATCTGTCCGTACTGTAGATAACAGGAGCATCAGAGCAGAGCAAGGTTTTCACGATGGCACAGTCACTTGCAAAAGCTATATCATTATACAATCATGTTAAAGAAACATAGCTACTGGAACACAGCTCTACAGTTTCAGGCACTTCCTTCTAGCTTCTCTAATACACCTTAAACTAAAAAGGGGTTATCTATATAATGAGTAAGAATAACCTCCAGGATAACCTCTAGACTCTATTTGAAATCTCTCAGCCATTGACACTTTATTTTGTCTCATTTGTCTCTTTCCCCTTTCAGTTGAGAAGGTTATCTCAATCCCTTGAGGCTGAGTCCCAGCTCATTCTAGGATTTCTGTCCCATGTTGCCAGGGAGGTTTACACCCCTGGGAGTTATGTCCCATCTAGAGAGGGAGAGGGCAGTGAGTTTGCTCACCATGTTGGCTGAAAGATAGGCCACATCTGAGCAAAAAAAGAGGTTTCCCGGGGGTGACTCTTAGGCCTAATTTTAAATTGGCTTAGCCTATCCTTTGCAGGACTAAATTTCATTTGAACAAACCCCAAGATTGAGGATTCAGCCTATTGATTTTGTTGTCCTCACTACTTGTGAGAATATCAGGCCTTCTCCAAATGGGGAAGTTGAATTTTCCCTCTTTCTCACCATTCCCCCTAGGAGACTTGGTAAATACTTTTTTATTCACTCTTCCAATCACCCTGGGATTTTTCAGTGCATCACTCTGGACAAACCTACAAAATCTCATGCCCTACTCAAGGTTCCCTGTACTATGGTGTTCAATTAAACTGTCCATATAAGTTATATTAGGTGACACACTAGTCAAAACATAAATTTTGTACCAAATAAACATTTTTTTGCTTTAGTCTCACGCATAAGTTACAGTTTTAAAATATGTTACATCTGTTTTCAACACCCTGCAATATTGACATTCCTTTGTTCTTCCTCATGCAAAAGCATTTTTTAATTTGTACATTTGGGACGCCTCATTCTTGAGACAACATCTGGGGCTCTAGTCTCTGCTTCCAGAACAGCAATTCTGAGCCTCGCCCAGTGCTTCAGAACTTCTCCCCAAAGGCTTTGCCCTCTGTCCACTCATGACCTCCGGTAGGTGTATGAGGTAGGCGACCCCAGCTTGTGCAGGCCGTGGTGCACCTTAAACAGCTAGCAGTATTACAGCATAGCTACCCACCACTGCCTGCCTGGGTGCCCCACCCAGGACCTATTCCTAAACAACCCCTTATCAGGGCCAGCCAAATCTGGCTCCTGGCCTGATTTTGTAAATAAAGTTTTTGTGGAACACAGCCACTCCCATTCTTTTATATACTATTTTTGGTTGCTTTAACAGCAAAGTTGAGTAGCTGGGATAGAAACCATGTGACCCACATAAAATATTCACCATCTGCCCCTTTACAGAGAAAATGTACCTTAAATTCTTATGTGTGTCCCCAATAAATCCCTGGAAGTCAGCCCCCACATATGCCATCATAACAACTGTCCCAGTCTCATAATTTCTTAACACCAGGTCACACTGACAAGGAACACGAAGAATCCTTCTATGGAGATTTTTAATAGCCTTCAGTTGGGTTAAGAGTTTCTTAGCCTTCTATTCATGTAAACCAAGTCGGAATGACAAAGAGATAAGTTTGGAGATATGAAAAAAAATATATATATATATATGAAAACACTGCAACTGTGAGAGAAGGATCAGGTAGAAACAAAAGTAGCCGCATCATGGGGAGGTCAGGGAGGCTGCAGGAGCAGGAAGAGGGCTCCCTGCTGAGCACAGAGATTCTTGGCATCACCCCAGGCTTGTGAAATAGAGAAGCCCTGTCAAGTGATGTTGTTTTCTGATGCTGCCTCATTAGCACCTCTAATCCTACAGGGGTTTGCACACTCCTCTCCTGGTCCCATGTCGACAGCTGAACTCAATCAAGGGGCCCAGACCAGCCTGTTGGATGCTTCAGAAAGAGAAGCCAGTGAAGCCTGAGAAGGAGGAATTCTCCAAGGGGACTTGGAGGAGTGGTCATCTGCCAAGCCCTCCAGAGGTCATCTTGGTCATTCCCCTCTCCTGGAAGTGTTGCACACACCCTGCTAATGGGAGGGGGTATCTTTCAGGTAGCTGGAGCCTAAGTCTGATGACTATACTATGGGGATGTTCTTCCCAGGCCTATACTTTCTGGATGGTTAGGAGCATGGACTGGAGCTAGGTGGCCTGGGTTTGAAAATCAGCTCTGCCACCTCCTTGCTGTATGACCTTGGTCAAATTATTTACTCTTGCTACACTTCAGTTTTGATGACTCCCAGGGCTGTTGGGAGTTCTAAAAGAGATAATATATGAGTAGCATGTAAAAGACTGACTGGCATATAGTAAATTATATACATATATATATAATATGACAGCTGCTAAACTCAATCAAATTATTAAATCCTTCCCCTAATGCATATGCTCTTGTTCTTGGTCAAGACTCAAGAGTTAAAAAGTAGCTGGCAAAAGACGTCAATACTTCTTCTAGTTTAGACCTTAAGGGACCACCAGTGTGTTGGATCTGTGCTTAGCTGTATGGCACAATGTAGCTGTGAGATGGAACATTCTAGGACGCGGTGGCGGGCCTTCCTACCTCCTGAGCACTGAGCTATATAGCACTGAGCTGTTACAAGCCTAGTCTACCAGAGTCCTGGATTGACCCTGAGCAGATCCAAGAGGGCCCAGGGTCTCCCATTAGAGATATTATAGATATCCATGGCTTGGAGCAATGTGGGCCTCATCAGAGACCATAGAAAGAGAATCAGGGCTAAAATTTTATACCCAGTGACCTGGCCAGCAACCTTGCAGGGAAAAATATGCCCCTTAGCTTCTGCTGCCTGGGGATACCAATCATAGTAGGTTTCTGCCATCCAGTTAGCAGTTGAAACCACCAAAGTCTCTTTTTCCTTTTCTCCTAATGCTTTGGGGGCAAGGCCTCCCAAACACCAGACTCTTACAGTAGACAATAAGCACCAAATATGTGCCAGGGTCTGTTGGGCATTTTACTCGGGTTGGGACATCTGGAGGATGCCATCCCCAGGACTCAGCTGAAAAGGATGAGACAACAATTACATACACCATTTTCATCATGTTGGGACCCCTTATTCCATTGCCTCCTTCCTGCGACTGATTTTTCAGTTGTCTGGGGTAACTGAAGGAGGCCCTTCCCCTGAGTGCTCGTGCCTGCCTGCCCCTCCTGAAGAGGGCAGACTGTCCCTGTCCTGACTGAGCCAGCTGCAGTTAACTGATTAATGGCCTCTATAAACAGCACATTTTAAACTGATCAAGTATAAGGTGCCATTGAAGAACTCACCCTTGCCAAGCCCCACACCGGGGAATACCCTTTAAGCCCTTAACCCTCCTTGCCTCCGCCAGTTTGAGAGAACAAGCATCAGGGAACGCCTTTAAAAGGCCAAGGAATTCAAAATGCCTTGGAGACAGGAAACGACTCCATGAACTTCCTGAGGAAGGGTCTAAACCCTAAGACCTGATTCCACATGGGGATGAAGGTTGGGGGAGGCAAGATTGAGGTTGAGTTCAGGGAATCTGGTTTCAGCAATCCTCACAGAAATTCCAGAGCTGAATGGCCAAGAGCTAGCTGTGTGCCCCTGGATAAGTCATTTCCCCTGCCTGGGCCTGCCTCCTTATCTGCTAAAGGAATGGCCCCAGCCTCCAAATCAGCGGCCCTAACAACCATCTCCAACCACAGAGGTCGGCCTCCTTCCCTGCCTTCATTCCCTGAGAGAACACTTGCAAATAAGCAGCCCTCTCCCATACCCACCCCTACCCTCATCTGATTCACTAATTAGGCTGGCTTCCTTCAAGACAACTGCAGACACTTTTTTTTCTTTAAAGGGAGTAGGCATTCCTTGATAAGCAAACATGCATACCACAGAGGGCTGTGAAGTTCACTCCAGACAGAAACCATTACATTTCTGTTTTAAGTTTCCAAACACTTTTCTAGAGTCCCTCTTTTATCCTTAAAAGGCAGTAAGGTGCATAGGGTGAACTGGAACCCATTGAATAGGTGAGGAAACCGACGTGCAGAGACACGAAGTGATGAGGTTGAGTGGCAGCTTGGAGATTAGAGCCCACCTGACTGTGACTCAGGGCCTCGGACCTCTCCCTGGCAGGCTCTGTCCACAAGGCCCCAGAGAACGAGAGCTGAGCGCCTCTAACACCAACAGATCCCTCCAGCTATGAGTGCAATTTTAGGTATGTAATTTCTCTCCTGTGAAGTGATGATGTGTAAAAACGGCGGATTAGTGGCTCCGTGCCTCTCTGTCGCCTGGAACCAGCGGGACGCAGCCTGCGGCCGGGCAGGCGAGGAGGCCGAGCAGTGACCTCAGGGCGCGGTAAATCGCCGGCGGCGCCGGGAGCCCGGAGGCCGGAGCGCCCCCTGCGGTGCGTCCCGGCTCGTTTTTCTGCGACCTTAGCCTTTTGCTTCGGCCTGCCAGGTCTGGAGCCCGGTTCGTCTCTCCATGGGATCCATCCCAGGAAACGGAGACACCCCCATCAGGTTCCCCCGCCAGCCCTCGCCCCGACTTCCCACCCTAAAACCCTTCCCAGTCCTGGAAAAGCCACCGGGAGCCGGCGGCCGGCTGCAGCGCGGAACGCCCTGGGAGAGCTATTTGTCACATTTTACCCGGGTTAATTGCCTCGGGAAGGGAATTTGAGCAGGGATATTCTGTGCCTGTCCCGAGTACAACAAGCCTAGTCGTCTGATGCGAGAATCTCAGTCTTTCTCAGGTGACAGCTGCTGGCCCGGAGCGTAATGTCCTTATTCTGAGGGCGCCACCTTCCCTCCCAGGGTGGCAAACTACTCCGGGGCGGGGGCGGGCCCTGGGCGGAGCCGGGGATTGGTCGGCTGGAGTGTGAGGTCACTCGTCGTGCGGGGCGCAGGGGTGGACCCCTTTGGGGCCCGGAAGCTGAAGCCTGGACGGAATCCGTCCTTTGGTTGTTCTACCCAGAGTTTGCCCTTTGGGTCTACACAGGGCAAATGTTTAACCTTTCCATTTTTCCACCAGCTTAATGCGTATTGGTGTCTCGCCCAGGGCTTGACACATGGTAAACATTCGATACCTGTTCGTTGAATGCACAGCTTGCCTGTCTCCTAGGGATCTATGTTCTCAGACATGGCATTTCCACCACACGCTTATACCATGTATCACATGTGCTACTAGAAAAAACTTAAATCATCCAAATGGGCGCAATTATTCACTTTTAAAGATAAGTTAGAGTCCGTTCAAGATTATTCCTGGTTTAATGCTACCCACTGTCTGGAGTTCTGATGTACTATTATAAGAAGAGGGAGCAAAAGGGGCAGAGATTGTAGTGGGTACTCGTGTTACTTGGCCTTTCTTCTGGTTATAGCTTATGATCGCATTTTAGAGGATAACCTTGGGCCGACAATGAAGGTGTCCTGACCTTTTCTGCCAAGAGGCAGAAGTGAGACCAAGTATTTCAGGTCCATGGGACTGACTCTCTCTTCTGGGCTTCGCATATTGAGTAGTGACGTAAGGATGAAGGAGAAACCCACTTACAGCCAGTTCACCTCTGTGGAATGCCACCAGGGGGGTGCTCTAGGTTCTGCCCTCTTCATGCCTTGTTCTTCAGCCACTTCTTGGATTATATGAATTTCACACTTCTTTCCAGCAGACTCCTTCTTACCTTAGGTTAGCAAATCAATTTCTGCCTCTTACAACCAAAACACCTTGACTGCCAGAGTCATAGCCAATCATTGGGAATGTACATAATTCACTTCCTTGCTCATCTGGGAAGCAACTCTGTGAATCCTGTTCAATGTTAAACAATCTTTAATGCGCCTGCTTGTTTTATAGATGAAGAACTGAGGTTCAAAGTCACTCGCAGGATCTCAGAATTAAAACAGAATTTAAGTCATCCATCAAACTTTTCATCTGATAGTTAAATTTCCTCTCATATAATTTCAGCAAGTGGTGGTCCAGATGTTCTACCACGAGGAGCATGCTAGGAAAAAGTCTCTCAGGGAAACTCACTCTTGCTTTTGAAATTTTGTGAAAAATTCTTCTTCATACTAAACTGAGAGTCATCTCTCAGTTTCTGCCTTCTGAGAGTTGTGCATGAAAAATCGTATTCCTCTTCTACATGCTATTGCCTCAGGTGGCTGAGATTTCTATCATATTGCCAAGAATTTTCTTTCCTAGGACCGGATCCCATCTCCTACAGCAGTTTCTCATGCAGCAGGGTTCAGAGGCCTCCCCCAGGTTGGCCGCAGTCCTTCAAATGCATTCCTGCCTGTGCTGTTTTAGAATGTGTCCTCGGAACCGAACCATGCATCCCAGCAGCTCACTGCTGGTTCGGAGCAGAGTGGACTGTCCCTGCCCATGTTCTAGGTGAAATGTGTTATTTGGTTCTAAATTCTGCTAATTTAGTCTGAGATCAAATAAGTTTTGTTTGTTTTTGTCTACCACATCACACTTTTATTATCAATTAACTCATTATCAATTAACTCGTTCAGCTGCATTTACTATTTTCTCCCTGTATTTGTGTAAGTGGGAAACTGAATAAGTCTTCTTTCACCCTTACAAGAGCCTTTTGGATCCTGACTATCCCTGTACCCTCCTCTCCATCCCAGCCTTATAAATACAGGCAGCATTGTGGTCTCTGCAATGTGCTAAGCATTTGCTTTCTCTTCACATTAAGTCCTTTACCCTTATCTAAATATGCCTTCTAAAACCCTCTCTCTAGGGTTAGGTTTACCAGGACACTGAAAAAAACTCTCATTTTTAGTCAAAAAAATCCCTGCAAGAATCTGAAAAAGCCTATGATATTTTCCATCCACCTCCCCTGAATGCATCTCCAGGTATTCATATGAAACATTGTGCAGTGGTAACCTGAGGATGTGGGACAATTCGAACTCTCATACACTGATGGGGTGTACATTGGTACATCCAGTTTGAAAGACTGTCTGGCAGTATTTACTGAAGTTGAACACACGAGTACCCTATTGCCCAGCAATTCCACTCCTTGCTATATGCCCAAGAGACATGAGTGCATAAACATATGCACTCAAAAGGTATTTACAGGCATAGCTTCTTCCCCAATAATAGCGAAGTTTCCAAAATTGGAAACTAGCCAAAATATCTACCTGCAGTAGGATGAATAAATTAAGTATGATATATTCATACAATGATATACTACTTGGCGTAAAATGAATGGACTACAATGAACATGCAATGACATGGATATACATCACAGACATAATGATGAGAGAAGGAAAAAAAACTGCCAGAAGTGTACAAAGAGTAGATACTGCATGATTTAAACACCTGCGGCATAAGAACAGGCAAAAACCAGTTGATGTTTATACAAGGTAGAAGATTGTTTATCTTGTTGGGGGAAGGATGCATATTGACAGGATAAGGTATGAGGAGCACAGGGAACTGGACATGGTTTGTATCAGTAAGTGTATACATAGGTAAAATTCATTAAGCTATACAGTTAAGGTTTGTGCACTTTATTGTATGTAAATTAGAACACAATTAAAATTTGTTTTTTAAAAAAATAACATACCTATAGAAGTAAAAATGTTCTTCTGTGTACACTTAAGATCATTTTGCACACATGCAATGCACGTTGTGAAATAGTGATCAAGTTCAATGCCCTGTCTTTATAGCTAGGGAAGTGGAAATCCAGTGTGGAGACATGTCTGCTCAAAGGCACACAGAGATTTAATGACAGAGCCAGGGACAGAACCAGAGCTCCTGATTTCCTGGCCTGAGTTGATGACGTAAAAAGTCATCAGCCTCTAGACACTTAGGACTTATGCATTTTACTCAATAAAAAAATCAAAGAAAAACCAAAATGGGTGGCATTCTATCCTCATCTCCTTTTTTCCTCTTTGACTACTGGTGGAAAATAATCTTTAATAATCTGTAATAAGTCAGAGTCCTTCATTAGGTATAATATACATAGGAGTCATTATTCATATGGCAGTACAGTCTGTGTTTTTACAAATCATGCTGTTATCCTTTCTGTTGTCTTAACATCACAAGCCCCCCTAATATGTTGGTCAGAAGTAGTGAATTACCATGTTGAAAGTAGATTCCTGCTGGGTCTGTGCTGCAATGACTTCCCTCACAGCACAGATCCAGTTAGAGCTTCAAGTTCCAGGGTTTAAAGAGCTATGGAGGAGCAACTGGTTGCCCAAGGCTAAATTTAAGAAATAAATCAAGCTGACTGAAATCCATTTAAGAAAAATGCTGAGTAGTGATGGATATAGAAAAATCGTGAAGCTCTGTCATCTGTGATTTGGGGAACACTGGCTAGGAGCAATCAGACCACCTTTTACAATCAATACACCTGTTCTAGCTAATCAAGGTCCTGCCTTTTGAAGGAAAAGATTATTCTCTTTGGCAGAAATAACAGACGTAAGATAGTGTCTGAAATCCTGTGTTCTCTTTCCTATGTTTTCATTGTGCATAACCCTAGCCAGCAGGCCAATTCCTTCCTCCATTGCCAAGTTACACACAGAAGTTGATAAAAGAGCACTTTTGAGTGTCCCTTGAATTTTTGGCAGACTTCAGCTTATCCTGTCTTTCCTAAATGTTACCTGGTGGTAATAAACACACACAGGGCGGGCCGCGGTGGCTCAGCGGGCAAAGTGCTTGCCTGCTATGCCGGAGGACCTCGGTTCGATTCCCGGCCCCAGCCCATGTAACAAAAACGGAGAAACAGAATACAATAAAACAAGAAAATGTTTAAAAATGTTTCCCTTTCTTCCTTCCTTCCTTCCTTCTATCCTTCCTTCCTTCTCTCTGTCTTTCCTTTAAAAAAATAAAAAAAAAAAAAAATAAAAAAAAAATAAACACACACACATATATATATTTACTCCTAAAAAGTGATAAAATGTGATACATGCTCATTAAAGAAAAAATTTTAAGGGAAAAATAAAAAGAAAAAAATAAATCACCCTAAGCCTTTCCTTACCCTGCTCATTGAAAAATAAACAATAATCAGAAGCATTTGTACGTTTGTTATTTCTTTCCAGTCATTATATATAGTCTTAAGTAGTAGAACAGACATCTGTTGTCTTGCCTGCTTAGAGTCCCTTTCCCCTATTTCTGATACTTTTTCCTAAAGAGACTATGGTTTACTGATCCATTGGTCCAGATGGGAGTTACTCAGTGTCTCTCCTGCCCCAGGAGGTCGCATGAACCAAATTGGCCAATCAGCATTGCTTACTGATTGAGTACACAATGATTGGTTGATGGCTCAGCTTGTGATCCAGGCAAATCCAGAGTCTCCCCTAAGTTTTGCTACAGAGATGCTGTGATAGAGAGGGTCACTTTTTCTTTGTTGTCCACAAACTACAGGTAGGTAGTCTTGGGTCATTCACACCACTTGGAATTTTCTATGTAGAAAATCATATCACCTGTAAAGAAGGACAGTTTTGTTTCTTCTTTTCTGTCCTTTAAGAGCGTTTTAGGGGTGGGCCACGGTGGCTCAGCAGGCAAGAATGCTTGCCTGCCATGCCCCAGGACCCGGATTTGATTCCCGGTGCCTGCCCATGTAAAAAAAAAAAAGAGCCTTTTAGTTCCTTTTCTTTCCTCTTCACGGTGACTAGAATTTCCAGCACATACTGCACACAAGAGGTGAGAGTGGGCATCCTTGTCTTGTTCTAGATCTTATGAGGAATGCATTCAGTCTTTCACCATTAAGTATAATGCTGGTTCTAGGTCTTTTGTAGATGCTGTTTATGAAGTTGAGAATGTTCCCCTCTATTCCTAATGCTAAGAGTTTTTAAAATCATGAATGGCTGCTGAATTTTTCAAATGCTTCTTCTGCATTGATTGACATGGTTATGTGATTTCTCTTCTTTAGCCTATAAATATGATGGATTACACTGATTTATCTTTAAATTTTGAACTAGCCTTGCATCCCTGGAATAAACCCCACTTAATCATGGTGTATGATTCTTTTTATATATTACTGCATCTATTTTCTAATACTTTCAGTAATTTTTACATCCATATTTAAAACAGATATTGGTTTGTAGTTTTTGTGTCTACTCTCTTTGCCTAATTTTAATGTCAGGGTAATACTAGTTTCATAAAATGAATTGGGAAGTGATCCCTCTTCTTTTGTTTTCTAGAAAAGATTTTGTAGAATTGGTATTCATTCTTTTTTAACATTTGAATATTTCTCCAGTGAAGCCACGTGGGCCTGGAGATTTCTTTTTTGGGAGTTTTTATTTACAAATTCAATTTCCTTAATAGTTACAACTATTCAAATTATCTGCTTCATATTCATATATGTGAGTTGTAGTAGCTTGTATCTTTCAAGGAATTAGTACATTTCATCTAAGTTGCCAAATTTAGTGGTGTAGAGTTATTTGCAATATTCATTTATAATCCTTCTGATGTCTTCAGAGTCTATAGTGATATCCCATGTTCCATTCCTGATATTGGTAATTTCTGTCATTGCTCTTTCTTTTTTTTTTCCTCTTTGGCAGTCTTGCTAGAAGTTTGTCAGTTTTATTGATTTTTTTTCAAGGAACTAGGTCTTCATTTCATTAATTTTTCTTTACTGATTTTCTGTTTGTTTTTAAATTTTTTTATTTATTTTATTTTTCTGTTTTGAAAGTCATTGATTTTTACTTTTATCTTTATTATTTCTTTCCTTTTGCTTGCTTTGGGCTTATTTTGCTCTTTTTATAGATTGTTGAGGTGGGAGCTTAGATTATTGATTTTAAGGCTTCTTCTTTTCTTATAAATGCATTTAGAATTATACATTTCCCTCTCAGCATTGCCTTAGCTGTGGCCCATAATTTTTAATATATTTTCATTATTACTGCATTAAATGTATTTTTTGCTTTCTTTTTATAGTTTCTCTTTTACCCGTGTGTTTTGGTTTGCTAAAGCTGCCAGAATACAATATACCATAAATGGATTGACTTTTACAAAGGGGATTTATTAGGTTGCAAATTTATAGTTCTTAGGCCATGAAAATATCTGACTTGAGTTATCAACAAGATGATACCTGGACTCAGAAGAAAGGCCATTGGCATGTAGAACACTTTGTCAGTTGGGAAGGCATGGCTGGCACCTGCTCGTCCTTGCTCCTGGTTTATTGCTTTCAGTTTCTGATTCCAGGGTTCTCTCTTAGGTTCTTTGGGGCAGACGCTAGATTTCATCTTTTAGCTTAGCATGTCCTGGGGCATTTTCTGCCTCCAAACATCTGTGCTTTCTAAGAAATGTCTCTTTCTTAAAAAGCTACAGTAAGTAGATTAAGACCCACCTTGAATGGGCAGGGTCACATCTCCATGGAAACAAACCACCCACAATAGGTGTGCCCCCACAAGAGTGCATATAAAGAACATGGCTTTTCTGGGGGTACATAACAGTTTCAAACTAGCACAGCATGGATTATTCATGCTTATTCATCTGACAGAGGTGTTCTGGATAGCATCAGCCTTTCTTGAGTGAAGGTAACCTCTTGTTGGTGGCTTAATTTGGACACTTCCACTTCACTAGAACTGTAAACTGGTAACTTATTAAATTCCCTTTTTAAAAGCTGTTCTATTTCTGGTGTACTGCATTCCAGCCGCTTAATAGACTAATACAGGGGGTAACTGCTTAAGGCTCATGGCCTCCTTTCTCCATTGTCAAAGCTAGCAACATAGCATCTCTCTAACCCTGCTTCTGTCATTGAATCTGACTATAGCCAGAAAAGATTCTCCATTTTTAAGGACTGGTGAGGTTACATTGGGCCCACCTGTGGCATAATTTTATTCTTGGCCTGGTGGCTTAGTCTCTTTCTCTCCCTCCCTCGCCATTTTGGCACGTCCAGTTCTTCTAGACCTCTGAATTACAGGCCTCGCCGGCGACTAGTGATGATGCAGCCTTGTCTCTCTAACCCTATTGGTCTTCTCCTTAGTCCTCCACCTACCCAACATCCACTGCTACAAGTACACTCAGGAACAGCATCTCTATGGTCACAGTCACTCATCCGTCCTCCCTGTGTGATTGGCTACCCTCCCCTGGAGGCCACGCCCTAACTCCGCCTCTCCTCAAACTGTATATAATCCAGGGCTCGTCAAGCCTCGTGGTCTTTAGCTTCTGGCGGCCCTGGCATAAGCATCTACCAACAATAAAGCTACCTCGCTTCATGCCTTAAATGACTCGGCCTCCAGTCCTTTAGACCCGCAGCGAGGTCTCCTGCACGCGCCCCTTGGACCCAGACCCCCGGCTCGAGCCCCTTTTCTGCGTGCGGCAGTGTCGTCTGGCAAGCAGTGAGAAGCTGAGGAGTAGAGGGTCCCCGATAGTTTAGCGGTTGGCCCAAACCGCACCCACCCAGATAAATCAGAATAATCTCTCCATCCCAAGGTTAACATAATCACATCTGCAAAGTACCCCATGCAAGGCAACATATTCACAGGTTCTGGGGAGTAAGAAGCAGATATCTTTGGGGAGCCATTATTTTGCCTACCACACTGGCCCATCTCAAATAGCCCCCAACTATTCCCTAAAATTCCCTTTCTACCATTTCAGACTCTTCTAGCTCTTGGTCTCCGTCTCCCATAGGCTTTTGCAGGGTGTGTCCACAGCTCCCTGGTCTTCTCCAGGCATAGTTCATACAGTTCTTATAATCCTGAACTGTAATTGCTTATTGATTTGTCATTTTCCTGAAATAAACCTTAAGTATCATGAGAGCAGAGACAGGCTGTATCTTGTTTACTTGAAAAACATTTTGGGGACAAAAGAACCGTTCTATGACATAACACTTTTTACATTAAATTATATTACAACCATATCATTTCTCCTGTAGTAGACTACGCACTTCTTGAAAACAGGGTTCACATGTGGCTTGTCTGTTGTAGTCCTGGGGTCACCTAGCATGGTGTATGGCTCATAGACAGCATTTGGCACATGTTTTTGGAGTTGATTTGGATGAATAGATTCAGACATATCTCAATGGCTTCTCAAACACAGGGCATGTGGGGAACACGTGGGAACAAAGTACATGGGTCAAGTAGGACTACCTGGGAAGGTTCTGGAATAGAAGTGATTGGGGCAGAAGCTTGAAAGAGATGAAAGGTAAGGATTAACAGGGCTGAGGGAGTGATGGCCTTCCATAGAGGGCTAGTATGTGCAAAGTCAAATGTGGGAGGCAGCTGGAAGAGAGTAACCAGAGATGAGATGGGGTGGGGAGGGTTATCATGCAGCCAGGCAGAGAGGTCTGGATTTGACATGACAGGATGCTAAAATGGACTACTGAATGACAGAAGAGGTGCTGAAAACAGGCTTGGAGGAAGACAGGAAGGATGGAGGAGGACATAGGAAGGGAGTATATTTTAGGAAGCAGAGAGCGAGCTCTGGAAGGATGAAGGCAGCATGACAATGGCTGCCTCTTGGAGACATCCAGATAGACTAGATGTTGGGATAGGAGAAAAGAACAATCAAAGATAATCTGACGCCACAATCTGAGAAATGTTAGATGATAGTGCCATGAGGACCCTGGGTGGCCTTATCTTTAAAGGGTATATTTAGTGTTGGGTGTCAGAGGCCCACCCATTGGAGGTAATTACCCAGTCACATCCTTGGAAGTTCCCCCACCTCTACAGAGGAGGTGTATGGGAAGGCAGGAGGGTGTTTTCCGGTGCATGAGCTGTCACTTCTGCTCCCATGTTGTAGGCATCATTTCTCAACACCCCAACAGTCATTCTGACCTCTAGAATGAGCTGACTTTTGCATTTATGGGGCCCCCCTCTTTATCCAGACACATATATGTGTGCTGGTTTGAATCTATTATGTGCCCCCACAAAAGCCATGCTTTAATCCTGACTCAATCTTGTGGGAGCAATTCTGATTCAATCCTGATTCAATACTATAGGGCAGAAACTTTTGATTAGAGTATCTCCACAGAGATGTGGTCCACCTAATTGTGGGTGTAACCTTTTGACTAGATGGAGATGTGATCCACCCATTTCAGGTGGGTCTTATTAGTTTACTGGAATCTTTTGAAAGAGGAAACACTTTGGAGAGAGCCGACAGAGAGTAAAGCTGACAGAAACTTCAAGCCCAGAGCTGACACAGATGCCAATACTTGGAGAACAGAGACACAGATGTTTGGAGATGCTTGGGGCCCAGCAGATGGCACTATTACATGTCAAGCAAGCTAGAACCTGGAGCAAGCCAAGGGAAGCCAAGAGATGAAAGCCAGCCCTGAAGAAGTAAAGTGAGGATCTCCCATAGGAACAGAGGCTGAAAGCAATGGAGCACAGGTGCAAGGGACCAGCAGATGCCAACCATACGACTTCCCAGCTGACAGAGGTGTTCCTGACCCATTAGCCTTCCTTAAATTAAGGTATCTTTCCTGGGTGGCTTAGTTTGGACATTTTTGTAGGCTTAGAACTGTAAATTTGCAACTTATTGAATTCCCTTTTTGAAAGCCATTCCATTTTGGATGTATTGCATTCTGGCAGCTTGCAAATAACATGGTGTTACAGCAACCTGTAAGCCAAGTAATATCGCCCCATTTTATGGATGTGGAAATTGAGTCCCAACCATCCAAATTCGCACAACCAGGAAGGGAGGAACCTGGACTTCACCCTGATCCTTCTAGTTCCAAAACCCATGAGCTTTGTGTCACTCCTTAGTCCTCCTGCCCTCTCTCTATCACCCTCGTTTTAATTTAATTCTACCCTGTTCAGTTCAGCAAACATTTCCTGAGCAACCACCAAGTTTAGGGGACTCTGCCAAGTGAAGAGGATATAAAGGTGAATAAGATACAAATTCCACTACCTTCAGAGGCAGTACCTACTACAGCACATCTGGATGGGGCTGCATTCCACCTGGACCTGACCTGTGTGCTGCTTCTGGCCCCCAAATTCAAATTTGGATCCAATTAAACCACCCCCCAGGAATCCCAGAATATCAAAGCTGAAAGGGAATCTTAGTCCAGTCAACTTGTTTTACATGGAAGGAAACAGAGGCCCAGAGAAGGGAGGTGTCTTTTCCAGGGTAAAGCAGCTGTTTAGTGGCAGAGCCAGGCAAAACCCAGGTGCTCTTTCCTCCACAGTCGGCGGGAAGTTCACATCTGCCTCCCAGCAGCCTGGGATATCTTCCCCCAATTTGCCTGGCCCAGAACCAGCTTGGAACAGGTGGATCAGGCTAATGGGACCCAACAAGCCACTCCTGCTTTCTTCTTCCACCTCAGGCGTATGTATTTGTGTGTCTATGAATAACAATTCCAGATTGTGAATAAGGACGGAGCCCTTGTGTCTGTTTTTATCATTACTGTTGCTGATACTATTTCACGGTTTATAAAGTGCTTTCTCTTTAACACAGCCAGACGGAGCAGGCTTAGCCTCTCTCTGAAACTCGATCCTCACAATTTAAGAAGGGGCGAAGCACCGCAGAGGGATTTTGCAGGTCATATATGCAAGACCCTTCCCAGTTTCCACTTGGGAAGTTTGACGTTCCCTTTTCTTGTTTGCTCGGGTTTGAGAAATTGCTCGCTCTCCCTTGCGCGAGCCTCCCCGCCCAGCGAGGGTGGGTCTTATCGCCTTGGCGATAGCGGGGTCGAGAGGCTGCTCTAGCAGCCAATAGAAGCCGGAGGGGGGCGGGGCCAGCTGGATCCTCTGTTGCTGGAGCTGGACTCGGAGGTTCACGGACCCCAGTTTGGGGAAGAGGTGCGGGGGCTTGCGGGATTTCAGGGGTCCAGCCTGGCCCAAGACCCCTGGGATGAGGGCTCCCAGGCTTTGCATCCAAAGTTCCCGTCGGCCCTGAGCGGGGAGGAGCTGCGGGGCGGGTGGAGATGGCGGAGGGCTGTGGGGCGCGCTGCGAGGGTCAGAGGTGGGCCTTGCGGAGGCGCTCAGGCCCCGGACGGCCCTGTCCCCGTGAGACCCCGTCCACAGGGCGCATCAGGTGGGCAGTGGAGAGCGGGAGACTTGGGAAAGGCGGCACTTGGCTAAGGGTCTCTGGAGGCCCTGGAATCCCGGATCCCAGTCCCCACCCCTATTCCCAAGTCCAGGCAAGAGGGTTAGGGGCCTAGTGTGGTGGTCTGTGGTGGGACGCCCACCTCTTCCCCGACTCCGTATCTCCTTTCCAGGTGACCAGTATTGCTGTCATAGCGAGCCTGAATAAGCATGAAGCTCCTGTCCTTGGCGGCGGTGGTCGGGTGTTTGCTGTTTCCTTCAGCTCAAGCCAGCAAGGTGAGGGAGGTGAGCCGGTAGTTCCTAGAACACGACCGCCCTGCTGGCGGGGCCACCCCACAGGTAGCCGTTTCTCAAGCCCTGCCTCTCATTCACCTCTGGGGCCGTGCTTTTCGCCCTGTTCCCTCAGGTGCAAGGCTGCAGACTTCCCTAAGGTTAGCAGGTGTGGTAAAGAAACTTGTGGCAGGGATGGTGCACATGAGACAGGCCCAAGGTGGAATTCCAGCTAGGAAGTTTGGGTTTGGGGGAGTTATTTCAGTTCTTCTTTGCTCCTATGTACAATGAAGGTGGTTATAGTATCTACTGCTCTACTTAGGAAGAATCAAATTACATAATGAAGTAAAAATGCTACATTTTGATGTACAAGAAAGTATATAGGCTATACAGATGGAATTTTCTATTAGTAAGTGTGACCAGTCTGAGTGCTGAGCTCCCTGAGTTAATTCTTTAGGGGTAAGAGAGCTGGAGTTGGGTTTGGGTGGGTCCATGGAATTTGAGATTCTGAAGATCACAAGTCTTTGAAGAAGGGTGACTCTCAGGATTGACTTGCTTTTACCTTCCCCAGGGGATGTTCCTTATTAGAATACTGTGGTGCTATCTCTCTTACCCTTTCCAGAGGGGAAGAACTTTCAAAGGAGTTGCTTGAATATTCTCTTGAAAATGATACACTTTCTCTCACTTACCCCTGCTCTTTTCCTTCCCCCAGTTCTAACCTAGGAAGTTGTAGATGGAATGCATTGGGGGGAGGGGGTCTAGTGTTCGAGCCTGCTGGACAGAGATGTACTTACAGATGTGGGACCCAGGCTGTCAGTTTGCGTGTTGTGCCTCCTGCTTCACCCTTCTCCCACCCTCTCCCCTCGTCACGCACCCACTTGAGGAATGGTAATACTGGACAGCTTTCTGTGTATCCCATTTGCCACTGGACAGTTTCTGTCTTGAGGGCCCTGTGATAGAGCATCCTTTCTAACAGAAGTCATTTCTTGCTGAACTTGGGAATATAGAAAGATCAAGTTATACAAGCATGGTCGCCTTACAGAACAAGGAGCCAAAAGTTGGGAATCTTGCTAGAACAGAACCCAGGGGTCCTGCCTACCTAATCTGAGTTTTCTCTTCTAGAGCTCTGAAGATATCCGGTGCAAATGCATCTGTCCACCTTATAGAAACATCAGTGGGCACATTTACAACCAGAATGTGTCACAGAAGGACTGGTAAGACATTGCATGGATGGCCCTTGGCTTCTAATGATGTGTGAGGTGTTTATAGGGTATTTGGAGCCTCTAGAGGATAAACGTGCTCTCTCCATTCCTGTGGAGAGCCTGCAAAAGGAATATTTTGTTCATGGTCATGCAGCTAATTAGAAACAGAACCCACATGTCTTGAATTCCAGCTGAGGAGTTCCTGGTCAGAGGAATGGATTTTGTTCTTTTGCTTTGAATTTGGGTCTTCATTGATGTAGGAAAATTGGTAGTAGGGAAGGTGGAATCAATGCTCTGTGCAATTTTTTTGCATGGGCAGGCACGGGGAATTGAACCCAGGTCTCCCTCCTGGCAGGCGAGAACTCTGCCTGCTGAGCCATCATGGCCCACCCAATGCTCTGTGCTTTTTCAAAGCCCTGTTACATGTTATTCTATTTCAGTCTCCTTGTAAGGTAAGTGGTATGGGTATGGTTCCCATGTTTTAATTGTAGAGACTGAGCCCCAGAGAGAGAATTTAAATTGTACTCCTGAAGTCTTAATTCATTTCCCAGTGTGTCACTTTATTTATTTATTTATTTTTATTTATTAAGCATACCAACATACAAACACAAACATTCTTACCATATGATCATTCCATTCTTACTCACAATATCATCACATAGTTGTATATTCATCATCATGATCATTTCTTGGACATTTGCATCAATTCGGAAAAAGAAATAAAAAGAAAACAAAAAAGTTCATACATACCATACCCCTTACCACTCCCTTTCATTGATCACTAGCATTTCAATCTACTTGAGTCCAGCCTGCCTGACTTCAGATCTAGCTTTGCTGCTTGTTAACTGTATGACAAATTATTTCATCTCCAAAGAATTTTAATTTCCTCATTTGTAAAATGTTGGCAATATTTTAAGTATTAAATAAGTGCGTGTTTGTGCATGCTTGCACATAAGTACAGCACTTGGAACAATGCCAGGTACATAGTAAGTGCTACACAAATGTTAGCTGATATTATTATTAATATACTATCATCACATCACTCCTTACCAAAGAGGCCACATAGTGTCAGACTTGCACCACAGCCCCAGAAAGTGTGGACTCTTTCTACAGCATTAGACTTTTTCCATCTGCTTTCTAAAAAGATTCACAAAATCATAAGAGAGGAAGTCCTGGGAGGAGCCCCTGAAACTCCCTTGTATCTTATGATTACAGTTCAAATAACATCAGGAAATAAATTGGCACACTGTCTTCACCCTACATCAGATAGCAAGGTTGCATCCCATGCCTCTGTGTGGACATGGGGATTTTAGCAGCACTGACTCTGTCCTGAAGTTTTGGTGTGGCCTCAAAACTTTTATGGACAGAGCAACAGTTCTCCTCTTTGGATCTTCCAGGCTGGTTTATCTCCTTCTCTTTAAAGGTCAGAATTAGGGAGCTTCCTGATGAATGGTCTCAAATCAAGAATCTCAAGACAATTCTGTTGTGGGTGGTGGGTGGAAACTGAGGCTGGGAAGTAAGACTCTAGGATTCAGGGACCCGGTGACACTGGCCTTGTCCTGAAGTCATCCCATACTTGCCTAGAGTCCTATGGGGTGAAGGTGGAGCCTTGACATGTGATCTTAGCACCCACCTGCTAGGGCCAGAAGAGGAGACCTGCTTGATTGCGTCTTCTCTCTCTGCCACAGGTCCACTCTGGTGTCCTGTTGGTCCATTGTAAGAGAACACTTGTCTCTTCCCTCTGGTTACCCAGAGTTACACCAGGAGAGTTTGAGCTGCAGTCCAGGTTTAATGGCCAAGGCCATTTATGTTCCCGTGTTGCTAGTATTCTGCCATCTAGTGTTGGGATTGTATAACCACATGCTTCGAAAACGCCAGAGCAAGGAAACTTGTTATAGAGAATCTGAGAGCGGGAATGAACTTAATGGGCTTGGCTAGTTAAGTGACTTTCAAACTTTTAAACATACACCTTTCCTACAAAAAAAATCTGCTTTGGAAACAGAATTATGTGATACATAAAGACAGAATTACTCTGGCAGAAGGGGGACGTGCCCCTCCCTCACCACCACGGTGATTCCTGAAATACCTAAAGGAGCACAGTTTGAGAGACAGTGTTGGAGTTCAGCCTCCATCTATAAAAGCGGAAACTGAGGCCCAGAGAAGCCGAATAACTCACCTAGAATCACAGAACAGGTAGAAGAGCAGGGAACTAAACCCAACTTGCCTTTCTCCTTAGCCCTTTCCTTGTCCCCTGACCAGTGTCTGGAGTCTTGATATCACTGATCCCAAAAGGATGAATGGAGTCCCTTAGGAGAGCAAGACTGTGTTTAGGATTTCACCAGTTCCCAGAAGAACCAGAGATGAAACTATTTCAGCTCCCTAGTTGATGTTCCCCTATCCCCTTATAGTATATTCCCCTGACTTAACAGGGTCTTGATTTGGGTTGGGCACCTTTCACCTGCCCCTGAGACCCTACTCTGGCCTTTTGGGAAATGCAAAGATCCCACTGCATCACTGGAACGATGCTTTCCAAACTGAGGACCCTGTATGGCTCAGGACACAGAGGAATCTGGACCCCAGGAGGCTTGAAGAGACTTGCCAGACAAGGGAAGGTCGTGATCCCTTTGGACAGGAGTGATGACCAAGGGCCACATGTGAATCTGGCTTTTTTCGTCAGCTCCTTCCATAGGAGGCAGTGTGCCAAGTCTGAAAGGAGTGCATTTAGTTGCAACAGCAGGAAACCCTTTCACATGGCAAAGGGTAATGCAGTATGGAACGTGCCAGCCAAAGGTGGAACTCACATCAACAGAAGTTTAGGTAAATTCATGGATGTTCTATAGTGGATTTTTAAGGGAACAGAGGTTTTAGAGAACATCCTAGTTTTATTAACACTTTATCTTTATATTGCATGCCTTTGGTGCTTCTTTCAGAGACCCATCCCAAGTCTAGAAGGATTAAGAGGTGGGCTCAGAAGGACAGGCCTGACTGTTTACTAAGGCAGTCTGAGAGCCGCTCAGGAAGCTGAGCTTGTCTCTTGCAGGAGTCCTGTCAGTGGTGGAAGTACCTACAGGTCATCTTATCTCACAGAGGAGGACAGGTCCAGGGCACCAGGCACTTAGGCTGTGTATTGTATCATGATGCTTGGTTCACCTTTGTGAACCACTGAGGGGTTTTGCTTCAGTTTTTTTCTAGTGGTAATGGGAAAAGTGCATTCCATAGGGATTTTAGCTTACTGAGTTTTGTCTAATAAACCACCCAAGTTGCAAGCATGCTGATCTGAAGAAGACTGGGAACAAGAGGCCTGAGTTAAGAGCTAGGCATGGGCTTCACTGAAGCTGAGAGTCAGATGGAAAGGCTTTGAGGCCAAACATCTGGATTTGGGTCCTGGCCTCACCACTGCTAACGAGATGCCACTTTGCTTCCCTGAACCTCAGTTTCCCTGTCTTTTAATGTGGGGCCTGCATTCTTTGGTCTGCCCTACTTGGGAACACTGCTAGGTAAAGGGAGTGGCATCCTCTTATAACAGACCGTGAAATTCATTTGATAGTCACTTATTTCCTGAGCCCTGCTCTGGCAAGCACTGTGCTAGGCAGAATGGAGATGAATAAGATATAGCCCCTGTCCTGAAGGAATTAGCATCTGCTGGGGGAGGCAGAACAAGTAAAGATACAACTACAATGCAGTGTGATTGGTGCTGTGACAGAGGTGAGCATGGGAGGCTGGCAGTTGAGAGAGGTCAAACCTTTGGGCCAAATCTTGAAGCATGTGTGGGTTACAGAAAGGTGGAAAGGGGTGACAGGCAAGGCTGTGCATTCCTGGCAGAGGGTGTGGAATGTGCCAAGGAAGAGGGCATGGCTCATTCAGGGAACAGTCTGGAAGTCCAGCATAGCAGGAGATGAGGCTGCATAGGTAGGCAGGGGGTAGAGGTGGATTGGTACCCCAGGCCGAGCAGCTTGCCTCTTATCCTGGAGGTCCTGTAGAGGCATTGGCTAGTTTTAAATGGGGGAGCAATGTGACCAGATGTCATTCCGGTAAGATCACTAGGTTGAAGTGTGTAGGTAATATTAAAACAGGGTCCAGCTAGAATTAGGGAGAATAGTAGAGGCCAGATCAGTTGTCCAAGGAAGAAATGATGAGGGCTTCAGCTTAAACGCAGCAGTTGCAGAGAATAATGAAGATGGATTTGAGACGTGTCTAAGGAAGTAAAATTAATGGCATTGGGAGGATTTCCTAGGTGAGGGGCAAGGCAGTGTGAGAAACACCTCCCAGGTTTTCGACTTGGTCAGCAGAATAGATGGTGGAGGTATTCTCTGCGATGGGAAACACAGACCAAGGAGGTATTTTGTGGGACTAGGGAGTTGAGGACAAAGGGTGTGGAGGGGTAGGTGTGAAGAATTGATGAGTTTGGAGTGTGGAAAGTTTGTAGTCTCTGTGGGCACCCAAATGTTGCATCCTGTAGAGAGCTGGACACAAGTGGAGGAAAGAGGTCCTGACTGGAGATTCTAGCCTATGAGTCAGTAGCTTCTGAGTTGAAACCTTTGGAATGAATGAGTCTACCCAGGGAGAGCATTGCATGAAATGAGAAAGCAGCAGGGGTCAGAATCTGGGGAGAACACTGGGATTTATGGTGCCAGCATTGTGGATACTGTCTGAAGAGCTGATTTTGGTGGGCAGGGGGCCAGAGCTGTGAGGCTTTGGGCTGGGGAAGGGGTCCTGCCAAGTGGCTAGTGAAACCTGGCTTTAACCCTTTGTAAATGCTGTCCTCTCTCTGGAAGCACCCTTCACTTATGCCCAACACCCACCTTTCCCCATCCCAAGGCACATACTTCCTTGGTCTTGAGGTCTTAAGACCCTCCCGTAGCCCTGCTCCCACTGCCCTGTCTCTTTGTAGCAACTGCCTGCACGTGGTGGAGCCCATGCCGGTGCCTGGCCACGACGTGGAGGCCTACTGCCTGCTGTGCGAGTGCAAGTATGAGGAGCGCAGCACCACCACCATCAAGGTAATGCCACACCTGGAACTCTGGGTTCCCGGGAGCGCCCCTGTGGGAGACCACCCACACCACCAGAAACCCTTTTCCTCTTCCCCACATCCTTTTTGCCCTACAGCCCTAGTCGTGTGCTTTGTTCTGGAATGTTTCAGATGACTGTGGGTCTGGCTTCTCAGCTGGCTACAAACATAGGGACCCACTCACCATACTTACTAGGAGCCAACTCTCTTCTCTGACCTCCTTCCAGTGGCTCCCATTACAGTGAGGGCGACTTCTGGGAAGATAGTGGAATAGGATAGGTCAAGTTCACCCCTCCTCCAAAGAACGGTTAGTGAAGGAACGGAAAAAAGACCAGGAAAGCAATATCAGGGTGTAAGTGACCTGGGAGGGTCTTCTATACCACATAGGGAGGCCCTGGTTGAAAAAGCAGAAGAATCGAGACACAGAGAACCATAGACCGTCTAGCTAATGCAAACAGCCTAATGTACCCCTTTAGAAATGGAGACCTAGAGCCCTCAGGAGTGCACGGACAGGAAGACAGACAGACACCAGGAAGTAAGCCAAACCATGTTCCTTGAATTTGCTACCCTCATGTGCTCTACCTTTGACCGGTGATTCCCCCAGACCCCACACATGTGAACCCAGTTACCCTCTGTGCACCACCCTCCAAGCACCCCTGCCCTGACCCCTCCCCATGCATCCCTGCCCCACACCCCCGCCCCACACATGCGCACAAGCCTGTCCCAGCCCAGCCTACTTCTTCTGCACAAGCAGTCTCGCCTGACCCCTGCTGAGACCCACATACCTGCAGCCAGCCCCTTAATGCCCACCTCCCCCTCCCTGACACCTGCAGGCAGTCACCAGTGCATCTGGGCTACAGGCACTCATCTTCATACCCTGGCCATACCCACACCCAGCCAATACAGTCCCTCAACCCCACCTGCACCCCCTGCCAGCTCTGCTCACCACGTATGGGCATCCTTCAGATACACATAGGTACCCACTCACACCACACCTCTTCAGTTCTGAGCAAGCACTGACCTGTGCATCCAGGACACACCTGCCCCCAGCCCACATTGGCACAATCCTACCCGCTGCCCATGAGCTCTGCACACATGCACACCAGGGCCCTGCTTCCCAGATTTAGGCACTGGCACAGCCACATCCTCTCTGCTGGGCACCCACATATCCATGTATGGACCTCTTGACCCCTGTACCTCACCCCCTGCCCCGCACACATGCACACCCTTGGCCCACCGCATGACACAAATGCCCTTCTCCCACACCTGACAGGTGCTCTTGGGCACATCTGTGCCACATAGCCTCTGCCCTACACAAGTGGACACTCCTTCCCCACCCCACCCCTATACCTGCAGATTGTGCCAAGGCCCACCTGTTATCACCCACCCCTAACACACATCCCACAACCATCGTGACCTGTGCCCTGCCCCTATACACTCACGTATCTGCATCCTGGCTCCCTTGAATCCCTCCCCTTGTGTAAGGACACACCTGCACCCCTACCTCCCTGTGCCCTGTACGCCACACCCTGACACCCACACCTCACATGCTTCATGTCCCCACCAGTGTCCTGCCTGCATACCAGACCCTGCAGAGCTGCTTTGCACCCCCATCCACCTCCTGCCGTACCCTACCTCTGTGTCCCCTATGCTGCATACTGCTCCTGCGCTCCAAGGCCTGCCTGAGTTGCATCTCACTCCCACGGCCTCTGCACCACATGTCTACGACCCTGTGACCTGTACCCCATGCTCACAAGTACAGCATAGAGTCCCCAACCCGTGCATACATCTGCATCACAACCCATCACCACATGGTTGTGCCCCTCCCTGACCCTGCATCCTGCTCCATACCCGTCCCACAAATGCAAAGCTTTAGACTACTGAAGGAAATCAACATCCAAAGTAACCCTATCAAGATATTTACATGCCACAAACACAACAGATCGCTAACCATATGAAAATGACAGATACAGCCCAGTCTAATGACCAAATTCAAATACCAGAGGAGACACAGACTTTGAAACAACTAATCAAAGATGTTCATATAACTTTACTAAATAAAATCATTGGGCTGACTAATGACATAAAGGAGATCAAGAAGACACTAGAAGAGCATAAAGAGGAATTTGAAAGAATAAATAGAAAAGTAGCAGATTTCACAAGATTAGAGATGCTGTAGACCAAATAAAAAACATACTAGAGACGTACAACAGCAGATTTGAAGAGGCAGAAGAAAGAATAAGTGAATGAGAGGACAGAACAACTGATTTTGAAAACACAAAAGGGCAAATGTCAAAAAAGATGGGAAAATTTGAATCGAATCTCAGGGAAATGATAGACAAAATAAAGTACACAAATATAAGAATCATTGGTGTCCCCGGAAGAGAAGAAAAAAGTAAAGGGCTAGAAAGATTAATGGAGGATATGTTGGGGGGAAACTTCCCCACCATTATAAAAGACATAAATATGCAAATCAAAGAAGCCCAACAAACTCCAAATAGAATAAATCCAAATAGACCTACCCCAAGACACATACTAATCACTCTGTCAAATATTGAAGAGAAGCAGAAAATCCTCAAAGTGGCAAGAGAAAAACAATCTACTACATATAAAGGAAAGCACTTAAGACTGAGTTTGGACTACTCAGCTGGCACTATGGAAGCAAGAAGGTAGTGGTATAATATAATTAAGATCTGAAAGAGAAAGGTTTCTAGACAAGATTTCTATACTCAGCCAAACTGTCCTTCAAAACTGAGGGAGAGATTAAAATTTTCATAGACAAACAAAGACTGAGAGAATATGTCAACAAGAGACCAGCTCTGCAAGAAATACTAAAGGGAGTTCTGCCGGCAAAAAAAAAAAAAAAAAAAAGACAGGAGAGGGAGGTCTGAAGGAGGGCACAGAATTGCAGGGTGCCAGTAAGGGTAACCTAAAGGATAAAAAGAAAAAGAGAACAAAGAACATATAGAGCTGACAAAATCCAAAGGATAAGATGGTGGATGCCAGAAATGCCTTTACAGTAATAACTTGGAATGTTAACAGACTAAACTTACCGGTTAAAAGATATAGATTGGCACAATGGATTAAGAAATATAATCCAGCTATATGCTGCTTACGAGAGACTCATCTTAGACACAAGGATACAAATAGATTGAAAGTGAAAGGATGGAAAAAGCTGTTCCACAAAAGCTGTAACCAAAAGAAAGCAGGAGTAGCCATACTAATATCAGAAAAATAGACTTTAGAGAGACAAAGAAGGACACTATATATTAGTAAAAGGGAGAATTAACCAAGAAGAAATAGCAATCATAAATGTCTATGCTCCCAACCAAGGAGCTCCAAAGTACATGAGGCAGACATTGGCGAAACTGAAGGGAGTGATAGACTCATCAATAATAGTAGGAGACTTCAATACATCACTCTCTTCTATAGACAGAAAAATCAGACAGAGGATCATTAAGGAAATAGAGAAGTTAAACAATTTGATAAATGAATTAGACTTAATAGACATATATAGGTTGTTACACCCCAAAACACCAGGATATACATTTTTCTCTAGTGGTCATGGAACATTCTCGAGGATAGATCATATGCTGGGGCACAAAACAGGTCTTTATAAATGTAAAAACATTTAAGTTACTCAAAACACTTTCTCTGATCACAGTGGAGTGAAGCTGGAAATCAATAACCACCAAAGAACAAGAACTTTCACAAATACGTAGAGATTAAATAACACGCTTTTGAACAATGAGTGAGTCAAAGAGAAAATTGCTAGAGAAATCAGTAGTTATGTGGAGATGAATGAAAATGATAATACAACATATAAGAACTTATAGGATGTGGTAAAGGCTGTGCTGAGAGGAAAATTTATTGCCTATATTAAAAAAAGAAGAAAGAGCAAAAATTGGGCACTTAATTGCTCACCTGGTGAAACCAGAAAGAACAGCAAACTAACCCCAAAGTGAATAGAAGAAGAAAAATAACAAAGATTAAAGCAGAATTAAATGAATGGGAATACAAGAGAAGGAATCAATAAAACTAAAAGTTGGTTCTTTGAGGAAAATCAGTAAAATTGATGGGCCAATACCAAGGCTGACAAATAAAAAAAGAGACAGGAAGCAAATAAGCAAAATCAGAAATAAGAGGGGAGTCTTTACCACAGACCCTGAAGCAAAAAAAAAATCGTAAGAGGATACTATGAACAA
This sequence comes from Tamandua tetradactyla, assembly GCF_023851605.1. Lineage (NCBI taxonomy): Eukaryota > Metazoa > Chordata > Mammalia > Pilosa > Myrmecophagidae > Tamandua > Tamandua tetradactyla. Next base: position 58,223,634 of record NC_135330.1, on the reverse strand, counting down.
CTATCTGCCAACAAACTCGACAACTTAGATGAAATGAATAAATTTTTGGAAACACACGAACTACTCTGACTAAAGAAGAAATAGAAGATCTCAACAAACCAGTCACAAAGAGATTCAAACAATCATCAAAAATCTTCTTACAAAGAAAATCAGAAGCCAGGTGGCCAGGGATTGTGGAAGTTGAAAATACACTTGAGATGGAGGCAACAATCTGGGTTCAAGTTACATCTCTCCCATCTCCTAGCCTTGGGATCTGGGTGAATCCTGTAGCCTAGCGATTCTGTCAGGTGAGAATCTGACCTCTGAGGCCCATCTAGAGATGGGTGAAGGACTTTCTTGGTCCCAATAACTGAAGTTTATTACTGGCACGAGGTCCATGGATGCTAACATCCTCCTGGAGGGTCCTGCTTAAAATGCCCAGAGTATCCACACTGAGAAACATTGAATCTGTCTTTTCTATAAAACAAAGATTACTCCAGCCAGCAGGGCTCCCTGTCCCTTCACGAAGACTGATGTTAGAGGATTGCCTTGTGCTTGTGAGGTGTGGCCTCCAGCCATCAGTGCAGAACTTCTTGCCTAGCTGTTCCACTTTCCCCAGTAGAGTGTCATGAGTATGGAAGGGGCCCATAAGCCCAGGCTTTCAGGGCTCTCTACTGTGTTCTTGCTGAGTCCCTGGTTGCTTTCCTCCCTTCCTCACAGACTCTTCTCCAACTGGTTAGGCCCAGTTTCTCCACCCTGACAAAGCAATCTAAGAGCATCTAGGATGTTAAACTTCCCTTCTCCCTTTTTCAGCAGCTGTCCTTACACCTGCCATGGAACTCTTTTGTTCTTACAGAATTCCCTTAGCTTAGGACAAAGTTATTAATTATGTGGAGTAGGGCCATCCCTTTCCTTTCTCTTGTATCATTCAAGGTTTTCTTTCCTCCAAGTCCAAGTAGTCTTCCAGTCCACCCACCGTGCAACCCTTGAGGTGGTCACTACCATGGAACAGAGATGGCACACAAATAGAACAGTGTGTCACCACTGGCCTAGGATGTTGGTTCACAGGACCACCCGGGTCTCTTCCTCAGGTCATCATTGTCATCTACCTGTCGGTGGTGGGCGCCCTCTTGCTCTACATGGCCTTTCTGATGCTGGTGGACCCTCTGATTCGAAAGCCGGATGCGTACACTGAACAGCTGCACAATGAGGAGGAGAATGAGGTAACCAGGGCTCTGGAAGCAGGGACCTAGTCAGTGCCCTGCCCACAGCCAAGGTCCTGGGCTTCTGGCACGTATGTTCCCAGGGTAAAACCCAGACTGCACCACTAGTGTCCCTTCTCACAGCCCCTCCCTTGCTCCCATTTGCTCTTCTCCCGTTCAGACTTCTACACATCACTCAGATCCCACTTTTAAACTTAGCACAGAACTGCCCTTTGCACTTCTAGATAAAACAGGGAATTTTTCCTGTACCTGGCTTCAGGACACAAGCGGGCGGGGGGGGGGGCTTTATCTTCCTGTTCTGCCACGTTTCTAAGCAGAAGGAAAGTGAACCAACCAGGGCCAGTCACACATGGATGTAACATCCAAGTCACTCAGTCAATGGTGACAAGTCTGTGGTGGCAGCTGCTCAATGCAGAGCACAGCCCCGAGCCCTGAGGGGAAAATAGAATTTCACGAGCCAAAAAGGAAGAAGACAGGCAGAGATACTGAGGGGGTGAATCACTGTTTATTATGCTTGAAGAATTTTGAGCAATCAAGGATAGGATAGGCATGTAGGAGTAGTGGCAAAGAGAGGTAGCCACTAGGTTTTGGCATGAAATGTCAAGCTGAGGGGTTTTGGCTTCATAGGACAGGGAAGGTGGCCACTGATGCCCAACAGCCTGTGGGATGGATACTCATGCAATGGTAGGAGCTGGAGGGGCTTGGACCAGTCCCCACACCATTAACAATCACTCACCCTCCTCCCACCCATTCCCATACTAACATGTCCTGGAGGGGAAACCCAGGAAGGGGCAGAAGGAAGGTCAAAGCTGAAGAGCTCTTTGCGGTATGTGCCATGCAGCCCGAGCTCAGCAGCATTGTAAAGAGTTAACACATGTTCCCTTTGTAACACGTGTCCCCGTTGTAAAGAGTTAACAAGTGTCCAGGGGTTTTCCTCTTGGAGTGATGACTTCATACCCCTACATGTCTCTGGCTCCCTTTTTACACACTCACAGCAGTCACCCGTGCACTGAGATGACAGGGAGAAGGAGGGTCTGGCAGCCAAGGAGGTTGCCTCACAGGTGGTGCTGTCTGAGGACAGGGTAGGCTTATTGCTGCTTTCCAGAGTGAGGGGTGGACTCTGGGGAGTTGTGGAGACCTTGGCTGTGTCTGCAGGCTCTGTCCTTAGAGCCTCGCTGCCAGTAGAAATTCGTGAATGTGGATTGACAGTGCATGATGGCATGAGTGAATGAGGTGCACGCAAAGGAGCTCTAGTGGTAAAGGGCCTCAGCCATGTCCTGGGAGAACTAGTTGAGAAAACTGGGATGTTTAGGTTGAAGAAAAAAAAAAGACACTCACAGGTACATGATAGCTGCCTTCAGGTTGTATAAAAGAGAGCATAGCCTTACCCTGAGTTCACCAGGGAAGAGCAGGACTCAAAGTTGGGAGTAAGAGGGAGACTTAAAACAATGTAAGAATGGGGCGTTTTTGCCAAGAAAGCACTCTAACGATGGGATAGATGGGCTCCCCTTTAAAATAGTGACTTCTTTGTCACTAGAGGTAACTAAGCATAGGCTAAACTGCCATTTATGGGAAAGAGGATGTTTCCCACCATAAAGAGGAGCCAGGGGCTCAGATCTAAGTGTGAAGCTGCTTGAGTGAAATGAGTCTGGGCCAGCATGAGCAGGGAGGACAAGGACGGAGGCCTGGCCACTCCCCCAGGCCCTGCTGCTTTACCTGGGTACAGTCTGGACCATTCCCAGTCTGACCCCAGATGTAAGTTTGTCCAAAGGTGGAGCAGAGAGTTTAAGCTTTGCCCCATCTGTTCTAGAGCCTGGGAAGTGATGTCACTGGAAATTGGATGGTCTGAGTTCAAGAGGAAACCCTGAGTGTCTAATTGGTTATTAATATACAGTAATAGTAACGTCGATGGCAAAGAACATTGCTAATAAACACTTAGCCATTAGGGGTAATATGGTAATTACAGTCCTGGCCAGCCTGGTAAATGACAGTTTAGCCCATGCTTAGTTAACTTTAGTGTCAAAGAACTCACTCTCTGTAAGAGAGATGCAGATCGATGATTGCACAGGCCATACTGTGATTTCTCTGGAACACATGGCTCTCAGACATGGCTTTGTTTTGTTTCCTTCTGGCTAGACACAGAGCCAGAGCCAGAGGTGGGGTGGGGAGCAGCTTGTCATCTGGATCTGAGCCCAGGCCTCTCCTTCCCCCAAGAAACCTGGGGTGCCCCCCCACTTTCAGTCTGACAAGGCAGTTGCCTCTGATTGCAGGTAGCCTGGGGGTAGAGGGATTAGATTTGGTTAGTGTAGTTCCCGGAGGTGGAACCTGAATCAGAGGACACAGATTTTCACTCAGGAGGAAAGAGGATTACGTAATGAGGAACACTGCCGGGCCAGATAGAGCGAGTCCCTTTGATGGGCAGTGAGCTGTCCCAGCAGAGGCTGGCAGGTCCGTGTTACATGCTAGAAGGGAGATTCCTGGCCTAGCATGTTCTAAAAGGTAATAAAAAGCCGTGTTCAGTCTATTCCTCACTCTGACCTGAGGATTTGCAGCCAGCTGTGGCTGGTCAGACAGAAGTGCTGGGATTGGAATAAAGTACATTTCATCACGTACTGTTAGGGTAGTTAAGAAATACCCTCAGGGCAAATGAGAGTGTGCTGCCTGCACTGCCCTTTGGTCCCATTGTTTGGCATTATCCCTCCATCCACTGCTTCACCTCATGTGGTCTGTGGTATCCCCATATATGGTGCTCCCACCCCATCCTTCTGGTTCAGTAGCTCTGTGCTGCTCTCTGCTCAAATGGCTTATCTTCATCTTGCTTTACTCAGAGATCCTACAGGTAGTGCTATGTTTTGAGTGACAGACCCACCCTCATCTCTGCTGGTATGGGTTTAAGTCCCAACCCAGAGAGCCAAGACCAGGTGAATGCACAGGAAACTTAAAGTCAGTTAGTAAGGTCAGGTTTTGTGAGACGGGCAGTCAGGCGAGGGGGCCCAATGCTTTGGGAAGTTATTCTTCTCTTAGTATTGGTTTGTGAAGGAAGGCTCCCTTGCAGAGGGGAATTTTCAGCACCAGCTCAGTGGAAGGATGGAGATGATTAGTGAACTGCTGGAGAGTGGATGGGCAGTGTCCTGGGGGCTGAATAGAGCCCAAGGGATCTCATCTCTGCAGAGATCTAACAACCCTGCTCCTAAAGGTTAATCCACTGACCCAACCCCTCTTGGTATGGTGGGGAAAGAGGTGTGTGTGGGGAGTGTGGGCTCGAGGGGCAGGAAGAGGAGGTCCCAGGGTCATCAGCTGAGCAGTAGCAGAGCTGTAGCTGTTTCTCTGGGTTCACTACTGGTCTGGACAGCATTTCTGTTACGTAGACAAGAAGAATGAAGCCTCTCCTGTGGTGGCCTGGATAGATTTAGCTTTCATCCCAAGAGGAAGGAAGTTAGGAGCATGGCCTTTCAGGGTTCCTTGGAAAGTTCATGTAGGCCTGTATGGCTCAGAGACCTTGGGAAGGAAATCTGCAATCCAGGGGCTACCAGGCCCTTACTGCCTTCCCCAGGGTCTGGGACCCAATTGGAAGTGGGGTCTGGAGGTGGGATCATTTCCCAGGATTAGGGTACCTGTGGCCCATCACCCTGATTCCTATAGCCAGGAGCTCTCCTGCCCTAGGGCTACAGGACTGGAAGAGGAAGGGGCTCTCCCCTGCAGCCCCGCAGTCTGTGAAAGGAGAGGAAAGCCTGTTATGTCCTCTTTCAAAATGTTGGCAAAGCCAAAATTAGTTGGCCCCTGATTATCGTGCACTGCCTGCCCTAGGATTTCAATGCCCTTTGAAGGGAGGAAGCAAGCATGTTTGCTGGGACAGAAACAGCAAACAGCTTTTTTAGCTGTACAAGTTTGGCCTACTTTGAAAAGAGAGAAATAAGTGTTTCCATGAAGCTCTGGGTGTCCGTGCTACTCACAGGGATCGTCAATGTTCTGACCCCACCAGGCCTGTGAGCAGCACTCTGGGCTGTCCATGGGAGAAGGTCTAACAGGGGATCAAGGAAGGATGATGATGATGATGAGGAGGAGGATGATGAGGATGATGAGGATGAGGATGAGGAGGGTCTGGGATGAAGAGGAGATTTGGGCCACTGAAAAATGGTCTCCCCTCCTGTCTGAGGATGGCTAGGCAGCACTGGACTCCAGTTCTAGGACTGACAAACGTGGAGAAGACACACTGATGAGGGCAGTTCAGATGGCTGTATCTCCCCTGAGGACAGAGCAGGAAGGTGTGCAATGCAGCAAACATTTCCAGAACCTCCGTCAGCCATCACAGCACAGTCTCTAAGGGCCTAGCTTTGGAGTCAGATAGTTCTGGGTTGGGGTCCCAGCTCTGCCAGTTACTACCCATGGTTCTTAACCTGCTGGTTTAGTTTTCTAAATCTGAAACAGATGTAATGGTTCTCACGTCAATATAATTGTTGAGATAATGCATGAAAGGGAAGAAAATGATACGATGGCAATGAGTTGAGTTTCAGCGCGTTTCCTTCACGCCCTGCTCCTGACTGTCCTCCGCCTTCTCTCAAGGCGCAGAGCAGGGGAGAGAGAAGCAGGGCTGAGGTTCCCCCACTGCTCTGAGCCTGCCACCCAGCCTGGTCCTCTGGGGTCACATCCAGGCTACCCCTCACTGAGGCTCTGCAGTGAGGACACTTGTCCCAGCAGGGAGGAGGTTGTGGGTGTGAGGAAGAGAAGCCCCTTGATTCTCCAAAGCCAGAATAGCTAGTTCCTGATGGGCCAGCCACTTCCCAGGTGGGTGTCATGCCCACCTCATCTTGACAGACACACAGAGGCAGAGCTTGTGCTTAGCACTGTGGCTCGCTAGGTTGGCTCAGCTGTATTAAGAAGAAATGGAGTTGAAAGATGGTACAACAGCTTGGGTCACTTTTCAAAGGCAGCTTCTCCCACCATCAGGCTGCCAACTTTCTACCCCTTTACCCTGCCTCAGCAGACCCTAGAGTGAGGGTCTGATATTAATTGCTACTGTTAATTGGTCCTTGCTATCTGCCAGGTGCTCTTCAATGCTTTACATTCATTGCTTCATTCAAAAGAAGATCTTTCAGGCTCTATCTTCTAGATTGGAGACAAGTTCCAAAAATGAAGGAATTTTCCCAAGGTCATATAACTGTTAGGTGGCAGAACCAGGATTCAAATCCAAGCTTGCCTGATTCCAAGGTGTTCTTAACCACCTTCTGGAACGGCCACAGGCAAAGAGCCAAAAGGTAGCCTTGGCTCTGGGGAGAGTAGTACTGCCTGCGAGGCCTTAGCTTTACATCTATCTTTTTGTTATATTGGGGCATCCCTCCAAGGATCAAAGTTGGGTCAGGAGGCACAGGAAGAAGAATAGAGATGGAGTGTTGAGAGCCTGGTGGAAGGCAAGGACTTCTCCTTTAGTCTCATCCTGGAGCTCCTGTATCTCGGAGGAGAGACACCCACCAGCTTCAGGCTTACCTGACAGAGAACTTCCCATCCTGTCAGCCCAGCACCCTCTCCTAGGCTCATGGTTCTTATAACAAAGGATTAACGTAATCATGAGAAGAAGAAAGAAGGAACCAAGCACCAGGAAAGAAGAAAACTAAACATTTCTTGAGCTCCTACTCTGTAACAGCTTGTATACAAAGTACTTTACATATAGTCTTTTATTTGACCTTTCCATACTCAAGTAATCATTAAATCTGTATTTTTCAAACTGGGTTACCATTATCAGGTCATGAAATCAATTAGTGAGTCATGACCAGCATTTTTGAAAAATCAAGTGGAACAGAGCAAAAAAATTCAGAATGTATCATACTAAGGAAGGCTAAGTATTGTTTTGTGAAACTTCTTTTTACTGTTTAAGTGTGAGAGTGTATGTGTTCACATTGCCAGGTAAATATAATTCCTGTTGATAGTTTACTCAAAAAAGTTGAAAGACTGGATTAAATTCAGACTTGGAGAAATCAAGTAACTTGTCCAGTGACTCCCTGCTGCTAAGTGGCTGAGGTCTTCCCTCCTTCTCCCCAGCTCCCTCTGTGGACCTGTGGGCATGGCATGTGAGTTCACCCAGAGAAATGGGCCCAGAGGAGTCTGTGATCTGGAGAAGGTGCTCCCTAAAGCCTATGCAGAAAACCCAGGAGTCCCAGCTCAGAGGTCAGCGTGCCCCTGCCGGTTGCTGCCAGCACCTGCCTCTAAGGCATTGCTGTGATTTATACCTGGCCTAGCAGAGGATGCGTGTCCTGGACAGGCATATGTACAAGGCATGTTAATCAGAGCTCTGCGACAGTGATGTTGAGCTAACTCCCAGCCTCACCTCTAGACAGCTCACCTCTCTGCAACTGCCAGCTCATTCTCTCCTCCCTTACCCCTCACCTAGCTACCCTTCCCTTCTCCACAGCCTGGCAGCTACATGGCAACAGAAGCTGCACCATCTCAGGGCATTAGAAGCAAAGTTGCATTTACTGGGCAGCCGTGGGCTAGAGAGCTGTGCTAATCCCTTAAGAGGTATGTGGCAAGAGATGAGAGGCAGGGAGAGCTAGGGAGGAAATCCCCATGGGGGTGTGGGCCTGGCTCTCAGCTCTTAGTTTCCCCCCAAAATCAGGTTTGGGTCCTGCAGGAAATTCATGGGCTCCAGAGCTTTAGAGGCAGAAAAGTGTTAATTAGGGGAGGATGCTCCTTTTGACAATAGAAACAATCCTGAGAACAAAGGGGAAGTGAGATTAGTAGGAGGCAGATAGTGAAGGAGCTGAGCTATCCTAAGCTGTCAAAGGGTGGAATGGGCCTGAGCAGGCTCTGAAATGGGAATGCTGGAGTCAGGCTCCAAATTTCCAACCCTGGCAGACTCCCTGAGTGATGTCACATCCCCTCTTTCCCAGGGAAGGTGAGCTGCCCCCAGTCAGAGCAGATCCAGTGGGTCTTGATCTGTGCAGACCCCTCCCACCTAAGAGCAGGTGTGCTGCCATCTGAGGGTGGTTAGACCCAAACTCCTGGGCGATTCTGCCAAGGACAGAGGTTTCTGCCATCCCCTGGGCAAAGGTGGACAGGGCAGGGAAGTTCACCATCCTAGTACCAGCCAAGGGGTCACAGTGGTGTATTTCTTCATACAGCAAACATCATTGGGTCATCTACTCACTAAATGAGGTCTTGAGGCCAGCACTTAATATACCTTTCAAGAATTAGAAACAGGCCTTTGGGTTTGAGGTGGGCAACCTGAATCATGAGCCAGCTGTGTTATAGTATGGGGTCCCACAAAACATCCTCCTGAATGCTTCCTTTCCCAGGCCCCAGGGAGGGCTCGGAGCCCCTCCCTTCAGAGTTCCCGGACACCGAGGCCTCCAGCAGGCCGTGCTCAGTGTGGTAGGCTCTGTGGGTGGATAGGAGGTGAGTTCCCCAAGGAACCACAGCCTGTGCTCAAACTTTGGGGCTGCTCATTTCCATGTCAAGTTGTCAAGACACAAGACCCCTCTGGCTTCCAATGCCAAATCTTCTCTTCCTTTTCTCCCCCACAGGATGTTCGCTCTGTGGCAGCAGCTGCTGCCTCCCTGGGGGGACCCCGAGCAAACACGGTTCTGGAACGCGTGGAAGGTGCTCAGCAGCGGTGGAAGCTGCAGGTGCAGGAGCAGCGGAAGACGGTCTTTGATCGGCACAAGATGCTCAGTTAAATGGGCCAGTGAAGTGGGCTCAAGGACTGGAGGCCATGGCTGCCCGCTTCCCAAAGTCACAGGTTGGACAGAGCCAGAGGACCACTTCTCCCCTTCCGTCAGTGCCATGCTTCTCCAGGTCGTCCTTTAAAAGTCGATGGCATGTTCCTGTCTCACCCTCTCTTTAGATGTCTTGTACCCAGCTGGTTTACTTGGGGAAGAGCGCTGGGGTATCTGATCTCCAGTGTGCCTGCTCAGGTCTTTGGAGTTGAGGGTAGGGGGAGGCAGGCCAGAAGGGAATAGAGACATTTCAGATGGTATCAGCATTGAGTGGAGCCTCTCTCCTTCCTCCACCCTTGCTACCCTTCCAATTTTCCAAATATTGGAAATTTTATTACCCTTTGGAAGATGGCCACTGGGTCATTAAGGACTCGGAGTTTGGGAGGAAAGCATGGCTCAGCATTCAGCATGTTCTCCCTTCTGTTTTCTGACTTGTCTGCTGGTCTGGGGTGCCTGTTCTTCCCAGCTCTGACACCAACCCCAGCTTGGCCTGGTTCCAACCCTCAGGAACAGTTTTCATGGGAAAGCAAATTCCACTTAGCATACAATGTGGTCTTCACTGGGAAGGTTGTCCCAACTTCCTTCCACCTTACAGTCTTCTGCAGCCAATTCCTGTCCATGTTCATACATTCTGGTTTATCCCGCTGCCTGTCCGCTCACTCCTACTTCAGGGGCCCTGGGCGGTCCTCCAGCCTCTCCCCAGGTCTGCAGATGCTGAGCTGGACAGTGGTGTAGACCATGTGACACCAGAGGCTGGGCAGTAGACCTGAGGAACACTGTCCTGTCTTTGGATTGCCACTTGTCCCTGAATTTAATTGTACCCGTGCATGGAGAGAAATGCCTGTCCGTCATTTTAGTGTTGTCTGTAAATCATGGAAGCCATCATTAAATTGTCTTATTTCTCTCAGTTTTTGAATTTCAAGAGAATTAGAGAACTAACAGGGTATTCTACAAGTACTTGCTGCATCCTGAAGACCATCGTCCTTGGAAGATCCAGGTGGCTGGGGCAGAGCCCAGGACTCCCCAAGAATCCCACTGACCTAGCAGGGGAAGGGAACTGGCAGGTTGGTGATGCTGCTCCTCCTGGGCTCCTTTCCCTGCAGGGAGCAGAGTCGACTGACCATTGGAAATTATCCTGAGATTTTATTATCTTTCCTCTCATTTCTGAATTTTTGTGCAGTCCCTGGAATTATTATCCTAACGTCTCAAAAGTACAGTAAATGGTGCTCTCTGAAAAACCCAAAGGTACCCCCAAATGTAAAGCAGCTGCTTGGGAAAAGGAAATGTCAGTAGCTTCCATGGGTCATCCAGAAAACCCAGCCCCAAGTAGTCTCCATGCCAGGAAATGAACCAACACAAGGTGCCGAGGAGGACCTCTGGTGACTGAGCCACTGGCAGTTTCTGTTCTCAGGGGCTGTCTAAATAATCATGTATTAAGCATCTCTGGGTGGAGCCTTATGCTGGAGTGAAGTAGGGAGTGAAGGATGAGAGGACAACTGTAGGTGGGGGCTTTGGTTGACAAAGCTTTGTTGAAGTTCATAGTAAGTACAGACCCTTAAAAGAGGAGAGAAAAGGGTGACATCCAATTGGGATTCCAGGAGGAGCAGAGACTAGCACAGATATTAGAAGGAAGTAAGGGGCATAGCTGGGGAGGGAGGAATAAGCTGAATGTGGGATCCTGAACAAGTGTGCTTGCTTGGCTGGGATGAAATTTGTGGCAGGGTTAATGGAAGTATGAGTGTCACAAATGCAAGGCATTTGCAGAGGAACCCACACTGATAACCTTTCCACCTTATTCACTGAGCAAACACTCAAGGCTTCCCCTCCAAGCACTACTTTGGAAGCTTCATTGGGCCATTTTGTGCTTTCAAGATGGGATTCTCTTATTTCAAGAGGCAGGTGAAAATGGGCCAGGAATTAATATCCACATTGCCACATCCCCCGTCTAAAACCAGCTGCCTGGGGAAACCTTGAGTTCTTTGTTTTTCTGAGTCTTGGTTATATCCCACAGGCGATCCAACCTGTCTTTAGTGGTTTTGAGGATTTGGTCTGAAGCAAGCTGCTGTCACTAATTATAAATAAATGCAAATATGAATAAGCTCAATATATGAAAATAAATGAATATAAAAGAGTAGGAATGACTGTTCACATAAGCACTCCCCTGAGTATGCTTCAATATCACATACAAAACCAGATTTCTAGACAATTCCAGAGTGTACCTATTTCTATGAATGATTAAAGGACAGGGAGCCCCAGCAGAGAGAGAGAGAGTTTACTGCTTTCCTGATTGTTTAGAACAGAGATTAGGGTCCCTGCAGCCAATTATGGGGAAGATCAGAAGTGATATTCTTCATCCCTTCTTGTGTGGTGTAAAATGATCAGAATTTAATGTCATTGTGTTCAGAGATCCTGTTTGTCTTCCATCAAACCCACCAGCTATGCTGTCCTGCAATGGATTGACCCCACATGGAAAAAACAACGATTGGGTTTGGCCCTTGGGACCAGAGCTTTAGAACTGACCTATGGAGATAAAGGCCTGCACTTATACCCTTCCAGGGATGAGACCACAGGGCTCACAGGGAAGTGAGACACTCAAGGAATGGAGAGGTAGGGGCCAGCCTCCTTCCTCATGTCTTCTCTTCCTTCATGCCCTCACTCAGCTTGACTTGTTTTCCCTTTTACTCTGTTTCCTTGTATCTGTCCTACATATATGCATCTGCCTGCAGAGTCCCAACTGTGGGTCCATAACCCAGCCTGGCTTGTCTGCTCCTCCCTGGGCAACTCAGCACTGCTAAATGAGATCACCCTGACGGATTGAGTGGGCCCACCAGGTTCGGGGTCCCCAACCTCCTGAAGGCTATGTAAGTGGCAGTTTATACTTACTCAAGGCCACTAGGCAATTCTCCATATTTCTTCTCTCCTTACCCTAGAAAATCTTGCCTACTACTTGAAGAAAGTCAAAGCCATTAGGTATAACCTTTCAACTTCCTGACCCCCCTACCTGCAAATCGATTCATATAGACCTTTTCACTCAGTCTTGGAATGGTGTGCCCTTCCTGTTTGAAGCCCACCCATCCATCCCCTGCTACCCAAGGCCTCCATCATCTTTTCAGTCTTGTTCTATTTCCTGGTTTTCCTCTCAGCTTCTTAACATGCTTAAGTCTCCCACATTAAAAATAACCTTCCATGGGTTGCCTCACCCACCTCTGACTACCCTGGAGTGTCTCCTGTCACCATACCCACCACGTTCTACTTGCATTATTTACCCCAGGCCCTCTGGTCTGACCTTACCCTTGGCACTGTATCTCAGCAAGGTCACTAATAATTCTGTAATTATTAAATCCAGAGGATGTCTTTCTAACCTTATCTTTCAGGCCCTCTTTCTCTATTTTATGCCATGGATCCTTCTCCCTCCATCATGAAGCTCTTCCCTTGCTTTTTGGAACCTGACCAATTTGGTTCTCCTTGTCCTTCCTGACCATCTAACCCCTTCTCCCTAAATGCTGCTATTTCCCAGGCTTCCGTTCTCAAATACCCACTCAACAGATTAAAATGTAAGGTCTGACTACTCTCTCTGGAAGAGTTTTATTGTCTTTCATGGTTTTATGTTGTTAACTTGAGAATCTCTTCTTTAGTCCAGATCTGACCCCTGAACCCCAAACTCATCTGTCTGGCTCTCAGCAGGACTCTCCCCCTGAGTGCCCCAGAATCTGCTCATAATCAGCATGTCCAAGATTAAACCCATCTTTTCCCCCAAATTGGCTTTTTATTTGCTATTCTTTATCTTCACTGGTTGTCCAAAAACTAAACACCTGGCCAGTCATCCAAGGCCAGAAAGCTGCAGGTCATTTGATTCTTGATTCTTCCATTGCTCCCACATCTGATCACTCACAAATCCCACCAACTTTACCTCCAAATAACTTGGGAATCCCATCCCCTCCCCTTCATTCCTATCCCATTGCCCCAGTCTAAGCCCCTACCATTTCTCACAGAATTATTGAAGCTCTTGTTAGGAGCTAGCAGAGAGCTTGCCCTAAATCTGACCTTGCCAACTTCTTCCTTCAAAACTGACAGGCTCAAGGTCTTTATTGAAGCCTATAAGGCCTGGACCATGTCCACTCCCCCTGCCTCTAGCTCCAAGACCAATTGTTAGGTCCCCCACGGAAGCAGGAAGTCAGATGTGCCCTCCTGAGATTTGCTGACCTAGAGTGCCAGACTCAGGAACCAGGGTTACAGCTAGCCCCACGCTGCCCGTGAGGGCCCCTTTCCTGAGCAGGAGGCCCTGGGCTGCAGCCAGCTCAGGCTCCCCACTCCCCACCAGCTCCTGCAGTTTACTAGACCTGCCCTGGGGGTCTGAGGAGGGAGCAGAACTGGTAAAAATGGTTGAAGGTGGGAAAGACGGCTGTCTAGAACCTGTGCTGTGCTGTTTATTAATGAATATTTGCTTCCCATTGGACAGGCAACTCCTACAGAGTTCTAGGGAGTCAGGAGGGTGGAGTGGAGAGTGTGGGCTGGAATAGACCGTGCTGTCAACGCAGCTCTGCCCTCCCCTCTGAGCCAGTCTCCACATCGGTAATGACTGCAGCCAGGGTTCAGCCTGGAGTAAGTGGTCAGTGAATAGACAGCAAAAGCAGTGGAGGGTTAAGAGTGTGACTCTGGAGCCTGACGACCTGGATGAAAATCCTAATTCTGCCACTCACCAGGCAAATTCAAGTAAATTTTTAAGCCTGTCATGCCTGTTTTCTCTTCACAAATGGAAGAATAGCTGCCCCTTGTGTCTGGTCCTTGTAACGAATATATCGTTAATGTGTATAAATCGCTGAGAGCAGTGCCTAGCACATAGTAAGCACTCTGAGTGTCGGCAGTGCTTCTTCATATCCCTGTTATTATATTACAGGATAACCTCCTACTCATCAGGTCAAGGCTCTGTGGAATCGGCACGGACTTCCAACTCTGTGTGATTGGAGGGTCTTCATATGCAGCAAAATCTGGCCCCCTCTTGCTGAGGTTCAGCTCTGAACTTCCTGTGGGGTGGTTACTCAGGTGGCTCCTCCAGCCCCATGGAAGGCTGGGTACTCTGGTCTCCCCTCTCCGGTCATGGGGCTGAGCTCAGGGCCGAAGCTGGCGCTTGCTGACCCTGAGAGTCTTGGAGCTTTAACGTCTCCATTTACCACGTTATGGTGGACATAAGGTTCAAGGCTCCAGGCTGGGGGTCAGAAACCCCAATCCTGACCCTGCGGTTATTCACTGTGTGACCTCAAGCAGTCAGGTCTCCTCTCTGAGCCTCAGTTTCTCTGAATATAGAGAGAGGATAATAAAGTAACCCATTGTTTCCCAAAGTGTGGTTCATGTATCCAAGGTGAGGTGGCTTTAGGTGGTAGCCACAAGAATACTTTTACTCTAGTACTTAATTATTTTAATGTGTATTAGGAAAAAAAATTAGCACATAAACTTCATGGTTTGTGGATATTAATACTATGGACAAGTGCAAGGGGGACATAAGGACATGTAAAGAAAAGCATTAGGGAAGCAATGCGTGCAGATGGCAGAGCCCTCGAAGGTGCTGTGTGCAAACAACTCCAGTATGGGACTCCCAGACCAGTTGACGCCTAAGGTACCTTTAGCTCTGATATCTGGAAAGTACCTAATCTCTCCAAATCTCAGTCTCCGCATTGGACACATGGGGAAGATAAAGTGCTGAGAGAGGTTTTTTCATTCCCAAGTTCCACTGGGTGCAACGGAAGGGCAGCTCAGACCAGCCACCAAATGGATCTGTCCCCAGAAACCCCAGACCAGAGAGGCAGGAAGTGGAGTGGCCAGGGGTCTGGACACCCGAGCCAGACTGCCTGGTGCAAATCCCAGCCCTGACTCCTCCTAGCTGGGTGACCTTGGGCACTTAGATTCCTTAACTGAAAAGTGGAAATACTAATCCTATTTTAAGATTGTTAGGAAGGATAAATGTGAATATGCGAGCGTGTACGTGTGTGTGTGTGTGTGCGTGTGTGTGCGTGTGTGTGTGTGTAGAGAACAGAGCCTGGCACATAGGCGTGTGTGGTGGAGGTTGCTGCCTATATTCTTTCTGTCTGAAAGGAGTGTCTCCCCACTGCTGCCAAGAGGGGTTCCTGAGGGCGCCTCAGCCCCTCTCCCCAGGCTTTCTGTGTCTGCAGAGAAACAGTGTAGAATTCAACATGGGGACGAGGGCGAGGAGGTGGCCAAAACACGGCTGCCAAGCTCCCAGCGGGAGTCTCCTGCCTGGCTTAGCCAGCCCCACCAGGCACAGCTGGTATTCTGCTTTGCGGAGGCTTGAACTATCTAGTTGCATGTCCTTGGGCGAGCCCCTTCCCTGGCCCGGTACTGGTTTCCTCAGCTGATCACTGAGGAGGGTGGCCCGGGTGGCCCCCAAGGGCCCCTCCATATCTGGCTGCAGACAGGCCCGTGGATGTACCACTAGCTGCCCTGCAGTCCCTGGTGGGTACATGGTGGTCCCCAGCTGGGCAGTGCTGGCTTCTCAGGTCCCCTCTGCAGTCTTGGAACTGTGTCCCTAGAAAGCCACTGGAACCCTCCCACTCCCCAGTTCAACCCTAGGAGTGCCCAGGGATGGAGACCACCTCTGCATAACACCAAAACCGGCATCATCAAGTTCACTCCAGAGAGAGGGCTGTCTCCCTCCTGCCATCAGGATCGCCCCACGGACAGCCACGCCCCTGTGCCCCTGGGCCTCCCACCCTCTCACTCTCGAGGCATTTCCTAAGCCCTCACTCAATCCCTCCTGCAGCACACACTTCCACTCAAGAGGTTATCTGAGCTTCCTTCCCTGTCTTGGGCCAGGAGTGTCTTTCCTTCCTGGCCCCTCTGCTGGGCAGTGTCCCAGAGGACAGCATCACCCATGGCCCTGCACCAGGCCAGAGCTGCCTGTCTCTTGCCCCATTCAGGACAGCCAATCACAGCAGGCCAGGAGAGGCCCTCTCTCCTCCTTGGGAGTGGATCCAGGTCAGAGGACCCTCCACCACCCTCCTGCCTCCCCTTCTGGGTGTGGCACCGCCATTTGAAGCTTAATCAGGTCAAGTATACCTGGCTCCTGATGCGGTGGCCGGGGAAGCCGGGCAGAGGCTGCTTGTGGAAGGTGCGCAGGGCAGGTGGGCAGCACGCGGAGGCCCCACAGTCCTCGGGAAGCCCCGCGCTGGGAGCAGCCGTGCCGGAGGAGCACCTCCCGGAGGTAACCGCGGGAAGGTGGTGGCCAGGGCATGTGTCCGAGTCCGTCCTGAAATAGTGATGCCCCACCCAGCCTGGAGGAGTGAGGCCGGCAGCAATGTGTTCTCAGGGCTTAGTCGCCCCCCACGGCTGTCCTGCCCACAGGAAAGGAAAACAGAGCTGAGCCTCCTTTTGGCTGGGGTTCCAGCACCCGCTCTGAGGGAGAAGGGTGAGACTCGCTGTGCTGCCAAGGCCATTTCCACCTACCGGGAATTTTTCTGTGGGCATGCCCTTTAGAGAGCCCACTGCTATCTGGGTTTGGCACACTGCCTTCCTGCCAGTGCCCAGAGATTGAATGGTAGGTTTTCTGGGTTAAAGTCAGCCAGGGGGGCTTTCCCAGAAAGGACCTAAAATGCAAAGAGTATGGAGCAGGGAGAGGGCTGGGCCTGTGTCCAAAGGTGGTGTGTGTTAGGGGTCAGGGGCATGGCTTCCAGAGCAGACAACCTATCTCAAATCCCAGCTCTACCACTTAGTAGCTGTGTGGCCCACAGGCCATTTGCTTATCTGCACCTCTGTTTATCTCTGTCTGATGAGGTTAATGGTATCTGACTCTTAGGAGAATCAAATGAGTAGAAGCTAGGAAGTGCTTAGACTAGTGTCTGGCAGGCATAAGGGCCGTATAGGCAGTGATGTTTCCATTAATCCTGCTGCTTACTAGGCATGTGTTCTCAGCCAGATCATTTAAGTTCTCTGAACCTCAGTTTCTCCATCTGTCAAATGGGGATAAAAGGTTACCTTGAAGAGATCTTGATGAGATTAAAAAGTTGCTGGCACCTGGTAGATGCTTGATAAATAGTAGTCCCCTTCCATTTGATGTGAGCCAAGATTCTATCCCATGAAAATACCATATTTCCTTCCATTTAATGCCTGTGCTTTTTGTCCCGCTCCCAGAGCAAGCAGTTGGGATCAACGAATTCTGAGTTTTCAGGGCCGGTGCCTCCCTCTGTAGGGGAGCTCCACACAAACTAGGCCTGGCTGGTGAAAGCACCTGCTTCACCACGGCATTCACTCTGTGGACCAGCAGCTCTTGGACATGACCAGGTGCTTGAACATCCCCCCCCCCCACACACACACCTTTAGGCTACTTCCTGGACTCCTCCTCTGTGTCAGGCACTAAAGGCACGATCCTGTCCTTCCAATAACCCCTTCTCCTTAAAAGGGCAAAATGCAGAACACAAAGCAAGAAGACATCCCAGAGCATCCCAGAACCAATGCTGACTAGTGAGTGGTCAACCCGCAAAGACTTTAGGATTCAGGGTAGGAAGAGAAAGGTGTGGAGATAGGAGAGGGTGGGAAAGGCTCTGTGGACAAGGGGGGACTATTTCCAGAAGATGGGTAGGAGCTGGATGGTGGGAAGGCAAGGAGCTGATGCTTGGCTAGGCTTGGGATGACGGAGCTGGCTGTGAGACTAGAAAGTACATGCATTGTGCCGGGGCTAAGAGTTGATTTGGGGATGTGGTGGGAGGGAGGTTGGGGGAGGAGGAGGTGGGCAGACTGCTGAAGACCTTAAATGCCAGACAAGGAGTGTAGACTTTGGGGGCTATGGTCTGTCAGGAGAGCAACACGAGGAAAATAGTGAATCTGGTTATGTGCATCCAGAGAGTTGTGGAGGGCAAAGTGAGAGCCAGAGGAGTTCACGTCAGCATCACCAACAGCTGATGCTCATCACCCAGGCAGCATGCAGAGATGTTCCCACACGTGAACTCCAAAACTTTATAGTAATCTAGGAAAGTGAATACTATTGTCATCCCCATCCCAAGGAAGAGAAAATAGACCAGGAGAGTCGACTGGCTTCTTTAAGGGTATATAGCTGGGAAGTGGCAAAGCCACATTTGCCTGGCTCCAGAGTCCCCAGATAGAAGCCACCGGGGACAAGATGCAGAGAGCACTGAGTCCCTCTAAAATGAATGAGAGACAGGTGGGAGAATCTCTGTGACAGTTTATACACAGGTTGCAAGGACCCCAGCTTCCGGGGAGCTGCAAGGACCTCAGCTTCAGGAGAGGTCCCTGGGGTGGGGAGAGGTGGAGAAGCCAGGGCCACCGTCTGGCCACAGGTCCTGAATCTTCCATCTCAACTTCCTCCCCATGGAGAGGGCTGAAGACGTCAGTCTCATAGGACCACCCCAAGGATCTAACGAGGTCCTCAATGTGTGCTAAACCATGTCCGGTCATTTCTCTTCTCTCACTAAATACAGGAGGTGGTGTCTTCCCTACTGCAGCAACAGGGTCGCCAGTGCCCTGCGCAGGGAGTCACTGCCTACCTATGAGTTCTCGGAATCTATGATCCTCCGAAACCTCCAGCGTTTGTTCTGAGGCCCCTCGGGAGTTTGTTCCCTGAAATGCCCTCAAAGGCGTTTTTGTAGAGAAGGGAATGAGAGTCCCTCTTCCCTCTGCTCCCTGGAGTCGGCAATGATGTGGGATGCGGAGCCTCACTCTACACCTGAGGTCAGCCCTGGGACGCAGGTGAGGTGCAGGGAGAACATCGAGGCATGATGGTGGCTGAGGGGGACCACCTAGAGGGGTGGCCGAGGGGGGTGGCCCGGGGGAAGGAGGCCAGGCTGGCAGCACCCTTGTGGGTGGGGGGCAAGTGCTGGCGGAAAGCACGCTTGACCCCCGGGACTCCCCAGCCTGTGAACCCAGCTCCGAGGCCGCCTGTTCAGTGCCAAGGGTGGCTCAGGCACAGCTTGAATCACTCAAGTCAAAGCTGATTTTCCACAGAACTGCCTGGTTTCATCGCCACAGAACTGCCAATAGGCATCAGTAGGATGATTTTCCTTCCTCTTTTTCTTTTTTGAAATTAACATTGATCATTCATAATTTAAAGCACCCTTGAGCACTTACTCTGTGCAAGCAGTGATCAGAACAGGAATCAGTAACTTGCATTTGGATAACTGTGTTATCACTACAGCCAGGGATATCAGGTTAAATCCTGGGCTCCCAACCACGATTTGGGGCAGAGTCTCTTCCTACCCTTCACTTCCCAACTGCCCGCCTATAACCCAGTGCCACCCACTGCGGTCCTCTGAAGTTGTTTCTGCTCACATCCTCTCTGAAAGGCAAAGTAGGAATTATCTTATGGTAAGATTTGTCCATGGAGTCAGATTAGCACTTGATGGCTTTGGAACAAGAGTCCAGATATCCTGTCTCCTAAGCCTTAGCCTCTCCCCTTCCACTCTGGGTGTAACAGAGAGCAGCGGCCAGGGCTGGGGGTGGGATGGAGGAACACTATCTGGAACCCCCTTTCCCTGCTCTGAATCGCAATCAAATTCATTCTTTTGGGCTGTGGGACTCATCCCAGGACAGGATGATGGATGCCTAGCCTGAATCCCAGCTTCACTGTTTATCAGCTATGTGACCTTGGGAAAGTCACTTCACCTCCCTGGGCCTCAGCTTTCCTCTCTGTAAAATAAGACAATAAGAGTGCCTATCTTGTCGCATGTGTGCGTGTGCACAGGTGCATGCACGCCTGCAGGTGTATAATTTAAAACAGCACCTGGCACACAGGAAATCATCTGTAAAGGTCAGATATTGTTCTCTGGGCCAGACACACCCCAAGTTCCAAGCTCTCAGTGTCTCCTGCGCCAGCAGGTAACTGTTTCTGAAGGTAATCCAGCTGGTCCCTGGTATAAAGGGCAAAAATGACTTTTCTCCCAAGTTCATTGTAGGCGCCAAAGGATATTTGAGGGCAGACCACAGTGGCTCAGCAGGCAGAGTTCTCGCCTGCTGGAGACCTGGATTCGATTCCCGGTGCCTGCCCATGCGAAAAAAAAAAAGCATATTTGAGAAATCCTCCCAAGCCTTTCTGCTCTCACCCTTCAAACATACAGAGGAGAGATGGCACCTGACTGGGATTGCTTCTTTTAATATGGTAATCACAAAAATTAGTAATCCTGTTATATTAGTCTGGCTTTTTCATTTCATGGAGTTCTTTTACAAACTACTCAGTTGATCGTCAAAACGACCCCCGATGCAGATTGGACAGACGTTACTGCCCACATATCTCAGCCTCGGAAAGTCAAGGGCAGAGCTGAGACAGGAGAATGGTGTGCTTTCCTCAGCAGCACACTTTCGCCTCTCAACTCCTTTTGCTTTTTCCCCTCTGGTGAACTTGACCCCTCCCTGCCATGTAATAATGAGTGACAAAGAGCACGGACTTACTCAGGAGCCCAACCATCTGGAAGTGAATCCCAACTCTGCCCTATACCTGCTGTGTGACCTTGGGCAAGTTACTTAACCCCTCTGTGTCTTGGTCTCCTTGTTTGTTAGATGGGGATATACATTACCAGTTATGACATCACGGGGTTGTGATGAGAGTTCCATAGCACACTCAGAACAGTGTCTGGTGCACATTTGAGTGTTAAGTACATGGTGAGCACTGTCCCTACTGTGCAGCTGTAATTTGTTCTACCAGCCTGTGGGAAGAGGCCAAGCTTATGCTTTGTTGAGCACCCAGCCCACAGCCGTGTTCAACGGCTGACAGGAGCTCGGTAGATATTTGGTGAGTGGACTGCTGGGCAGTAGAAAGTATGGCAAAATGCATTCAACTCATTTAGAGAATTATTTCAATTGTTATCCTTTTCCTTCAAAGACTTGGGGAAAAAATCAGACCCTTAACAGAATTTTGTCATGACTTCTATCTGGACAGCTGTGACTGTGGGAAGCTGCTGAATGTGGGCATGTGGAGAACATGTGGGGTGGTCACACACGCTGTCTTGGGACTTTTGGAGTCATATCTGAGGCTCCTAGAGCTTCCAGGAGCTCCTCTCAAGGTCGCTTCTGCCTTAAGGATATTACTGTTAATTCAACTACCATTAATTCAGTTCCTATTAGTTAACACTTGATGCACAAAAATTACCTTTCCTTCTTATAATAACCCCCCACTGTATCTGTGAGGAAACCAAGGCTTGTAGAAATCAGAAACTGTCCAAAGTCACTCAATCCATAAAGGCAAAGCCGGGATTCAATCCTGATCTAAAGAATGGTGTGACCTGAGACCTATGTGCTCTTTCTGCTCGCCAGGCTGCCTCTCACAGGGACTTCCAGCAGGGGAGCTGCTCGGATAAGCCCCTCCCGGCAGGATGCTGTGATGCCTGATATTCTTTTTGGGGAAGGAGGCAACTCCCACCACGAACTTCTTCCTGTGTCTCCCCAGAATTTCAAATGTCAAGTTGTAGGGAATGGAATTAGGAAGGACCAAGCCCCTCAACCCAACTGTGGCCCCAGGAGATCCCCAGGAGATTCCTACTAAAAAAAAAAAGTTGGGGACTTTGCCTAGCTAAGAAGGTCCTCATGTATTAACCCCACCAGACCCTGATACGGTACCCAAGCTGTGTGACTCTGAGCAGCTATCTTAGCCTCTCTGAGCCTCAGTTTCCTCTTCTAATAGATCCTCTTGAGTGTATTAAATAAGGGAAGCTGAGCGCCAAGCACGTGGCATCAGAGATGCCTCATCCACATGGTCTTTCTTCTCCCCGTCTTCTCTTTCAAGATACTCCACAGATGATGCTGTGTTTGAGGGTTTGGCTCTGCTGGCCCATGCCAAAACTCTGCAATGCTTTTCTTTTGGTGAAAGTAGCTGCAGACAGGTTGCTTAGGAACAACTGGAGGTTTCTAAAACCTGAGCAAGGAAGGATGGCATAGAGGGCAGCATGAGAGCTAAAGGGGCTCTGGGGCTGGGTGCTACGTGTAACACCGCTACCCCGGAATCCAGCCTGCATTTCCCTTGCTAAGCTTTGCTTCCATCCAGAGAATGGGCATTTCTTTCTAACCCACTAAATAGGCCATGTGGGGTTTGTGGTTGCTGGGCCTGGCTGCCCCTTCTTCTTAGTCGGGTCCCCTGGACATTGAAACTATATTCAGTTTAATATCTTTCAGATTCTGAAATGAGTGTTTATGTGGTTTATGCATTTGGGAGTGGTGACGGTGGTAGTGAGATTATCCTAGAGATAGTCACACACCATCCCAAAGGAGGCTGTGGCATTTCTTACTAAAAAAGAAAGAAAGAAAGAACTTATATATCCTGGAGACTTTAAGGCCGAATATCCTGAAGTATATTCTGTGATAGTAGACGTAAGGCAAGGAAAGGGTTCTGTGCTCCATTTGGGAAGTTCTGAGTTAAACACCAACAGGTTTCTTTACTGTCGGGCTTCTGAAGGCCTCTAGTGTGTTAATTACCCCCTGGATCTCCAAGAAGGGGACTGCCGGGTGGGGGTGGGGGGCTGGCCATGTGCATTTCTGACCTTGGAGCCCTGGAGGCAGGGGGAAGGGTGAGACAACACACAGGGCCAGTGAGCTCTGTTACTTTGAGCCCTTGGTTTCATTACAAGTTCTCCCAGTTTTTGGCAGCAGGAGCTGGGGGGAGACCCTGGAAGCAAAGTGGATGATGGCGCAGAAGGTACCATCATGGTCTGACAGTTTTCAGAAGTCTTTCAGGGTGGTAGGGCAAGGAAAAGACTATGGACTCACTTTCTCCAAAGCCTCTTCCACAACCGTGGGGACTCTGCTCAGCCCGATTCTGACCGCAGACCCACATCTTTGGCTCCACGTGAGAAAAGCTAGAGAGGTGAAATTACTTGTTTGTTCTTTAAATAGTCCAGCCTGTTCAAAGTTCACATCTGCTTTTGCTAGACAAGTGACAGTTCAACCCTTCCCAGGAATTCCCACCAGTGTCAATCAACGAACATTTATTGAGCATGTACTATATGTCTCAAAAATGAAATATAAGTTGGTACTTCTTGCACTCACACATTTTAAAATCCTTGTTTGTGCCAGGAAGAACTGTGGAGAGAGAGGGAACCCAGTCCACTATGGACCAAGGAAAGGGGGGAATGGGGCTGGGTGAACACTGCCAGGAGAGGGCCCAGACAGGGGCAGAGATTGGCAGACGATGCTCATGCAGTAGCAGCAAGTGTATAATAGTGTGTCAACCTGCGGGGGGGTATGGACAGTCAGAGCTTCTGGCCGTGTGCGATACAAGGATTGGTGGGGCCGACCCTGAGTGCTGCACAGGAGGCACCATGAAGGGGGCCTGGAGACCCCTGCTAGCAACCTACTTACCCTCTCTGTTGCAAGGTAGATTTAAGTATTATAAAGTTGTGTGCACGGCACCTTGATCATGGTTGGCCTTCAATAAATTGTGCAGGCTATGGCTGGACAAACTGTGGACACAAAAGGGAAAACTTGCTCTGGCTTCTATCATGAAGAAAGCTTTGTGAAAGAAGGATGTTGGATGCCTGCAGCCAAGCACATCTGCACTGGTTTCCGACGGCCTGAAATCATACAGGGCCACTTCCAGGAGCAATGCAAACCAGTGTAGGGTGGTGCTAGTGAAGAAAAGGGGTGTCGAGACCAAGGAGTGCCTCCGATTCCAGTGAGAAACCAGGATCCCTTAAAAACAGGTGGGAAGCGTTGCCTGAAGGTGCTATTCTGTGGCTCCTTGACTCATTCCTTGGGCTAATTCAACTAGATTCTTTCAGTACTCATTATCTGGCTGATCTAGGGTGGAGTAGGGGAAGCTTCTGTACGCGATTTCAGAACCACACTTTTATCTAGTGAGTTGCCTAATACTGATACAGTGTGTTATTTTTGTTTTAAAAAATAACAAGCTATGTTTAATTTTATATATTTGATGTATTTATATATACTGAATGCTTAGGTAATACGAACTGCTTGCTCCATAAATTCAGGGTGTAAATCAGGAGATGTTAACAGAAAGCCTAGTGGCTTTTCCTTGTGCTCCTCCTTCACCCTGCGTGTCCCAAAAGACCTGGGTAGTTATAACAGGGAGTCATCACGTCTCTACCATGGGGTCAAGACCTGGAATTTCATCCACCTGCTACTGTCATTGCTTCTTGACACCACACGGTGGCGCTGTTAACAGCTGGTTCTGCCCTTTCCAGTGAATAGAGTGATGGTTGGTTCTCTGCTGCTGTTCAGACCCTGTACAGGCCCCTGGGGATCTCTGAGTGACAGTGACTCCACTGTGCAGGGTTTCCCAAGCTCAGGCAGGGAGCTCCTCATCCTAGGGGCAGAGCTCCTGGTGCTTGACTCTTGCAGTTGTCCAAGCAGCCTCAGGAGTGCCAAGTCCAATAGGCTCGGGCTTCCTGCCTCTTACAGTCTCAGAATCCCCTCTTCTTGCCATGTCTGGACTCCACACCCCAACGGTCTGCCAATTCTTCTTTTCAACCTTCAAACATTAACTGGCACCCCAATTCTCCTCTTCCCAACAACAGAGCAACATGGCCACCTCAAGGGGGTGCCACCTTGCCAAGGACGACTAAGGTGGCCTGTAGTACCTCTCACCAGAGCAGAAGTGAAAGGACAGAACCCTAATGTAACTCTGCAGTGGACATCCTTTCCAACAGGAATCATAAGTTAATCAGATCCTTTCCCTAGGGTGCAAACCCCTCTGACCCATTGGCTCAAATGTGAAGCCTCTAGGGAAAAGGGGGAGGGCACAGTCAATTACTATTTATTAGTTCATGAAATTACTCATGCAAGACCTGGGCAAGGGCTTAATCTCTATGGGCCTCAGTTTTCTCATCTGTAAAATGGGATATTAGCACCTACCTCACAAGACTGCAGTGAGCATGAAATGACATGATTCATGTAAAGCAGTTAGCACAGTGCCTGGCACATCATAGATGATAAATGACGGCTGTTATCATCATCATCACTGTCATTTCGCTACAGTGTTTTGCTCACTGCTCTACTCCAGCGCCTGGAACAGTCCCTGGTACATAAAAGGCCCTCAGTAAATACTTGAATGAACAACCGTCGTGCGGCTTAACGACGATCTACCACACTGGGTCCCCCGACTTCTGGTTTGGTAGGGGATTCAGTGACAGAAGTGGAATAAATTTGCTTGCAGGTGTGTTCTCACCTGTGCTCCCTGAGGGGCTGGTCGTTCTCTTCTAACTGGCTCAAGAAACACATGGTCAAGCTGTGACGTTTCTTGTTTGATTCACTTTTCTGAAAGTTTTACAGGAAAAAAATTTAAAATGTGTGAGGAAAATAAACAAATTGTGGATACTGAATCAACATTAACAGATATGTTGTATTTATTTAAAATGCCATTAGCTGAAAATAAACATCTGTGCCGTATCAAAGTAAATTTAAATAATTAAGTCCGATATGAAGAGTCATGGGAGAGCACAGTCTGGATCCTTTGTTTTTACAGAAAAAAAAAAAAGACTTTCACTATCAAATAAGTTTGCGCACACTGTATGTGTCCGGTACTGGGCAAGGTGTTGAGGGGTATTACCTAAGTATAAAAGGGCCAGCCCCTGCCTTCTGGGCGTGCAATGTGCTTAAAGGCTCAGAAGCTATAACTTTGAAAGCACATGTTGACAGCTAGAAATCTCAGGCCATGAGTGTGGACAGGAGTGGAGAAGCTGGACTCTGACCACTCCGTGTGGACAGGAGTGGAGAAGCTGGACTCTGACCACTCCTTACATGACAGGCAGAGAGGTGTGGAGCAGCTGAGACCAGCATCAGCGTAAGCCAGAGTGGAAGGTCAGGAAGAAGCAAAGGGTATTTGGAGATGTTCAGTGAAGAAGCTGGTCCTGATGGAGCCGACGGTCAGGGAGAGACGATTCACTAGATCCTTCTTTTAAAAACAACGAGAAGTTCTTGAAGTCTTTTGAGTAGGGGGAGGGGGGTGAAGATATGTGAATTTGCCCAGATGGTCAGGCCCACGTTTGTTTCCACTTTCAAGAGCAGACCCAAGTCTCTGTGATGCTGAGAATTATTGCTGGTATTTCTTGGTTTTCGTTCAGCATGGAGGGCAGAGCTGGCTGGGAACACATTGGGGCTCATTAAAAAAAACACAGATGAGAAGACATAGAGGGGGACACTCCTGGGAATCTGAGTATGTCACCAACCTCCCCCTGTTGGGGACAGAGATGGCCCGTTTCTGTCTCGTGGAGAAGGCTCGCCCAGCTTCCAGGGCCTCACGTGGCCCCGTCACTCCCCCTGTGGGAGGCAGCACCAGCCGCTCACTCATTCATGCAGTAAAACACTGAGCACCCCCCATGAAATACGGGCTGATGAGGATGGCAGTAACAGAGCAGTGCGCCAAGTGCGAAGGTAGCGTTTGCAGGACCCTGCGGCACACATGGGAGGAGTGGGATCACAGGGGCTTCCTAGAGGAAGCAACACCAACTTGAGTCTGATAACCACTCAAGATGAGGGTTGGTAGCATTTAAACTCTACACAGACCGATTATTTCTGAAATAACAACTTCCCAAAACCTGGGGAAGGCTCTGGGTTATGCAGTCCCACCTGACAAGCCCAACTTTCTGCCTAATCCCCTCTCTTAATTAGTCAACAAGTATTTTCAGAGCATCCATCACATGCCAGGGACTTGGCTGGGCTCTGGGCACAGGGAAGTAAAAGAACAGACCTGTCCGCTAAGTGCCATGCAGGAGGAAACCTGGGTGGTGTGAAGGTGTAACCGGGACCAGGGGTGGCTTTGGTGACTGTCTCTCTGCCAGTCAGATTCCTTTAAAGTCCCAATACCACCTGAGTTCCCTGGAATCAGAAAGATACAATTCCTTCAATAAAGAGGTAGACTGCTTGGCTGATTTAGCAGTTGCCACTGGAATTCCTACTGCTAATCCAAGATACAGTCTTGGAGCCTCTTTTAGATGAAAGGCCCTGGAAGGCTTCAGTGATGGGGAGACTTGATCCCTTTTCCCAAAGGAAGTGACACTGTGGGGTACTTTTAATAAGCCAGGTCCTGTAGTAGGTATTTTCTGTTTGGTTTGTTTTCTTGTGTGTGTGTGAAGTTTTAATTATCACCACATATGGGAACCACGGCTCAGGTCACCTAAAGACAAAGGTGTAAACCTGGGATTCGACCCCCATCTCCATGTGTCCTTTTCAGGAGCCACACCGCTTCCCCTCAGGCTGCTTACAACCTGCTGAGGGTGGGACTGACACAAAGGAGCCAAAATGCAGGGCCTTTCCTAAATGATATTCTCATTCTTCTCTCCTTCAGGCACCCTTCCCAGCCCACCCCTCTGACCAGCAGGCACACTCCCCAGAGCAGCGGTGGTCCATTCTCCCCGGCCACACACACACACAGCACCGCCCCCCACCCCCCACCCCCACCCCAGCAGCCTAAGGCTCTCCCAGCCGTGGAGAACAAGGAAAAGGCCCTGGGAGCCCCAGCTGGGAGCCCCGGGGTTAGCAGCCGTGGGAGGTGCGGGCTGGGCTGCGGGAGGAGGCAGGGTGCCCAAGCTGCGGCCCTACCCGTGGGGGCGTGCGGGAGGGCGAGGACCTCCGGAGCACCACAGCGTCGCGGGCTGGGTTTGCGAGGGTGCCCACTGATTCTCGGAGAGGGGCCACACTCGTCCGAAGCCATGGCTCGTCTTAGGATGACCCTCCTCAGAAGCCACCCAAAGAGCGAGAAAAAAAAAAAGACCCTAGCGATTTCTGTCACTCCAGTGCTGCTGCTGGCGCTCCGGCGCTCGGGTCCGGGGAGGCCCCAGGCAGGGGCGATTCGGTGACAGTGTCACTGTGGGCCCAGCTCCTCGCGACACCATGAAAATAGTTTCTGCCCATGGCGCCCCCCCGCCGCACGCAGCTGGGCATCGTGCCCTCCTCGGCAGGTGACCCGGTCCTGGGCAACGTGCAACGTGCCCTTCCGGCTGGGCCGGGGCCACGCCGAGCCGCAGCGCCCCATAAGCCCTCCAGCCGCGCCTGCGGCTCAGTGAGTACCACCCCCCCCCACACCCCCAGCCGGCGACGAGCGCGAGCCGCAGCGCAACGAGGGCGTCCACCAGCGCCACGCGCGCCCCCGCCGCCACCTCCCGGCGCCCGGGCGGCCCAGCGGCTCAGCAAGGGGAGGAGGCTGCGCGCCGCCCCCCGTCGCTTCCAGTACTTGCAGGATCTGCAATAGCGTCGTCCTGGACCGCTCGGCGCCCACCGCTGCCCGCAGTCTCCCAGGCGCCGTCCCCGGGGCCCCCGCTGGTCTGCCCCTGCGACGGCGAGGCCCGGGCGCCCCCCCCCCCCCCTTGGTGCTCTAGTCCTGCGTCCTCTCCTCGCCTTTCTTCCGATCAGAGGAATCCAGCCATTGATCGGTCCTGTCGCCGTCACTGGCTGGGGGAATCCGCAAGCCCCTTTCCACTCCGGGGCGCAACCTGCGGCTGCTGGGTCACCCCGCGGTCCGGGGCAGGCCCCTGGCCCTTGGCAACTTGCGGCACTCGCTTACCTGCATTATCCCGGCTTCCCCCACCACTGGCCTCATCCCTTTTAGCTTGAGTTGGAGGTGCAGGGCAGGGAGGACTAGAGATCCCATAGAGATCGAGGAACCTCGTGGTGCAGTGAAGGGGGACTACCTGGAAACGCTGGGGGTGGGTGCTGAGCCCCCTCCTGGCTGCTGAAGGGCCGCCCTGGACTAGCCATCTCTGGGTCAGCTCGGCCTGGGCCTTGGCCCTGCTCAGGGGGTTGTCGGGGCCCCGCCTCTGGATGTACACACCTGACGGCAATGGCCCCGCTCGGCTCACCCACACATACACCCCACACCCCACACCCCACACCCCGTCCCCCCACCTCCTGTAAGCCCCCACCCCCACTCCCGCCACAGGCGCAGCCAGTAAGTGAGCCCAGCCAAGCGTGGACCACTCTTTGGTTCAATGCGCCATGCCACGGCTCTCCACACGGTGGCCTCAAATACTAGTCTCCTGGTTGGAAACTGTTCGCCTCCCTACGCCACCTGGGAAGGAACCTAGAGGGAGGGGTGGGAGGGAGACAGGGCTGCCACTTGACCCAACCAACAGACTTGGAGAGCAGCTGCGTTTGCGCCTGGGTGGCGCTGTCTTCCTCGATGTACCGTGCTCCCTGCGGCCCTCACCCCACAGTGTGACCTTCTCGATTTTCCCAAGTTAGGTGGGCCTGTGTTTTTTCTCCCTCAGACTTTACAGCCTGCAAACATTGGCAGTGTTTGCGTCAACACTTTGCTTGTTAAATAAAAGGACTGTTGAGGTTTGTGGTTCCTGGATCCTTGTCTGCTCACAGTCTTCCTGGTGCCCCTTTGCTATTCTCACCCACGCGGCAGAACCCTTGCTGGGAGGGGCGTGGGTGTGCGCTGCTGGCTCTCTCTAAACTAGCAATGAGGGAGAATTTTCTGGGTGCGGGGGACTGTGCCACGGAGGGGCCAGAGATCAATTCCCCCCCCCCCGACAGTGGGTGAGGAGGAAGACACAGAGCATCCAGTCCCTCCCCAGCGTGGCAGGTGCCTTGCTAGAGGTGTGGGCATTCGAGGTTGTTCCCGAGTCTTACACCCCAGCAGGGAGGGGGTCACGCAGGGGAGGGGGAGGGTGGAGAGGACTCGTGGCCTGGTCACTGCAAGTGCTGAGGTGGGGGTGGGTGGGTGCTCTGGAGTATTCCTGAGCTAGGCTGCCCAGCACCCTGTCCTGACAATGCGGGGTATAAAATAGGTAGCCCCCCCTTCTTGAACCCTTTCGCGGTCCACCCTTGGAACCTTACATCCTTTCTCCCGCTGCCCGTCCCAGGCCTGTGTGTAAGTTCCTTCCACTGCCCCACCCCACCCCCAACCTCCTCAGGGACAGACTGGGATGTCACTGGCTGGGTTGGGAAGAAGTGACAGCTGCATGGCCTCAGGAGCTCAGGCCGGGCAGCGGGGAGCAGAGTGGAGGCTAATTTTACCCGTGGGGAGCTGGGCGAGGAATCTGCCCGCCCCCGCCCGCAGCTGGCTCGGCAGGGCAGGCTCGGTGGAGCGGGCTCAGCCGGCCCAGTCCCCAAGGCCGGGGCACTGGGGACGCAGGGAAGAGCAGGCGGTAGGGTGGGGAGCTGGAGAGAGCGAGGTTGCCAGGGAAGCCATGGAGCCCTCCTCACCCCAGGACGAGGGTCAGAGGAAGAAACAGCCCAAGAAGCCCGTCCCGGAGGTTCTGCCTCGGCCGCCCCGGGCCCTGTTCTGCCTGACCCTCCAGAACCCCCTGCGGAAGGCGTGCATCAGCATCGTGGAGTGGAAGTATCCTTCCGGCCCGGGGCGGCGGGCAGTGTGGGGGAGAGGGGGGGCATCACAGCAAAAACTTGGGGGGGGTCAGGGGCTTGGAGATGGCGTGAAATGCCACTGAATGCCATGAGTTTGGGGGCAGAAGAGGAGGGAGGGAGGGGGCTTTGAGGAGGCTTGAGTAGGTGCCCAGGTGCCGGGCCACAGCCTGCTGTGTCTGTTGACCATGGCAGAGGGGGCCAGGGCACAGGCGCTGCTCCCAGGTGAGCCTACCCACGTTGGAATAGACCCCACAATAGGGTTAGCAGGAATGGTCTCATTTTGAAATAGGATGGGATGAAAAAGAGAGCCGATCCTCCTCCTTGGTGAGCGAGGGGTGCAGGCGAAGGGAGGAGAGAGCTGAGCCGAGGGCTCCAGACGTGGGCCGGACGGGGCTGGGGCTGGCGGACGGACGCGCCCCCGAGGAAGGGCTGCCGTGAATGGCTCCGGGATGCAGGCCAGGCAGGCCTGGCTAGGTTAGCTTAGGCTGACCACTCTGACGACAGGGGCAGCAAATCCCTTTCTAGGTCTGCTTAAACTCGGGGAGAAAGAACGATGAAAAGATCTGGGTTGTTCGGGGAAGGGAGGAAGGAACTAGGGGAAGGAGGGGAGGCCCGTGTCAAATGGGGTCTGAGAGAGGATCAGGCATGTTTGAAATATTTCTGGAAGACACGGCTCCCACCAGCTGTTCCCAGGAAGAGAGGAGAATGAGGGAGAACTGGAATGACAGGAGAAACCGAGGCTCGGGTTGAAATTGTTTGGGGCCAGCGTGGGCCCTGCCCCCCACATCTGCCTCAGCCTCACAAATCAGATCCTCCCTCCTCTGCCTCGTCCTTCCTGCCCGTCTTCTGCCAGATCAGGCGGACCCCGCGGTTTCCTCCTTTCCCGCACCCCCTGCTCCCGGGTCTTCTCTCCTAGGCCTGTCCCCGTGGCCCGCCTCTCTTCTCAAACGCTGCAAGTGGTTCCCAATCGGCCACCCCCAGAGTATGCCCGCATCAGCCCACACCCCAACTCACACTCTCCCTCCTCCTTTCTCCCCACCCCTTCCTCCGGTGGGTCAGCCGCTCTGCTTGGCCCCTGCTGCTCACCAGCACACGAGAAAGGGATGGGCCTGGGGATGCCGGTGTCCCCTGGGAAGTGCCTGAGGAGGGGTGGGTGTGTCTGGGAGGGGCAGAAGTGCACGGTGGGTGTGAGTGCAGGGCGCTGGGCTCAGGCTTTGGAAGCGCAGACTTCGTTTTCATCCTTCCTCTTCCCCAGTCCTGCCTTGTGGGTGCTTACAGCCTTCACCGGCACCACCCCCTCCCCTGGCCTCCCTTGCCATTTTCCCGGGGGAGCCCCCATGAGGTTGTCCAGGCCCGAATCTCAGAAGGCCGTGGCTCCCTGTGGGGCGGGTGGTGGGTGAGGGAGGAAAGGAGGTGGTGGGGGCTGGGCAGGCACTTCGAGGGGGCAGCGTAAAGCTGAGCTGCCTTTGGCCAGGTAGTGGACCATTGCAGTCCCAAAGTGAGTTGGGTCCCCAGAGGGGAGACTGGCCCTTTCTATACCCTGCAGGAGAGCAGAAGCCAGCGTGGCAGAGTCCCCCAGAGCCTGCCTCTCAGGCTGGCCTTGTTCTCGTAGGCCAGACTGGCCCCCAGCACTCTCTCCCCTTCACCCTGAAATCCCACCCCTCACTCCAAGCCTCTCCTTAACCTTGGCGCCAGGCCCTTCGAGACGATCATCTTGCTCACCATCTTTGCCAACTGCGTGGCCCTGGCCGTGTACCTCCCCATGCCCGAGGATGACAACAACTCTCTGAACCTCGGCCTGGTAAGAGAGCCCCCCTCATCCTGCTGGCCTACAGCCCCCGGCATGGGAGACGGCCCCCGGGGTAGACTCCGTTCTGGTGGGTGAAGCTGGTGCTTCTGGCAGGTGGTGGTCAACACGTGCGGGGCTGACCGAGTGGCTCAACAGCTTTTCAGGGCAAAGCTGCCGATTCCGGCCTCTGCTGCAGTACCAGCCAGCACTGAGTGAGCGCTCACTGGGGCCCGGCCCCTGTGCTAATAATCTCACTTAATCCTCACGTCAGCCCCTAAGGTAGTCAGTCCTATTTCATAGATCAGGGAACTGAGGCCTCGTAAATTGAACCAGTGAGCAGTGGCATCTGAAGGGTAAATTCCCTTCCCTGAAATAATCGAGAAGCAAACTGCTTACTTTCATGCAAGTTTGACCTAGGACTCAAAAGAGAGGGTGTGTCTTAGAGTCTGGTACCACTTTCTCCTCACCTCTTCCCAATAACACACCCATGGAACCAGAAGATTCCAGCCCTGGAAGGGGTTTCCAAGAATCAGGTTGTCTCACCTCCTCCGCATAATGAGGCCTAGAGAGATTATGGGGGGTTACTTCCCCAACAGCTAATTTAAATAATAAGAAATGGCTCACATTTATTAAGTGCTTGTTAGGTGTCAGGCTCTATGATGAATATTTTCCATCATTGTATTATTCACTCCCCATAACTCCCCCCTATGAGGTTGATAACATTTTAGGCCCACTTACAACACAAGGAAGCTGAGGCTCAGAGGGTCACCCAGGTCTCAGTCTTAGAGTAGAGCTTCAAGCCGGGGTCTCTCTGATTTTAGGACCTGCCCTTGTACCTGCTGTGTGGCCAAAGTGGTGGCAGTTATGTCCTCTTGGAGAAGGCCTCCTAGAAACGGTGGCCTCAGGCCTCTGCTGCCCCAGCCCCATCAGAGACAGGACGATGGCTCGGGGCACAGGCCCTCTCCTTGCACTCCTCGGCCAGGATGCATCGAGAGCCTGAAGGAAAGATATTTATGTCTGCCTCTCCTTAATGCTGGTTTCCATGGGAATCTATCTTGAGTTGGTGAGAAGCTGGGACTCTAAATGTGTGCCTGCTAGGGACAGAAAAAGCTCGCAGCGCCAGGGCGTGGAAGGAGGGTGAGATTAAATGCGGGCAGGACCACGGCAGATGACGCTGGCAGAGCCCTGGACCCTCTGCGAGGTGTGCTTAGTCCTCTGCGACCCTGGATCCAGGCAGGGCTCGGGTCCACCCTCCTTCCGGGGGTATTTTTGGGTCTTGGTTCCATTTGGACTCCTAAGAAGTTGACAGCTCTTGAAAGGAACTCTGTCCCTTCCTGGAGGATTTGAAATGTCAGCTAGTGGTTTTGCCATCTACCATCTTGAAACAGAATGGCAGCTCTAAATATTTCAAATGGTCCTGTGTACTTTCCATTACTGTATGGGTTGGAGTTGCAAAACCTCCGGTCTGATCTTAGAGTTCACAGAGACAGGATTATGAACTCCTTAGAAGAGAAAAACCTAACCAGAAACCTTTCCATAGCAGCAAATGATATCTTGAGTGTCAGAAGTGGGCAGAAAGCTAAAGGTCATCAAAGGTCCCTAATCTGTCTTCTTTATAGTGAAGCCCAGAGAGAGGAAATGACACTCAAGGTCACACAGCCAGCTAGAGGCAGAGACCTCCCCACTCCCACTTGTCAATTATCTGCTCATTTCCACAAAACTCAGCGAGAGGGAATTGGCCCAAGTCAGAGCAGAAGGGAGGGAAAGGTTCTTTCTTTTTCTGTCAGCTGCTTTGCGCGTATCTGAGAAGGGTTGGGGACCTTCCAGTCATCCGACATAACTCACAGTTTTTAAGAAGGGTGGGCTAAGAACCAACTGTTCATTCATTTCCTCATTCATTAATAAATATTTATTTAGTGCCCTTACATGCCTAGCACATACTGGGGATAGAATTGTGAACAAAATAGACATGGCTCCTGTCTTCACAGAGCTTAATTAATTGAATCAATTAAACAAGTAATTATAACTAAACCAATTTAGACAAGTAGTTAAAATGAAATGGAAAGAGCGCAAGGCTTGGGGACACTGTAATAACATACTGGAGGAGTACCTAAGCTGGCATTGGCCTCAGAGAGGCTTCCAGAAGGGCAGGATACTGAACCTGAGAACTGAAGGATGAGGAGAGGGCCAGCTGCATGGAAGACAGACTGTGCAGACACACAGAGCACAGGAGGCCCCACGCTTCGGGTCTGTGGTCATAGTTCAGAAATCCTTAATGCTTTTGTCTTTGAATTTATGTTTTATAAGTGAAGTCCAGAGGGACAATGGAGCATGCACCAGGGCTGGAAGCCTTGCCTCGCTCGTGGTTCTATCTCTTCTGCCACCACCTGCCACTTCCCAGCCTCCCAGGATGGAAATTCAGCCGCATCTCTCGTGCCCTGGGTCTCTCAGCTCCTGGCAGGGGCCGGGGTGTGGGTGCAGGGAGGGTCAGGGTTGGGTGCACATGCTCTGGTGCATTAGGGTAGGGCCAGGCCTCTTGCCCACCCTCCCAACCAAGCACCCACCTCCTCCTGGAGAGGAGGCTGCAATACCCTTGGGGGTTGTCTGTCCACTGTACTTTGAGGCAGTGGGTCTGCGTGAACAGGAGATGCCTGGTTCCTCCACCTCTGGCGAGGCCATAGTGTGCAGGTCTGGGGGCTGGCAGGAGGGGAAATGGGAACTGGTGAGTCACACTGGGAGGCGGTGCCTTCGGGATCCCTGCGCCCAAGGGGCACAACCTAAAATAGGCAATTAAAAAAAAAAGGCATGGCAAGTTGAAAAAGAGACTGTGGAAGAAAGGAAAGAGCTTTATATTTTAGCACCTTTAATGACCCTTTTTTCCTATCTTGAACAAGGGGCCCCACAAATTATGTAGTTGGCTCTGGATAAGGAGTTAGGGCATGAAGGACCGACTAGGAAGAAGGTTCTAGGCTAAGGAAGCAAAGGGCCAGAGGCACGACATAGAGAGACCAGTTTGGTTTAAGGAAAACTTCTTTGGCTGCCATGGAGAGCATGGAGGGTGGGGCGAGACCTGAAAGCGGTGAGGAGGCCAGCAAAGTCGTCCAGGCCAGAGATGGGGAAGATGGCTGGAACCAAGCAATTGTAAAGATGTCTAAGAGGCCAAAGCTGAAAGATATGTAGGAAGTGGAATCCATGAGAGCTGGTGACTGAGTGGAAGAGAGTTTGGAGGCCTGGGGGTCGGAGAAGAAGAAAGCAAGCATGGCCCTCGGGTTTCCGATTGGGGTGACGAGCAGGTGGTGGGGGAAGCAGGCATGGTGGTGAGGGAGGAAGTCAGTGAGCTCAGCTCTCAGTGTGACGAGCTGCAGGGGTGCCGGACGATGGGGTATGCAGCTCTGAGCATCTCACCACAGAGATCCCCGACGTTTCCTCACTTAGGGCAATGCCAGACTAGCTGGGGCAGTGGCAGTTTGGGGTGTCAGGAAAGGCTTCCCACAGGGACCTCACGCGCATGCACCATTGTGGGGTGGTTGGAAGTAGTGGCGGTGGGAGAAGAGCTCTGATGCTTCGCTGTGCGAACGGGCGCCCTTGTGAGATCTGGGCGCCCCTCCAGGGGTTTTCTCGTGCTCTCCACCTTCCCACCACAATAGTGGACTTGGAGTCCTGGATTTCCTGGGGCGGGGAGTTCTCCTGTGACCGTGGCTGTCCTGTGTCAGTGGGGAAGCCCAGAGTCTTCCCTGAGGTGAAGGGAAACTGAGGCCCAGAGAGAGCAAGGAGTTCTGGGCACACACAGTGAGTGAGAGGACATCAAGAGGAGGACCTGGGGGTACTGATGTCCTGGCCAAGAAGTCTGCCCCTACCTGCCCTGGTCAGATACAGCCTGGATGAGATCACAGTGGAGGGAAAACGTGGGCTCTGAAATCAGCCAGATTAGAGACACAATATAGCATACTGGTCAGGAGAATGGGTTCTGAAGCCAGAATGCGTGCTTTTGAGTCCAGGCCCCTGCACATGCTGGCTGTGTGATCCTCGGCAAGTTATTGAACCTCTCTGTCCCCTCTGTCTCCTTACCTGTAAAATGGGGATAACAGCGCACCTACCTGATGGAGTTGTTGTGCAGTATGAATAAATTAATGTGCATACAACTTTGAGAGCAGTGCCTAGTACATACCAAGTGCCTTATAAGCTAACATGTTTGGGAACTCACTTTCTTCATTTGTAAAATGGGGTTAACTATTGTATTCAGAGACGTTACTAGATGATACAAAAGCTTGTAAGTTGCAAGGCCCTATCTATCAGCATAAGGAGCTTTTATAATACCAACACTGCTAGGCCTCAGAGCAGACTCCCCAGCCACGCTCCCCTTGCTGCAGAGACCCCAGGTTGTTCTAGGTTCAAAGGGTATAACCCCCAACAGCTGTGATCAAAGGAGTATTTCAGATAAACATTTCCTCATCACCTTGCCCACCATTTATCCCTGATTTCTCTTTAGCCCTTCATTTTCCCTCCTCAAAAGGTCCAATTTACCTGAATGGCCTTCCCCAGTCACCGCCCCCCCTCCTGCAAATCATCACGTGATCTTGCTCATCATCATCAACAATACCCTCGTCATGCCCGGCACTCTTCTAATGCTCTACCTGCATTATCTCATTTAATGTCCACGTCAGCCCCGCAAGGCAGGTACCGTTATTTCCCCATTTCACAGACAAGCATACTGAGGCACAGAGAGGGTGAGTCGCTGCACGTGCCCAATTGGGTTATGTGGGCAGGACCTTTGTTGGGCATCTTGGCATGAGCTTCTGGGTATCAGAAGGGGAGAGAGGAAGTTGGCTGTCTCTGCTTTACTGGGATGTGGTACAGGTGGGAGTCACCAGGAGGGCAGAACCCCAGGTCCTCAACCATGAGGTTTTTTCTTGCTTGTGGAGTTGCCGTTTACCAGGCCTGAATGGGCCCTCAGCGCATCCAGACACAGCCCCCAGGCAGGACTCCACTTGCCCAGGGAAGACGCCAGCCTCAGGCGCAGAGAGTATGTGTCTAACACGTTCTCTCAGAATTCCCCCAGGAGAGTGGAGGTTGGAGCGGGGTGGGGTGGGGTAGAGTGGGGGTGAGAGGTCAGGAGCAGGTCGCAAAGGGACATCAACTGTCAGAGAAGTAGGAGGGTGGCCTGGCCCCTGAGTCGCCATCGGGGCCAGCGGAAGGGCAGTGAGCTATCCAAGGGAAGCTGGAAGCGAGACCAGAACCCACAACCTTGGCTCCAAGCCTAGCCCCAGATCCTCCAAAGCCAACTCTACTTCTTGAAGTCCTGCCTGCTCCCCGAAGTCGGAAACACACCTGCTTCTAGGGTGTACTCCTGATTGGATTCAAGGAGACCTCTGTGTGGGCACCATTGCAACCATGGCCGGTTGAGGGGACCTGTGTCGAAAAGTAACAATGATCAGAGTTACTAATTATTGGGCATAACTAGGAATTGGTTACATTTTTTTAATTAAAAAATTTTTTTTAAAAAAGGACAACAAAGAAACACAAATATTCTTAACATATGATCATTCCGTTCTACATATATAATCAGTAAATCACAATATCATTAAAAAGTTGCATATTCATCATCAGGATCATTTCTTAGAACATTTACATCAACAACAGAAAAAAATTCATACATACCATACCCCTCACCCCTCCTTTTCTTTTTGAAAAATTTATTTTTTATTTATGATACATAACTA
This sequence comes from Tamandua tetradactyla, assembly GCF_023851605.1. Classification (NCBI taxonomy): domain Eukaryota; kingdom Metazoa; phylum Chordata; class Mammalia; order Pilosa; family Myrmecophagidae; genus Tamandua; species Tamandua tetradactyla. Next base: position 58,185,944 of record NC_135330.1, on the reverse strand, counting down.
CATACAAACACAAACATTCTTATCATATGATCATCCCATTCTTTTTTTTTTTGATCATCCCATTCTTGTTATATAACCAATAACTCACACTATCATCACGTCATTGTATATTCATCATCGTGATCATTTCCTAGAACATCTGCATCAATTCAGAAAAAGCAATAAAAAGAAAACAGAAAAAATTCACACATACCATAGCCCTTACCCCTCCCCTTCACCGATCACCAGCATTTCAATTTACTAAATTTATTTTAACATTTGTTCCTCCTATTATTTGTTTATTTTTAATCCATATGTTTTACTTGTCCATCGATAAGGTAGATAAAAGGGGCATCAGACACAAGGCTCTCACAACCACACAGTCACACTGTGACAGCCATATCATCATACAATTATCTTCAAGAAACATGGCCACCGGAGCACAGCTCCACATTTTCAGGCAGTTCCCTCCAGCCTCTCCTTTACAACTTGACTAACAAGGTGATATCTATTTAATGTGTGAGAGTAACCTCCAGGATAACCTCTCAACTCTGTTTGGAATCTCTCAGCCACTGACACTTTATTTTGTCTCATTTCACTCTTTCCCCTTTTGGTCGAGAAGATTTTCTCAACCCCTTGATGCTGAGTCCCAGTTTATTCTAGGATTTCTGTCCCACGTTGCCAGGAAGGTCCACACCCCTGGGAGTCATGTCCCACGTAGACAGGGGGAGGGCAGTGAGTTTGCTTATTGTATTGGCTGGAGACAGAGGCCACATCTGAGCAACAAAAGAGGTTCTCTTGGGGGTGACTCTTAGGCCTAATTTTAAGTAGTCTTAGCCTAGCCTTTGTGGGATTAAGTTTCATATGAACAAACCCCCAGATTGGAGACTTGGCCTATTGCTTTGGCTGTCCCCATTGCCTGTGAGAACATCAAGAATTCTCCACTTGGGGAAGTTGAATTTTCCCCTTTGTCACCATTCCCCCAGGCGACTCTGCAAATACTTCCCTATTCACTGTTCAAATCGCTCTGGGATTTATCTGGGCACCACTCTGGACAAACCTACAAAATCTCATGCCCTACGCAAGGTTCCGAGTACTATGGTGTTCGATTAAGCTGTGGAATTGGTTACTTTTGCTGCATCATCTCATTTCATCCTCAAACCAATTTTGTGTCAAATTATAATTTTCAAAAAGTTAAAAGCATGTCTTGTAAAGATACAGAAGGAACACATATCAAAGATGAAGTAATTCAGTAAGATAACAAGCAGGAGGATAATACTGGTTCTAACAGAATTACAGGAACAGAGGTTTTATGATTGGAGAAAGAATGCTGGACTAGGATTAGCAAGTTGGATACTAAACAGGTTGAAGTCCTACAGGGCAATAAACTTTAACTGTTGGAGTTATCTTTGCCATCTTACTATCTTACTAGGAAGAAATCATTTGCATCTCTACAAGACAGAATAGTGAGAGTTACACAAAGGTATATTCCCCTGAGTCCTTGATTCTCAAGGAAGTGGGGGACAGGGAGTAATTCTGTGTACCAGGGAACATTTGGCGATGTCTGGAACTTGGAGACGCGTGTGCTACTAGCCCTGAGTAATAGAAACCAGGGATGTTGCTAAACACCCTGCAATGCACAGGACAGCTCCCCACAACAAAAAATGATCCATCTCAAAATACTAATAGTGCCGAGGTTGAGCTGCCTGCCCTAGATAATTAATTAAGCCTTGGCCAGGCCTGTTATGCAATGTTCCCACATGACATTACAAGGACGAGGCGCCTTCCCTTTGCCTCATTTCCAAGTTCTGGGTGCTTTCTTATGCATGAAGGAAGCTTTGCTAGGTTGTGGGGTGGGGCAGTGGGCGGCGCTCAGCGGGGGAGCCCCCCTTGGCGCCTCCAGGGCGTCAGCAGTCTCCGCCAGGCCCCTGGTACATTCCCAGGGTTCAGGTTGCAGCTCTGCCTCCCCGCTAAGGCTAGCGCCAGATCCCTCTGGCATCTAGAGCATTTTTCTTTTTATAGGGTCTGGAATGTGCCCGTGACTCCTGCGGTGGGCAGCCCACTCAGCCTGCCCACCTGGGAGGCTCAGGGGTCTCTGCGGCACCCCAGCGCTGGCCTTGCCCTTCCAAGCTGCGGGACCCACGGGGCCCAGGGAGGCCCCAGTCTCTGCCCTGCCCTCCTGGTTCTCATTCCCCCGGGGGCACAGAGAACAGACGGGGCTCAGCAAGGGTCTCCAAAATGAAATGAAATCCTGGCTGTTCGCCACTTCCCAGAGCCTGTCCTCTCCCCAGCACTGGGGCTTAGCTCCCGGACCTGGGGACTTCGCACCCTTCTGTGCCATCTGTATCCCCTCACCCCAAGGCAAGGGGCTGGGACACCACAATTAGCTGAACAAGAAAAGCCTTGGAAGAAACCCTGGTGGCTTGTTCCAGCTATGCAGTCTTCAGGAGTCCTAGCAAGAATATACCGGGCTTTCAAGTCAAGCAAACCTGGCTTCCATATAGACTTTTTCAGCAGCTTCTTAAGCTCTCTGTGAGTTAGTGAGAACGTCGTGCCCAGCCAGGCACACAGGAGTTGATCAATGAATGTTCATTGCTTCCCTCCTCAGCCCTCACTGTCCACAGCAAAAGTCACTCTGAGCCCAGACAGAGGCTGGGGAGGGCAGAAGGGGGTAGGGCAGTCTGTCCCCACCGGGTGTCTCTCTCTCTCTCCCCACCATGACCTGTGGTTGAGAGCACAAAGCCTGGAGCCAAGTTGGCTGGATTCATAAAATGAATCCACTTAGTAGCCTCAGTTTCTTCCTGTGTGAGACGGGGTTCCGAGTGCTTACCCCATAGGGTTTTGGGGGAGGATTGTATGTATGTGGCTAGAACACGGTCTGGCCTGTTCGTAAGGCTTAGCTATTAATGTCATCATCACCCAGGAAAATGCTGGCCTCCTACCCGTTCCCAGGTTGGGTGCTGTACTCCCCTCAAAAACCACCCTGATTGTCCAGCCCCCTCCCAGCCTCCCGGCCCCACTCTCTCCCCCATCTGGAAGCCTCCGGGCCTGGAGGGAGATGGTGCTCCAGCGTGGGAAGTGTCATTAGGGAGAAGGGAGGGGGTCAGGTCCAGGTGGGAGAGGCGGGAAGGCAGGAGAGACCCGCCCAGCTCACGTTTATTTGGGTGACAGTTCATGGAGCTAAATACAGCTGCCTCCCTCACGCCTCAGCTGGTCATTTTCCAAACCTGGATGCTGAGGTGGCCCTGGAGAAGCCGGGGCCCTGGAGACCCAGGGAGCAGCACGGCCACCGCGGCCGGGCCCTCAGGCTGACACCGAGAAAGCTGTGGACTCAGAGCGGCAGGTGGGGCCGCGGCCCTGACCACCCCCACCTTGGACCCCTCACCCCACCTCGCTGAGCCTCAGTTTCCTGGGCTGGGAAATAAGAGAAATGGTATAGCAAGACTGAACTTCAGTCCACAAGTTGAGGCGAGCAAGAAATGTCGCCATTTTCCCCATCAACCAACTGTATTTGGATTCTGTGCCCATGAAGTTATTCTGGGTGCTTCCAGCCATCCTAACTGGCTGGGGTTGTGCCCAGGCTCTGGCTCTCGGGAGTGCCCCCAGGCCTTCTCTCCACCTGGTTAAAGCCATATTGTTGTAGCCACATGATCCTCACAGGTCCATCCTTTGCTATCTCCACGCAGAGTTGAGGTGCAGGAGTTGTTGGTGAGGCTGGACCCTGCCTCCTCCCAGACCTTGCCCCACCTTCAGGGCACTGTGAGGGAGCAGGTGCCAGGTCTGTCCTCAAGGTCTCCCAAACCTGGGGGACTGTCCATTGTGCTTGGTGACAGCCCTTTCTCTTCAAACCTTTGTCCCCCCAGGATGGGCTCAGGCTTTAGATAACGATCACTAAAGGCCCTGACACAAACTTATCCCAAGGCAAGGAAGTACAGCGCGCTGCCTGCTTGAGGGAGGGAGAAAGGAGATGAATCCAGGGAGAAAACGATAGTTAATATTTTAAAAGTATCTTATGATATTAGTATTTGTCCAGCCCTCCTCATACTCTGTGAGTCCCCTAGGAGTGAAGGAGGCATTAGGACCCACTCACCCAGGCCCCACCCCCACCCCAGCCTGAGCTCACTGCAGAGCAGCCTGGGTTCCCTCACCCTCTGCCAAATCCACTTTGGCTCCATGAAGCAAATACACCTTAAAGAGTTAGCAAGAAACATTACTCTAATGCCTACCCCATCAGCAGGATTTTGTGTCAGGATGCCCCGACAGTAAGAAAGGAGGCTTTCAGGCAGAGGTGACGGGGAAGGCAGGGGGTACAGGGCACTTTCCTAGGGAGGTTTTAAACTGTGCCCACTCGTCCATCAGCTGCTCCCCAGGGTCACCTGTCACCGTAGATCCTAGAGCCCTCCAAAGAAGGCTCCAGTGGCTGGAGGGACTGGAGTCCAGGCCAGCCCTCCACAGGCCACAGTGCAGTCACTGGCATGGAGGAGGAGGCGGGGAGGGTGTGGTGACAGCTGTCTCTGGGGTCCCAGACAGGGAGTCTGTTATGGGGCAGGTCCCTGCGGAAATGGCTCCTACTGTCTTCTCACAAAGCCCAGTGCATGCCAGGATAGGGGTGTGGGCAGGGAGGAGCATTCCGGGTGGAGATAGAAGATTCAGAAAGAGTGGGAGGGGGAGGGGTGGTGCTTTTTACAGCCCAAGGTTTTGGGAGGGCCCAGTGCCAATGCCGCTGCAGCAGGTGCAAGGATGCGAGTGAGGGTCAGCCCCACCCTGAGCCAAGCATGGCCCCAGGGAGCTCAAGTGAGGGGCTTGTCTTGCAGGGATGAAAACTCCATGGAGGGGGGCACTTGGTAAGAAGGGCCTTGGAGGAAGCTGATAATGGAGCTCACTTCTCACCTAGTCAGGCAGGCTCACGACCCTTCCCTAAGGTCAGGGGTCAGGGGTCAGCGCAGATCTGTCCCCCATCTCTGACTTCAGAGCCTAAGGTCCAGATGTATCTCCTTGGATAGAGATCCTGAGGCTGCCTCTGCCTTTGAATTATCCTGCAATGGAGATGACAACTTTCCATTGTTCATTCATTCAGTGAACATTTTTTGAGCACCTACAATGTGCCAGATGCTATGCTGTGCCCTAGAGCAGAGCTTTTCAGATGACCTTGAGGAAGGACCAGTTTGTTTGCTGTTTTTCATTTCCGTTCTGCAGATGACTCCTTCACAGCTTGGGCCATGTGGGACTTACCACAGGGCTTTGACAAAACCAAATTGATCTATTCCCTGTTCAGGAGACAAGTCTACCCACGTGCTTGGAAGTTGCGGCAAATTTCTGTAAAAGTTTCCAAATGTTAACTCGCAACATCTGTACTTACCTGGTCTCAGAGTGATGACAGATAGTTCACAGCCTAGCGCCTGCCCGCAGTCCCTGCCCTAATGAATGCAGAAGGACACCGATTCATTCATTCCATCTCAGAAACCTACGTGACAGGCACTGTTCTAGATGCAGGTGACACAGTAGTGAAAGAAGTAAATTCCCTGCTCTTTATATGGACCTTATATCTCAGTCAGGAAAGAAGAGCTTTTTTTAAAAAGAAATTAATAAATATATAGCAGACCAGGAGGGAACAACTACTAAAAAATAATAATAAAGCAGGGTGAGACTGTGCTGGGTGGGAGAGTGGGAAGCGTCAGTGATGAGATAGTGAGCTTCTTGGACAGCTTGGGGGAGAGCATTCCAGTCAGAGGGACCAGCCCAGAGCCCCCAACATGTTCAGCTGGGGCAGGAGCTCCCTGGGGAAAGGGACTTTATAAACCACAAAGCCTTCCCCCACCCACCACTAAAAAAGACTCTGAGCAGGCTTCTTTGGAGGGAGACCTTTGTCTCTGTACCCACGTCCTTCCTGTTCTTAGGGCAGAAAACCATGGAGAATCCCCACGGCAGGGATCCGGACAAGGTTTCAAGGAGGCTGCAGTGTTGGGGGAGGCATACGGAGCAGGGCAGTGCTTCAGGGCCGTGAGGACACACAGGATTAATTGCACCTGTGGAGGAGGGGGAGGAGGTTCAAAAGGATAGCGGAGAACTGCGGACAAGGGAAGGCAAGTGAGGCCAGTGGCAGTGAAGCTGGAGAGGAGGAGATGGAAAGAAGAGCTATCAGGGTGTAGAAAAGTCTGGCCTTGGATGGTGTGTCCTGGGGAGAGCAAGAAGAAGGAGTCTGAAAGGTCCTTCCCTGGGTTTCAAGTTCAAACAACTCGGCACCATTTGTGGGGACAGGGACACACGAGGAGGAGCAGGTTCAGTGCAGGGTTCTGTTTCGGCCAAGTTGAGTCTGAAGTAGGACAGGGCCAAGCCCTCTGAGCCACCAATAGGCATGACCTCATACAACAGCTCTGTGAAGCCAGCAGGACACAAGCCTTCAAGATGCAGCACAGGCTAAAGCAGACCTTCACAAAGGCCCAGAGGCCTTTTGTAAGAACTGCAATGACTTAAACGTTTGGTGTGTGCCAGGCACGGTAGGTACTGGCTTACAGCGTCCCGCCTAGTCCTCGAGATGACTCTGCAAAGTAGTTTCCATGATCTCAGTTTTACAAGCGAAAAAAACCGAGTTCTGCAGAGGTTTAGGAACTTGCCCAAAGGAACAGAGCTGGTGAGAGACATTACATAACATCAAATACCTACTGCATCTCACCTGCCAAAGACAGGTTCTCAGAGTACTGAAGGAAACTGGGATGTTTTAGGTGAGGTCATTGTCTTTGATCTCGGGGAGACAGCCAGGCCTGGCCCAGGGCATCCAGTCCATGCTTAATAAATACCTGTGGAATGAATGTCCCTCATTCCTCTGTGAAAGACTAAGCCCAGGCTGGAGTGGCTATGGGCCCAACCCAATGTGACACTGATGACACTGTGTCCTATGACACAAGAACGGACAAATCCCTCTTCCATCCTGTCCCTTCCATTTCCACCTGGACAACAGCCCATGTGGTATGTACACGGTAGCGTGCTTTAATTCTAGAGACTCCAGCATTGGGCTTGGGAGAGGACATGGGGAGGGCTGGGCCTTTGGAGCTAATGGGTTGTGGTTGCTGAGTGACCCCATCCGTGGGCCCACAGCCCTTGGCAAGCTTGTTCTTGGCCAGGCGGTGGCGGGACTGGCGGACGCAGGTGCAGGCAGCTCTCGGTGTAGGTGGCTGGCTGCCTGGCCCGGAGCACTATTTTGGGCCCTGTTTTCCCTCCCCTCAACCCCACTTCTCCTGTCTGTCCCCCTGGGCTGGCAGTGACTGAAAACGTAGATGCTGACTCAGCTTCACTCTCCTCCCTGTGCCTTTCCTTTAATGGCTTGCCAGACTTCCAGGAAGCCTGTCCTGTGGAGAAGTGGAAACTGCCTGAATCCAAGGAGTCCCTCCCTTATTGTCCCCGATCCTGCACCTCTCAGCTGGGAGCAGTCCCACGCCTCCCTCCGCACTCCCCTGGCTTGGAGCTGGTTGCCCTTAGCTATTCACTTAGAATAAAGTGCAGTCCCTTTCAGCAGGCCTGCTAGCAGAATGGCATGGCTTTGCATTTTATTTGTATGTTGTCATTTTCTGAAAGAAGGAGAAGGCTTTGGGTTTACAGATTGGTGCAGGAAATTGGTGGTGAGGTTAAGGACGGCAGATCTCATTCATACTTGCCTCACTTTCCCCCTCTGTACAGAAGGGGAAATTAAACATTTATGAAAATTCTCTAAATAACTGGTTTAGAGATTTGTAGGGCCACACCCCTGTTAACATGCAATTTCCCCACTTACCCACTGTCTCAAAGTAAAAATAAATTATCTCCCAAATCATTAATGGGGTGACAAGTTCCCTAATCTGGTCCCTGCAGAGGAAAGGAACGGTGAACCCACGACATGAAGCCTTATGCCTGCAGCGTGTGCGGATGGGGGAGGAGCGCCCCGGGGTGGAGAGATGCACCTCTGGGTGGGCGCTGGTGATTGTGATGGTAATGGGGGGGCAGAGTTGTGAGGCTGAGACCCCTCTGGTCACACTACTCCAGGGGGTGCCATTCAAGTTATTCTGTATGTGTCTGGTGCCTCCTGCAGTTGTGCAATGCTGCAGCCCCTTGGGAGGCCAGGAGGAGGGGCCGGGGTTCTTGGAAGCCACTAAGCCTGGGTTGCAGTGCCTGCAAGGAGAGCAGTTTCAGCCTGGAGTCCTGACAGAGGGATCTGCTTGCTCAGTTAGAAATAGCTCCTGCCTGGGCCCAGAGGAGGGGGCGAGTGACCTGAGCAAGGATAGAGTAACCCGGCAGATCAGCAGATCAGGCTACCCGAGGAGGGGGCCTGGAGGTGTCAGCAAGGCCTCCCGCAGGGTGGGGCCACGCTGAAACCCTCTGCCTCTTACCCAAGGGGCCTCTTCCCAACACAATGAACCCCCTGCTCCCCTCACCCTGCTTAATAGTGCTCCTGCTCCTGACCTTTAAGGGGCTACCCACCAGCCGGAGGCGTGGGTGGGGGAGGGTACCGAAAAAGAAATTAAAGGGCCAGACCTTGCCCAGCAAGGGAGGGCCTGTTGGAGCTCAGAGAAATCCACGCCCTCCTCCTGCCCTGAGTCCACAGGGCAGTGGGAGAAGAAAAATCCCCAAACCAGAAACCATCTGGGGAACCTCAGTTGGGCAAGGGTGGGTGGGGCGGCAGGGGCAACCCTGGATCACTCATTCATTCACTCATTCATTCATCCAGTTCTGGGCACTAGAGGTAGAGTAATGGAAAAAGTGGACAAAAGCTGTCGTACCTCATGGAGTGTATGTTCTAGTGGGGAAGATAAAGAACAAAATAAAATAAGAATATGTATGGCGTCTTAGCTAGGGATTAGTGCTAAGAAGACAAAACAAAGCAGGGAAGAGGAACATGAGATTTTGGAAGGAGCTGAGCTGGCACTCTGGTGGCCAGGGAAGACCTCGGTGTTTTGAGTAAAGCCCTATGGGAGTGAGTGAATGTGGGGAGAGGGAGGGCACCCAAGCACAGGGATAGCAAGTGCAAATGCCCCGAGGCAGGAGCATGCACTGCACGGCTAAGGAATCCAGCGTGGCTGGAATGGAGAGAGTAAGGGGAGGCGCTGTGGAGCTGAGGTCTAAGTGTAGGTGGGAGCAGGACGGCCGGATCCCGGCGGGCCGTGTAGGGCATGGAATGGGCTTCGTGCAGCTGCTGAGTGGACAGGGAGGCACTGGAGGGTCTTGCTCAGAGAAGCAGCGTGACCGCGTTTGCTCCCGCAGGAAAAGCTGGAGTACTTCTTCCTCATCGTCTTCTCGATTGAAGCTGCCATGAAGATCATCGCCTACGGCTTCCTGTTCCACCAGGACGCCTACCTGCGAAGCGGCTGGAACGTGCTGGACTTCACCATCGTCTTCCTGGGGTGAGGCCTGGTGGGGGGGCCCCCCCGAGGACTCCGTGCCCCCCATCACCCCAAAGGCAGGAGGGGACCCTGGTGTCGTCCCAACCCCTGCCTTGGAGCAGGCCCCACCTGAGGGAGGCCCCCAGCGAGGGCACAGCCCCTGTTTTGGGGAGGGAAAGAGTGAAACATTGCCCCACACTGGCAGGCCAAGAGTCCTTCCCCGGCTAGGCATTTTAGATTCTGTTATCCTTTATTCATCACACAAAATTGGAGATGATGCATGTGGTTCCAATGGCTGGAGTTTCTGGATTCATAAGCTTCTTAGCCTTTGTCATTTATTCATTCATTCCATGAACCTCTACTGAGTACCTGTTATTCGGGTTCACAGAACTGGACATTTAGTTCCTTCCCCCTAGTAACTGCCACCTGATTATAACAACAGCACATAGTATATGCTTTACATGTACCATCTCATTTATACATCACCATAATCCTTATTTTCCCTATTTTTTTCGGATGAAGAAGGCCCAGCACAAGGAAGTAAGGCAACTTGCCCAAGGTCACACAGCAGCTGGAATAAGTGCCAGGATTCAAAGGAAGCAGTCTCAGCTTCAGAGACGACGCTGTCCTTCAATAAATATTATGTTGAACATCCACTGATTATCTAGTGCTGCTTTAGGCACAACAGGGAAGATGGGGGAATTCTCTGAGTCAGTCTCTGGTTGAGTGGTTGGAAGCCAAGACAAATGTCTACAGAATAATAGAATGTCAGGAAGCCATGCCACACTGTGCTACGTTGTTTCAAACGGCAATGTGTCCCTTTTGGCTCAGTTACCAGAAGAAGGGTTCATAGGGAAGATGGCTTTGAGGTGGCCTCAGAGGATAATGGAACTTTTAGTAAGTTGAGTGAGGGAGAGGTGTGCAGAAAAGGAAATAGTAAAGGCATTTTGTCAGGAAGTGAGGCATGAGGAGAAGCCGGGAGGAAGAACGAGCTCCACACGTTCCTCTCTGTGCCACCCGTGAGGGAAGGACTCATGGCAACCTTCAGCCCACCCTGGGGAATACTGAGCCCCTCAGCTGGGGCCTGCCGGTGCCTAGACACGCCCCTCAGCCCCCACTTGAGACCCCAGAGCAGACATCACCCGTGGATCACAGTCCTCTTTGAATGAAGAGTCTGAGCTTGGCCTCGGAATCCTTTTCAATAAAATGCTCTAGACAACCATGGGTTAACCCATCATTAGGGTTAGCTGTTAGCAAAGCACAGCTGCCATCTCTTCCCTTTCTGCAGGCCCATGGATGGGACCCAGGGCTCAGGGTCCCAGACTGCTGGGGAAGCGGCCTGACTGGTCGCGGGGGCCCTGTCTCCCTCTTCCCCTTCTAGGGTCTTCACTGTGATTCTGGAGCAGGTCAACATCATCCAAAGCAACGCGGCCCCGATGAGCAGCAAAGGAGCTGGCTTGGACGTCAAGGCCTTGAGAGCCTTCCGCGTGCTCAGACCCCTCCGGCTGGTGTCGGGCGTGCCCAGTGGGTGGCAGTGCCTCTGCAGACCCCCTTCCTCCTCTCCCATCCTGTTCCTTTGTCCCCAATTCTGGGTCCCCCTCTACCCTTGGGGTCCCAGAGGTTCCCTCTATTATACAATGAAGGAGGGCCACGAGGCCTAGAGGAGAGCCAACCCTTCCCTTCTCCTCCCTGCCCCACGCGCTGCAGGCCTGCAGGTGGTCCTCAACTCCATCTTCAAGGCCATGCTCCCCCTGTTCCACATTGCCCTGCTGGTCCTCTTTATGGTCATCATCTACGCCATCATTGGGCTAGAGCTCTTCAAGGGCAAAATGCACAAGACCTGCTACTACATCGGGACAGGTAAGCTCCTGGTTGAACTGGCGAGGTGGGAGAGGCCATAGCGTAACTCAAAATGGGGAGTCACGCCAGCCAGGGAAGAAGCACCAGGGCGAGGCCATTGCTTCCCACACCTGCTGACCTTAGGAATGGGTTTCTCCTGGGCAAGGATCAGCTGAGAGGAGAACAGCCTTTCAAGGAAGTGGGTAGGGACCTGGGCCATAGCTTCTTCTGAGCATCCCCCCTCCACCCCACAGTGTGGCATCTTTGGGGCTTTCAGAATTGAGACGGGACCTGAAGACAAGCCTGAATGTCTACTTTGCCTTGTAACCATAGTTTTAGCTTTAGTCTGAGCAGCCCTGAGGGCTAGGCCCACAGAATAGGGTCTGAAAGACACCTCAAAAAAATACCCAGGAACCAAAGAGATCACTTGTAGGGTAATCAGAGGTCTGCGTGCACTTGAGCTAAACCCTTTAAAGCAGCAATTCTCAAGCCTTTTTGGTTTCAGGACCCCTTTACACTCTTAAAGATGATTGGATGTCAAAGGGCTTTTGTTTATAAGGTTTTATCTATTGATATTTACTGGATTAGAAATAAAAACTGGGAAAATGTTATAATTTTTGTTAACTCATTTTAAAAGAATAGTAATGAACTCATTACATGTAAAATAATGTTTAATGAAAAATAACTGTATTTCCCTAAACCCAGAAAATTTAGTGAGAAGAATGGCATTGGTTTATATTTTTTTGTTAGTCTTTTTAATGTCTGGCTTAATAGGAGGATGCCTGGATTCTCATATTGGCTTCAGCATTCAGTGTGTTGCAATATCATGTCATATACCCTCTGGAAGACTTCACTGTAGGCTCCTTGAAAGAATGAGTAACAGAAAGGCGAATTATGGGTGCACAGGAAAGATCAAAAGTGATGGTGGAGTTATACAGAGAAGATAGGATTTAACAAAGGAATATGGATGCTGAATCATTAAATTGATATCTCTTTTAGTCTCCATATCTTAGAGCAGCTACAAGTAAAAACCTAAAATTGTGGAATTATAACCCATGTCAAAATCTGAAATATGCTCTACAACTAATTGTGGTGCTGTGCTTGGAAATTTACAGCTTTTTTTGTATATACGTTATTTTTCACAAAAGAAGAAGGAAAACAATTTGATTGTGATGATAAAAAAAACATTCAAGCCCTCTAGCCTCCTATATTCTGGAGCAGCTAGAAGGAAAAATCTGAGAGGATTGTAGGGTAGCCCATGACAAACTGTGGAATCTGTCCTGTAATCACTTGTTGAAGAGTAACTTTGAAAACTATTGCTTTTTTATTTCTTTGCTTTGTATATATGTTATACTATACAATTTAAAAAGTTAAAAATAAAAAATGAAAAAGCCTCTCTGGAATCAGAACTGCCTGACTTCATGGTGTCAGGGGCTCTGCTAAGAAAGGCAGGTCCTTCCCTCCTGCCCCTGCCCACCCGCTGCAGGTCCTCAGGTGCTCCCCACCTCCATCTCCAAGACTGTGCCCTCCATTCCACATGGCCCTGCTTGTCCTCTTTATGTCATCGTCTACGCCATCATTGGGCTAGAGCTCCTCAAGGGCAAAACACCGCGTCTTTCCACATTGGGGCAATGTGGGCCAAGGGGGACAAGAAGCCTAGAAGCAGAGCCCCCAGTGAGGCCCAGGGGCCTGCGGTAGCATTTCTGCTGCCTGTCATTGCCGAACCCTCGGCCTGTGGGGAGCAGCCCTGTGCCTTCTCAGCTGCGCGGGCCTCTGGACCGACTGCTCAGGCCCTGAGCACCTTTCCTCTCGCGATTCTGCCTCCAGACATCGTGGCCACGGTGGAGAACGAGAAGCCCTCGCCCTGCGCCAGGACGGGCTCGGGGCGTCCGTGCACCATCAATGGCAGTGAGTGCCGGGGCGGCTGGCCGGGGCCCAACAACGGCATCACCCACTTCGACAACTTTGGCTTCTCCATGCTCACCGTGTACCAGTGCATTACCATGGAGGGGTGGACGGACGTCCTTTACTGGGTGGGCCTCGGCCCGGGCCTGCATGAGCCGTGTCCCCTCACCTGCAGGCTCGCCAGGGGAGCGGGGAGGGAGGGCTGGCCGGTTCACCCAGGATGCCAGTCCCTGACTTGAGTCCCGCTGCACCTGCTTGCCCCTCCCTGGGAGCCCTCTACAGGGTGCATGGCCCCTACCTGCCCCAGGCGTGTGTCCCCGCACCCTTGGGCACTCCCCGTCTGTGCCCATGAAGGGGAAGTGAGGGATGGAAACCTGGAGCTCCACGGCTTCTGCCGGCAACTCTGTTCCCCAAGCCTGACTGTGAGCAGTTCACCCCCATGGCCTAAAACTGCTGACTCCTTGAGGGATGAAGGGCACTTTGCGTCCCTGGGTGGCAGAAACGCTTTCCTTTAGAAATATTATCAGCCATCAGTTCCCTCACTTTTAAGTAAGGCTAATAGGACTGCCTAATCGTAGGGGAGGACTTACTGAGTTACAGCAGTGCCTGCCTGGCACCTGGTCACTGCTATACAAGAGTTTGCTTACTGGAGTGTCTTATTTATTTGGGGTTTACTAAGAGCAGATGGCATCTCTTATTTAAACCTCCATCGATGGGAGCCACTGTTCCCACTTTAGGGGCCTGAGGCTCAGAGAGGTTCGGTAACTTGTACACAATTCTGGATCTTGTCAGCAGCAGAGCCAAGAATTGAACTCTTATCCCTCTGGCTCCAGTCCCCGAACTCTTTAGTGTGATCATGTCTGTGGGGGAAAAAATTGCAAAACTGTCAAATTATTTGCAAATATAAAGGATTACTATGAATGTTTCCTGTAAGTTCATATTAGGGGAGGAAATTAAAAATTGCAAAGGGCTGTTACCCCACCTGTTACGAGTCTGTGGGGAGAGAAAGCACACATCCCCCCGATTGGACAGATGGGGTAATTCTCAGACACGGTAGGGGACTTGTGTAAGGTTACGGAGGTTGTTCAGGAAGGAGTTGGAATCTCAGGCCAAGAGGTTTTAGTGTCTCATCTATTTTTAAATATTTGGCTGTAAAGAAATCAACTAGAAATGGCATCCATGAGGGAGTCACATCTTGGGGGGTAGATGGGAGCTGCCCTGCATTGGAGGGAAAATGGGCCGTTCTTGCCCTGGCCATGTACGCAGTCAACAGTCTTCGGCTTTGGGAGGTCCTTCAGGTCCCAGGTCTTACAGACAGCCCCTGGCTGAGCAGATGACTTTGCCCCTTGCCTCCTGTCCAAGTGTGGGCAGGCTTGGCTAAGGGGACCTTAAGCCCTCAAGGCAGAGGGCGGGACTCACACCTCTGTTCGGACCAGGTCAACGATGCCATTGGGAACCAGTGGCCCTGGATCTATTTCGTCACCCTCATTCTGCTGGGATCCTTCTTCATCCTCAACCTCGTGCTGGGTGTCCTGAGTGGGTAAGGAAGTTCAAAGTCAACTGGGAGGAGAGGAAGAGGAAAAGGGGAAGGAGGAGAAGGAGGATGATGAAGAGATACAAAGGAGAAGAGGTAGTGGGAAGAGAAGGGGAGAGAAGGAGAAAGAGAGGAAGGGAAGGAGAAGGGGAAGATAAGAAGGGGGAGGAGAAAAAGGGATAAGGGGGAGGAGGGGGTCAAAGAGATGTGGGTTAGAATCTCATCTCTGGGTGCCCTTTAGCTCCAACTGGGCCAGAGTTCTCTCTCTGGTTAGCAAGGAAGAGAGAAAAGATTCAGGGGTACCTCCTGCCCCTGGGTGTGCATAAGCAGATGCTTAGCCCTAAGAGACAGCACAGACTTCTGGTTACACATACAGACACTGGAGCTAGACTGCCTAAATTTAAATCCCTGCACTATTGCTTGGGAGCTGTGTGACCTTTACCTAATTACTTAACCTCTCTGTGACTCAGTTTCTTCATCTGTCAAATAAGAATAATTTGACAATACATATTTCCTAGGATTGTTGTGAGGACTGAATGAGTTAATAATATAAAGAACCTAGAAGAGAGTCCAGCACATAATAAGTACTAAGTACTAATGATCATTATTAATGAGAGACTCTGAGAGAAAGTGGGCTCTCCACCCTTGCCACAGTGAACAGGGTGGAAGCAACCACAAGCCCTTTCCCCACTGACATCACCCCGCCCTGGAAATGTCTCCCAAAGCAGTCCATGGATAGAATTCAGGGGGTCTGTGAACGTGGATAGGAAAAAAATTGTCTTTATTTTTCACTGACCTCTAACTGAAATTTATTGTTTCCTTTAACCACTGTGGGTTAGCAGCCCTGTGATTTGTCCCAATAGAAATCAGATGTCATATTAGAGTTGTTGCAAATATTACAACAGTTATAAATGACTTTGCAACTATGATAGTTTTATACCTTCAACTAGATCTTGTTAATGAGTTAATAAGGAAACAAATATATGACTCCATCACAAATATTTTTTATGTTTTGATATCTATATTATAATACATTTCCTTTGTCATGCTATGATTTTATTTTGTGCATTTAAGAACATTATCCTGAAAAGGTATGTACAGGTGTCACTGGACTACCAGAGGGCCTTTGGCACAAAATGGCCAAGAACCTCTACCTATACTGTTCCCTCCAGGGGACAGGCTCTGGGCAGTGCTGGGGTTTTCCCTGCTGCAGCAGGCTCAGAGGTCTCCTCCGAGCTGAGGGCTGTGTGGCATCTGCCCCATCGCCGCTCGGGCCCTGCCCAGGGCTGCCCTCTGCTGGTCGGAAGATCCCTCCCTGACCCTCAGGACAGAGGACCAGATTCTCTCCTTCCAACACTGCCACCTGATTTTCTTTAGGCCCAAGGGAGTTCTCCCTCGGTCCATAGGTCTATAAGTATGATTAAATAAGGGTGGCTTAAAGGGTCTTGGCAGGAAGGAAAATTTGAGCGGCCATGGCTGATTTGCTTAGGGCAGTGGACTGTGATGTCATTAATCCCTAATGTCCAAAGGTAACCCCAAGACAAGGTAGGAGAAAATGAAGTGGGATGAGGGGAAAGAAATGAGAAAGAGGGCCTGAGAGCTACAAGGCGTTCCTGGAGGATGGGGAATGTGAGACGGTAGCGAGGGGGGCTGCCCCCAGCCCCCTTGGGGGACACTAGGACCCCAAGGGACAGCCTGGACCAGAAGAAGTGGCACCTCCAGCCAGAGGGCTCTCTCCCTGTCCCGGGGAAGCTTGGCCTTTTCCGAGGCCGCCTTTGTCTCATCTTGTCCCCTCTCCTTCTCCCCTGTTCCATTTCAGGGAATTCACCAAGGAGAGGGAGAAAGCCAAGTCCAGGGGAACCTTCCAGAAGCTTCGGGAGAAGCAGCAGCTGGAGGAGGACCTTCGGGGCTACATGAGCTGGATCACGCAGGGCGAGGTCATGGACGTCGAGGACCTGAGAGAAGGTTTGGCCCAAAGGCTGTCATGAGCATCCCTCCCTGCAGCTGAGTGCCCTCACAGCCCGCACCCATAGAGAGCCACTACCTCACTTAACCATTCCGGGAAGCTGGGAGGTCCCTGAGCAGGTACAGCACTGCCATTATGCAGATAAGAAGGCTAAGGTGCTCAGAGGGTGAGTGACTTACACAGAGCCTCCCATCCCCAAGGGGTAGGATTCAAGGGTCCTGACTTTAAGCCCGGGGATCTTCCCACAATACCATGCTGCCCACCCATGATTGCCCTCCTCTGAAATCGTGGGGGTTTTTAGCTCTTGGGCACCTGGGTCTCAGGAAAGCAGGAAGGGTCTGGCTGCACCTGGAACAACTGTTGCAGGTGTCTCAGGCGTTGTGCCCTTGTCAGTGTGCCTGGCCCAGGTCTGCAAGCCCAGAAGGGCCCCAGAGTCTGGCTGCCTCTCTCTCTTCTGTCCCCAGGAAGGCTGTCCTTGGAGGAAGGCGGCTCCGAGACGGAGAGCCTGTATGAAATCGAGGGCCTGAACAAAATCATCCAGTTCATGTGAGCACCTTCCCATCTGCCCCGCATGCTCCCAGCCCAAGATCCCTGACCCAGTGGGGTCGGAACCACTTACCCTTCCCCTTGGTGGCTTTAGTGTTGCTTTCCTGATCCTTTAGAAATGCAGCCTTTCTGAGAAAGGAAAGCCAGTTCTCGCTTCATGGGGCTCTGAAGTGACCGGACCCTCAGGGATCACACAATCAAAAAAAAAAAGGTGCCAAGCAGATAACCTGTTTGTACTGGACATTAGGAAGGAACTGGGGGCCCGTGGGCTGGAGGGTGGGGGCAGCCAGCACATTTGACTGCTGCATGTCAGTGCTGCACAGAGTAGAGGTGGCAAAATAATCAGTCCTGAAACTTCCACAAGGGAAGAGGGAAGGGGCAGGATGCAAAGAAGCAGGGCCGTGAGGTTTTCAGGAAGGAGGCTGGCCACGGTCCAAGAGTCAGGGACAAGGGGTCTCTCCTAAGTTATCTCACCTTTGTCTTAAGAGGAGGGTTTAGTTGTCTCCTTTTAAAAACACATACATTTTTGTGATTTCAAAAGAGCAAAAAAATAGAGTAATATATGAAAGAAAAGGTGAAAGACGCTGCTTCAAAAAGATAACCGCGGTAATGGTTAGTTAGATTTGTATTCCTCCAAGACCTTACACACACACACACACACACACACACACACACACACACACACCAAGGCTTTTGTTTTTGCCTAATAGGGTTATTTATGTTAACAGCTGTCACCACAGAACTTAGTGCCCAGCACATACAAGGCGCTTCCCAAATATTTGCTAAAAACATGTGATATCCATATTAATTGGTGACTTGCATTTTTCATGTAAAAACATCTATTGAAGGCAATTTTTCACACACACAGACATATGCACACAGAGACATACACACACACCCCCCTTCTTTTCACTGGATGCAAACTATTCTACAGAATGGTTATACCATGATTTGTATGATGAATCTTCCCAACTTGGGGAAATATAAGCAGTATCCCAGGGAAGGTCTTTGCGTGTAAACTGTTGTGCATGAGCAGGAACATTTCTGCTGGACAGATTCCTAGAAATCTGGGTCAAAAGTGTCTATTAATTTTAAACATCGGTAAGTGCTCCCAAATTGTTTTCCATAAAAGTTGCACTAGCTATGAAAGTGCCCTTTCCCCACCCTTTGCCCCACACCAGATATTATTAATTTGTTAAAGAATTGCCTTCTGAATGGATAAAATGTAGCACCTCAGTCTTGTTTCAGTTAAAAATCAAAATGCCTGGAGCACCTACTCTATGCCAGACAGCATGCTGAGCTCTTTGCTTGCATTATGTCATTTAATTCCCTCTGAGGTTGGCGACATTCTTCTTCTCCTTTGAAAGATGAGGAGCTTTGCAAGATTTTGAATCTGTCTGGAGCATGCCATTAGCTCCTGTCCTGCGTTTGGAGGAGAGAGTGGGCGATCAGGCCCAGGAGGGCCGGCATTGGTCGGCGGGCCGGTGGGCATTTGGAGTAAAGCGGCTTCCTCTCCTCCACCCTCCCGCCTCCTCCCTGCAGCCGGCACTGGAGGCAGTGGAACCGCTTCTTCCGCTGGAAGTGCCACGACATGGTGAAGTCCAAGGTCTTCTATTGGCTGGTGATCCTGGTGGTTGCGCTCAACACCCTGTCTATCGCCTCGGAGCACCACAACCAGCCCCTCTGGCTGACCCATTTGCAAGGTGAGATGAGAGCAGAGTAGAGCCAGGAGAGGAGAGGAGGGGCCTGGCGCCAAAGCCAGCCAATGCAGTAAAGGGGGGAGAGAATTCCAGCAGAAGGAATAGCATGTGCAAAGATACGAAGATGTAAAAGAGCATGGTGAATTCGGGGAGCCATAAAAACTTTAATTTGACTTAGAGAGTGGCAGGAGATGGGTTTGCTCATAAAGGGCCTTATGTACTTTAATAAACAATTGGGTCTTCCAAACCAATGGGAAGCCAGTGAAAAGTTATAAGTGAGGATATAACATGATAGTATTTGAGTTTTTGAAAAACCAGTCTTGGGGGAAGGTTACATGTAATAGATGATTTGCTATGTGGAGCTCTGGATGATGACAATGAGGAGGTTAAGAGAAAAGGAGGACAGTTTGGCATTTCCTGAGAAAGTTAAGTATGGAACTACCGTATGATCCAGCAATTGCACTATTAAGTATATATCCCAAAGAATTGAAAACAGGGACTTGAACAGACATTTGCACACTGACATTCATAGCAGCATTGTTCACAGTTGCCAAAAGACAGAAGCAACCCAAGAGTCTATCAACCAATAATGGATAAATAAAATGTGGTCTATACAAACGATGGAATATTACTCAGCCATCAAAAGGAGTGAAGTTCTCATACATGCAACAACAACATGGATAAGCCTTGAAGATATCATGCTGAGTGAAATAAGCCAGACACAAAGGGACAAATACTGTGTGATCTCACTGATTTGAAACAATTAGAATAAGCAAACTCATAGAGTCAGACTCTAGAATATAGGTTACCAGAGGATGGGGTGGGGACAGAAAATGGAAGTTAAGGCTAAAAACATGCAGGGTTCCTATTTGGAATGATGGAAATGTTTTGGAAATGGAGGGTGGTGATGATAGCACAGCATTGTGAATGCAATTAACAAGGCCCACAGAATTCCTGCAGGGAAAAGACTTTCTTGAAGTTGAGCTCACAATAAAAAATTGCAAACCAAGCAAGGAACAAAGCCACCCTGAGGAAGAGTTATCAAGAGCCAGACACCCCAGGAACCTGAGATAGAACAGCACAAAAGAGACAACATTTAAAATGATAAAAGATATAAAGAAGGAAAATAAATACTTTAAAAAGACAATTGTCTTTTTGGTGGGAATAAGGTAGGGAAAAGAGCTACAAATCAGATGAATCCATCCATTCATTTATTGCATCCTATCTTCCCTGAGGGTGCCTTAGCTTTTACCATGTACTGCCAATGCATTGTCAAAGGCCAAATGTGGGCAATATGTAAACCCTGCCCTCCAAGGAAGTCAAAGGTGAATTTGAGGTTTCTGGCCTATGCAGGAAAATGGATGGTAATGCCACTTCCTGAGATAGGGAATAAAGTCAATGACCAGATATTATTGGGAATTGAGGAAGAATGGGCAGTCCCATGAGCTTGAGTTTGAGACATCCAAGTGGAGATGTCAGGAAGCTCAGAAGAGAATCCAAGCTAAGGAATTAAAATCTGGAAGCCACTGACATAGAGATGGCAACTGACACTGTTATCTTAGATAAAACCACCAGGGGCTAGCGTTGACAATAAGGAAGAAGTGGGCCATAGCTCAAGCCCAACATTCAATGGTTAGGTAAAGACTGTGTCTTCAGAGGAGGCTTAGGCAAAGCAGAGAAAAAGAAGAAACCCAGAAGAGGATGGTGTCAGAGAAGCCCAGAAAAGAAAGTGTTTGAAGCAGCAAGAGAATGGTCAACAGTGCCCATTGCTGCTGGGAGGTCAAGAATACGATGATTAAAATGTCCATTGGATTTGGAGACAAGGAGCTGATTTGTGACCTTGGAGAGTGTGTTGGTGGAGTGATGAGGATAAAATCCATACTTGTCCCAGTTGAGTTAATGGGGCAAGACAGGGCGTGAGTAGTAAATAGAACAATAGAGCCAACTCGGGAAGGTTGCTGTGACAGGGAAAGAGCAGAGACTTGAGCATTTAAAAACGTTGATGAAGAACCCATTTGAAAGAAAGAGGCTAAATATACAGGAGAAAAAGGATTCATTGACAGTGGGGCCCCTGAGATGGTGATGGGGGCCCAAAGCATAGGTGGACAGATTGGCTTTAGGTGGGTGGAGGGACCCTTCCTTTAGCAGGAGAGAGAGATGTGAGCAGTAATGAGGGAATAGCAGAGCCTACATCACTTCATGAACTGAAAAGTCACAAAACTCTCTTCCTGTTGAATATGATATGGCTCAGCTTTTTAGAAATCTAGATTGAGGCTCCTCCCCTGGACAAAAAATTTGCCAGATTTTGAGGATTTGAAAGGCATGAAAGGATGGTGCCTTGCAAATATGGTGAGGGAGTCCTGGGTGGAGGGGTTGGCCAAAGCCAGGAGAAGGAAAGGAGACCAAGGGGGCAAGGTTGTGCTGACCCCCGCTGGCCCCACAGACATAGCCAACCGGGTGCTGCTGTCCCTCTTCACCGTTGAGATGCTGATGAAGATGTACGGGCTGGGCCTGCGCCAATACTTCATGTCCATCTTCAACCGCTTCGACTGCTTCGTGGTGTGCAGCGGCATCCTGGAGATCCTGCTGGTGGAGTCGGGCGCCATGACACCCCTGGGAATCTCTGTGCTTCGCTGCATCCGACTCCTGAGGATCTTCAAGGTCACCAAGTGAGGGCCAGGCTGGGCTGGGGCTCTGGGTTCCAAGCAGACACCATCTTGTTTTCGGTGATCTGGGCTCCGCGTGAGTTCCCACGTGACCCTTTGGCCTGGACTTCTCTCCCTCCTTGAAATAACTTCCCACTGTGGAAGAAAAATGCTCTCTGCATTTTTACCTCATTTCTCTTTTCCTTGCCTCTTACCCTTGTTGTATGGCAGGACAGGGAGAGAGGGCAGTGGGAGAGACAGAAGATGGAGAGAAAAGGAAAGACTGGGAGAGGGAAGAGGGGAAGGAAGATGGGAAGGAAGGGGAAGAGAAGTAGTGAAAGGGGGCTGGAAGTAAGAAAGGAGGAGGGGAGCAATCCTCAGAGATCAGGGAGATCAGAGGGTGGCTCATTAATTCACAGGCATTTCTTGAGCACTGGGTGAGCTGGGCTCTCTGCTGGGCACGGGGGACATGGGGTGCACCAGAGAGAAAAGGTCCTTTACTCTCACAGAACCAGGAGTTAATTGGCGGTCCTACCGATGACCAGGCCATTAGAACCTGAGATAAGAGGCCCGAAGGAAGGGATGGGTGGGTGGGGTAGCCATGAGCCCAGGACTTCCAGCCCCCAGGCAGCGCTTTCTCCTTCCATATCCTGTCAGTCCTGAGACTTTCTCCCAAGCCTAGACCTCACGAGGACCATGGAGGGGGGCAGCCTCCTCCCCACCTTGCTCTTCCTCTTCCTTCAGGTATTGGACATCACTGAGCAACCTGGTGGCGTCCCTGCTCAACTCCATCCGCTCCATTGCCTCCCTACTGCTGCTGCTCTTCCTCTTCATTGTCATCTTCGCCTTGCTGGGCATGCAGCTCTTTGGGGGCAGATATGACTTTGAGGACACGGAAGTGCGGCGAAGCAACTTTGACAACTTCCCCCAGGCCCTCATCAGTGTCTTCCAGGTAGGCTACCTGCCTGGGTGCAACACCCTGTGCTGCGGTTGCTGAATCCTGCTTCTTGCCCTTTAAGCTCAGCATGGGTATCACCTCCTTCAGGGAGCCTTTCCTCACTGCTGGTTTGCGTTCAATGTCCCTCCCCAGGCTCCCTAGCCATCTGAGCTTCTCTCCACTGTAATTGTTGCTTATCGGTCTCCTCCCACTGGACTCTAAGCTCCTGAGGCTAGGAACTGCGCCCAATTTGTCTTTTGTCTTGGTCTCTGGTGCACGACAGGGACCTTGTTCCTTCTGTGTTGGCCCACAGAAGATTATATTTAATGAACAAAATTGGGGTGGGCTGGGAATCCAGGTACGTGCTCTCTCTCCCATGCACCACTCAAATTTCTGAGGGCAAAGTCCCGACAAGGTGAGCTGTCTCTTGCCCAGGTGGGGAAGCATGGCTCAGCCATCCATTCACTAAAGTCACCCAAGGGAGCACAGTTATGACTCATGAACTCCTGGAGGAATTTCTTAGTTTCGACAACAAAAACATTCCTCTTTGTCATAGCCAATGATGGTGTGTCAGGAGCAACATCACCTCTTGGCAGCAGCCATAAAGGCAGTATGTGGACCATCGGTTGGTTCTATGATGGCTTCACCCTCTCTTTCTTCTATTCATTCTACTGGCTGAGACTAGAACGTCCTGGAGGCTGGCCTGACAGGAGGCCTGGGGATTGGGAATGCAACATAGGGATGTAGTGACCTCGCAATCAGCCTCCTTGGCCTTTGAGAGCCAACAATGATATTTTAGATCATTGAAGGAAAAGCAATGAGAAGAGCAGAGACTGTTTCATCTTGTGCTGAAGGATGGAGAGATCAAGGAGGGGAAAGGTCTGGAAGAATCTGACAGAGATGGAAGAGGCCTTTTGAACAAGGCAATTCCAACAGGGCACTCCTTTGGAACTTGGACACAAAGTTCCTTTGTGTCTCCACTCCCTTTCCTCCTTCTGCCCCTAGGTCCTGACAGGTGAAGACTGGAACTCGGTGATGTACAACGGGATCATGGCCTATGGCGGGCCATCCTATCCTGGAATGCTTGTGTGCATTTATTTCATCATACTTTTCGTATGTGGCAACTGTATCCCATTGGGAGCAGGGTACAGAGAATAGCCTAGAGACAGGGGTGGGGAGAGGGGCTTAAAATAAGCGTCAAGGGGGCGGACCATGGTAGCTCAACAGGCAGAGTTCTTGCTTGCCGTGCCTGAGACCCGGGTTTGATTCCCAGTGCCTGCCCATGCAAAAAATATAAGGGTCAAGGGTGTCCACTTTCCAGGCATCTAGGTCCTCTGCCTGTAGGAGAGCTCCAAGGTCATGGGGAGGGGATATAGAACATAGCAAATGCAAATATTTCTATAGGATCATTTCTTCCACCAAGAATGTTAGAGAACCACCTGAGTGATTTGTTGCAGGGGGAAAGAATTAATCTCAAAAGGGTTGGTGAGCTCAGGACAGGTAGAGCTTGGCTGAGGAGCAGTGAAGACGGCAAGACCAAGGTTGAGAGGCAGGAAGGGAAGAACCAGGGCCTTGTGGCCAAGGGTGGTCAGTTTAGGCACTGGGATTGGACGGTCTGAGCTAGGGCAGGCCTAGAGATAAGAGATGAAGATGGGAGGGTCAGGTGGGTAAGACCAGAAAGGGAGCTGGAAGTGCCCCAAGGGGTCCTGATGACTGCGGCATGGAGATGGATATTGTGGGGATGGGAAAGGAGGGAACCATTGATCATTGAGCTCACAGGCATGCTGAGCATGCTTCTCACTTGGGTGCCTTGCTGGCACCCCACACTGGCTCTTAGTGTGGGAGCTGAGAACAGTTCTGGGCAGGAAATGGACAGGATTAAAAGGCCACAGTAGATTCAGGCCCCATTCTGGGCACTCTCTGCAGGCAGGCTTCCTTGAGTATGCTCATTCTAGTTCTCTGAGTTGACTCCCTCCCATGAGGCAGCTCAGGCTAGAGGGATACCAACTACCACACCATGCGAGTGGGGTTAGTCCTACCAAGCAGACAGGGCAGGACTCTTGCTCAGGAGGCTCCCCTTGCACCCATGCCCTGAGGCTCCTTAGCTGGACCCCCTCAGACATCCTGCTCAATGTCTTCCTGGCTATTGCCGTGGACAACCTGGCTGAGGCGGAGAGCCTGACTTCTGCCCAAAAGGCCAAGGCTGAGGAAAAAAAACGCAGGAAGATGTCCAGGTGAGTTCTGTGCCTGCAGTTGGAGAGGGACCTGGAGTGTTCAGCTGTGGCTCTGGCCTCCCAAAGCTGGGCTGATGCCTCCCAGGAAACACCATGACACTTGACCTTTGTGGGCAGGCTTCTAGGTAGGCCTGAGGAAATGTGGTAGCAGAGCAGGTCAGGATGGGTCAGGGTACCATGGTGAGGATTTCTTTGAATTCTCTTCCTAGCCCTGCACCAAGCCATTGTGGAGGGAGGCATTTCCCTTTGCTGAGCCCCAGGCATCTCGTCTATGCAGTAGGAGTTGAATTCTCCGTCTTTGATTTAACTCTGGGACTCCTACTCTGAGAATGGAAGCACAACTGGTCTTCTGGACCAGTGCTTCTCAAAACCTAAAGTGTAAATGTATTACCTGGGGATCTTGCTAAAATGTAGATTCTGCTTCAGGAGGTCTGGGGTGGGAGTAAGGGTCTCTTTCTAACATGCTCTTACTTTGTGCCATTGCTGCTGATCTGAGGATTACACCTTCAGTAACTAAGTTCTAGCCAGAGGCCTGCGTTCTCTAGTGCCCATGCCTACAGCAATGGGATGCTCAAGGGTGGAGGAGGTAGAGGCAAGATAGGAAGACAAAGAAAGAGAAAGAAGAGTGAGAGACCAGAAAAGGAGTTCAGGTATCTCCTAAGAGATTTCCAAATAGTTGAGATCAGTATTGGACCAAACCATGCTTCCCTGGTGTGAATTCTTTATGCAAAGAATATGAAATAATAAGAAATATAACTTTTATGCAAAAGTGCAAAGCTGTTTTCCACCCATTCAGTATTTGAAGAATATTGAATATGACTGACCAGCGACCCCCTTTTGCCTTGGCCCCAAGCTAGGCATCATGCTCTCATCATGGGCTTGCCTAGGCCAACAGTTCTTCCAATTTGATGGTCAAAGCTGTTTCTTCCTCCATAGAGCCACAGAACTCTGGGTGTGAAATATACATGAGGGCATTGTCAAGCTGAGCAGAATCCCTAAGAACTCTCTGGTTGGGTCTCCAACTTGGTCTTTCTTGGATTTCTGACACAGGGGTCTCCCAGACAAGCCAGAGGAGGAGAAGTCAATATTGGCCAAGAAGCTGGAACAGAAACCCAAGGGTGAGGGCATTCCTACAACTGCCAAGGTGAGCCCATCGTGTGGGTATTTTCAGAGGCAAATAGGAGGACCTTCAAAAGTCCCCTGGTTCACCACTATGCCTTATGGTGCTAGTGGGGTGGGGTGAGGTGATAAGAAAGTGGCTATGTTTTCACCTTAGTCAACTTATAATAGCAAGAGCCAATGGCTTCTCCAGGGAGTCCTTGAACTGAGAGGCACAGGTGCCTTCCATCTGGGCACCAGACTTTCTTAGAGTACCAGCATCCCATTCCAGAGCAAGAAGCTGACCTCTTTCTGTCCACTATTCATTTAAGGTTGGCTTCCCACTATTTCCAGCCCCATCCTGTTAGTTCTAGGCTCGGCTCATCCTTCCTGGAGACCCCAGAAAGGCCAGGATCCTGGCCTGGGGAACTCAGCTCCCTTCAGGAGAACCAGGCAGCAGGTTCCATGAAGACACACTTGGATTGCTGGCAATTGCTGCTTGACAGCTTTGGCAGTTGTTTGACATTTATGGGCCTTTCTTCTCATTTGTGAAACAGTAATAATCCTAATGCTACCTAAACTTAGATCTCAGGGGAAGCCTGAGCATTGGCTGTCCTATAAATGCTCAATCAATGGAAACTACACTTTTTGTTTTTATCGTCATCTTCACTGTGTTCCTTCCTACAGTTGAAAATCGATGAGTTTGAATCTAATGTCAATGAGGTGAAGGATCCCTACCCCTCGGCTGACTTCCCAGGTAAGAGTCCTCGAGCAGCGGCTGGAGCAGGGTTCTGGGACCATGGGGAAAGTATACTGGTGTTGAATTCCCCCTGGGGACAATCTTTTGTGTGCCCTCTATCCCAACCCCTCCATGAGGAATTCTTGGCATGGGAGCCATCCCTTCTGCCCTTAGCCTTGCAACTAAGCCATCTGCCAGCCTGCCTCTCCTTCGTTACAGTACACACAATAGGAAAATCCACACCTTTTGTTTTCACTTAATTCAGCAAGTGTTTGTTGGGTGTCAGCTATGTGCTGCAGTGCAGAGGACTCTGTTTTCAAGGAGCCCAGAGACATACATGCACACACGTCTTCCATGGTGCCCACGCGGGAGGATAATAAATGAGGGTGCGTCCCTTCTCCATGGTGCAGGAGATGGGACAGAGTCATTCACATCCAGTGTCAGGCAGGACTGGCGGCTGGACGGATACAGGGAGGAACAGCACCATGATTTTAGGAAAACCTAAAAGGAGACAAGGGCAGAAGGAGGAGGGTTAGGTAAGACACAGCCATGGATAACCTACAAACATCTCATAAATGCAAATAATCAATGACTGCTGCAGAAACTGTTCATCAATACCAAGGAGAGGAACAAAGTGAGCAAAACCAGACTGGGTTAATCTCAAAAGGCCTCCTAGAAAAGCCCTGGGGCCCAAGAGCTCTCAGTTTCTCTCTTAGCTTACTCATGGTCCTTCAGAGCACTGGGTTTCTAGTGCAATTTTCTGCCTATTTCTGGACTCAGCTGATTTGCATTTGTTTTCCCCCCGTGACTGTAAGCTCCAGAGGGACTTTCTGTGCTCTAACTGGCACAGTTCTTGGCACTTAGCAGGCACTCAATAAATAGAATGAATGAATAAATGATTTTGCAAAATGAAGTGTGGGGGAAACAAAGCTGAGAGTAGAAAAGAGTAATAAAATTTGAAGGCTGAAGGCTGTCTTCCAGAAATGAATAATTGGGTTTTAGAGTAATTCATCTGAAGTTGTTTCATCTGAAAACGCCATCTGTTAAATGGGAGTGGCTGGTGGGCAGGTGGGAGGGTGGCTGACCTAGGAAACCCGAGGCCTGTGAGATGAGGACTTTAGGGGAAGGGGCTGGAAAGAAGTGGAAAGGGTAGAGGATAGAGGCCATGTGGGTTGGGCAGTTGGGGTCTTACTGAGGGGTTTGAGATATTTATTTATGTGTGGCCCCTTTCAAAAAATTATTTGAATTGGCTTTCAACAAAGGTATGTATGATAAAATTAACAAAAAAGACATAGAGGAAGGAAGAATTAAGGGTGGGGAAAAAGCAAATATGCTAATGCTAAGGATTAACAGTCCCTACAATCAAGCACAAAATGCATCTCAGGTGTCCTTGTCAGCTGGGGCAAGGTGGAAGGTGGGAAGTGTCATGTTAGGACGTGTTCCAGCTCCTCAGGAGAACGGGAAAGTGATTCAGGTGGAAGTTGAGAATCCGGCAGGCTTGCAAGCTGGAGAAGGCAAGAGCTGCTGGCTCTTGGCTGCGCGGAGGGTCTCTGCTGGGTTCAGAAAACCACAGGCAGGGCAGTGGCCAGCCAGGGGAGAGGGAGGAGGCAGCTGCGGTTGGGAAATAAGAATCCGGGCTAGTAGCTGGAAGAGGAGGGTCATCCCAACACTAGACAGTGGCCCCCAGTGCAGTCACTGGGTCCCCTCACCCTGACGCTGAGGACCTCAGCTTCAGCTCTCCCTGGAGGTGGAGCATGAGATCCTGCAAATGTCCCTGGAATGCGTGTCTCTTCCTCCTCTGCCCACCTGCTCCTCCTCCAGACTTGGCATGATATTGGGGACCTGTTGAAGCTCAGGAAACAGTGGGTGATTTTTTTACATGCTGGCAGTTCCTCTCTTAAATTATTTTGTTTAGAATCTTTAGCCTAGGATTCTAAACCTTAGATTCTAAGGATTCCAGCTTAGAGTCCATTTATTTGAACAACCTTCTGTCCCAACATCATTTTCACAAATTGGGAACCTGAAGCTCAGGCAGGGAAAGAACTTGCTGCACAGCAAGTTAGCAGTAGAGCCGGGACTGGAACTCAGGTTTCCTCATCTGAAGCAGAGTTCCCCTATGTATTAGTTAGGGTTCTCTAGAGAAACAGAATCAACAGGGAACACTAGCAAATATAAAATTTATGAAAGTGTCTCACGTGACCGTAGGAACGCAGAGTCCAAAATCCACAGGGCAGGCTGCGAAGCCGACGTCTCTGATGGATGGCCTGGATGAACTCCACAGGAGAGGCTCAAAAGCCAAAGCAGGAATGCAACCTGTCTCCTCTGAGTCCTCCTTAAAAGGCTTCCCATGATTGCATTTAGCATCACTAATTGCAGAAGACACTCCCCTTTGGCTGATTACAAATGGAATCAGCTGTGGATGTAGCTAACGTGATCATGACCTAATCCTATGAAATGTCCTCATTGCAACAGACAGGCCAGCGCTTGCCCAATCAGATGAACAGGTACCACAACTTGGCTAAGTTGCCACCTGTCCCTAACCATGACACCCTACCCCCAGCTTGTGGGCACTGGAGGCCGTGTGGGGCCAGCCTTAAGATAAATACAGCAGCAAGGCTCTCTAGCCTTGCTCTTGACTCCATGTAGAGAAGATCTGGGCCTGCCCCACTCACCCCTGACAGCCCAAACCAGCTTGCTGTGGGGAAAGGGAGAGGACTCTGCCAACTTCCTTTTGACCCAAATTGGCCTGGTACCATCTTTGCTTGTTGGCTCTTGGGGCCCAGAGAAAGGTTCAGAACACAGAGCCATGGGAGCCACAAGGGGTGGGAAGACATCCAATTTCTCCCTCTCCCCTCTCTCCATAGGGGATGATGAAGAAGATGAGCCTGAGATCCCAGTGAGCCCCCGACCACGCCCCCTGGCTGAGCTGCAGCTGAAAGAAAAGGCAGTGCCCATTCCAGATGCCAGCTCCTTCTTCATCTTCAGCCCTACCAATAAGTGGGTGGTGCCTGCTAATGCTGAGTGGGGTGATTGATGGGGCTCTCAGAGAGGGCTGTTTCTTGCCCTAAAAGGATTTCCTCCTGATTCATTATGCCTATAATTACACTTTGAGAGATTTATTTCTTTAGCTTAAGACCTGGGTCCTTGTGCCTTTATCTCTGAAAGTAATTCTTTAAACCTTATCAGTTACACCTAAGAGGGACTGTGCTTATTGGTTCCTTTCTGAGAGTACTTTTAGACAGGGAAAAGGGGATAAAAGCAAGAAGCCAATGAATGTGGCAGGTAAGAGAGATGGGGGAAGAGAGCAGAAAGGGGGAAACTGTAGTTTTTATTGGCCTCACAATTTGACACCTTTAAAATATCCACGAATATGGAGTTTCATGGGCCTGCCTCATGGATGGAGATGAGCTCATCCATCTCTTTCAGTGGAGAAGCTGCAGGTGGTTGTGGTGGTGTGTGTGGGTGGGTGGGAGGGAGGGGCTTGGTTGGGAAACGGGGCCAAGCCTGCAGGAAGCAGGGACAGCGTGAGGGGCTGGACCCCCCACAGGCCCAACTAGAGGGCCACCCCGATGCCGGGCTATTCTCTGCTGACCCTGGGCAGTGGGGGCGCAGAGGGATGGCCTGTGTCCCTCTGCAGGACAGAGGCTGGTGGGACCTAAGGTGAGCAGTTCACAGCTCCCCTGATCCACCTGCACCCCCATCTGCCCCCCCAGGGTCCGCGTCCTGTGCCACCGCATCGTCAATGCCACCTGGTTCACCAACTTCATCCTGCTTTTCATCCTGCTCAGCAGCGCCGCGCTGGCGGCAGAGGACCCCATTCGGGCCCAGTCGGTCAGGAATCAGGTGAGGCACCCCCCCACCCCCACCCCCGTCGGCGCCCCGCCCCAACACCCCAGCCTTGCCGTAAAGGGAGGCCACACCTCCCTCTGGCACTCAGAGCCCAGCTGTGTCCTCTAGGTGGGTGCAGGCATCAGAATTTCTCAGACTTTAAGTTCCTGGAGGGTCAAGACTGCCCAAACCCTTCCCCCCGTCCCCATGAGCAGTGTCATTGTCGCAGGGGCTCTGACAGGGGCTCTGTGCCTGGCTTCCATGACCATGATGATGATATCACTGGTATCGTTGCATCACCCTTCCTCTCACTGGCTTTTCTCTCCCTGTCCTGAGTCACCTCCTGCCCTGTCCCCAGGTCCTTGGGTACTTTGACATCGCGTTTACCTCTGTCTTCACTGTGGAGATTGTCCTCAAGGTGAGCCAAGGCCGCAGCACAGCCCGGGGCCGGGGGCTTCTCGGGGCCGGGAACCAGGCCCTCCCTGATGCGGCCCCACCTTGCCCAGGCCGAGCTCACTCAGGACTGGGGGCTGGCAGGGCTGGCAGGACTTTAAGAAGCAGGGAGGGCATCTGGGAAGGACTCCTGGGACCCAGGAGGCTCCAGCTCACGGGCTGGGGCGAGTGGGTGAGCAGGTGGGCGGATGGGCAGGTGAAGCACAACCCACCTGTAGCCTGCCTTCCTCGCAGCAGAGCTCGGTCCAGGCTTGTGGGATTGTGGACATTTTTCTTCCATGTTGGAGGCAGAATAGCTTAAGCATAGACTCAGGGAGCCATGATTCGTTCCTAGATCTTTGTTACTAACGACTGGAAAGGCCTCTTCCCCCAGAAGCCCCCCGGAGAACTGCCCATGGCCCCAGGGTGGGATCCAAAGGCCCCACCTCTCATGTCCCCCCACCACCTACAGCCAGGCATGGAGGGAAATGTAGAGAGCGCCTGGCTCTCGGCCCTGACAGGTGCTCTTCCTGAGCAGGCTGAGGCGAGTGACCCCTTGAGAAATCCTTCTGTGTGGGGTACAGGACTGTCCCCCCAGCTCCCGCCCACCCAGGTTGCTGCCGCTTCTCCCCCAGATGACCACCTACGGCGCCTTCCTGCACAAGGGCTCCTTCTGCCGGAACTACTTCAACATCCTGGACCTGGTCGTGGTGGCCGTGTCCCTCATCTCCATGGGGCTCGAGTGAGCAGCGGCAGGGTCTGCCGGGCCTGCAGCCCCTCCGCGCCCCGCCAGGGCCTCCGAGTGGGAATCCCCTGCTGCTTTCACGGCTGTTAGAGGAGGGTTCCCCAGGCCCACAGAGATGGGTCGGACGCTTGGGTTCTCACAGCCACGGCACTGACATGCAAAATGCACAGAGACCCTGACCTGAGCCATGAGGGGACCCAGACAGGAGAAGGCTGTCCTCCCCGCTGGCCCCACCACCGGGTAGCTCCCAGGCTGACTCCGATGGGAGCATCTATGCCCACCCATAGAGGAAACCCTTATTCTGCTGCACGGCTCGTTGAGGCAGGAGGCAGCTTTACTCCGGGGTAGGGGAAGGGGTGAGGAAACCGGGAAGCGTTTTCACGCAGAAAGGCGGCCTGTGCGGAGAAGGGAGGCCGCGGGGAGGGAGTGCTCCCGGCGCCCCAGCCCCGCCCTCCGCCGCCTCCCCCGCAGGTCCAGCGCCATCTCCGTGGTGAAGATCCTCAGGGTGCTGAGGGTGCTTCGACCCCTCCGAGCCATCAACAGAGCCAAAGGGTTGAAGGTGAGAGAGGAGCGGGGGCGGGGTCCCGGGGAGAGGGAAGAGAAGGGCAGCGGAGGACCCCACTCCGGAAACCGCAGCCCACCCGGAGCCGGGCCACCCACCCTGCGCGCTCGGCCAGACTGGGGGCGCGGATGAGGCCGGACAGCCGCGCTTCCCTATAGCCCTCTTCCTCCCCCGGCCTACCCCCCCCCCCCCCCAAACTGGGAGTCAGCAAGTCTCCCCCCCATCCCCGGGGGTCCCCTGGGCGGGGCAGCGCGGCCCCGGCCTTCCCCCATGGGCCGCCGTCCCTCCCCAGCACGTGGTGCAGTGCGTGTTCGTGGCCATCCGCACCATCGGCAACATCGTCCTGGTCACCACCCTCCTGCAGTTCATGTTCGCCTGCATCGGCGTCCAGCTCTTCAAGGTGAGGCCCGCCCGGCGCAGCTTCCCCCGCCCAGCGCCCAGCCCCCAGCCCAGCCTGCGCCCTCCTCTAAGCAAAGGGACAACCCACCCGTGAGATCACATGTCCTCTGATGCTCGGGGTTTTAGGCTGAGGTGCCCGGGGTCCACGTCTGGCTTCCCAGGAGACACCACTCTCCAGCCCCTCCTCCTGCCACTCTGTGGGACCCCGAGGGCCACCCCGTGGGCCTCTCCACTCACCTCGCGGCTCAGCTGGTGGCCATCACCATCGGACCTGCTTTCTTCCTGGCTCTTTACACCTTCTCCTTGAGGATGAAGTCCCTTCCCTAAGTGTCCCCAAGAGTCCCCTCCCCCCCTCACTGGTGTTCTCCAGCCTCACAGGCCCTGCAGTCAGCCCCTTCCCTACTGTCACCCTCTCCCACCCTTCCACCCTGCCTGGCCTGTCTCAAATCGCCTCCCCCTCCTTCAGCGCAGTGGGGCCTCTGCAGCCCGCGCTTCCGGCCGCGTGTCTGGTGTTGGGCCCGGACTGGTATCTGCAGGAGCTTCTGAGGATCAGAGTCTGTTTCATGTCTGGGAACTGACCTCATTCCATCCCCAGTCTCCTGAGAAAACATTACTCACTTCACCGCTAGGATTCAGCACTACGAGGTGTCTCTCCCACTGAGCTCTGATTTCTGGATGCCTCTAGCTCTCAGCTGACCTGCAGGGCACAGAAGTTGATACCTGAGTATATCTCTTACAGCCTTGCTACTTCCCTTTGTGATCTCCGCTCTGCTCTTGCCCCCAAAGCATGGGGCTTTAAAAGTCATGAGCCTGTTACCTCAGTCTTAGAACCTGCTGCAACGCCATCCTCCAGCCACTCGTTCGTTCAATAAATGTTTTGGGCTAGGCCCTGTGCTTAGGACGAGGGGGTCACAAGGCAAACTGAGCAAGTCTTTCCCTCGTAGCCAGGTACCAGCTCTGAGGCATTCGGGGTACCTCCTTCAGGAAGGCTGGTCCTGGTGGTCACAGCCCTGGAGGGGTGGGAGGGCCTTGACGGAGGCGTTGGCCGTAAGCTTCCGACTGCCCCTCGCTGGCCTCCTGTCAGGCCTGGCGCCTCCCAGGCAAGAGCAACTGCCCTTCAACACGCAGACCCTATCGGTGCTTAAGTCTCTTATTCAAAGACCCTCAGCCCCTGCCTACTCAAGTAATAGTAAACCGTCAGCTACAATTGGCATTTCACATCAGTTTACTTTTTTTGAAACTTGTTCTATGTATTCTATAGTATATCAAAGGGTTGAAATTTGCTTTCTGTATTAAATAGGGTATTTGATTTTAAGTGCCCAGAAACCCCTGCCTGCTGCTTTCCCAGCATCACCTGCCTCGCCTTCACCCCACTGGCTCAGGACCATAAAGGGGGGATGCAATAGCAATAGCCAGAAACTGGGGGATCTTAGCCGTGCCTTCAGCTAGTCCCATGTCCTTGACTAAGGCATTTTCCCTCTCTGGATCTTTGAGGGAACAGAGTCCATGGCTTTTCAGCTTAATTTAGCCATGTTAAGACCTAGCAATCAACTCCCTTTGTCTGAATAAAATCTTTTGTGGGTGCCCTGTATGCAATGTAGATAAAAAGCCTGAAATCAGGGCAGGGCAGCACAGAGCCTGCCTGCTCAGGCTGCAGGGAGGTAGGGTGCTGTGTCCCTCCAGCTCGCCATGGGTTGCCAAGGCTGGGCTGGACGCTGTCCTGAGCTCAGTCCCGCAGCAGCCCCGCGGACCACCCCCCACCCTCGCCTCTACTGGAGAAGGAATGTAGGAGACGGGGCAACCCCTCTTCCTTGTTCTGTAGTGGGGAGGCCTCTAGAGAGCTTCTTATAGCCATGGAGGAGGCGAGGGGGGTCAGAGGACATATTTCCCTCCCTTTGGCTCGCTCTGGGCACTCAGCAAATGCTCATCTAAGGCACTAAATCTGCAGCCTTGGCAGCATCCAGGCAAGGCAGGGAATCTGGTGGATGAGCTGCCTGGAGCTCTGTGGAGGAGAAAGACTGTTCTGGGGCCCTGCTCCAAGCTGTTAGGTGCCCCTGCTGGAGAGGAGGAGGGCAGGCTCCTGCTTTCTGCAGTCCTGCCTGTCCTTCTTCCTCCCACATTCATTTCCGTAGCTCATTTTCAAGCCTGTTTCCATGACAATGGGTCTCCCTCCCTCATTCTCTTCTTCTGAACTCAGGGGAAGTTCTTCAGCTGCAATGACTCATCCAAGATGACAGAGAAGGAGTGCAGGTGTGCTGTGGGAGGGACCACTGGTCTGGGGCCTTGTGCTAAGGGGTGGGGTGACCCTTCAGGCTGGGGGAACTGGGGACCCTGAGACATTTGGTGCAGGAGGGATATTTAGGGAAGCCTTTTCCTTGGGTAACTGTGGGGAGGGAGAGCCCAGCAGTCCCCTCTGATCCCAGATCTGAACCTTCATTTCCCTGCACACTCACTGCCAGGGCCCAGGGGATGAGGGTGGGGAGGCTGTGGGCCAGCCACACGCAGAGGGTGACTGGGTATCCCTGCCTCAGGGGCTATTACTACGTGTACAAGGATGGGGACCCCACACAGATAGAGCTACGTCCCCGGCAGTGGATGCACAATGACTTCCACTTTGATAACGTGCTCTCGGCCATGATGTCACTCTTCACAGTCTCCACCTTCGAGGGATGGCCTCAGTGAGTGAGAGCTGGGGCTGGGTTCAATATGGGCACCGTGGGGGCTGTGCCAGGGAGCCCGCTTGCCCTTCTGCAGCCCCACTGTACCAGATTCCATGGCAGGTGCTCAGCAAATCCCACCGGCTCCCTCTGGTTTGTGGGGTTGACATGCCCTACCCCCTTGCATCGTGCCTCCAAAGTGAGCCTGACCAAGGGGCTCTGACCAAATGTACCCATTCCTCCCAAATGTGTACATCGCACTGCTCACAAAGGGAGCACCACTGATTGATTAGAGATAAATGGGGCACCCCCAAGAAAAGACAGGGGAATTCCAGGATCTGTTCCCCTCTCCTGGGAAGTAATTGCTTGCCTCTGATTACTTGACCGCTCAGAAATTTCCTTTGGCTTCTCATGGCCTGTGGGATAAAGCCCACCTTCCTTGGCCTGGCCCCTTATTATTATCCCAGCCTATCCTCTCTCCCCTCCCCACCCCAAGGCTACTGTACAAAGCCATAGACACCCACAGTGAGGACATGGGCCCTGTCTATAACAACCGAGTAGAGATGGCTATCTTCTTCATCATCTATATCATCCTCATCGCCTTCTTCATGATGAACATCTTTGTGGGCTTCGTCATCGTCACCTTCCAGGAGCAGGGGGAGACCGAGTACAAGAACTGTGAGCTGGACAAAAACCAGGTGCCTGGGCTGCCTGCTGGAGAGGGAGGGCAGAACCCCAGCAGCCCTCCCCCAAACCCAAGTCCTAGGGTCTGTCCAGTGAAGAGAACCTTGAGTTTGGGGGTGGCCCCAGAGCCTCCAGTTGATACCTAGCCTTAGCCTCCGTACACCCATCCCCTCCCTAACCTGCAGCAATACAAGCTGGTCAGCTGGAGGGTCTTCTAATGGATCCCCCATGATGCTCAGAGAGAGAAAGTCCCACAGAGATATGGGACTGGGCTAGAGCCATGTTAGGAATGGGCTGTGATAACTTAAAGGGAACCCAAGGGGGTTCAAAGAGCCCAATAGGAGTCTTCCCCTAAATAGTCTAGCAGAGTCTCAGCCACAAGCTTGTGGCCATGGGTGCTCCTGGCTTGCACAACCCCCCGATGTTCTGATGTGGGAGTGTAGAGGGAGTGGGGGACCCGGTGACTCTTCCTGCTGACTTACCCCCCTTGCATCATGCCCCAGCGCCAGTGTGTGCAGTATGCCCTGAAGGCCCGCCCTCTGAGGTGCTACATCCCCAAAAACCCATACCAGTACCAGGTGTGGTACATCGTCACCTCCTCCTACTTTGAATACCTGATGTTTGCCCTCATCATGCTCAACACCATCTGCTTGGGCATGCAGGTAAGGGGCCATCCAGGGGCCTGGGCAGGGCAGAATTCCAATCCAGGTCCTCCCAGTGGACATTTCCCCAGCACGTGCTCTATGCCAGGCACTGATTGGTGAGGTGTTGTGCAGGAGTGAACTGAACCCAGGGCTTGTCTGCCAGGCACTTGTGGTTTCTTAAGAAGGTAATTCATGCATACAAATGGCAGGGGCAATTCTGTAAACAGGGGATGGTCATTGGAGAAGGAGGTGGAAGTGTAAGAAGTAGAAAATGCATTCTCTATTTTTCTATCACCATTGCCCATCTGGATGGAGGGATTCATTGGTGGGAATCTTGGCCCAGGTCCCAAGAAAAACAGATTTGGTGTTCACAGAACAGGTGTCTCTCTTAGGAGTAAGGCACACTTTACAGACAATATCATAATCGGCAGCATTGTTATCAAGCCTTAATTAAGCGTCTGCTCCCCTAAGCACTGTATAAATAGGATTGCACATGTAAGGCTCCCTGCCTCTTGCAGTCCAAGGCACACCCAGAGAGGTGACCACGCATGGCAAGGCCGTGAGGATCCAGAAAGGGGACCCCAGAGCCAGCAGGCTCAGATTGTACAACTCACAGGCAATGGCTTATGTTAGGAACTGAACCGGGTGGCAGAGTTGGGCCAGTCCTGCCAAGACAGGGTGGGGTGGGGACACCTATCAGATCCTTCTGAACTACCTGGGAAGGTTTTATGGAAGAAGTGGGATTTCATCAACTTTCTAAAAGAATGTATAAGAGATTCCTGGCAAAATGTGTAAGGAAATGGATTTAAGGGGGGTCTTTTTGTTGGGTTAAGGAGGCCAAGTTATTGCTGTTAACTTTCTCACCATCATAGTGGGCAGTAGCGGACATGGTGAGCTTTTGGAGCTCAGCATCCCACCAGTAACCACAATGTCACCTCTAGAACCCAGGCATCTTCTCTCCTAGTCCTGTGCCCAAACCATGGGTGGGACCTGTCACAGAGTCCTGCCTGGGGTCCTCCCTCCCAGGACCATCCCCCAAACGGATATGCAAATCAGCTCACCCAGCAAGAGTCGAATTGGAGCTGCTTCTCCTTTTTTTCATTTCCTCTTACGAGTAATTGGGAGAGGGAGGCTGCCCATACGAGTGGATGGAATTCAAGTGATTGCTAAAACAGGCTCTTCATTTTCTGAGCTAAAGAAGATGGGCAGGGAGGCCAAGGAAGAGAGTTGGAAGCAGCTGAAGAAGAGGCTGGGGCCCTGGGAATGAATCTGTGTGACGGGAGCACCCTGCCCCTCCCCGCCCACCCCCTCCTGTCCCTTCCGCAGCACTACAACCAGTCGGAGGAGATGAACCACATCTCAGACATCCTCAACGTGGCCTTCACTATCATCTTCACCTTGGAGATGATTCTCAAGCTCATGGCCTTCAAGGCCAGGGTAAGTGCTGAGGTCACAGGGCAAGATGCGATGCAGAGAGAGAGGCCAGTGTCTGGTCAGGGAGGGGTCTTCTCATGGAACTCCTCATCCTACTGGAGGCCTCTTCAGGCTCCTCTGCTCTGACTTTACACCTTAGTCCACTTCCACCTTCAGACACAGGGTGGGTGAAATCATCAGGCTTAAAGTCAGGGGTGGGGGACAGGAAGTGAAGAGTTCTCCAATCTAGCCTGGGACCCCAAGCCCCAAGTCCCAATGACTTTCCCCTTCCCCCTCATACTACTCTGTGCTCTGGAGGAAGGGACATAAAGAGCCACGAGGATGAGGATTTGTGGGGGGAGACTGAAGTCTCCCTGGAGCTTCAGTGGGAAATGGACCCCTGGGCATCCCGCCTTGGCCCTGGCCCCAGCAGATCAGCATTACCTCGGGCAAAACCATTGCCTCTGCTGGCCGCCAGCACTCCTCCTCCCAAAGCTTACCCCTGGTCCTCCCTTCTCTTTCCTTCCCAGGGCTATTTTGGAGACCCCTGGAATGTGTTTGACTTCTTAATTGTCATTGGCAGCATCATCGATGTCATCCTCAGCGAGATCGACGTGAGTATCGTGCACGTGGAGCCACTCAGTCCGCAGATATCTGTAGGGTGCCCCACTGTGTGTGACATTGCACCCATCCCAGGCGTGACAACGATGGAAATCACATGTTGTGGCTTTTGTCATCAAGGAGTTTACAATCCTGTAGGACAGAAAGATACCTCAGATATCAGGTGGACATAATGAGTGTACCAAGGCCAGAGCTTTTAGTGGTTGAAAGAAGGGACAGGTCACCTCTGGGTGGGGTGGTCTGGGAATGCTTCCTAGAGGTGGTGAATCTGAAATGAGTTCTGCAGGGAAGAAAGAAGTGATTAGAGTTGAAGATGAAGAGCAGGCACTCCAAATAGAATGACTGTAGGAGAGGCACAGAGTAGGATGTGCCAGGGCAAGCTGAGTGGTCTGGTTTAGCAGAAGCATATGTACTTGCAGAGGAAAGAAGGTGAGGTAAAACTGGAGAGGTAAGTGTTGAGGAGGATGGGGCTAGCAGGCAGTGGAAAGTCACTGAAGGTTTTTTAATAGTGGCAGGATTAGAGCAATACTTCTATAAAGTTAAGCTGAAGGTGAGGGACAGGAGGTGGACATGACTGAATATAGAGGGCCTAGTTAGGGAACGGATTATCATTCACTCCTCCAATATTTATTGAGTACCTCCCATGTACCTGGTATGGCTCTAGGTCTCAGAAATATAGCCTTGAAACAGACAATTAGCATAGCCTTGAAACAGACAATTAGCAAATAGGTCTGTACGATGGCAAGTGATATCAGGTATATATTAGGAAAAAACAAAAGCAGGTTAAGGACTTAGAAGGAAAGGGAATGGGAGGGTGGTGTCAAGAAAGGCCTCTGACAAGATATTTGAGCAGAAACCTGAATAAAGCAAGAGAGAGAGCTGTGCAAGCATTGGGGTCAGAGTGTTGTGGGAAGACAGCAGAATGAGTATGAAGACCCTGAGGTGAGAACATGTTCCGTGAGTTTGAGGAACAGCAAGAGGCCCTTGCAGATAGTGTGGAGAATGGTGGCAATGAGTTCAGAGAGACAAAAGGCAGGGGCCAGATCACTTAGGCCCTTGAAGCCCATGGTTACAATCTTGACTTTTATTCTGAGAGAGATCTAAGAACTTTGGAGGGGTTAAGTCTGATCTAACAGGTCTAAAAGGATCACTCTGGCAGTTGTGTTAAAAGAAGCTATGGGCGGGCAGGCCACGATGGTTCAGCAGGCAGAATTCTTGTCTGCCATGCCCAAGATCCAGGTTCGATTCCTGGTGCCTGCCCATGAAAAAAAAAAAAAAAAAAAAAAAAAAGCTATGGGCAACACAAGGGTTGACCCAGGGAGATCAGTCAGAAGGCTGCTGCCATGGTCCAGATGAGAGGTGATGGTGGCTGGGCTGCCATCTGTAGAGGTGGCAAGAAGTAAGCAGCTTCTGAAACTATTTTGACAATTGAGCTGATAATATTTGCTGTTGAACTTGATTTAAGACAAGAGAAAAAAAAAAGTCCAGCATGACCACATAAATTTTCGCCTAAGCATCTGAGCTTCCATTTACAGAGATGTAAAAAAATTGCTAGAGGAGCAGGTATGGAGCAGAAATCAAGAGTTGGATTTTGGCCAAGTTTAATTTGGGATGCTTACTAGACATCCAAATGGACACTCCAAGTAGGCAATAGGATTTATGAGTCCAAAGTTTAGAGGCAAGATGAAGTGAGAGATATAAATCTGAATCTCCATAATAGAAACACGATATTACAAGTCATGGGAATGGATGAGATCACTCAGGAAGGGAAGGGATATTTAGCGGGAAAAGGTCCCAGAGCCCTCCAGTGTTAGAAGACCATCAGGAAGTGAGACTGAGAAGGAACTGGTCACTGAGGCAAGGGAACCAAATGAGAATGATGTCCCGAGATCAGGACCATGTTTCAAAAAGACCGAGCAAATAATTGTGTTGAACATTGCTGAAAAATCAAGAAAGATGAGAACTAAGCACTGACTTAGATTTGACATCGAGGAAGACATTGGTGACCTTGACAAGAGCAGTCTCATTGGAATTATGGGGGGATACACGTGTTTGGAGTAGAATAAAAGACAGGAAGTGAAGACTGTGACTATGGACAACTCTTTTGAGGTGTTTAGCTACTGGGAGAAATAGGATAGAAGCTAGAGGAGACTATGCAGTCAGTAAGAATTTTCTTGAAAATGAGAGAAATTATGGCATGTCCCTGGGCTCATACAAATATCCATAGGAAGGGGACAAGTGAAGAAGCAAAGTCCTCAATTACATGAGAGAGCTTAGGACACAGTGCCCAAGGGAAGGGACCAGTGCCCAAGGGAAGGGACCAGACTAAAGAAAATAAGCAGTTCATCCATTGTAGCAAGAAGGAAGTCAAAATAAATAGGCATAAAGCAATGAGAGCTGGGGCTCAGATTGTGATAGAGGAACAGAAAAACTCAGAGACTTTGAGGGGAGCCAACAGGATTTGATGAGTGCTGGACCAGGAATGGGGAAAAGGTGTCCTTGTAACTCCAAGTACTGAATTGTGAACAGACAGGAAACTCAGAAGGGAAGAAGGACCTGGGGAGCACACTCAACATGTGTCACACATGTGGAAATATGTGGGAAAAGATTGGAAATTCGGGAGAGGAGCTGGGTGTGACTCTCTGCATCTAGTCATGGCAGGCACCCCGTGACCACAGCTGGATATTGATGACTGGGGTAATGGTGGAAGGCATAGGTGGGACGAGGTGATTGCGCAGGAGTTGATGTTCCCACAGAGATCAATCCCGTAAGGTTCAGCAATGAGGAAGCCTCCAAAGAACCTTGGGATGGGGAAGACCATGGGGCTTCAGTCGATTACAAAGAAAGGAGCAGTGGACTAGAGGGTGAGAAAAATAAGGCAGTGTTACAAATAGATTGAAAGTGAAAGGATGGAAAAAGATGTTCTATGCAAGTTGTAACCAAAAGAAAGCAGGCATAGCCATACTGATATCAGATAAAATAGACCTTAAATGCACAGATGTCATAAGAGACAAAGAAGGACACTATGTATTAATAAAGGGAGACAATTCATCAAGAAGAAATGATTATCATACATGTTTATGCTCCCAATCAAAGAGCTCCAAAGTACAGGAGGCAAACGTGGGCAAAACTGAAGGTAGCAATAGATGTTTCAACAGTAATAGTGGGAGACTTCAAAATACTACTCTCCTCTATGGCCAGAACAACTACAGAGGATCAGTAAGGATATAGAAAATTTAAATAATGTGGATAAGTGAATTAGACCTAACTGATATATATATAGTTTATTACACCTCCAAATATCAGCATGTACATTCTTCTCTAGTGCTCGTGGAACATTCTCCAAGATAAATCATATACTTGGATACAAATTAGGTCTTTATAAATTTAACAAGATTGAAATTATTCAAAGCACTTTCTCTGATCAGAATAAAATCAAGTTGGAAATTAATAATCACCAGAGAGCCAGAACTTTCACAA
The DNA here is from genome assembly GCF_023851605.1 of Tamandua tetradactyla. Lineage (NCBI taxonomy): Eukaryota > Metazoa > Chordata > Mammalia > Pilosa > Myrmecophagidae > Tamandua > Tamandua tetradactyla. The sequence goes on along the minus strand of NC_135330.1, from coordinate 58,144,007 downwards.
AAATGAGGATTAAATAATATTCTGTTCTAGTTTGCTAGCTGCCGGAATGCAATATACCAGAAACGGAATGGCTTTTAAAAAGGGGAATTTCATGAGTTGCTAGTTTACAGTTCTAAGGCTGAGAAAATGTCCCAATTAAAGCAAGTATGTAGAAATGTCCAATCAAAGGCATCCAGGGAAAGATACCTTGGTTCAAGAAGGCCGATGAAGTTCAGGGTTTCTCTCTCAAGTGAGAAGGCACATGGTGAACACAGTCAGAGCTTCTCTCTGAGCTGGAAGGGCACGTGGTGAACACGGTGTCATCTGCTAGCTTTCTCTCCTGGCTTCCGGTTTCATGAAGCTCCCTGGGAGGCATTTTCCTTCTTCATCGCCAATGTTCACTGGCTCGTGGACTCTCTGCTTCATGGTGCTGCAGCATTCTCTACTCTCTCCGAATCTCTCATTCTCCAAAATGTTTCTTCTTTTATAGGACTCCAAAAACTTCTCAAGACCCACCCAAATGGGTAGAGACATGTCATCACCTAATCCAGTTTAACAGCCACTCTTGATTAAATCACATGTCCAGGGAGATGATCTGATTACAGTTTCAAACATGCAATACTGAATAGGGATTAGAAGAAATGGTTGCCTTTACAAAATGGGGTTAGGATTAAAACATGGCTTTTCTAGGGTCCATACATCATTTCAAACCAGTACATACCCTCTTACATATCAGTGGGTCAAAGAAGAAATTGTTAGAGAAATTGGTAGATATCTGGAGATGAATGAAAATACAACATATCAGAACTTATGGGATGCAGCAAAGACATTGCTGAGAAAGAAATTTATCACCTAAATGCCTGCATTAAAAAAGAAAAATGAGCAAAAATTGGTGAAAAAATTGGTGAGAAAAAATATCTTCTCACCTGAAGGAACTAGAGAAAGAACAGCAAACTAACCCCAAACTAAATGGAAGATTAAAGTAGAAATAAATGAACTGGAAACCAAAAAAAAAAAAAAAAGAAAGAAAAAAAATCAATAAAACCGAAAGTTGGTTCTTTGAGAAAATCAGTAAAATTGATGGACCTTTAGCTAAACCGACACAGGGTCAAAAAGAGAGAGAGAGAGTACAAATAAACAAAATTTTAAAAAAATTTAAAAATGAAAAGGAGGTCATTAAGAAATTTTAAAAATATTAAGAAATATTTTTTATACACAAACCAGACAACTTAAACAAGATGGACAAATTTCTAGAAACATACGAACTACTGACACTGACTTGAGAAGAAATAGAAGATCTAAACAAACTAATTATAAGTAAAGAGACCCTATCAGTCATCAAAACTCTTCCTACAAAGCCCAGGACCAGAGGGCTTCACAGGGGAATTTTATCAAACATTTCAAAAATAACTAACACCAATTGTGCTCAAACTTTTCCAAAGAACTGAGGAAATAGATGCCCTACCAAACTCATTTTATGAAACTAATGTCACTCTATTACCAAAACTGGATAAAGATGCTACAAGAAAGGAAAATTACAGACCAATTTCCCTAATGAATATAGATGCAAAAATTCTCAACAAAATTTTAGCAAATGAATCCAATGATATATTAAATAAAGAATTATACATCACGACCAAATGGAGATTATACCAGGAATCAGGGGTGGTTCAACGTAAGAAAATCAATCAGTGTAATACACCACATTAACAAATCAAAAGGGAAAAATCACATGATTATTTTGATTGATGCTGAAAAAGCATTTGACAAAATTCAGCATCCTTTCCTAATAAAAACACTTTAAAAGGTAGGAATTGAAAGAAACTTCCTCAGTACCATAAAGGGCATGTATGAAAAACCCATAGCCAGCATCATATTTAATGGTGAGAGGTTGAAAGTATTGCCCCAAAGATCAGGAACAAGACAAGGATGGATGCCCAGTGTCACCACTCTTATTCAGCATTGTACTAGAAGTCCAAGCTGAAGCGATAAGACAGGAGAAAGGAATAAAAGGCATCCAAATAGGAAAGGAAGAAGTAAAACTTTCATTAATTGCAGAAGGTATGATCCTAAAGGTGGAAAACCCTGAGAAATCTATGATAAAGCTACTTGAACTAATAAACAAAGACAGCAAAGTAGCGGGATACAAGATTAGTGTACAAAAATAAGCAATGTTTCTATATACGAGTAATCCTTGCTGAGGAGACAATTAAGGAAATAAACCCATTCAAAATAGCTGCTAAAAGAATCAGGTATTTAGGAATAAACTTAATGAGGGATGTAAAGGACCTATACAGAGAAAACTATGAAACAATGTTAAAAGAAGTCAAAGAAAATCTTAATAAACAGAAAGATATTCCATGCTCATGGATAGGAAGGTTGAATGTCATTAAGATTCAGTTCTAAAAAATAAAAATAAAAAAATGAAAAAAAAGAAGAAAAAAGATTCAGTTCTACCCAAACTGATCTACATATCAATGCAGTGCCAAATAAAACTCCAAAAACCTATTTTAAAGAGTTGGAAAAGCCAGTTATTAAAAATATTTGGAAGGGAAAGAAACCCTGAATAGCTTAAGATACACTAAAAAAGGAGAGCAAAGTGGGAGGACTAACACTTCCTGACTTCAAAGCTTGCTATAAAGCCGCAGTGGTCAAAATATCACGGTAGTGGCACAGAGATGGAAGTATTGACCAGTGGAACTGAATTAAGAGCATGGAGATTGACCTTAATATCTGTGGTCAATTTAATCTTCGACAAGGCCCCCAAATCCGCTGAATTGGGACAGAATAGCCTTTTCAGTAAATGGGCCTGGGAGAGCTGGATAGCGATAGCCAAAAGAATGAAAGAGGACCCCTGTCTTACACCCTATACAAAAATTCACTCAGAATCGATCAAAGACCTAAATATAAGAGCCAATACAATAAAACTTCTAGGAGAAAATGTAGGGAAACATCTTTAAGTCCTAGTGATAAAAGGTAACTTCTTGAACTTTACACATGAAGCACAAACTATGAAAGGAAAAAAGTGATAAATAGGAACTCCTCAGAATTAAAGCTTCTGTGCCTCAAAGGAGTTTGTCAGAAAGGTGAGGTGACAGCCAACTCAATGGGAGAAAATATTTGGTAATTATATATCAGATAAAATTTGATATCCTATGTATATAAAGAAATTATACAACTTAACGACAGCCAAAAGAAACCATTCATAAAATGGGCAAAAGATATGAATAGATATTTTTCCAAAGAGCAAATACAAATGGCTAAAAATCACTTGGAGAGATGCTTATTTTCATTAGCTATAAGGGAAATACAAATCAAAACTACAGTGATATGTCATCTCACGCCTGTAAGAATGGCTGCTATTAAACAAACAGGAAGCTACAAATGCTGAAGAGAACGTGAAGAAGTTGGAAAATTGACTCACTGTTGAAAAGTATAATAGTACAGCTGCTGTGGAAAACAGATTGGCGGTTCCTCAGAAAACTAAATAGCGAGTTGACATACCACCTGGCAATACCACTCCTTGTTATATACCCAGAAGAGTTCAAAGCAGTGATACGAACAGCCATTTGCACACTGATGTTCATAACGACGCTATTCACAATTGCCAAAAGATGCAAACGATCCAGGTGCCCATTAACAGACGAGTGGATAAACAAAATGTGGTATATATACGTGATGGACTGTTATGACCAGTAAGAGTAAGTGAGGTCCTGTAGCGTATGGCAACATGGATGAACCTAGAGACTATAATGCCAGACACAAAACAATAGATAGAGGATGATTTCACTGTTGCAGCTCTGATAAAGAGAGCAAACTCCAAATCATACAGCCAAAGAAGAAAATCTGTACTCATATATAGCAATGAACTAGATGCTGCATCTCTGCAGCTAGAGTACCCAATGACTGTCAAAATAAACAGCTTCCATATGTTTCACATTTTTAACATTGACATTCATAATAAAGATTCTATACAAGAGACAAAATAAAGCAGTGACTACAGTAAAGAGCTTTTATGGGATATTTGATGAAAGGTGGAGAGTGGAAGATTCATTAAATAGATTTGTTTTAGGGAAATTGGGAACTATAGTGGGAAGTAGTGCAGAGGAGAGATTCAGGACATGAGAGAAGAAATCATTGAGGAAATAAAGTCTCAGAGGGGGCAGAAAAGGACATGAACACCGGAAAAAGAAACAGGATAAGAAAGAGGTGATGAGAAATGTGAAGCATGAAAGGAAATGAGGCGAGGAGGTAGGGGAGGGGAGAAGCAGGGTGTTCATAGGGAATGGCCACAGGGTATCCAGAAGGTAGAGACCGAGTCCTCTGCTGAAGGGGAGGATGGTGGACAGGAGGCCATGAGTTGACTCTTGAAGAATAGTTGATGTGGTGAAGGAACCTACGAAAGTGTGACAGCGTTGCCCCGCAGCAGTGGAGCAGGCACCTGGGTCTGGGATGGGCCAAGTCAGCTCGGGTTTCTCCTGGGATAATGCTTGTTAGCCCCTGAGCGTGAGGAAAGCGGTCAGATCTCAAGGACAGCACATGAGATGGAGCATCTCAGTGCAAGCAGGATGTTGTTGAAACAGCAGGCCCTGGAGTCCAGGCTGAGCAGGGAGGCAGATGGGCCCAGGAGCTGGACCAAGAGACTCGGGGTGGAAAGGATGAGGTACTGGAGATGGAATGAGAAACAGCAGGAGAATGGCATTGTGAGGGGCAGTGAGAAGGGGCAGAGAGCAGATTTCAGCCAAAGTGGTCCATGTTCAATATCTTAGAAGTCAAGCCCTCCAGGGGTAGCCTTGCTGAGGGGCTGGAGCTGAAGGTCACCGTGGAGTGAAGGAAGGCAGCAGGGGACAGGGTGGAGGGGATCCAAGAGGTAGGGGCTGAAATCCACAAGACAGCCTCCCTCTGGGCAGGGTGCTGAGAGGCATCCAAGGGCTGAGAGGGGCAGCAGGGGCAGAGGAAGAGGGGGGAGGAGGAGGAGGAGAAGAGGAAGCATCTTTCTGAGCCCCCCTAACCATGCACTGGCGGCATCTGGCCTCGCCCTGAGGCTGTTGGCTGGTAGGGCCCTTGGGGGCCCCAGGTGTGGACCAGCCACAAAGCCCAGGGTGGGGGTGTCAGGGGAGGGTGATCATCCCGTGTGGGGCGTCCTTCTGAACTTCCTGCTGTTCAACAAAAGCACCTGAGACTGTGCCGGCCCTTGGGGAACCTTCTGGCGGCAGAGAGGGGGTTAGCACCAGAGCCAGCTGAGAGGGGCGAGGCTGAGGGGAGCAGCTGAGGGAAAGTCTGGAGTGTGGGGAGCCCTTGGCCTGAGGCTCCTGAAGGCTGAGCCCTGGCAGGGAGCAGTGACAGACACAACTGCATCTGCTCAGTGCCCCCGAGGGGCGGGGCTGAGGAGGGCCCTGGCGGCTGCTGGGCAAAATCTGTGTGTGTGTGTGTGTGTGTGTGCGCGTGCGTGCGTGCGTGCGTGCGTGTGTGTGTGTTGGTTGGTTGTATATTTCTCTCCATGCTTGGTTTTTGCTGAGGGCCCTGTGGTTTGAAAACAACCCTTCTTACCAGCACAAAGGAGAGGACCCTAAACAGCCCAAATAAACTATCCAAAATAAAAATACAGCTACTTCTTGAAGTTTGAGTTCCCAGTAGGAGAGGCCTAGATAAATCTCCAGTGGGGGAGGAAGGGGGAGGGAGGTGCCGTCGGTCTGTCTCTGATTTTTAGGAACAGCCCATGTCCCTTAATGGTCAAGTCGGCTTAAGGGCATATTAAAATCAATTTGCCTTCCTGAAGCACAATTCAGGAAAAGGTCCAAGGCAGGGCTGGTCAGTTAGAAGTTTCTGCAATGACGGAAATGCTCTGCTCTGTCCAGTGGGGCAGCCGCTAGCCACGTGCGGCCACTGACCCCTTGAAATGGTGTTAGAGTAATTGAGGAACTGAATTTCTAATTGTATTTAATGATTCTCGTTGCCATTTAGAAAGGCACATGTGGCTGGAGGCTGCCATATAGGACAGGATTGGAGCACTGGTTGTCATCCCTGGGATGTATTTAAAAATTCTGTAGCCAGGCCCCAGCCTGGAGAGGCCAACTTAATTGGCCTGGGTGGGGGCCAAGCACATGTATATATATAAAGTTCCCTGTGATTCCGATGTGCAGCCAGGGTTGAGAACCAGCGGCCCAGGGAAAGGGCACCCTTCCCACATTTGTTTGGCTGAGGGAACAAGTATGCTGGGGGCTGGTGCACCCACAGATAACTGCAAGATGAAACAACAGACTTCCCCCAAGCTGCAAGGCTCCTCCTGAAACATGGCCCAAGGGAGAGTAAATGGACACCGCCTACCTGCTCTCTAGAAGCCTCACCCCTGAGCTGCAAGCCGTGGTCCACGACCCTGCCCTGGGGCAGAGAAACATCTGCCCGGGGGGGCTGAGACTTCCCCAGATGCGCTTTGCACCTGGAGTTGAGATTTTCATCAGGGCCCCCGTGGCCTGAGAGAGCTGGCAGCGTCCCTGTCCTCAGGGACACAGGGGTGTGGAGCCATTTACCGTGAGGGATGAGGGGATGCTCTCCACTGCGTCTGCATCAGAGGGGCCACCTCGTCCAGACACACAGAAAGAACCGGAGTCCTTGTCAATGTAGCTGCTCCTTAGAGATGAGAAAGGGCCTGGTGTGTCCAGCCTTCCCTCCTTTCTTACACCCTTGTCCCCAGCTTCCTGCCTCACTGTTCCCAACAGAGCTTCGTCCTCACTCTTACCCACCCCATGCCCCCGGAATAACCACCATTTGGGAGTCTTCATCCCCTGCCTCTCTGTCGTTTTCTCCCTTTAACTCTTCTGTGTGTCTGTCCTTCCTGACACCGCTCCTCAACCCTCTCCCACTGTGTGCCTCCTCTTCTCTCTCCTCTTCTTCCCCTCCCCTCATCTCTTCTCTCCACAGACTTTCCTGGCCTCCAGCGGGGGACTGTATTGCCTGGGTGGAGGCTGCGGGAACATTGTAATTCCAGGCTGCATGAGCCTGCCCCGCACACCCGCCAGCTGTCTGCCCTGCAGCTTGCATGTTTAGGCCTGGCTGCGTGGATTGCATGGGGGGGGGACCCACTATTCAGGGCTCCCCTCCCCGGAGCAGACCCACTGAAGGGTCCGGTGGGGTCAGGGTGGGAGCAGGGCCAGGCAGGAGAACGTGCATGGATGTAGTGGCTTTCTCAGAGCCCTGGGAAACAGAGCGCGGGTTCTCTCCGCACCCTCCATGCAGAAGGGAGCCTCCAGAGAGGACTGGATTACTGGGACAGGACCTATGGGCTGGGCAGTTCATAGAGTACAAGGAGTTTGGGGACACAGGAAGCCAGGCAGGGAGGGCTCTCTTCCATCCAGAGGTATCCATGTGTCTAAGGCTGACACAAGGGCAGAGCCTTGCCCAGCTTAAAGCAGCCTCAAGAGGGAGTGGAAGAACTGGGGAAGGACCATGCACTATTTAGGGTGACAAGAGCCAAACTTTTGGAAACCTTTGCACTGGCGGAATGTAGAGAAGGGGGCCAAGAGGCTCCCCAGGGCATTCAGCTCCTGGGTGGCTTGAGGAGGTGAGGTGAGGCAGAAAGCTCCAGAAGGGCAGGCAGCTGTCCGGGCTGCAGCCTCACCTCCCCCCTGGGGGTGGAACCCTGCTGCTGCTCCCAAGCATGGGCTCGCCGCACTGCTTGGCGCTCCAAGTCCACCTCCCTTCCTCCCAGCTGAAGAGCCTCGGAGCCCTGAGCCCCGGGATGGCCCAGAGCTAGGGTTCAGCAGGGGCCACGAGTTGGGACAGGAACGCCTCTCTCCACCACCTCCCCAGTGCCCACGCACACACACACACGTGCGTGCACGCACACACACACACAGACTGCGCAGTGCCTGCCATTGTCCCTCCCGCCCCGCCCTGCCCCTCGCCCTCCCGAGGTGCCGCCCCTGGACTGACCTCTGGGGCTGCCGGCCCGCAGGACCCAGACGAGAGCGCCCGCATCTCCAGCGCCTTCTTCCGCCTGTTCCGGGTCTTGAGGCTGATCAAGCTGCTGAGCCGGGCAGAGGGGGTGCGCACCCTGCTGTGGACGTTCATCAAGTCCTTCCAGGTGCCCACGCCCACCCACCGACCGGCGGCCGCCAGGGCCCACTCGGGACGCTGCGAGGCTGCTGGAGGACACCCACCTCAGCCTGGGGTGGGGGGCCTGCGGGGGTGGGGGTGGCTGGGGCGAGTGAGCGAGTGAGGCAGGGCCCCCGGGGAGCTGAGAGAGGGCTGCCGTGCGGGCCAGGGAAGCCCCTGGATGCCCACTCGCCCTCCTCTCCCCCAGGCCCTGCCGTACGTGGCCCTCCTCATCGTCATGCTCTTCTTCATCTACGCGGTCATTGGTATGCAGGTGAGGGGCAGGCGGGCCCGGGCTGGAGGGAGAATCTTGGCCACGTTGGGGTGGAGGAAGGCATCAGCGGACCGTGGAGAGGCCCAGCCAGCCTGCAGGCGTCGCCCTCCACCTGCTCGGCCTCTTTCTTTCATCCTGGCAGCCCAGGGAGGGAAGGAGGCTGTTGTGCCTTATCCCCTGATGGCCGCAGGGTTGGAAGCCTGGAAGCGATTCAGGAGAAACCTGGCATTCGGGTGGACCGCAGGGGCCAGAACAGGTCTCTGAGGCCACAGTGGACTTCCCTCACCTGAGAGTCGCCCCAGCATGAGGGTCTGTGTTTGTTTGCTGTTAGGAAAACCAGTTCACTCTCCTCTTCTCTGTGACTTGATGGGAGGAGCATCATTCAGTCTAGAAAAGAAGCCAACTCATTTGGCTTCAGATTCACCTGGTGTGAAGTGAAGGGGATTTGGGGGAGCTAGGAGTGAAGGTGGGGACCAGGTCAGGTGGGAGAGGGCAGTGGGAGATGAGCGGAGGGGACACTGTTTTCTAGTTTCCAAAGTCAGAGCCCTTTGTGATTTGCAGATGTTCGGAAAGATCGCCATGGTGGACGGGACCCAAATAAACCGGAACAACAACTTCCAGACTTTCCCCCAGGCTGTGTTGCTGCTCTTCAGGCAGGAGCTCCACGTACCTGCCTCCCCCAAACCCCCGACTGTCCTGCATCCATCCCTGCTCTTTGCTTATGCCGCAAGGCTTCCCCTCTGCTCTGCTCTGCGTTGCAGGCAGGACCATCTGCTGCAATGCAGGTCATCTGCTACCCAAGCAGATGACCTGGGCAGTCACACAGGGCCCTGCACTCAGAAGGACCTGTGCCTGATGTGACAGTCTGCCATCATGGTCTCGAAATGCTTCATTTTTGAGCAGCTGACTCTGTATTTTCATTTTACGCTGGGCCCTGCAAACGGAGTGGCCAGTCCTGAGTGGAGTGCTGCTCTTGCCCCAGTTTCATCCCACTGAAGCAGGACACGGAAGTTCAAAGATCCCTCCCAAGGGCTTGGTGGGGCCTCAGTGACCTCTGGGCCTGCCTCGCCTCGGCCAGCACAGTGCTCTCTCTTGCTGTTGCCCACTCCCACCCCCAAAGATTTGAATTATGGATTGATTTTGCCCTCACCCAAGGAACCTCTTTCTTTAGTTCAGCTCCTGCCTGAGTGCCCCCCCACCCCACCCCCGAGGAATAAAGCAATGGAGCTGCAGTGCAGAGAGGAAACTGAGCCTCAGTTCATATTGGGCTACGTGGTCATCTGTCCACGCCCTGTTCCCCACCCTCACCCCACCCCACCGGGCTTCCAGCCTCCTGAGGGGCCCCTGGAGGGTGAATAGACCAATGGGAACTTCTCTCATCCAGGTGTGCGACAGGTGAGGCCTGGCAGGAGATCCTGCTGGCCTGCAGCTATGGGAAGTTGTGCGACCCCGAGTCAGACTACCTCCCTGGGGAGGCGTACACGTGCGGCACCAACTTCGCCTATTACTATTTCATCAGCTTCTACATGCTCTGCGCCTTCCTGGTGAGATGTCCCGTGGGGGCTCCGGGAGGGAGAGGGCTGGACACGGGAGGAGGGAGCTGCTTTCTCCTTGCTGGCTGGCACCTGTTCTCTAAGACTAATCCCAGGAACACTTGTGTTGGTTTTCCTGGGTGTGACTTTATTTTGTGAGTGCTTTCTCATGCTCTAGCTAGGTTGCAAAAAGATTTTACTTTTTGGTTAGCAATTAGTAATCAAAGGAATTAAGTGAGGCTCTGTCCAAAATAGGTAGGAGTTTCCTATAAAGCAAGTTGCCCCTAACTACGCCTCAGAAGAGATAGTTGTCCCATCATGTGGAAGCTGACACCCTAAAAACTGTGCCCCAAAGAGAGTCACCCCTGGAGTTAGAGCACCAGACGGTGTTAGTATTCCTTGTCTGCTCTCTGGTCATGGAGAAGGCAAAGAGCTGGCACCTTCCACTGAGTCCTCTTTGCTCCTTCCCTCTTTTTTCTTCCATATATTCACTTAAAACAGTTGTCGAGCACCTGGTGTGTGCCAGACCCTGGGCTCAGTGCAGGGGAGAGAAGCACGAGTCAGACACAGTCCTGGCCCCAGAGGGGCTCACAGGGCACTGAGCAGGTCCATGTGTCAATAAATCTTTCCATTCAAAGGGACACCCCAATACCTATAGAAAGGTAATTGCAGTGATAGGGGCATGGTTCAGTGGGAACACAAAGGTGTGGAGATCATCTGTCTCTGAGGTGGGAGTGGAAGGCAGAGAACTGGAGAAACTTCTAAAGAGTTGCTTGAATCAGGTTTTAAAGGATGAGCACAGGACACCGCCTGTGCCAGAGCGCATGGGATGAAGCGGCCTTGCTTGTGAGTGGAACTGTGGGTCATTCAGAAAGGGAGAAGCTATGGAACCCACACTCAGTGGCAACCTCCCAGCTCCCCAACCCTATCCCCATATGGCACCAGTCCTTCCAGGTTGGGAGCCCTTGATTCTCTTCTTGCAGATCATCAATCTCTTTGTGGCTGTCATCATGGACAATTTTGACTACCTCACCCGGGACTGGTCCATCCTTGGCCCTCACCATCTGGATGAGTTCAAGGCAATCTGGGCAGAGTATGACCCGGAGGCTAAGTGAGTCCAGTCTATAGAGTCTGTTCTGGTTCCTCCCTAAACCGTGCACCCCCTGTCTGAGGTTTTGCCTCAGTGCCCTGTGAGTTCTCTCCAGTTCTCCCTTCATTTATCCAAGATTCCCAATCAGAGAATCAGGGTTAGAAGGGATCCCACAGGGATCCCACAGGCCTCCCGGGGCAAAAACCTCCTTGACTATATTGAAAAATGGTCATCCAGCTTCTACTTGAATACTTCTAGAAATGGAGAACTCAGTACCTTATAGGTTCTAATTACACTAAGTGTGGTCATCTGACTAGCAGCAGATTGTTACAAATGCAGAGTCCCAGGCCCCAGCCCTGGTTGGCTGAATCAAAATCTGCATTGTTATTAACAAAATTCTCAGGGCATTTGTTTCCACATTGAAGTTTGGGAAGCATTGCTCCCTTAAATTATTTTTAAAAAGGCAAGAGACTCACATTTAAGCAAGTTTCCCATGTGTCAGGCACTGTGCTAAAAACTACATGCATTATCTTATTTAATTCTTACAACCTAAAACATAGGTCTCCTTATCATCTCTGTCTCACGCATGAAGAAACTGAAATTTATAGAGGCTGAGTAACTTTCCCTGGGTCACCTACCTAGTAAGAGATGGAGTCAAGAGTCAATGCAAGTCTGTCTGGTGACCTTGACTCTATACATGCTTCTAAACAGCCAACCACAAATCATCACTTTTCCCTCTGGAGACAGGCAGGAAGTGTCTAATCTCTTTTTCATGTGAAAGCCCATCAGAGAAAAGAGGAAGTCAATAGGGCCTCCCAAATTGACCTTTCCCAAGGCAGTGCATACCAGCAGTGCTTGCTGGGGTCCTTTCTTCTGCTGACCTTCCTGCTTGCCCTGCTTTATGCTTGTTCTGGTTCCAGTGAAAATGTGCTTTTCAACTCTGGACCAATCTCTGAAAATGGGCTTCCACCTCCCTTGATCCATACCTCTACTTCTATTAATATACTCCAAATTCCCCTACCACCTTAACCAAAACCCAAGGAAGGCCCCAGCATGGGGAAAATGAGGCCCAGAGCCCAGGTCTGGAGATCCCATATCCAAGGGAATGCTGGCCTCTCTGCAAAAGGAAAGAGAGCCCATTCCTGGTGGTGAATCAAACATTGTCTCTTCTTTAAGAAGGGAGCTCAGCTTCTACTTTCTGAGCGCAGGAAAATAAGGAAGTGTTCCCCGGTCTCCTGGCTCTGTTGCCCTTTGTTCTTTGAGTGGATAGAGAGGTTCTGGGTGGGGCTGCCAGGTGGGCATCTGTGTGTCTTTCTGCAGGGGAAGAATCAAGCACCTAGATGTGGTGACCCTGCTGAGGCGGATCCAACCTCCTCTGGGCTTCGGGAAGTTCTGCCCGCACCGGGTAGCCTGCAAGGTAACCAGAGCTGCCAGGGAGGGGCGCGCCCTTGGAAATGGAAGAAGCGCTGGTACTGTGGGGCAGGGAGGCTGGTGAGGACCTGATGGGATGAGCCATTTTAGGGCGGCAGTCTCCTGGGTCCCCATGTCCCTCCCTGAGTCTGTTGCCCTCCCTTGGTGAAGGGTGTCCCCGTGAGCCCACATCCCCGGTCCCTTCGGGCTCACAGGGCGGTGGGGGCCCCGCTACACCTGGCCTGGCCCCAGCTCAGCAGCGGACCCCCTGGTCTCCCCGCGCAGCGGCTGGTGGGCATGAACATGCCCCTGAACAGCGACGGCACCGTCACCTTCAACGCCACGCTCTTTGCCCTGGTCCGCACGGCACTCAAGATCAAGACGGAAGGTGAGGATTCCCCAGTGCTGCCCCCTCTCTTCCATCAGAGGATGGGTTTTTCTGGCACACATTCCTCCAGATTCTCAGACCTGAAGGTTGGAATCAAGCATTGGGGAGAAGCAGAGGGAAGAGCCCAGACCCTGGCCTCAAAAGCCTCATGCCTGTCAGGGCTCAGAGGGAGCCCGGAAATTCTCCACAGGGCAAAGGTCACGTTAGATCTGGTCCCACACTCTTCAGCAGTGTCTGAAGAGGGCCAGAAAAATGCTGGTGTTGGCTCAGGGATGGTGGTATCCTGAGGTTTGGCTCTGGGCAGGTGGCTTGGAGTCCACACTCCACTCCCTGGAGCCCCCAGGGCCTCGCTGTCAGGAAGACAGACATGGTGGGGGAAGGGGGAGGGAGTCAAGGTGGGTTTCTGTGTTGTTCCTGAGCCCTCACCCAGTATTAGGGCCATTGCAGGCTTCTGAGACAGCCACAGGGAAGGTCTCCTTAAAAGGGCAAAGAGAGAGAAAAAAAAGAGGGAGCGGTGCGATGGTGGCTCAGTGCAGAGTTCTCACCTGCCAAGCCGGAGACCTGAGTTCGATTCCCATTGCCTGTCCATGCAAAAAAAAAAAGGGCAAGGAGAGGAAGGCCAAGAGTTAGGAAGGAACCAAGAGAGAGCGGCAGGAAGGCTGCCTGGGTACTTGGGGTAGCCCTTAGGGAGTGGGAAACCAAAGGCTTGGTACAGGGCCAGAAGGGGGGTGACAGCAGGAGATGACAGTCTTCCAAGGCTGGCAGGCACTCTAGGCACTGGCAGCCAAGGCCTGTTGGGAATAAATAAATGACTTAAGGACAGAGCTGCCTCAGACAGACAGTGATGCCCACCCCCATCCCCCCATTACCAGTGCCCAGCACAGTGCTTGCTTCAACCAATGCTTGCTGTGTGAACAGCTCCCTAAGAGGTTCAGAGAGTACTGGGTGGCCTCATCAAGTGGAGCTGAATTGGCTGTCTCTGCCTTTCCCTTGCCCTCAGGTAACTTTGAGCAAGCCAATGAGGAGCTGAGGGCCATCATCAAGAAGATCTGGAAGAGAACCAGCATGAAGCTCTTGGACCAGGTCATTCCTCCAATAGGAGGTGGGTGTTGCTGCAGGGGACTGGGGTCCAGAGGCAGCTGAGGAAAGGGGGAAAGGAGCTTCTCCAAGAAGCCCTATTAGAATCTGAAAATGACCTAGGGCCCGTAAATAGTTTGAATAGACATCATCAGGGCAGCTGCAGGGTGGAAACTATCCATTGGCTAAATCACCAAGACAAGGGATGGCCTGGAGCGCACAGTCCTGGCTGCCCGGGGGCTCCCACTCTGGATTCCGTGTCAGATTCCTGCTGGTCTCCAGCACATCCCTCTTGGGCTTCTCTGCAGATGATGAGGTGACGGTGGGGAAATTCTACGCCACGTTCCTCATCCAGGAGCACTTCCGAAAGTTCATGAAGCGCCAGGAGGAGTATTATGGGTATCGGCCCAAGAAGGACATGGTGCAGATCCAGGTAAGCTGAGCTCCAGGGGACTCCCCTGCCAAGCAAGGTCTCCAGACTCCAGTTCCCGCTCCGTGTCCCCGCGGGGTCGGTGATGGAGGCACAGAGAGAAGAAGAGAGCCAGGAGGAAGGAGAGAGTGAGGTGACAGCTCTGGGTGGTCCTTGGTAGAAGATGTTTAACATCAAGAGAACGACCAGGAGCTCTTCATCTGTGGATGACACGACCAAAGAAATTAGGAGTTGTTAAAAAGGGAGATTTTGACTTAGCTAACAGCAGTGGTCTCCAAAGATGGTTCATTCTCTAGTGGTTGCTTAATATGACCCACCGGATATGAAAAGAAAATGAGAACTTTGTTTTCTCTCATCTGGTTTTTATCTCTATTTTTTGTTATTTACAATGTATGTAATTTATAAATTCATGAAATATACATACATTTGTGGGGCTGTGTTCTCAAAATTTTTTCAATTACAAATTTTATTTTCAAACAATCTCATACTTTTAAGAAATTGCAAATATAGTACAAAATCATTTTCTTCTGAACAATTTGAAAGTAGTTCCCAACATGGTGTTCCATTAATCTTGAACTTTGATGTGTATTTCCTGCAAACAAGAGCATTCTCCTGATATAATCATAATATAACCATTAAAAGCATGAATTAAACATTGATGCTTAATTACCATCTAATCCTCAGACCTCATTCGAGTTTTGCCAGTTGTCCTAAAAAAGTCCTTTGTAGCAAAAGGATCCATCCCCGAACACACATCGCATTTAGTTGTCATCTCTTTAGTCTCTTTCACTTTGAACAGTTCCTCAATCTTTCCTTGACTTTCATGACCTTGACCTTTTTCAATATGATAGGTCAGACTGTCTCTCTGCTTGGGTTTTTCTAATGTTTCCTCATCCTAGATTTAGGATACTTATCTTGGATATGAACATCACAGAAGTGATGCTATGTTCTTTTTGTTACAAAATATCAGGTGGCCTCAATTTTTATTTGTCCCATTGCCCATTGATCAACTTTAAAAATTCTATTAATATCACCTACAATCAAAAGAGACCACTTGACAAAAACAGTGCCCTGAGTAAAAAGACTTCTCAACTAGGTGGCCTTGAGAACATAGGAAATCTCCTTCCATGGAGACAAGAGAAGACCCCTTGGGGACAATTAGGGTGTGGACTGTCCCATGGGTGAGAGCAGGACCAGGTTTCCTCATGGAGTTCTGAAACCTTGAATGAGCCAAGAGGGAGAGTTGGGGACAGAGCTGGGGCTTCAGGAACCCTAGTTGCAGGGATTCGAGACAAAGAGTGGGGCCGTGGGAAGCAGTTCTGGCCTCCTTTCCTGGACTGGAAGGGTCACTGGGTTTCTTTACCATCCCCAGGCTGGACTGCGGACCATTGAGGAGGAAGCAGCCCCTGAGATCCGCCGTACCATTTCAGGAGACCTGACTGCTGAGGAGGAATTGGAGAGAGCCATGGTGGAGGCTGCGATTGAGGAGGGGATTTTCCGGGTTAGTAAGGACCAGGACCATCCCTAGTGATCTAGGAAGCAATGTCCAACAGAAGAGAGCTGGGAACCCAGCCATAAAGGAGGGGATTGTGAGAGCTGAAGACACCCCTCTCTGCCTCACTGCCTACATTCTTGGGACTCAGAATTGATGACCCAACCTACCTGAGGTGTCAAATATGACACACCCTTTACCACCTTCCTCTGCCCAGTGTCAGCCCTTTCTTCCGCTCACCACAGTGTTTGTTCACTTTCCTGGAAGCAGTCCAAAAGCAAATGCCCCATCTGCTTCCAGTTACCTTAGCCTTTAGCTCAGAACCTTAGCCCATAGCTCTGTCAAGTGCTTCTTCATGACCACCTAGTTAAACCCTTTTGGACAATTCATAAATAAATGGTGGCCCAAAGATATGATGTGAGATGTCATATCTTTGCAAGTCAGTTTCAGACATGAGACTAGAACCCAATTCTCCAGACTCCCAATTCACTGTTCTTTCCTCTACACCATATTTTTCTGTCTATATGTCTGTGTGTTCTTTATGGTTCCTTGGGGATATTCTATATACCCCATCAAATTAAGAAGCCCCTGAAGATAAAGACTATCTCTTTTCCTTCTGTTCTCTCCACTCTATTCATTCTCTTCTGGACTTACAGGATTTGCTCCCAACATCATCATTTGTTCCCAACACCATCATCCCAGAGTGGCAGTTACCAGAGAAGGCTCATCCTTCATCCTTCAGTCCCTGCTCTCAGTTCTTCCACTCTCTTCCTTGTCTCTAGAGGACTGGAGGCCTGTTTGGGCAAGTGGACAACTTCCTGGAAAGGCCCAATTCCCTGCCCCCTGTCATGGCCAACCAGAGACCCCTCCACTTTGCTGAGATAGAGATGGAAGAGATGGAATCACCCGTCTTCTTGGAGGACTTCCCTCAAGATCCAAGCACAAACCCTCTTGCTCGTGCCAATACCAACAACGCCAATGCCAACGTTGCCTATGGCAACAGCAACCATAGTGACAACTGGGTGTTTTCCAGGTAGAGGAGGCAACTACCAGACCTACCTGTAGGGGTGCTGGAGTAAGACTGGGAAGGCAAAGTTAACAGGTTCCAGACTGGCTAGGAAGGGAGCACCCTGATATTTTCTGGGTGTCCTTTGCTTGTCTTTGTGCCCTTGGGGATCCATCCTGCACCTTAAATGCCGAGGCAGACCTCTGCAGAAGAAACCCCTTTTGCCAGCAGGGGGCAGACTCGTGTCATCGTTGGCCCCAATGCTGGATGATTTTGTCCATAGTAGGTGTAAGAACAGAGATGTATTGAACATACTATAGGTTAGAAGGAAGGGGATTTCAGCAGCAGCACGTACTACAAAAAAAATGTGAAAATAATGTTCCACTGCTGGATTTGATTTCCAGAGAGAAAAAAAATCTCACCATCCTTGGGCCTGTAGAATGTCTCTAAATATAATCTGTGATTTCATATGTGTCATGAAAGACAGCAGGATGAGAGGAGAGTTTTTCAGCAATTATAATCTGTGGACTAGGCTCCAGGAAAAGATGTGTTCTCTTCCAGGAAGCCAGGAGATTGTGGACTCTTTGGTTTGGAAGGACTGAGTCCCAGGGCCTTGGAAATAGGGATACAGGTACCTCCCATAGCCAGGGCTGATTGCACCCTCTAGCCAGTCGGAGAGACCCGTTGAGTACAGTCGGCAAGGCTTGAAGGGCACATGTAACAGTGGGTGATGATGGAGCTGGTGCCGCAGAGATGCAGAAACGTCAGGCCTGGGCCCTGACCTGAAGGAATGTCCTCCTGGTGGGCGTGGCATGTGTTATGATTGTGACCGAACAAGCGGTCTCAGAGAGCAGGTGGCCTGCGAGTGCAGAGGGGGCAGTGACCACCATGGGTTGGAGAAGTTTAGGACTAAACTAAGCAACGGTTCCTGCCCTTGGCTGCACATTAGAAACATCTAAGTAACTGCCTTAGCTTTCTAAGGCTGTGTAACAAAGCACCACACACTGAAATGGATTCAAAGCAACAGACATTTATTGTCTCACAGTTCTGGAAGCTGGAAGTCCAAAATCAGTGTGTTGGCAGAGCCGTGCTTCCTTCCAAGTCTGGGGGATAGAATCTGTTTCATGCCTCTCTCCTGGCTTCTCACAGTGGCCATAGCATTCTCTGCTTCAGTTGTCACGTGGCATCCTCCCCTCTGTCTGTGTCCAAATTTTCTCCTCTTATAAGGAGGAAATTATTAATTATTGAAATTATTAATTCCATGTGAAACAACCGTATTTTCAAATAAGGTCATAATCTTAGGTACTGGGGATTAAACTTCAACATGGCTTTTTGGGGGGATGCAATTCAATCCATAACAGAAACATTCAAAGATCCCAATGTTTGGACCTCACCCCAGATTCTGGGGAGGAGACACAGCCACCGCTAGTGTTTAAAGCTCCTCAGGTGATCCAATGTGCAGCCAAGGTTGAGAATGAACATCCTAAAGGGTGTGAGGCCACTGCAGGGCCTGGAAAGATGGACAGAGTTTGGGAAAGGTAGAGAGAAGGGCTTCTCAGATGGGCTCCTTGGGCAAAGGTGTGGAGGTTCGAATGTATTTGGCCTCCTCTTAGAGGAGTAGGAGGTGGTCTGCTTAGTGGCGGGGCACCAGCCCCTGGAGTTGAAGCCACTTCACTCTTCACTATAGTGGGTCCAGACCCTAGTCGAAAAGGATGCTTTTGGCTGAAGGGGGCAGGTTGGCAGGAGAACCAGCAGCCTGCTCTACCTCAACAATCTTGCTTCCATTTCAGCATCCACTATGAGAGGGAGTTCCCCGACGAGACGGAAGCATCTGCTGTCAGAGAAGGAGCCCCCAGCCAACCCTGCCAGGCCCCAGGTCTGTCCCTTCTGAGCACCAGGAAAGACAGCTTTGTCCCAGAGAGACCTGGGAGTTTACTCTTTCCTCTGACTGGGGAACCAGTTGCAATGGGAACCAGCTGGGCCCCGTTATGAGTGAGCAGTCAGGGCCAGCTCCCCCTCCAGGCAGAGGAGAAGGGCCCCATGTAGGGAGCTGAGTGAGGTGGAGAGGAAAAGCCTAGCACTCAGGAATGCCCCCCTGCAGCCCTGATATGAGAAGAGGCTCATGCCACCCCAGTCCCAATGTAATAGTCTTTCCCCAGGGTCAGGCTTCCTGGCTCCCACAGGCACCATGACAGGTGGTCTCTGAACCTGTTGACATCTTGGCTCTGGGCCTCTTCATCAGATGACTGGGCACCCTCCCAGTATGTCCTGGACCACTTCCAGACAGGTTCTCTGGTTGCAGGAGCTCGGTGCAATACATTCGCTGTTCCCCAACGTACACGGACACACCCACATACGGGGATGTGGACAGACACCAAAGAACAGCTTGACAGAGTCCCCTCTCTCAAACCTACAAGGACAGAGACCTGCAGAAGCGGGCTGTGGGTGGACAGGGCCTGCCTGACCTCAAGGTCGTTGGGGTCCAGTAGGTGTCCACCCTCTGGGACACCTTCCACAGCTCCAAGGATCTCAGAGAGCTCGGGGTCTGGGTGGCCAAGCTGGGCTGTTGCTCACAGCTCCTGGCAGGATTCAGCAGCACCTCTCAGCCTTGCATATCTCCCCCACAGGTCCCTGCAGCAAACATTGTGTGGAAAAGATGAACGGACAGCAGACCTGCAGGACAGTTCCTAGAGGCCAGGCCCTTCCTGCCCCTTGCCAGGTAACAGGGGCAGAGGCCCAGGAAGAAACTCCATACAGAGACCCCCACTTGGCCTGATGTGGAACAGGGCTCTGGCGGGGAAGGGCATGACAGCGGTGGGCCCGTCAGCAACAGGAGGGCAGGGATTCCTTAGCCCTCCCCTTTCTGTGGGTCTTAGCTGAGGCTCCCTCTGATGAGCTAGGGTTTCTGGATTCTAGTGGGCTCCAACATCCCTGTGGAGTCTTTACCTTTGTGCATTTGGAACAGTCCCCCAGGACAGAGTCTTCCAAGCTTGAGGAGAGGAAGAGCTGCCCTCCAGGGTCTCTGCCCGAGGGAACACCCCACAGGAGGCATACCGAGGAGACTACATCCAGGTGCCCAGCTCCAGCTACTGCCATGCTGATACACGAGGTGAGGCAGGGGCTGGGACAGAACCACAGGCTGTTCTGAGAAATGGCCCAGTAGGGACCTGGGGCAGAGAAAGAGTCGGGGTAGTGAGACAGGCCCCAGAGGTAGATTCCCAGCCACTCAGCCTCCTCTCTTCCCTGCAGGCTCTGGTTCGAGGGGGCCTGGATACCTTGGCGGCAGATGCTAACTTCATTACTGCAACAGGCCAGGCCCTGGCGGAGGCCTGCCAGATGGAACCAGAAGAAGTAGAGGTGGCAGCCACTGAGTTACTGAAAGGACGAGAGACCCCGGAGACTATGGCTGGTGCCCTGGGATGCCAGAGCCGCAGCCCCTTCCTAGGCAGCTTTGACCCGCATCCAGGCTCCCAGGAGAGGCTCATTCCCCCCAGGCAGTGAAGGCATGGCATTGGCTCGGGCTGAGCACTGGCATGACCAACAGCTGGGAGGGGGCTTGCAGCCTCCCCTCCTCGAGGCAGCAGGGTGGCAGGGCTGAGCTTGGGTGGTCAGGCACTGCCTCAGCAGTTGGGAAGAAGTGGATTGACAGGCTCTCCTCGCCAGCAGGAGGCATGATTGGATGGAGCTTCCCCAGCCCTTGCAGAAGGCCTGGTCAGTGCCCGTGTCAGTCTGGCATAAGGCTTCCCATCAGCAGGACATTAAAGCCTCCGGGCCTGTGACACAGCACCTGCCATCTGCTCGTCTCTTTCTTCAGACCCTTCCGCACCCAACCCCCCTCACACACCCCCTTCCCTTCCCCCGGGAGCCTGGGCCTAGGAGACTGACAGCCGGTCATCCGGGTTTTCCTTCTCTCCTGACAGAGAGGGGCCTGAGGTGGAGAGTGCAGGTCTCCTGGAAGTCCAGGGCCGGCCCCACTGACCGGTCTGAGGAGCCCCAGGAAGGGCTGGTTGCCTCAGAAGTAGCCGCCCCACCCCCACGCCACACCTCAGCCCCATGTCACACCACAGCCCCGCTTCTCTGAAGTTGTGACCAGGTCTCACCGGCCAGAGTCCACTGACAACACCGGTCCGAGAGTCCTCAACCGTACTCGGTCTGTGGCCCTGGAGATCAAAGATCTTTAGTCTCCTGGCTGCACTTATCCAGGAAGAATCAGTAGCAGTGGCCTCCTGGGTGCCAGCTGCATGCAGTGTCTTGTACCAGGGTCTTAATACATTTTATCTACTAAGCACCTTCACATCCAATATCCGCTCACCTCTCACTGCAGCCTTGTGAGGGGAGCCTATATTCATTTTAAAGATGAAGAAGTGGAGACCCTGTGGTCACACTGCCAGGGGCTGGCAAAGTCAGGACTGGGCCTTCCACATCCTCTGCTGACCCCCGTCCCTGCCCCACTGAATACCCTTCCCTCTCCTCACCGCTCCTTCATCGCTCCTTCATCGAGTGAGCGTTTGCCAAGCGCCCGCTCTGTGGCTGTTGCTGTGGTAACCAGGTGGGCCTCCCGGGGCGGCCTCCTGGCAAACCCCTGCCCCGGCTGCCAGTCCCGCGGTGCCGGGAGACTCACCCTCTGCAAATCCATGGTCCCCCGCCTCAGCTGGCCTCAGACCCTGGGCAGTGCAGTCACGTCAGCTGTCCTCTCTCCTAAACATCAGTGCCTTGCCCATCCTCACCCCCACCCCTTACCAAGACTCTTGTTTTTTCCTTCACAGAGAAATAGGAGCCTCTGGAAGCCCCCCACCCACTCCACCCTTTGCTCCTGTCAAAGGGTGGAGCTTCTCCACCTGCTCCTGCTCTCATGCCCTCCTCCTGCCCTAACTCCAGGGAAACCTGTCTCTCCTCCTGCCAGCTTTACAGATTCCACCCCAGCCATTATCCCCTCTCCTTCCCTCTCTACTGGCTCCTTCCATCTATCTGTGAGCACATTCAAGGTGCTTCCATCCCATCTATCTCCACCTACCTACTTAGTTTCCTACACTCTTTCCTCTGTTCAGGATCAAACTTCCTACCTAGGTTTTGCTTTGTCATCATTTCTGATTCTACTTCCCCTTCTCACACCCAGCACTCTGCCTTTTGCCCCACCCTTTCTCTGAAACAAGCTCACCCAGATCTCTAACAACCCTGTTGCTAATCCAGTGGATCCCTGTAAGTCCCTGTCTTATTAGCTACAATTCACTCCTCCCTCCTTCCTGAACTCCCACCCCCCAGGAGCTCCTGAATTTCCTGCCACCCTGCAATGGCTCCACCTGGAAGCTTCCTTGCAAGGTTTCCGTTGGCCCACCCACCTCATGGGTGAGGGGTTCCTCCGGGTTCTCTCTGTGGGACCCTTTCTGCCCATTCAGTACCTCTCCCGGGGATCTCATCCACTCTCCTAAGTGCTTCTACATGGTGATGATTCCCAGATCCAGAGCTCCAGTCCTCAACCCCAGATCTCCATGTCCTTCTCCTCCTGGACCACTCCACATAGAGGTCCCACTGTGTCTAAAGTGCACCTCGTTCAAATCTGACTTCATCATCCTTTCCCCAAAGCCTGGTGCTCTCAGGGAAGCCCCCTCCTTGTTCAAACCAGAAGTCTGGGTGTTATCCTGGACTCCCTTCTCTCATGAAGTCCCATAGATTCACCCTCCTAAGTTCCCCTCTAACCTGTCTCCCTTCCTCTCACCCGAGGGCACTTTCCTGACCCATTCACTCATTGTCACCTGCCTCGTCTATTGCTGCCCCTCTCCCCTTCCTTTCAACCAGACTCTGATCTTTCTCAAAAGAAAACCCTATCATTTTGTTCCCTTGCTTAAACCTGTCAAGATAACCCCATTGCCCTCAGAATATCTTGTGAACCCTTGCCTTGGTTTACAGGCTTCTCCCAGATAGGCCCCTTGCACATATCTGCTCGCCATTCCCACTCGCCGCAACCCAGGGAACCGCTCTCACCTCCAATCTCCAATGTGCCTTCTCTCTGGAAAACTTCCGGAAAGCCCTGACACCTAGTCATCCTTCTGACATTGAATATTACCTCCTGCAGAAAGTGTTCTCTGAAAACGGCCCCCGAATGCTCTCGTGTCTACCCCTAATAGGGCCTTGCCTCTCCCTGTGACAGCAGGGATCAGTTTACTCCAGGCAGATGCTAAGCCAAATAGAAGCAGGAGTCATGTCTGCCCTGGTCACAGTTACTCCCCCTAGAGTTTTCCACACCAGTTAATGGCTTGATAACTGCTTGTTAGATAAATGCAGGAAAGAAGAGTTCAAAGAGGGCACAGCCCCTGCCTTCAGCAGTCTCACAGCGTGGTGCTGCCTACAGCAGCTCTGCAGCTCCAGAGGTGTTCTCAGGGATCCAAGCACCCAGAGCCCGGGGTAGAGCTCTGGCTATGAGGGCTGGACTCCTGTCACAAAGGAGGGAGGCAGTGGGCCCAGAGGCAGCCGCTGACACTATCTCCAACTCAACTGACTCATTACTAAGGGGAAATAAGATAATCCACTTCAAGGTGGTGGAAAAGATTAAAGAAAGTGTGGTATATATGTGAAAGTGCTTCATAAGCTGTAACTCTATTTAAAAGGTATTTTTAATTATAAAAAGGACCTGGGCATCTTAAATTGATACCCAACACATACAGAATGCATAACTGTGTGACAGGTCCTGGGTTTAGGGTTTTGCACGTATTAACAAGAATCCTCTTGACAGTTATAGTGGTATCATCGTTCTTGTTTTGCAAATACGGCATAGAGAGGATGAGTAGCTTGCCTGAGTCAACACAGCTAGTGGAAGGACCAAGGTGGGATTCAAACCTAGGTATTTATGCATCAAACTCCGGGTCCTAAACCACTATATTCTTTGTCAATTCCGTGCCACTCCTCCCAGCTGACTGACAGGTATGTGCTGTCATGGAGAACTTTCCTAAGAGCCCTTCGCCCTTTTGAAAAGTTTGACAGTTTTCTTTGTGACATATAAGATATTCCGATTCATCAGAATGTGTAAACTCCTGCCTCTACTTCATCTTAGGAATGGGTGGGTTTCCAGTCATATAGGTGCCCATCTTCTCAAATAAAGCCCCCAATTTTTTTTTTTAAATTGTGGAAGGGTGAAGTTCAAGGGGTGGGAGTGAGGAGGACAGGGAGGGGCAACCTTCTGCCACCAGGACCACTGCCAAGGATGGTGTCTGCTCGACATCCTCCCGCTGCCAGCTCCCTGCAGACTTCGTGCCCAGCTGCTGGGTGGGGGATCTGCCAGAAGGGGTGGGGGTGTGGCTGGCAGGAGGGCAGTGGGCACAATATGGCATATCAGGGCTGTGGGGACTTGGGGACCCCTGTCTGGAAGGTGCAGATGGAGGGCACCAGGAAAGGCTGAGGCGGGAGGAAGCCCCAGTTGCAGACCATCCTCAGAGCAGGGCGAAGCTCCCTGGCTCTGACCCTGCTCTATTTCCGGACCCTGCTCTAGGACGGATGACTGCCCCCCTCTCCCCTGCCACGCGTTGACTCTCTTGGGATCCTTAAAGGAGGGACAGGGCTACTCTCAGCAAGTGTGTAAAAGCAGATCCTTGGGAGCCAGACCTTTTGGGATCTGACTTCCATTCCCCTACCTCCATGCTGCATGATGTTGCACAGTTCACATAACATAACCCTCCTAAGCTTTTGCTCCTCCATCTGTAAAATAGGGGGATAATTCCTCCTTCTGGTTGCTGTAGGGTATACATGTGACAACTAATAAAAGGTCCCCACACGTGGTAAGACACTGCTGTTTTGATTCTGTTAGTGGCTGGTGAGTGGGAGGCCAGACCATTAAGACAAGGGAAAGTGAGCTCAGGGAGGGTCCTGGGCCTTTTAGGGGCAGCTAAGAAGCAGTGACACTCAGCCCATCACAGCACCAGGGTTAGACCCCCTATGGGCCCTGACTGCTCTCACTGACCGCCCTTGGACACAGCACCCAGACCCTGCTGCAGGCCACCAGACAAGGCCCTGTCAAAGTCAGAACTGACCTAAACTCTATTCTAGTCTGCTAGCTGCCAGAACGTGATACACCAGAAACAGAATGGCTTTTAAAAAGGGAATTTATTACGTTCCAAGTTTACATGTTCTAAGGCCATAAAAATGTCCAAATTAAAGCAAGTCTATAGGAATGTCCAATCTAAGGCATCCAGGGAAAGATACCTTGGTTCAAGAAGGCCAGTGACATTCAGGGTCTCTTTCTCAACTGGAAAGACACATGGCAATCATGGGCACTTCTGCTAGCTTTCTCTCCAGGCTACTTGTTTCGTGAAGCTCCCCTGAGGGTGTTTTCTTTCTTCATCTCCAAAGATCTCTGGCTGGCGGGCTTTCCATGGCTCTCAAGCTTTTTCCAAAAAAAGTTTGGTTCTCTCTTAAAGGGCTCCAGTAAATAACTGCACCTTGAATGAATAGAGACACAACTCCATAGAAATCATCTAATCAAAAGTTACCACCCACAACTGGGTGGGTCATATCTCCATGGAAACAATCAAAAAGCTACTACCCAGCAATACTGAATGAGGATTAAAGAACTTGGCTTTTCTGGGGTACAACAGATTCAAACCAGCCCAACCCCCAAACGATATTTCTTAGGCTCCTGTCCCATTCTTCTGTGGTCGACAGCTTATAGTGCCAGGTGACACCCCCAGCACCCTGGAGGACTTCCTAATTCCAGTTTCCTGGCAAGGCAACTGAGGAGCAAGGTCCCGTAGCTGGTAAGTGGCGGAGCTAAGATTTGTCCCCAAGCTTTCTAATTCCATTGCTGTTTTCCCTTATACCATATAATTGTGCCCTGAATGGAATTTAAAATCCCATTCAGGAAATTAGTGTACAGAAGCATATTTAAAAAGAAATTAGCCATAAATACATAAGGCAAAATAATGGCGCTGGTATTGAATACCAGATGGAAATGCTCGAGTGTCAGGAACAGTGCCTTGGTGGGACAGACACTGGGGTTTGGAGAGTCCAGAGGAGGGAGACCTGACAGGTGTCTGTTTAAAATAAAATGAGGATTGTGGTGGTGAATGCATAACTGTGTGATTATCCCAAGAGCCTTGGATTGTATATTTAGGATGGAGTGTCTGTGTGTAAATAAAACTGTGTATTTATTAAATAAATAAACCATGGTGGCCAGAAAAGAAAAAGGGACCCAGAGAAAGGAAGTGCAAAACATCCCCGGAGTCCCCGTCAGTGGGACCAGGAGGAGAGACCACACTTCAGAAAGGTGACAGTGGTGCATGTGGCAGCCAGCAAATGAAGCCCTGCACCTGGAGAAAACCTATTGCTATTTATAGTGGAGTGTCCTTTTAAAAATGCCTCTGCCCGTTGGATTTCTCATCTGTAGAACAGCAGCAAACACTCATCATGCCTGCTTCATTAAGTGCCTTGCCGTTGATATCTCATTTAATCTATACAATAGGTGTTATTGTTAATCCCATTTTATGATGAAAAAGCTGAGGTTCAGAGAGGCTGCGTGAGTTGCCCAGTTACTTGGCTAAGAAGTGGTGAAGGCAGGTGTCCACCCGCAACCTGGCTGCTTAACCATCACGCACTCTGATTAAACTGCTTCTTGCATGGTTGGAAGAGAGAGACACTCTCCCCCCACTAATCCCTAAAACATCCTCTGCTAATCTGGTCCAAGACCCTTTCTACACCCCGCCATGTCCCAGGCCATCCACACGCAACAACTCCCACTTCCCACTGGCCTCCTCTGCCCACGTCCTTCGCCCTCTCTATGAGCCCTTCTGCATCCAGCACACTCCTCTCCTTGGGCCCAACGTGATGTCATCTTCTCTGGCAGGTCTTCCAGGCCGGCCAAAGTAAATAGTTGCTTCTTCCTTATTTGCCCTTACATGTAGCACTTGATAACTTTAATTATGGCAGTTATTATACTGCATCATAATTACAAGTTTACAATTTGTTTCTCCCAAGCATGCTGTGAGTGTCTCAAGGGCAGGGGCTGAGTATCATCTTTGAATCAGGATGGAAGGAAGGAAGGCTGAATGCAAAAGAATCACCAAGTAAATTGCTAAATAATGTGCATTGGGTTGTACCATTAGAAATTGCCAGTATTCTATCATTTTTTATTTACAAAATGACAGTTTTATATCATTTAACGTAATATAATGAGGGTGGGTTTCCCTACTGTCCAGAGCCACCCAAGTACCACCACTGGCCCTCTGGGGAGCAGGGACCCCACCTTTCGTTTTGGGATGCTTTACATTTGTCTGGCAGCACAAAACAGTTTGGGTCAGGGATCGCCAAGGCGATCCTCATGCTGGGTGCAGAGGGTGGGCCGCACCTGGAGGCTTTGGGCACCTGTCATCGTTAAGACCTGCTTTCAGTCTCCTCTGGGGGCTGGGGGAAGCTCACTCATAGCGACAAGAAGTGGCCTGCAGATGCGGTCCCAACCACCCAGCACCAGCCACTGCCAAAGGCTGTCACTCCAGGAAGACACTCCAGTTTGATCCTCTAGTCTTCGGGTCTGAACCCCTCCAACGCCAAGGCCTACCATCTTCTCTCTCTCCTCTGCCAGCCCAAGAGAACCAAGAGTCTGCAGGAAATGGGGAGAGGGAGATGGGAGACAGATTATGGGCCTCTCCCTCCGTGAGATTAGAAAAATTCTTTCTAATTTCAGTTATGATTTAAGATTTTTGCCCCACCCAGTCCTGGCCTTCCCTTTGGCTCCTCCAGCATAGTTCAGAGTTTAGAGAGAAAAGTCATTTTCATACATTTCTTTGTATCCTTACTAGATCCACCTAATTCTCCTCAAGGCAAAGTGCATGCCTGTGTCTACTAGTGCAAGTATTAAGTGTCAGAAAGTGCAAGGGTGGCAGGAAGGAGGAAAACATGCTACTTTTTCAAGAGATTATTTTACCCATCCAATGTGAGCCGCTGTTATCAAAAGGGCCTTTGAAATTCTTCTAAAATTGTCCCATGAGATTCCTCAGCACACACGCTGCCTGGGGTGCTGCCACTCATTACTGTCCCATAAAATCCTCCATCTGGATGCATTTCAGGAGAGCTGGCACTTCAGAGGTTAATCTTGTGTGATCACCCCCACCCCGGCCCTTGAATACCTGTCTTCCTTTTCTTCCCCTATTTTTTAAAGTGTTAAATGCTCATATGCTGGCACTTTGCTTGGCAGAGTCTGGCTAAGGCAAATTATCTATTAAAATCCAAGGAAATGATGCATCCTTAGGGACTGAAAATCGATAGCTCCCAGGCAGGATGGGGAAGGCAGTGATTATTTGTTAACCTAATCAAAGGGAAGGGGTGTACAAGGATGGCATCTGACACAGGAGGGAGATGGGTCCTTGAGGACCTGGCCAGGACTGTCCAGGGGGCCACCTTCTCCTCACTAGGCCCGGGAGGGCTTCCCATGCCTCCCCCATCTTCTCTCCTGATCCCCAAGCCTGTCGCTCCAACTCTTTGTTTTTCTCTCTTCTCTAGTTTTCCCAGCCTGGTCCCCAGCTTTCTCCTCCATATGCTCGCTCTCCTCTTTTATTGCATGCCCACCTTTCCCTCTCTGTGAGTCTTTAATTCCCTTCCACTGTCTAATATCTGGGAGAAGGACTAGGGCCCCTTGATTAATTAACAGGTGTGGGGGACACAGCACAGCCTGCCTTCCAGGTGGCCAAGACTCCAGATAACGGCTCCATGGACCAGTCCACTCTGAGCCTCTGGTTGGGCAAAGAGGAAGTAACTTTTTAAAGAAAAATCTGAACTGTGGAATCATAAACATGCAGTTAAATGCATATACACAAAGGATGCGATTTTTAAAGTTTTGACAGATGTGTACACTGCAGAACCGCCATCCAGACAACAGACATATCCTCTATCCCAAAAATTTTCCTCATGCTCCTTTGTCATCTCTCCTTCCCCTTCCCATTCCATGACATCCCCTCCAACCACTGATCTGCTTTCTGACACTATAGGCTAGTTTGCATTTTCTGGAATTGATATCAGTGGAATTATAGAGTATGAGCTCTTTTCTGGCCTGGCTTCTTTTACTTGGCATAGTCATTTTGAGATTCCTACACGTTGGATCATATACGGATGGTTCATTCCTTTTTATTGTTGAATGGTATTCCATTGTATGACGGACTATGGTTTCTTTATCCATTCACCTGTTTGTTTCCAGTTTGGGGCCATGGCAAGTAAAGCTGCTGGGGACATTCCCGTGAAAGCCTTTGGATAGTCAGAGGCAGAAAGTGATTTCCTATGGTTCAGCAGTTGCCAGGGCCCACATCCATCTTTTTCTTTCCCTGGATGAAAGAGGAAAACCAGATGGCCTGGGTTTGAGCCCTGCTCGACCACTTGTAGAGAGACCCTGTGCACCTCTCGGTGTCCTCTGTCATTTAGGGGGGGTAGCATTGCTCCTGCTTCCTAGCCTCGTTGCAGGATTATCTAACTGTGTATCTAAAGCATCTAGCCCATTGCCCAGCACAATTTTCAGAAATAGTAGCTGTTATTTCGCATGTGCCTCTGAAGAGATCTATACAATCCAGAATGGGGTTTGCTTTTTGATTGCTGAACAATTGCTCTAAGCCTTCCTAGGAGCTCTACTTTCAACTGAGGATTTAAAAAGTTGTTTCTTGATACCCAACTCGATATTGTTTTTTAGGTAGGTGATGGGCAGTGGCAGAGAAAATTCCTTAGAATTTTTCTAACTATTTTTTAAGGTGACTCCTGAGTCTCCCTGAGGGGTAGCTCTGCAGAGTCCGCCAGAAGACTCTGAGCCCCAAGGGGGTTAATATAAAACCACACTCGTCCAATCAGTGCTCAGGACTCAAAGACCTGGAAACCTGAAAAAATCTGTCAAATCAAGGGCCTCCTTCCCTGGACTAGAGCTCTCCACCTCCCAGCTATACCTCTTATCTGATGACATGAGTAGAGGTGGAGTTGGTGTGGAGGGTAGAGAACAGATGCTGCCTACCTGCCTCTACCTGTCCCGTAGGGCTCCAGGGAGCCCAGTAGATCAAAACCCCAAACAGGCTAGGCAGGCAGTGTAGAGTACTGGAAAGGGTTGGGCCGCCCTAGGTACCTTTACAGACCGGGGCTCTGAGTTCTGGCTCTGCACTTGAATCAGTTAGGGAAAGCTCAGTTATGCTACAATAACACACAAACCTCAAAATTTCAGAGGTTTAACACAATTCATTTCTCAAGTACACTCTATGAAGTGTATGAGTTGGCAGGATGCTATTGGCTCTTAAATTTTCCAACCACAGTCAATGTATGTCAGTCCCATCCATATTTTATTGGCCAAAGTAAGTTCTAGGGCTACGACAAACATCAAAAAGTGAAGACATACCGTCTTACCTTGTGTCAGAAGGCAGAGAGTTGAAAATACTTGGTGAATGGCCCTAATGATTATCACACTCACCAAGTGATTTCTGAGTTCATTTCCTCTTCTGAAAAATGAGGATAATAGTGCTTGTCTCATAGATCATTTCAAGGATTAAATGAGAAGATTCATGTAATACCCTTGGCATGGTGCAGACATGGGGGGGAGAAAAATAAGATTTGGATTCCCTTCCAGAGAGCCTCGAGTGAGGGTAGGACCAGGGGTATTCGTGTTTATGGGGGGACAGCATGCCACAGCTCCCTCCGGCCTCTCCAAACACTTACCCAGGCTCGGAGGTCCCATGGCTTAGAAGCCAACAGTAGGTGGATAACTCTCCCACCCCCTGGATAACCCTTGGATCTTATAGCTACCACTTGGGCCAAACTCACTCACACTCATCTCTGGAACTTCCTATCCCTCAATGGACTTCTTTATGACAAATCCAGTCTTCTGCCTGTTTAGAGGATAACGGTCCATTGAAGGAATAGAGAATGCAAGGAAAATGGGAAGGAAGTTAACATCTACTGAGTGCCTACAACTTGGTGAGCACTTGGCCCAGGTTACCTCATTTCAACCTCATAATAGGCCTGTGTTGAGACAAGTGTGATTATCCTCATTTTTAGAGGAGGGAACTGATGCTCCCCAAGTGGTGACATAATTTGCCTGGGGTTATGTAGCTAGTAAGTGGTAAAGCTGGGCTTTGAGCTCAGATTTCCATGACTTGGAAGGCCACACCTCAGCTTCTGGCCTGTCTTTTGTTATTCTGCACAGATTTAACTTTTATCCAGACCTTAAACTTACCTGCAGCCCAATCTCAGATGTTTAGCTGCAGTGAAGTCTTAGAGTCCTATTGTACTGTCGTGGAAAATATGCCACTCTGGGCATATGAGATGACACTTTTAGTCACTGCTCATCCCCTAGCTTACTGTATGACCTTGGAACTCTCTGGGCTTCCATTTATTCACCTGCAAAGGAAGTGATTGGACTAGATGTTCTTCTGGTCTGATTCAACTGTAGGATTCTGGAAAATTGAGACTTGTTTCTGCCTTTGACCCTAATAGTGAAGTAGAAAGTATTGTAAAGGCAGAGAAAGAGCCTATGTTTGAGATTTAAGAAGTATTAATTAAGTCCTTATTAGCATTTGAAACTAAAAATAGTTGTTATTATTTTTTTTCCCTAAGATTGATGGGGTGTTTGTAATCCATAGTAGTTCTCTCCTTTGCTTGCTATTTATAACAAACTCTGGTTTCCTCTGTAGCTAAGTCTGTCTCCTGTTACAGAGGAAGTCAGGCTGAGCCTGTATCTGAGTTAAGGGTCCCTGCACCCCAATAGACTCTTACTGGGATTCTGAACTCCTGATGGTGAACAGAACTGGGCTGTCTCCAGGTAGGCATTGGAGGGTGTTGCTGGGCCATCTAACAGCAGGATGAGCTAATGCCTATTCTCCTATGCAACAAGCACAGCTGCAGGAGTGAGGCTGGGGGTTAGGAATGGAGGTCCAGAACAGGTGGGCCTTCCTCCTCCAGAATTTTTAGGTCAGTGCTCAGAGAGTTTTTGTAAAAGCCAATGCCCAGTTGCTAACCCTAAAGAAGGTAAAAAGGAACAGGGCTCAACTTCAGGCCATCTTTGGAGATGTTTCTAAGGCCCATAGGTATCTTTTAGGTATTCTGATTTGTTACTGAGGGGTTACTGAGGGCCATGCTTGAGAGATCTGGGCCAGATGGCCTCTCCAAGATGCTGGCGGAATATTTTAACTACAGTAGCGTAGGAGCGTCCTGACTCAGAAAGGGTCCCCTACACCTCCCCCAGGTTCCCATCTGCCTAGACGCCTACAGCTCCTGTCAGAAGAAATGATGGAGGCCCCAAGATGCTTTTGGGGGAAAGGTCTCAGTTCAGAACAAAAGCTGGTTCTCAAACTCTAGTCCAATTAGGGAGTGCAGGACTGAGTGTGTGTGTGTGTGTTTGTGTGAGTTTACCTGTTACTCTCAAGCAGAGAGGGATGGGTAAGGGGAGATGTTCACATTAGGCAGCTGATCCTGAGAAACTTCTTGGTCTGGGAAGAAGGAAAGAAAAGGGGAAGAGTGGTTGGGAGGAGGTAGAGGGGGTTGGGGTGGGAACAAACCAGAGAGAGGAAGCAGTGGCTGGGCTGAAGCTGGACGGAGACCTAAGAGGTGGGGATTATCCCAGGCTTCCTCTGCCTGGCTAACCTAAATCTCCCCCAGCTGTGGTTAAAGCCTCTTTCCCATAAACCTGGATCCCTATCTGACCTCTGTGTCCAGTTACCTCCTCATTTCTGTGCTGCAAAGCCCAGGAGTCAGAGTCTGGACACCAGGCTGCCCTACTGCTCCCCAGTGGCTCAGGAAGGAGCTGCTGAGGTGGCTGGAGTAGCCAGAGTCCTGAGGCCCTGAACTCTAGGAAACTTGAGTTTCCACCCTTCCTTGTATCAACCTGATTCCCCTGCCTTGTGCTCCTCCTCACCCACCATGTTGTGGCCTGGGGTGATGCAGAGTGGGCAAGCAGGGGCAAGAAGGGTCACCTACTGTTAGACCCTTCCCTGCAGGCAGGAATTCAGAGTTGGACCCCAGAGAAGCCCAGAGAAGGGTGGGCTGGAGAGGAGCTTTGCAGAAATGCAACATTATCCATCCTAGAGGGGCCAACCTGGCACTTGCTGTGCTTGGAGGAAAAGCCTGGGCCAGCCCCCCTCCCTTCCAACTGGAGATTGCTTGGGGGTGATCTAGGAACTGAAACCAGACCCCCGAGTTCAAATCCAGGGTCTAGTGTTTATACATTGGGGTGAGACTTAATTTACCCATCTGCAAAACTAAAAACTCACAAGGTTATGAGGATAAAATGAAAATATGCCTATAAAGTACTCTGTTCTCTGTAGATGTTCCATAAATCTTGGTCTCCTCCCTACCACTTATTTTAGTTGGAACATGGGGAGGAAGTGCCCAGGATCTGAACCTTCAACATTCTGCTGGGGTCCTGCTCCAGGAGAGATGATCTACCGACCCTAGGGAGAGCTTCCTCTTGGCTCAAATGCTAGTAAAAGTTGTAGGATCCTCCCAGAGCATCCTCCCTCCCTCCCTCCTCCTCCCCGCTCCTTCCCTGGAAGCACTGCTGTTGGTGCTCCTGTTTGTCATCAGTTGGAGGGGGATGGGGGTTGGGGTGTTAATTTGCCCTGGAAGCAGCCTTTGTTTTTGGTCTGACCTTAACTGGGTTCTGGACTACTGAATGAAGCATTATACATGGGGGGGGGGGGGGAGGTGGGAGAGAAAAGGGAGTGGGCAGCACCAACAGATGTATCCTCAGACCCTAGCACACACCCTTGCCAAAATCTCTGACACGGTTTCATCATCTGAGGGTGATGCAAGAGGCTTGGAGTCAGACTCCCCTTGCTTCCCTCCCCCAGAGAACTCCCCACATCTGGAGTTGCAGCTGGGTCCTCCTCTTGGACCCTTTCCAGGGGAGGGAGCTGAGTGAAATGAGGGAAGGGAGGGCAGCTGGTGAGGGGCCTTGTGAATGGTCCTGATGTTGGGAGTTGGGGGGCAGGGCGGAGACCCAGTTCAGAGCCCAGGCTCAGGATCCGGGGATTGCAAGGGCAGTGGTGGATTCCGGCAGTGCTCGCTCATCTTCTCCATCACTGCCCTGTGTTTCAAGTCTCCAGGCTTGCCCTTGTTCTTTATGTCCCATTCCTGCAGACAGCTGCACTCCTCATCCTCCCCATGCCCACTCACGTGACCATCCAGCCTCTACCCAGGTGCCCGCAGTTGAGTGACCCCTTTGTTCCCTCCTCTCCCGGGGGGCAGCTCCGGCCCCCCACATTGACTCTTTGGCCCCACTGCCACAAGAAGCAGAGTGTGAGCCAGGCCCCGTGGGGTCATTTGTGGGTCATAAAGGTCAACGGGTCCATCATCTAGCAGAAAGAAGGGGCAAGTCTGGGCTAGGAATGGGGGAGAGAGGGGAGAGAGGCTCTGCGTCTGCGTCAGAAGAGGACTCAACCAAGAGATGAGCTTTAAAATGCTGCTGGGGAGGTGCAAGGGTAGTTCAGTGGTAGAACTCTCACCTGCCATGCGGGAGACCCAGGTTTGATCCCCGGCCCATGCAGTTCCCAAACAAACAAACAAAAAATCAAACAAACAAAAATTTAACAAATGGGGCTGCAATAAGGGAATACTCACAGGGAAAAAGAATGAAATGTGACCCCCGCCAGACAGCATACAAAAAAAAAATGCTGCTGGGTGGAGGGGGGTGGTGGCATTTTAGTTAAACAATAGCGAGAACCCCCTTCAATAAAGGTTGGCGAGTTCACTGAAGTAAATGCAGAAGGGAAGCTTTCCTGGTGCTTTAAAAATATAAACAGCTAATCGCCGTGGGATGCTTTGAAGTGTAGCTGTACGTCGCGGAGACCTTCTTCTCATCCGTGCTTAGCCTCGCTGTGTGACCTTGGGTAGTTCCCTTCTCTGCGTTTTCTCGTTTATGAAACGAGGGACCCGCCAAGGGTGAGGTCCTGGGACTCCAAGGGCCTAGGCAGCGGCGTGCTCGGATTCTCCGCCCGCGTCCCTCCTCCTCCCGAATCTTCCAATCCCGCCCGCCCCGCGACAAGCGGGTGGACGCGCGCCAAGAGGTCCCTTTAAAGGCTCAAGTCCCGCCCCTGCTGCCCGTTCGGGCCTTCAATTGGTGGTTTGGGGGAGAAGCGGGGACCCGCCCAGGCTCCTAGGGGTTCGGGGCGGAGCCTGGTTCTGGCCGGCCCCCGCCCCCTTTGTTCGCGCTGCGGCGGGAGGTGGCGGGGAGGGAGGGTGGGAGGTGAGCGCGCGCGTGTGCCGCGCGGTGGGGAGCGGCAGGTCGCGCAGCCCGCTGTCAGCTAGCTCAGCCGCCGCCGCCCGATGTCGCGAGGAGGCGCACTGGCCCAGTCCCGGGGGGGCGGCCGCGAGTGAGCCCCTCTGCCTGCCGCCCGCGAGCATGTCACCTCCAGCCTCCGCGGCAGCCTCCGCCAGCAGTACCCGCGCCCCCGCCTCCCGCAGCCGCGGCCGCTGCCTCGGGCATTGGCCCCTGGATCCCCGCCCCTGATCCACGCCCAGACCCCCGCGCCAGAGGACCATGGCTGGTCAGGGGGACTGCTGCGTCAAGGTGGCCGTCAGGTAGGCACCGCGGCGCCAGGATGCGTGCGGAGGGGCGTCGGGCTTTGTCTCGCGTGGGCGTGGGGCGGGGGGATCGGGCGCCGTTCGAGCTGGTGCCTGCACCCCTGGAGGAGGGGCCGGCGTGGCAGGCCGCCGCGCCCGGGCTGCCGCTGGGGAACCGCGCTCCCGCGGGCTGCTGGAAGGTGGCTTTGTTTGGGTGGTGATTTTGGCCCCCTCTTGGGAGCCCTTAATGATCAGAAAATCGAATAAACAAGGAAATCCGCTATTTCACACCCAGCCCTGGCCCAGACCGGAGCTTCTGTGTGTTTCCTCTTCGGCTCCCCCACGGGGCTGCTGTCTCATACAGAGATACTGGAAGAGAAAAAAAAAAATTCCCCTCATCCACCCCTGTCAGCCAGTTCTGTGTTCTTGGTCCAGCTAGAGAAGCCAGCACACCCGCCCCCCACCCCCTCCCGGGGAGCTAGGACTGCAGACAAAGATCGGGTGCGGGAATGAATGGAAAGGCTGGCATGGTGACTTGGCCTTCTGTGGAGGTCAGTGGCTTTGGGAGAGAATCTTGCTTATCCTGTCCCAAGTGGAGATGGACTAGGAGAGGGATGAAGAGGTGTATCTGAGGGTCTACATCTGAGAGGGGAAGAGGCGGTGAGGTAGATGCCCCCATCCCCAGGCACTTAGATAAAACTGAGTGGGTGGGTGGGTGAGGGGTGGCTGCGTAGACTTATTTGGGGTTCCCTTCTCCATGGCTCTGGAATTTGAGGTAATAGCCTGACAGAATTGAGGTGGGGAGAGGATATGGCCCGGGGACTCTATAGGGAGGGGTATGCAGAGGTGCAGGGGCAGGAAATACTGCAAAGTTGAACCATCTGTGTCTTTTGTGCTGGGTGGAGACCGTTTACACTACACCAGCTCTCCCTGTTTTTGTTTCAGGTTTTCTCTTTAAGAGGGGTCTGTTGGTGAGAGAGTGCCATTCTGGGTTTGGTCACCAAGACAAGGATGGTGGAGAGAAGCATTCGTCTCTGCACCAGCTCTGTGTGATGGGAGCGAGGGCAGGGGGAGATTCATGTCTAGGGTGGGTCTCTGAGTCTCTAGATCCCTGGTCATAGGTGACCCAGATTCCAGGGATCCTGGGAGGTCACTTCCAGACAGGGCAGAAATGTCTATGGAAAAGCCTCCCTCCTTCTCCCCTCCACCCCAGGCAGATGCCCCCAGCCAACTGGCCAGCCCTCTGCAGCCCTGAGAGAAGCTGACCACTGATCCTAGCTCTGGGACTAAGGGAGAGAGATTGCGGTGTCCCCACCCCCACCCCCATGCACCCCTGGCCGTACTCAGAGCATCTCTGGAGCACAGCCTTCCTGGCCGAACAGCCAGAGAGACAAAGAGGAGCCCTGCAGGTGCCTGGTGGGCTGGCTGGGGCGGGGCCAGGCTGCTGCCAGGGCTGACATTGCAGCAGGATCCTGTGGAGGTCGAGGGAGGGAGGTTGTTGGTTGGGGGGCGGGAGTGAGAAATGTAAATATGGCATCTGCAGCAGGCTGGGAGAGTCCTAGAGCACCATAAAAGGGAAATGAAGCCCTGGACCCCACTTAGTGTGAGCCTGGGGCGGGAAAGAGGGGATTGGGGTGCCCCTCCCCCAGGGGCTTTCCTTGGGACTCCATCCTGCAGGAGAAAGCCAAACAAAGACCACTACCCACCTCTGTTAGAGTCCCTGGGCTAGATGGTGGCATGGTAAGGTTTGGGGCTCTGAGCCCCATGGAATGGGCACCTTATGTAGAGGGGTAAGGAGAGGCTGAGGCTCCCCTGCTGCCCTCACCCCCTCCAGAAGATACCTGGGTCCCCTCCCACAGAAAGGGCATCATGCCTACCCCCTGAACCCAGGTCTTTGGGGCAATGAGTGTCATCTCTGCTCCCCGCTCAGACTATCCTAGTGGAGTCTGGGTGTCCCCACTCTTTGCTTTGAGTTGCTGAGCTGGACATGGGGAACTTGAACTTGAGCATCAGAAGAGCCAGGTGACAGAGGATCCAGGAAGGTGCGGGCCCTGCCCACTCCCTGCCCCAGCCTGAGCGCCCAGCCCCGGCACATGCCAGACCTCAATGGGCAGCCGGCCGTGGAAGGCAGACAATGCCTGGACAGAACCCAGTTTCTAATCGGAGTGCTGAAGATAGGACTAAGCTAGGGCTGGGAGGGGGAGCAGATGGTTCCAGCAAGGGGCTGAAGCGGGGGAGTTCTCCATGCTTTGGATCCCCTTCTACCCTGTTCCCTCCCATTCTCTCCCCAGAGCACCCCAGAAATCCAGATTGCTGAGGGCCCAGCCCTTTGATTCACTACCTCTTTCCTTTTGCTGTCTTTCTGGAAGTCCTTTCTTGTGTCTAACTGAAGTGCTTTCTGAGTTCCCATGAGAATGAGAACGATTTATGGTGAGCCCTCGAGTCCAGCTCTCAGGACAGGGAGGCCAGGAAGGAGGTGGATTTTGTCTGGCTGGCACGCACATTGTGTGTATGTGGGGGGGGGGAAGTTTGCGGGGAGTAGGAGGTTCTGGGCGATGTTAGACTAGGTGAGAAGTGCCAGGCCCAGGGCTCTTGGCCCTGTAATCTCTTTGGGATGAGGATTAGAGCCGGCTGTCCTTAGAGGGCTGTGGGGAAGGCTGGGGTTGGGGGAGAGCCAGAGGAGGAAGCTTTCAGGGCCTGGGGCTATGCGATAAGATGGAAAGACCCCTTAGCCCCACTCTGAGGTCTCCTTACTTAGGCAGGGTCTGACCCTGAAGCCAGGTGGGTTGCCTTTGCACTACGAGACTGGCAAGCCAGCCCTTCCAGCCTGCCCTGTGATCCTTTTATCCTCTAATCCCTTTGTACGATAAGGACTCTCAGCTTCCTGTGCCAGAGACTGGCCCAGAGCTGGCTTTACCTTGAGGTAGGTGGGGGGCACGCCTTGTGGGGTTGGTGCGGCTCACCCATGACCTGCCATAGGCTGCAGAAATAGAGACCTGACATGGGGGGACAAGAGGAAGGGGATGGCTGTTAAGAAATGCAAGTTGATAAAGTCAAAATTGGGGAAGGAAGCCAAGTCACATGATGAGTTTAAGACCCTTTCAAGCCCCCAGCTCTGAGCCCTTACCATGAGGGGAGTCCTCAGTGTTGCCTAATAGCCCTCCCTCCCCCACCCTTCCATCTCTGCCTAGCTTCCTTCCTTAGGCCGGTTGGGAGGGGGAAGGTACCCATGGCCAGTCTCATCCCCATACCCTGACACTATAAGGTTGAGCAGGGGATGGAGAGGGGCTGGGGGAGCACCAGTCAGGGGCCCAAGAACCAGTGTTAGATTGCACCGCTTTCCTTGCCCTCCCTCATTTGAGTTCTGTAGCTATAGTTCCAGGCTACTCTGAACTCTTGGTGAAGGACTGTCTGAATTTTGAATCAAGAGAATTGGTGGGTTGGAACAGAGAGACAGAAGAAGTCAGAAGAAACTGTATGGGGTGGGAATGGAACAGCACATTCAGGGTCTCACCCTCTGCCCTGGCACTGCCCAAGGCCAGTCAGGGCCAATCACTGCCAGTGGTGTCCCATGCTGTCCAGTTCACAGATATGGGAAGCTCGGACCCATAAAGGACTTCAGGCGGAGACCTGAAAATCTATGTGGTGGCCTCCTGCTGCAGAAATAGGCCTTATGTCATCACAAGGAAGTGGCGTATAGTAACCACAGGCCCCGGAAACCATCCCCCTTCCACCACCCTGCCAGCCTGCCTGATTGGATCTCGGCTTTTGAAAACCTTGGCGTGGCAATGGGGTGGGCCCGGGCTGGGGAAGTGGCAGAGGTGAGGCGTGCCTGGCACCTTTCCTCTTACAGCTCTGGGGGCAAAGGGCGGTGCTGGGGCCGAGCAGTTCATCCACTTGCTGGGTCACAGGGCCCCTTCCCTATTTGTCCTTCTGGGCCTCGGTTCGCTGTGGAATGGGAACTGCTGGTTTGTTCAGAAGCTGCAGGCGGCAGATGGGACGTGAGCTTCATGTGTGAAGGGCAGTGGTTTGGATGAAGCGGAAGGCCATACAATCCTTGGAGGGAACAAAATGCAGGAGTTGAGTATGAATAAAATGTTTTAAATGATATGCTCCAACTAAGTGTACCTAAGAGGTCTCTCTGCAGTTTAAATTATGGGGGACTAGTTAGTAAAATGAAGACTTCACCCCCAGCCCTTTTTTGTCTAATTTTGGTTTGCTTTGCTTTAAAATAGAAAGAAGATTGAATTAGGCGTTAGCTAAGCAGTTATTTATTGAACATTTACTCTGTGCCAGGCATTGTGCCTGCATTGTCTCATTAAATGCCAGTGTAAGCCTGCAAGGTAAATGGTGTTATTCTCCCCTCTGCGGATGAACAAGCAGAGAGATCATGTGAGTTATTCCAAGCCCTTAGCTGGTAAAAGGATTTGAACCCAGGGCACTCTCTCTGCTGAGGCCATCATGTTCCTCAACATTATTTGCTATAAGCTGCCTCCTAGCTCTGCTGCTAAGTAACTCTGTGCTTTGAGTCTCCCATGTCTTGGTTTCTTCAAATAATTTACCATACACAGTTGTCATGAACATGAATGTGAGACAGTGCTTAGGAAAGCACAGAGCGCTGTGCAGATGTGTGGCAAGGGCTGAGCCGCTCCTAATTTTCTTTTACGGGTTGCTCGGCACGGGGCTACCTGTCACCACCATTGTCCTAGCTTCTAAATCTGTGCTGTTCCTTCTTGTGTTTGAGAACTTTTCCCTCCCCACTGGATGTGAGTCTCCATTCTCCCTTTCCTGAGATCCCTGCAGCTGTCCCTGGAATTTGTTTTCTTGCCTGAGTTCCACCTTGCCACTCTCTAAGGAAGGAAGTTTGGGGAGCAGCCAGGCCTCCCCTTACTACCCTGCCCCTCCCCTCTCTCCCCTCCACCTCACCACTTAAAAGGCAGAACCCCGAGTGTCCTATGTCTGCTGGCCTCCCATTTTGCCCCCTAGACTTAGTAGGCTTTCGAGAACGTTAGTTAGGGAGGAAAGCCGTGTCTTTCATGCCCCTTCTCCTTTGAATAGCTGGAGAGGCTGCTGGGAGGCTGCCCGGCTGGGGGAGGAGGGGAGCTGGGGTGGGAATGGTCTGCCCTGGCCCAAGAGAGCTGCCCCTCCATTGCTAGTCCTGCTTTGCCCTTCCGCTTTCCTCTGCTTCTCCAGGATCCAGGAGCTGTGAAGTTCCAAGGCGGGACTGGTGGGACTCTGCAGGTGACAGCAGTGTTGGCCTGCAGTGCTCTGTTCGAGTACTCCTTCTGTCACCTTGGACTGCTCTGGGCTTTGGAAGGGAGCCAGTGCCCCATCCCACCTCCCACCACCATCCCCAGATGCCTGAGTCCCTCTCCCTCTGCCTTACTCGATGACGGCAACACCCTGTTAGAGCTATGGTGGAAGCCACCTGTCCTTTCTCCAAGCTGGGTCTGTCCTACCTGGGGCCGGAGTTAAGGCACACCTGTGAGCACGCCTACACGCGGGGGCTGCGCTGGGCACCAGAGCCACTGTGGTCGGGACAGACTCACTGCCCTCTGCAGCCGTTCTCAGGCCAGCTGCCCATTGCAGTGCATTCCTCAGCAGGGGAACGTCCCCAGAGGCTCCTCCAGATACAGATGCCGTCACACAGCTCTGGGCTCCCAGCTAAACCCGGCTGTGCAACGTCTCTTGTCTCCCGGGAGGTCATGGGAAACCCCTGCCAGATGCCACGAGATGGGGGTGGGACAGGCGAGAGCATTGCGGGAGCACAGCTGAGCTGTGCTTCCCTGAGCTGGGCTCGCCGCTCTTCCCAGGTCCAGGGGACAGAGGAGACAGGGGAGGGACGGTGGCTCGGGAAGCTCCTGGCTGAGTTGTTGGTAGCCAAAGGGTACGTCTGGCTCAGAACTGGGACTGGCCCCTTCTCTCAGCAGCTCATCCGCGTCTCCACTCGGCTCTGGCATCTTGTTGCACCCTGGTCGCCACTTCCTCCCCCAGGTATAGTGATCAGCCTTTTCTGGAGGATGTGCCTCAGGACAGCTGAGACCGTGATGCCCTGGCACAAGCAGACTCTCCTTGGACAGCCTCTGCCGGGCACCCCTCTCCCCTGTTTGACTGCCTGACCCTGGGCTTGACTGAAATCATTGACTGGACTTCTGGGTGAACTGAAAGAGAACGTTAAAGGTCATTCCCCGAGGAGGGGTGGAGGCAGAGTCCTGACCCCCGGCGTCCTGGTACTCCTCCCTGCGCTGACACCTCAGAGCTTCCTGAAATTGTCAAATTGTCTGGCAGCCTCCCTCCCTCCCGGTACTCTAAGGAATGAATCAGGGGGCAGAGGGCTGGGAGCCCCCCTTCACCAGGTCTGCCAGAGCCTCAGAAGCTCATGCTCTCTGACCCCATGGCACAGAGTCTTCTTGTTTGAGGGTTCGGAGCCAGCCCCAGGCTTTTCCCTGAGGGTAACCTCAAGAGGGCTCTGTCTAGGGGGAGAAGACACAGTGTCTGGGGATCAGGGAGAAGGGCCAGTAGGAGGGCAGCAGAACCCTCCAGGCTCTGGGGACTCTGCCCTCGGTGGTGCTGCACTCTTCTCCCACCTTACCCCTGCAGCTAAAGGGCCTGCATCCTAAATTGAGTCTTGGCACCCTCTTTGGAGCGGACCGGGCTCTATGGGAAGATGCCTTCTCTGGACTAAGTCAACGAAAAGCCCCCGGGTGTCTGGGAGCCAGACTCCCCAGGGAGAGCAGGGATTTTGCTTCCAGCTGCCTTCCTGAGAGCTGGCAGGCTGCCATGGAGAGGAGGCGGAGAGGATGCTCATTAAAGTGGGGGTGTAGACGCCCTCTTTCTGTGGCAGGGAAACTGCCTCCTGGGTTCCATGCTTTTCCATACTCCAACCTCGGCTTTTTAACTACAAAATGGGAAAAATGCTTTCCCAGCAGACACCTCGTGGTGCTGTTGGCTGCTGTTGGCAGGATCCGGCCGGGAGCTTCTCCAAGGGGAACATTTCTCTCCGCTCGGACCTCTCTCCCATCCTGGTGTAGAGTTGCTCACTTAGTAAATGCAGCAGGGAACTGGGCACAGAAAGGTTTGGTTTG
The DNA here is from genome assembly GCF_023851605.1 of Tamandua tetradactyla. Classification (NCBI taxonomy): domain Eukaryota; kingdom Metazoa; phylum Chordata; class Mammalia; order Pilosa; family Myrmecophagidae; genus Tamandua; species Tamandua tetradactyla. Next base: position 58,101,652 of record NC_135330.1, on the reverse strand, counting down.
AATTTCACATCCACCATTTATGAATTGTGTGACTTTGGGCTTGTTAAATTTAACCTTTCTGAGCCTCAATAAAAGGGGGAAACTATCCCCTACTTCACAGGATTGTAACATATTAAATGTATTGATGTGCATAAGTGAACTTGGCACATAATAAGTTCTCAAAAAAATATTGGATATTGTCCTTAGCAGAGGAGGAATGGATGGTGGAGAATTCACAGAAGAGGGGGTTGGAGAAAGAGGCAAGAGCTATATTAATGACCAATGATTTGGGAGGGAGAAGATTCTAGTCTCCTCCAGAAAGGCTCTTTTCCAGGGCTTAACAATCTTTGTAGGCAGGAAGTTCTTTTTGCTAGCTTACCTAATTCTCTCCTGCTGTAGCTGAGTTCCCCTTTGATCTGGCTCTGTCATGAGGAGGAAGTGGTCCCTGGCTGGTCATGGCCTGGCTAAATGGCTGTGGTGTGCTGGGCAGACCAGAGGTCATGGAGATCGTCTGTGTGCCCACCTGCCCCTCTTCCCCATACTTCACAGTGGAGATGCAGGGTACCCACTGGGCTTTCTCTCTGCTTCTTCTGCACCACAGCTGGAGCCAGGCATGGGATCTGGGTAGACCTTTTCTGCACATCCAGAGAGACAGGGTGACAAACTTCCTGACTTAGTGGTCCCTTCTCTGAGCTGTACGAAAGAAGGACATGTTATACTTTCAACCTCAACCTCTCTGGGGCTTTCTGGGGGGGGGAAAGGATAGTTATGTTGGTTATTTTGATCATCTGAGAGGTGATTCTGGGCCAGGTTCTTATTTGAGGGTGGGTGTCTCCCAGCTTGGAAGTCCCCAGAGTGCAAATTATTTGCAAGTGGGCAACTGAAGACATGCCAGTTCCCTGGGTTTTCCTTCTGGTTTGAATCTTCAGGCCTGATGGCTGGTAAAGGTGATCTTCCTAGAACAAGGGGCCCTTACTTATTAGCCGTGTGGCCTCGATCCGAGTTAATTTCTATTTTAGCCCTCGTTAATAAATTAGGAGCAAAAATACCTACCTTAAAATGAAATGATATTATATGGACTGTATGTGTGTGAAGATTTTCAATAAAATAGATATTTTTAAATGAAATGATAAAATGTAACGAGCTAACCTGTGCAGAGAACAGGGCCTAGCACAGTCTGGCTCCATAAATGTGGAGGTTGTTAGTGAGGGAGGTTTAATAAGCAGGTGTAATGGGGTTCCAGGGGTACCAGTCCAGAAAGGGCATCAGGAATCATAGACAGGCACCATAATTGTAAGAATTTCCAAGGATTCTGGAGCCATCCTTGGTGGGTTATTTTAATCACAGCCTATAACCTTAGATCTGTAAGCAGTAAGACCCTTCAAGTGGACAGAGCCTGGGATTGCATCCTTAGGGAGTCAGGGTGGGGATTTGAGGGGCAAGCCAGTTAGAAACCAGGGGAGGGTCCTAGCCATCTTCACCTAAGAAGCTGGGCCGACCCCCAGGAGTGCAAGGTCACCAGGTGACACTCCCGGGAGGGGTAGGGAGGGGTGGTCGGGCAGGCTTTCTGTGATGTCACAAAGCACGGGACCCCACCCGCCCCCTCCTATATCCTGAGTAGGGTGTGGATCCCCAGGCACGTGCTCCCAGCCCTTGCAGAGGGAGTTTTCTCTCTTTGGCAGTCTCGCAGCGTTTTCCCCCACCCTACGCCGCCTTCGTCCTCCCTGCCTCCTCTTCCTGCCCTTCCGCCTGCCTCTTACTCTCCGGCGCCCCAAAGAGCCGAGGAACTGCTGAGCTCAGCTCTTCGAGCAGCCCGGGGCTGGGGCTCGCGGCCTTTGTCCCGTCACCGCCGCCGCCGCCGCCGCTACGGGCCCGGAGCTGTGTGGGGTGTGGGGGGGCGGCCCCTCAGCCCCGGGCGCGCGTTCTTCGGGGGACGGATTCTCACATCACACCGGCTCCTGCTCAATTGTGAACAGAGGAAGCGCAGCGGCCTCGCTGCCGGTGCCAGATCCTGCCTCTGAAAAGCTTTCAGCCCCTTTCTCTTGGCTCTGGCGCGGCCCTCACCCGCTGCCGGGCCTGCGGGTTGCCAAGTGGCAAATAAACCGTGCTCTGTTCTGGGAGATTCCGGGGGCCCTTCTGAGTGGGGCTGACGGCCTGCCCTTGCTCCCTGCTGAAGCTCCAGAGGAGATGGATGGTGGCTGTGGAGGGGGTGGGGCTTGGGGTGAAATGTGTAATATTCGGGAGATCCCTGGGCAGAAATGACACTGGATGTACTGGTCTCCAAAATGTATTTACAAAAGCCTGCAGCCAGTGTGGGCCATGGTGGCTCAGCAGGTGGAGTTCTCGCCAGCCATGCCGGAGACCCGGGTTCGATTCCCGGTGCCTGCCCATGCAAAAAAAAACAAACACAACAAAACAAAACCTGCGGCCAGGCAGTGCATGGGTAGCTCGGTGTTAGAATTCTCGCAATCATGCTGGATTCGATTCCCAGAGCCTGAACATACAAAACAAAAACCAGCTGCCCCATGGGCCATAGTTAGCTGACTGGTTTTAAATATATATATATTTGTATATTGCATTTATAATCTACCTTAACTGCCCCCTTGTTGGTGCCCCCCTTACATTTTGCCCCTGAAGGGAGTGCCTCACTCGCCTCACCCCAGTCCTGTCTGCTGCGGTTTAGTGGGAAGACGCTGCACTTCCATCCCTGACCTCCCACTCATTCCCCCAGGACTGGTTCTCATCTTCGTTGCCCTGGCTGTTGCTCCTTAAGGTTCTCATCTGGGGAGGGCAGGGCTGGGTGAGCGCGATCAACTTTGAGGGCAGCCCACAGAAGTGACTTTACCCCAGGGTGGGGTGAGGAGAGGAAGCTGCTGGAGGGAAAGGTATTAGCATTCTTAGAAAGTTAAAACTGGGGAGAGCCTCAGAGAGCATCTAAATAGCACAGGAGGAAGCCGAGGCTCACAGGCCAAAGAAGCTGGGGCAGGGCTTGGCCATGACCCTGTCTCTTGTCTCCTGGCTTAGACCTGTTCCCCCAGCTGCTGGACTAGGCTTGAGTTCTCCACTGGGAAAGGGGGGGTGAGGCATGAGCCCAGGACCACAGAGACACGATGTCTCCCTGCTTAGTCCTTGAAGGCAAGGGACATGCCTCACTGGACTCTGCAGCCCAGCCCCCAGCCTGTGTGGGCCTTTTTGCAGAGGGTCTCCCTGACTCTAGTGGAAGCGCTGTGGAGGAAGGGTTAGCGATTCGGGCATTGAGAGTTTCCCCAGTAGGAGGCAGCAGGAGAGGTGGGAGAGAGCGCAGCCTTCAGAATCAGCCAGAGCAGGAGTGGATGCCCAATTTCACTGTAGTTACTGTGTGTGTGAGTTAACCCCTTTGAGCACCAATGTTCTTCTCTGGAAAGTGGGGATTGAAATAGCAGGTTACCTTAAATGAAGTGATCAATGGCAGTGTCTGGCCCAGCACCAGTACAAGGAAAGCTGCCGAGAAATCTTAATTCCCACCTACTAGTCGCTTCAGTTCTTCATTCAGTCCCATTCCTGGGACGAACCCTCTTCCTTTCCCAGGTCAGTTGCTTTGGGAATCAGTAGCATCAAGGTCCATGTCCCCTGTCTCCCAGCTGATTCCCTTTTTCTCCCAGTGACAGTGCCCACCCACTTGCACTCTGGCAAAGCACCCTAATGCTGAGCTCGGGCTACAGTGGGGCTGCCTAGCTCTCTGTGATCACAGAGGACCCTACATCAAGATATGCCGGGCCAGGGTGAGTACCCTGTTGATGCCAGACTTTCTGGATCCTAAAATCCCAGGGCCCCTTCCCTCACATTCTCTTTCCAGGACTGCTCTTCTATCCACTTTCTCAGTCTGGCAGGTGGGCTCCCCAGGTGATCTGGGGGCTGGTGGTCAAAGGAGAAGCCTCCCTTCTCACTGAAGGGCTCTGATGGGCATGGCTGCTGCTTCCCCTCCCCTGCTCCCCTCTGTCTCTAGGGATCCTGATTCGATTTCCTCCAATCACCAGTATTGCCATCTGCCTGGGGTAATTAAATGGTATTTGACTTGGATCCAGAACTCTCTTCGCAAGCAGCCACGTGGTAGGGAGGGTGCTTTCAGTAGCTGGTGCCAGCCAGCAGAGCTGGAGGGTCCTCAGAGGCTGCCTATGCCAGACCCTCAGATCACCTGGGAGCACCCGGACTCCCTGGGCAGGAAGTGTTTGGTCCTGCACCCCACCCGCCCAGGGACAGAGCCGGATTGGACAACCAGAGCCCCAGATTCCTGTCTGGTGACTTGTGTGCAATGCCATGCCACCTACCTGAGACTGCCGCCTGCTCTTTCTCCCTGTGTGTACGGGACAGATGCGCTTTCCTCCTGGCACTCTGAGCCCTGCCCCTTAAGTGACGATGACGTAGGAGCATTGAAGAGGAAGCGCATACACGCTGCCTGGGTTCAAACCCCAGCTCTGCCACTTTCTGTCTTTGTTACTTTGGCTGAGTGCCCTCTCAGTTTCCTTGGAGTACATGCCTCACAGCATTGTCATGAGAACCACAGCAGCTAATATTTCAAGTGCTTGGCCACTGCCTGGCATGGAGTGAGTGCCCAGTGTGGGTTCTGACATCTTACTGGTGGGACAAGTTTCCAGTCTAGAGATCCAGGGAAGATGAGCAAGAATCAGCTGTTCCCTTGTCAGTCAGAAACCAGTTCAGGTGGGAGATTGGAAAGCTTGGTCCCAATTTCAGCTTGGCCTAGAACAGTTGGACAGGAGTGCTCACTTCCTTGGGCCTCCATTCCTGTGGGATTCATTTAAGGGAGAGCGAGTAACCTGTGAGGACTGGCGCACAGGGAGGAGGACATACCTCTGAAAAAAGCCCAGACTACAACCTGTGACTTCCAGGGTGTGAACTGAGTCTGCCTTAGCTGCTCCCTGTGCCTGACCTCCCCCATCCCCCTTCAGTCCACTTTAGCTCCCTCGCAGCCAGGTGCAGGCAGCAGGCTGAGGCAAGCGTCTCATCTGGGCTGCAGCTTATCTGGGCTGCCTCTCATCTGGGGTGTAGCTCTGAGTGGGCCTCCGTGGCCAGGGGCAGCCCAGGGCAGGGACAGGATGGCAACTTGGAGGACCCTTGGCTCTGTGGCCAGGTGCCCCTGGCCCCTCTCACTCTTTTCTTCTCTTGGTAAATGTTGGCTTAGGGAGAGGGAGCGTGAATGCAGCTCATTGTGAGTGCCCGGCCAGCCCGTGGGCATCAGAACCTAACTCAGCCCCCTTTTACATTAGGGTGTTTGGGGGGTGCTTTCTGCCAAGCCCTTTACATGCACGCTCACTGCCTCGTGCTTGGTTGCTGTGGGAATCTCATCGTGGTGTGGGCTGCTTAGAAGAGAGAGGGAGGGGTGGCTAGATGGAAACAGCTCTGTCCGAGGCTGATTCCCCACCCCCCACTGATGCCACTTTCCCTCCTCTTTATAGTGGAGCCTGCCAGCATCTGGGATCTGGGCCTGCTCTGCAGCCGGCCTGGTGTTTCTTCTAGCGGTCCCTGCCCTTCTCAGGCATCTTTTGACTCTCTCTGGCCTGCCAGGATTGCGCTTGGTTGGCCCCGATAACTCCTGGAGAGAACCCAGAGCTTGTGCCTGAAAATGTTCCGCTGGGATCTGTCATCTGGGGAGGGCATAGTTGGGCTGGAGGGCCTTCCCATCCCCCACAGGCCTGTCCTGCTCTTTCCCCCCCCCGAACCTGGACTTTGTCTCTCCAGAAGTGGGCAATCTATCTTCTCCCCCCTGCTCTTGAGGATGCTGATTTCTAGGGCTCCCAGTTCAATCAAGTGTGTGTGTTTTCATGTCAGACCTGCACTGGGGTTCCAGGCTGTGCCACTTTCCATTGTACAACTTTGGGCAAGTCATTTCAACTCCCTGCCTCAGTTTCCTCATCTATAAAACTAGGCAAATAATGGGTACTTCACAGGTTTATAGTAAAGAGTGCATGAATTATGTAAAATATTTTTAACACAGATCTGATATACACTGAGTGCTCAATATGTGTTGGCAGCTGCCATTTTTGGTGGGGTTGACATTATTATTATTATCATTTATTACTATAAAGCTGGCCTTGTCCTCTCAGAGACTTCCTAAGCGTCCTTCTCTGCAGGTTGTGGGGGGTCAGGGGGAAAGGGAAGTTTGGCAGGCAGTGTGGGGCTGGAGGGCCTGCAGCAGCCCCCTTCCAGCTGGGCCTGACTCAGGGCTCTCCCCATCCCGGGCAGGATCCGGCCCCAGCTATCGAAAGAGAAGATCGAGGGCTGTCACATCTGCACCTCTGTCACCCCCGGGGAGCCCCAGGTCCTGCTGGGGAAGGACAAGGCCTTCACCTACGACTTTGTCTTCGACCTGGACACCTGGCAAGAACAGATCTATTCAACCTGTGTGAGCAAGCTCATTGAAGGTTGCTTCGAGGGCTACAATGCCACAGTACTGGCCTATGGGCAGGTGAGGCACCCCCACCCCACCACTGGCCATTCCAGCTTAGGTGTGCCCCATAAGATGGGGACAGCCCCACCTTCAGAGTGACAGAAAGCCGGCTGCACAGGGTTTTTTCTATTGTCCAAGGATGCGGCAGCAGGAATGCAGAGGGAGGGGAGATACCTGAAGGGTGTGGCTTTGGGGCCAGGAGGGGACCTGGGGACCCAAGCTGAGCCACGGACTGGGTGGGAACCCTTGTTTAGGGAAGGAGATCATTCTGAAGATCCAGAGCTTGCTGGTGACCCCAGAGGGTGCTGTGTAACATTCACCACCCCCCACTTCAATCCTCACCACTGCAGACAGGGGCCGGGAAGACGTACACCATGGGCACCGGATTTGACACGGTGACATCGGAGGACGAGCAGGGCATCATCCCAAGGGCCATCGCACACCTCTTCGGGGGCATTGCTGAGCGCAAGCGACGGGCACAGGAGCAGGGAGTAGCTGGACCTGAGTTCAAAGTCAGCGCTCAGTTCCTGGAGGTACTGTGGCCTCTCAGTGTGGGCAGGAGGGAAGCTTGGGGAACAGTGAGACCATGAAAGTATGGCCTTCCTCCCGGCAAGAGGGATGAGCTGAACAAGCCATGGGGGAATCTGTAGGCGATGAATTCCCCACTGCTAGAAGTATCCAAGCAAGGGCAGGAGAGGGTTTCCTGTAGCTGATGGGACTTGAGTCAATGATCTATAAGACATCTTCAACCCTTGACTGATTCTGGGATTCTCAGCTCTGATGCTTATTAGCTGTGCAACCTTGGGCAAGTCAGTTCACCTCTCTGAGCCTCAGTTGCCTCGTCTGCCAAATGAGGCTGATAATAAGTGTTTACTTGGAGGTTTTGTGAGGATTACATGGAAGCATGCCTGGTACATTGAGAGAACTTTGGTTCGTGTTCTTCCCTCTAGCTCTCACTGAGACCATCCTCAGTCTCAGTGCTGCCTGCCCTCTGAGTTTTCTCTGACTCCAAAGCAGACGATCCCCCAGAAGGCGCCTTTCTTTGCATCTGGCTCTGCTGTCTCTGAGTGGACATCAGTGTGCTGAGGGCTGGCAAAGCATTGTGGCAGGCAGGGGTTTTTCAGGAATGAAGGAGGGGATCTCTAGGTTCTTTGACCTTTGGGCCAGTTTTGATCCCCAGCTCAGTAATCTCAGAGGTAGACGCTTCCACCTGCAAAGAGGCCCTCCCAGAGGGGCTTCTAGGAAGGCAGGTGGACCCTGACTGCCTCTCACTAGAACTTGACAGATTTCTCCTTTGTGACGGTTGAATGGGCAGTTCCAGTTCTCAGCATCTAAAACCCAACCCAAGGATCCCAGCCCTGGGACATTTGTTGGAGCCACCTGGGCTCTCACCCCATAAACCCCGGTGCCCCCTAAACCCAGGTTGCCCTTTGAGGGAGGGAAGTGGTCTCAGCCCTCTCCAGGCATTCCCCTGCCCTGCCCCCTCCTCACCTTCTCACAGTTACTCCCTTCTGGGCACATGGAGGGGCTAATTTCCCTTTAGGAGACCCTGTACTTTAAAACTTGGGAGCTTTTCTTCTCCTTCTGGACTTTTGTTTTTGATAAATTGCATGTCTCTGTGTGTATGTGTATCCTATTGCTTATATATCCATAGCTTTTCTCACATCTTTTCTTCCCTTCTCCATCCTGTTGCCATGGAAAGTCCCCCCAAAATGCCACTTCCTAGATAATCCATGCCAAATGGTGATCCACAGGGGTTAAATGATGCAACGTGTCTGCCCCAACCCAGACAGACAGACACTGTGGCACCCACATCTGCACCAGCCCCTTCCTTTTCCTCTTCCCCTTCCTGAGGGATATTTCTGACCCTTTAAGGCCATCAAAGCCTCGGATGTCCGAGGGCTGTGGTTCCCCCCCATCCCCTGCCAGGATTCTGCTGGCTGCTGCCCCAGCTGCCCTCGTTGCTCTTCCTACTCCTCAGCCCTAGCCCCCTGCCGCTGCATGTCCTAGCCCTCAGCAGCTGAAACTTCCCTCGCCCGTGATTCCAAAAGAGCCATCTCCAAGGCTGATGCTGTCCGAGATGGGGTGGCAGCTCCTGGCCAGGCCCGCACCCCACTGTGGCCCACGAGGCTTCCCCCAGGAAGCAGGGCCACTGTGGCACGCTCTCCCTGATTGCCTCCCACTCTGGGGAGGTTGTCATTACCTCTGGGACTGCCTGAGCGAGGGCCTTCCATCCTCTCTCTATGCTGTCTCTGCCTGCCCTTATCTGGAACCACGCCTTCTCCCCCTTTTTTCCCCACCTAGGAATGTAATGTGATCTGCCCAAATCATGGTCATACCCTCCTCCTTTCCTGCGTCTAATTCCCGGCCCCTTGGTCCCCTTTAGGTCCTTAGCCCTCCACTTGGACCCAGAGCCACTGAGCACTGGTTCCTTGGGGAGTGGAGCACAGTGTGCAGCCCCCGACGAGCTCTGCCCAGAGCCCGGCTGCCCTTCCACCCTTGTTCAGGAGAAAGTTCCTGGAATTATGAGCCCAGAAGGGATGCAGATTGGGCGAGTTAGCCTTCCAGAGCCTCAGTTTCCACTTCTGCAGAGCAGGGGTGGGGTGTTAGAAGGCCCAGTGGGGGCGATGACAGGGGAAGGAGCCCCTCGGGGCCCATGCTGCGTGCCCTGCACACAGCGCCGTGTCGTCCCCTCGCAGCTCTACAATGAGGAGATACTGGACCTGTTTGATAGCACCCGCGACCCTGACGCCCGCCACCGCAGGTCCAACGTCAAGATCCACGAGGACCCCAACGGCGGCATCTACACCACTGGAGTCACGTCTCGCCTCATCCACTCCCAGGAGGAGGTGAGCATGTCCTGGGTGTGTGGCGCCGGCCCCGTGGCGGCCCCCAAGCCCTCACTTCCGCCTCCCCCCACAGCTGGTCCAGTGCCTGAAGCAGGGTGCCCTGTCCCGCACCACGGCCAGCACCCAGATGAACGTGCAGAGCTCCCGCTCCCACGCCATCTTCACCATCCACCTGTGCCAGATGCGCGTGTGCACCCAGCCCGACCTGGTGAGGAGCCCCGGGGAACTCCATGGGCCCAGCTGTGAGGGGGTCTCCAAGAGCGGGCAGGGTGAGGAGCCTGGGTTTGGGGCTTGCCTCTGCCACTTGTTGATTTTTTTTTTCTTTTTTCTTGAACCTCCGTTATCTCATCTATACAATGGGCTAATGAACCTTTCTCTTTATGAGGATTAAATGAGAAGCACTGAGTACCGTGCAAACTGTCAAACACTCTGAGTGTGTGAAGGGCAAGGAACTCTGCTCCCAGCCCCATCTCTCTGCCCTGAATTCGAGCCTCACCCGAGGACGGGGGCTGGGAGCAGAGGGGAGCAAGGTGGGGCCAGGGCTGGAGGCTCAACTGCTGGCTTCTGCTGCAGGTAACCGAGGCGGTGACGGGGCTCCCTGAGGGCTCAGCTCCTGCGAGTGAGTATGAGACCCTCACTGCTAAGTTTCACTTTGTGGACCTGGCTGGCTCAGAGCGGCTGAAGCGGACGGGGGCCACCGGCGAGCGGGCCAAGGAGGGCATCTCCATCAACTGCGGCCTGGTAGGCACACGGCGGGTCAGCAGCCCCGCAGCCCGCACGGCTCAGCCTCAGACCCTTCCAAGGCCCTGCGACCACGGCTACCCAGCCTTTCCTGGCCCTCTTGCCAGCTGTTGGCCGAGCACTAGGTCACTCCTTTGACCTATCATCCTCAGTCCTCAGCCTGGCCCCAACTTCCTTCCCACTTCTGCCTCTAAACCCTCCCAGGCAGGTTCACTGGGGTCAGCAAGGCAGGGATGGTGGACAGCTTGGGGATGTGCCCAATGTCCCCTCTCTCCCTGACTGCCACTTGCATATCATCTGTCTCCTGCAGCTGGCCTTGGGCAATGTGATCAGTGCCTTGGGGGACCAGAGCAAGAAGGTGGTACACGTCCCCTACAGGGACTCCAAGCTCACTCGGCTCCTCCAGGACTCACTGGGGGGCAACAGGTACCTGCAGGCCAGCATCCGTGGGGGGGGCAGGGGAGGAGGGAGCTTCCTGGAGGCTAATTAGAATGCTAATGAGCATCCCGGCCTCAGTGCTCCCCATTCCAACCAGCAGGCGTGGGAGGCAGGGACCTTGAGATTCCCCCTGACCTTTGGCCAATTATGGAGGGAATCAGTTTCTTTAACTGCACCCCAGGGAGAGCTATTCCTAAAGGACGTGGTAAGACCCACATGAGATAATAGATGGGAAAAACCAGGAAAAATGCAGGGGCTGTGGCTTGTCCCCCGTCACCGAGCCAAGGACTCTGGCGATTATGCATCGCAGTCTCCCCAGCCTTGTTTGCCGCAGGCACTGGAGCTGCCCGCTGCTGGAATAGAGCCCCTCGGCTGTGTGGCCTGGACCCCAAGTCTTAAGGCAGTGGAGGGAGTGGGTTGGAGCTGGGATTCTGCTTTGGGGCCAGGCATCTCGGGGGTGTCTGTGCCCACGTGTCCCTCACCCTCCCACCCCCGTGACCACGCCGTTAGCCAGACCATCATGATCGCCTGCGTGAGCCCGTCCGACCGGGACTTCATGGAGACACTCAATACTCTCAAATACGCCAACCGGGCCCGCAACATCAAGAACAAGGTGGTGGTGAACCAGGACAAGACCAGCCAGCAGATCAGCGCGCTGCGCGCCGAGATCGCGCGCCTGCAGATGGAGCTGATGGAGTACAAGGTGGTGAGCACGCTCCCGGCGCGGGTGGCTCTGGCGGCCCAGGTGGGGCACTCACGGCCCAGCACTCCCGACTGGAACCTGTGACCTGCCAATTCTTCACCCTGCCCTGCAGCATCACCCTTCATTCTTCAGCATCCTCTCCATCACCTACCCATTCACGCCTCACAGTTTCCTAAGCATTGGCAGGGTAATAATCCCTATGTATTTCAGAGGCTGAGCCAGGTAACTCAAGCATGTTCTGAGCCTTCAGGGTCTTAGAATACTAAGTCAGAGCAAAAAGGGCACCTTGACTTTGGTTACCTGGATTTGATGCATATGGCAGACACTGAGCTCTGTGTTTTCATGGCTATGAAATGAGCTTGTTTTAGAACAGATGAGGCTCCTGAACTGCATGATGAAACAGTCAGCAGTGGGAGGGAGGGGGATCACATAAGTTGCCCAGTATGTTGCAGAGGAGGGGGAGGGCAGAGAATAGAGTTGGCCTCGCAGACCAATCAGGGAGGGCTTCCTGGAGGAGGGGCCTTTTCTCTGGGTTTGAAAGAATGAATGAGATATCAGCAAAAAGAGATGGGACAGGTCTTCTGGTTTGAAAACATGCCACACACAAAGGAAGAGAGATGGGAAAGGTAAGTGCTTTGGGAGAAGTGTCTAATTCCATGTGATTAGAACGGAAGTCACCAACTGGTAGCCCAGGGTCTCAATCTGCCATACAGGTGGGTTTGATTTGTCTGAATTTTGTTTTAAGAGAATGCACGTTAGTTGCCAGTCTTTCTGAAAATAGAGAGTTCCATCATTTTTCTTGAAAAATAAGATCTTACAACACATGGCACTGAATTGGCTAGAAGACATCGAAGCTGCCCCTTTTGGACTGAGTCTGTGTTTCGGTTAGTTCCAGTCCCCACCACTCCTTGTTGTCGCACCCAGACCGACTAGCTCATTTTTGCCGGCTTCCTGGCTCCAGGTGGCTTTTGACCCTCAGACTAGCATATATTGAAATGTGAAGTTGAACAATGAAAATGCAGGTTGAGGTGAGATTGTGGAAGGCTTTCACAATCCTTCCAGAATGACTGGCTGCAGAATTTGGACTTTCCGTTGTCAGTGGGAAGCCCTGTAAGGTTTGTGAGCGCTGGGAGATAGGAGTGCTTCAGAGAACCTGGGCAGGGGGATCTGGCCACGTTGCCATGTCTAAGGAGAGGACAGGGCAGTGGCGAAGGAAGGAGCAACCTTTCTCGCACCCCCTCCCCGCAAGCTCTGGTGCCTGACTGCTCCCCTGTGACCCTCCTGCCAGGGCAAGCGGGTGATTGGGGAGGACGGAGCTGAGGGCTACAGCGACCTGTTCCGGGAGAACGCCATGCTGCAGAAGGAGAACGGGGCCCTGCGGCTGCGGGTGAAGGCCATGCAGGAGGCCATCGATGCGATCAACAACCGTGTCACCCATCTCATGAGCCAGGAGGCCAGCCTGCTCCTGGCCAAGGCGGGTGAGTTAGGTGCACCAGGCTGGCTTGGAGCACCAGGGGGCTTGGGCGCCCTGCCCACACCCCACCCTGGGACATTGGGCGGGCTAGGCCAGCCTGTTGAGTCACTGATCCTTTATGCATTTTTTTCTAATTGATTTTAAACCATGATGTATGACGCAGTGATACATGAATACATTCTTCTCATGATGCGTGAGCGATTCCTCAGCCTGTAAAGTGAAAGGTTAAGATCCCTGCACTAAACACTCCACCCCATGTCCTCTCGCTACTTTCTCAGGAGAAACCGCCATGCACATTTCCCCACACCTTTCTACATACATTTGCTCCATGTAAGAAAATGTATTTTTATACGTGCATATGAATATATACTATTTTTGCTTTTTCTATATATGAGATCACATGTATTCTCTGACTTGCCTTCTTCACTTAGCATTTCATTTTTAGAGCCTTTTCTATATCCAGCATATAAACCTACCTTAACTCTTTTAAACAGTTGCATGGGGTTCCGTTTGTGACAATGAGTAATTTATTATAACAGCTCTCTAGTGATGGGCATTTAGGTTGTTACCAATTTCTAGCTATGATCGAAATAGTGATTGTTCATATCTGGGCACATGGATGAGTAAGAATTTCTGAGGTCTGGTTCCTCTTTGGAAGGGACCTGTGGGTGCCATCCTATTGAAGGCACAGATCTGGGTCCTCGCCGTCATTTAGCTTATTGTGCCCCCTCTTCCGGCCTTCCTCCTGCAGGTGACGGCAACGAGGCCATTGGAGCCCTCATCCAGAACTACATCCGGGAGATTGAGGAGCTGCGGTGAGTGGGCGGCACCAGGCTTGGGGTCTGGGGGTCGTTGGCCCACCCAGGGCTCACCCAGCCCCACCCACGCGCTCTCTTTCACAGGACTAAGCTCCTGGAGAGCGAGGCCATGAACGAGTCCCTCCGCCGCAGCCTCTCGCGGGCCTCAGCTCGGAACCCCTACTCCCTGGGCACGTCTCCAGCCACCCCAGGCTTCGGGGGCAGCCCGGCCAGCTCCATGGAGGACGCCTCCGAGGTCATCCGCAGGGCCAAGCAAGACCTGGAGCGGCTGAAGAAGAAGGAGAGCAGGCAGCGGAGAAAGAGGTGAGTGGGGCACCCTCCCCAGTAGCTGCTGTCCCACCTGTGTTCAGGAAGGGTTGTCCTGAAGCCCCATCTCCAGTGGCTCCCCCCATCTCGCTTGGGCATTCACTGAGCAAATGTGCTCAGCCTTTGGGCAGAGGCCACTCAAACCTCTCCAACGCGGAGCTTTCCCCCAAGGAGAGGCGGACAGAGCAGAACCAGAGTGACTCTGGGTTGGAGGCTGGAAGAGCAGCCCGATTCCCTGCAGAGCAGGGCCCCAGCCCTACCCCCATCCCCTCTGGGCAAGAGCACCCCTCTCCCTCTCCCAGCCCTGTCCTCGACTCGCGCTGCTGTGTGCTCTTGTTCTCCTGGCTAATCTGGTTTACCCTTCACTCCATGGGCAGCCCAGAGAAGGAAGCCTTCAAAAAGAGGGCAAAACTGCAGCAGGAGAACAGCGAGGAGACTGACGAGAACGAGGCAGAGGAGGTGAGGGGCCACCCCTGTCCCCTCCCCACCACAAGCTGAACCCCATCTTCCTGCTAAGGTTGAGGCCCCATTGACATTCTTGTGCAGAGCTGAGGAGGAGGTTTAGCTTTGCATCCAGCTGTCCTCATACTTCTTAATGTCACTGGCTGGTTGCATGATGGTCTCTGTCCCTCAATCCCCACCTTCTCCGCAGTGGATGCTGAGGGCAGGGAGGCTCTCCCAGAGGGGCGCTGCCCAGGCTGTGGGGGAAGTCGTGCTTTTTCCAGGAGGGAGGGTTGTGCAGAAGGGGCCTCGCCTTGGCCCACCCCGTCCCCCACCCTGCTTGCACATCTGCACTATTGTGTGGGGACTTGCCTCTGCTTCTGGGCTCCCCTCCCCCGAGGCCGTGCCCGGCCCGGAACGGGCGAGCCCGGCAGCCTGCCCACACGGTACTCGGTGCCCAGGAGGAGGAAGAGCGGGACGAAAGTGGCTGTGAGGAGGAGGAAGGGCGCGAGGATGAAGATGATGACTCGGGCAGCGAGGAGAGCCTGGTGGACTCAGACTCGGACCCCGAGGAGAAGGGTGCGTAGGGCTGAGCTGGGGGTGGGGGAGACATGACGCCAGGCTGCCAGCACCCAGCAGGGGTGGGCGCTGCTCGGTCAGCACTGGGCCCAGAGGACGTGTTGGAGCAGATGGGTGGGTTGGAAGGCCCTGAGCCCTGCATTCGTCTTGGAACCAGACGCTCCCAGGGTGGGGTCAGGCCCTGCGTGAGTTCTCAGAGATAGTGGTTGTTCAGGGCACAGAATCCTCGGACATGGAACCAATAAAAATAACAACGAAACCAATGGTCATGATGGGAAGGGCAGCAAACACTCATTGAGGGCTCAGGATGTGCCAGCCACAGAATGCTGGACCCTTCATTTAACCCTTTACCTGGGTGGGCGCTTTCAGTCCTCACCTGTGCAGTAGGTATTAGGAGTTTTCCTTTTATCACCATTTAAGAACAAGCTCCGAGAGGCCTAGTGTCTTTCCTCAGTTGGTTAGATGCAGAGCTGGGCCTTAAGTCTAGATCTGCCCACAGTCCTGCAGAGGTCCTCAGTCGTCTCGCCCTCTGGCACCCACACCAGGTCACATAGTGTCTGTGACAGGTGGACGCTGGCTTCTGAGGCACAGCAGGGCCAGGAAGGGAACCTAGACCCCCACCCAGTTCCTGGGCCCCCGCCTTGCTTTTCCGGGGCTGCTCTTTAAATGCATCATCCCCTCCAGAAGCCTCTACCCACCGTGGGGCCCTCATTTCATCCGGACGGTGGTCACTGATTGGTCTCGACTGCCCAAGGAAGGCCTTAAACCTCTACCCCTACCTCGAGACTAGTGGATCTGCTCCCCACCTTGTCCCCTGTCCCCTGGCACCGAGCTGAGCCCGCCTCTGCCCCCACAGAAGTGAACTTCCAGGCGGACCTGGCGGACCTGACCTGTGAGATCGAGATCAAGCAGAAGCTGATCGACGAGCTGGAGAACAGCCAGCGGCGGCTGCAGACGCTCAAGCACCAGTACGAGGAGAAGCTGATTCTGCTGCAGAATAAGATCCGGGACACCCAGCTGGAGCGCGACCGTGTGCTGCAGAACCTCAGTGAGGCCAGCCCCACCCCGTCCCCCCCCCCCCCCGCCTGCGACCCTCGCGTTCCCCTGAGGCCCCCTCCCCTGTCAGAAGCACCACCCAGCAGCTGGCGTCTTTGTGATTTCCCTAGTCTTCTGGGCAAGGTACTTCTGAGCCGTTTCACCCACAGTCACCCAAACCCTAGTTCCTATGCTACATTCTAAATTAATCTTTTTTCTTTTTCTTTTTCCCCACTATTGTCTTACGTATTAGAATCCTTTATACACGTAGGCACACGAATATAACACCTCTCTGCCTTTTCGCCTGCATTCTGTTCCTTTGTTCTTTTCCCTTGGACCTGTCTATGAACCCACGTCTCACATTCTGCCTTCCTTACACTGCTCCTCAGCCCATTCATTCACTCACTCATTTGTTCATCCATTCATTCGCTGATTCAACACACATTTACTGAATAAGTCTTACAGACCTGGCATTATTTTAGGTGCTCCTGATATTAGGGTGATCAAAATCCCTGTCCTCCAATGCGGAGAGACAGACATAAACAAAATAAATAAGCAGAAGATGCAGCATGTCAGATGGTGATAAGTATTACGGAAAAAAGTTACAGCAGGCAAAGGGGACAGGGTTGGAGTTTTAAAAGGATGATTAGGAAGGCTTCCCTGAGAAGGTGACATCTGAGGGAAGATTTGAAGAAGATGAGATAGTTCCAGAGCAGAATGGGTGAGGGGAAGAGCATTCCAGGTAGAGGGAACAGAAGATGCCAAAGCCCTGAAGTGCGAACGTGCTGGAAGGAAGAGCTTGGGGGACAGAATAGCTGGAGCCCAGTGAACGGGGGTAGAGGACAAGTAGCAGGGGTTGAGGTCAGAGAAGACATATAGGACGAGGCCATTGTCAATCCCTGCAGCATGCCTTATACTCTGAGTGAGTTTTGAGGGAGGGACATGATCTGAACTTTAAAAGCAATTTTGAGGGTTACTATGGCTGCTAGGTAGGGACACAAAAGTGAAAGCTGGAGGCCAATTAGGGAACTGTGATAAAGATGCGGGTGAGCAGTGACTTGGATCAGAGGTGGTGAGAAGTGGTGAGATTGTGGATGTAATTTTGATGGTAGGGTCAAAAGGCTTTGTTGAATGATTGGATGAGGTTGAGGGGGAGCCAAGGATGTCTCTCAGGCAGGAGCTTCTGACAGGTTAGTGATGACATTTACTGAGTGGGGAAGGCCTGGGGGTAAGGAGGATGGAGACTGGGAGATTGGTTTTGTGCGTTCTAAGCCTGAGACGTCTGTGAGACCTCCGAGTGGCGATGTCTGGTAGGCTGGTCACAGGGAAGGAGAATTAGCCCATTTCTTTGGCCCACACAATTCCCACCCACTGTGTCTTACCTTGTAACCCTTCCCCCTCCCACTGGTTCCAACCCTTTCCCCCAACAATGGGTCAGAAGCAAGGGTCAGAGCCAAGCCAGCATGGGTGGCCTGCAGGACCCTCAAAGGGAGCTGGTGACCAGGTGCTCAGATCCCAAGGTGTATACACCTTTCCAGGGCCAATAGAATGTCAGAGCAAGAAAAGGCCTTGGAGAGCTTCTCATTTGAATTCCCTCATTGTTAAAGTAAAGAAACTGAGGCTCACTTGCCCAGGGTCAGTCAGTGAGACTAGAACCCAGGTCTCCCGCTTCCCGCCCTGCGCCCTCGGCAGCAGGGGAGCTTGTGGAGACGTGGCCCCGGTGGCCCCTTCTGCTGCACCTAGGCACCATGGAGTGCTACACGGAGGAGAAGGCCAACAAGATCAAGGCGGATTATGAGAAGAGGCTGCGGGAGATGAACCGGGACCTGCAGAAGCTGCAGGCAGCACAGAAGGAGCACGCGCGGCTGCTCAAGAACCAGTCCCGCTACGAGAGGGAGCTGAAGAAGCTGCAGGCCGAGGTGGCGGAGATGAAAAAGGCCAAGGTAAGGGGCGGGGGCTCCCAGGAGGGCCATGGGAAGTCGTCTTAGAATCCACTTAGCATGTTAAAAATAATCATTGCTGCCAAATGGGAAGTGTATCTTTTTGAAACATCATATTGCCTGGGTCCGTCTGGTCTGGGTCCTAGACAGTGTCCTTGGAGCTGCATGCATTGTCCAAGGTGAAAACCCATTCCCCGGGTCAGTTAGCAGGGTCTTGTGTAGGACATTGGGGTCCACAGGTATGTGTCTCCAGGGGACTTTGCTCAACACTGCCCCCTACTGGTAGGAAGCTCCACCACGGTTGCCTCCAGTCTGAACTTGGAAGCACAAAGTGTATGTGAGGCCTCCCATTGGCGCAGCCTTTGCCGGTAATAATAATAATTGCTTGAACACTTCCTATGGCCAAGCTCTTAGCCATCCCTTATGTTCATGATCCCACTCAATCCATATGAGAACCTCATGAAGGAAGCCCTATTATTATCCCCATTGTGTGCAGGGAAAATGAGGCTTAGAGAAGTTAATTACAGCTATTGAGAGGTAGAGCTGGAATTCAGGCTCAGCTTTCTGCCTCCCAAGCTTGCATCCTGTGCAGCACAGGCTTCACTTTTCTGCCTCACCTTTGCTCAGAGCACTGTGGTTTCTGGGGCCCAAGGTCTGCCCCTGAGATTCCAGTTTCTGGGCTGTGGGCTTCTGCTTCCAGTGTCTGGATATGTTCTTATCTCTGCCTGGGGTTCAGCAGATCCATCCCCACCACGTGTGCCCCCTCCTTCTGCGCCTTTCTGGTCCTGCCTTCCTGCCTGACCCTCAGTCCTTCTTGCACACCAGCTCTCCATAGCCCCGGGGCAGGCCCAAGCACATCCTGGCACCAGTGACAGTCCAGCAAGCTGTGGCAGGCTGACTTTGGAGATGGGATGCTGAAGGAGAGCTCCGCAGTGCATGGGGCTGATGGGCCAGGGGTATGGATTCTGGGAATAGTCAGTAACTGTGTCCTCACTGCTGACTCTGCTGGCACTGACCAGTGTGTAAAGGAAAGGGGCAGTGCTGCCATGCCCAGGGCTGATTCCTAGAGGAGGCAGACATCTCAGCTGTCATTTGGGCCCAGCCACCTCTGCCAGAAATTCTGAGGCTCCATCACCCTGACCAGAAAAACACCCAGCCTTGTTTTGCTCAGACCAACTCAGCATGGGCTGGCCCCAGTAGCCCTATTTTCTCTGTCCGCCTCATTGCTTCCACTCCATTGGGCGTCAGACAAATGAATGGGCTTGGAACTCGGCAAGTACCCACAGATCACCTGGGTCCCAGGCGCCCTCTGGTGGTGGAGAAGGGAAGGACCAGCAGACATTTATCATCCTCTCCTTGGGGAAGCAGCATACCCATCTGGGGACTGTGCATTCTGCGTGGCTCCTGGAACAGGTCTGGCTGGCCCTGTCTGTATCCACCCTCTCTCCCTGGAGGTTCACCAGCTGATGCCTCCATAGGGCAGCCAGTCCTGGGAACTCACATCTCAGCTGGGTGGCCCTGCAGAGCCTCATGGGTGCAGATCCTCCATTGCATCCCACATGACTCTGAAGTCTGGAACAATGATATATGGCCCAGGATATATTTGAAGGACAAAAGGACCCATGTGTGTGCCTCTGCTTCAATCTCAGGACTGCCTAGAGCCCTTCAGCCAGGGGCCCAGCTCTGCATGTGACCCCAAGCCTAGAGGTGAAAAAGAGTATCACTGGGCCATCCCAGCAGGTGCCCTGGGTTCCTGTTGGAAGGACAGAGGGTCCAGCAGCCAAGGATTCCAACCAGGCACTGGGAGGGTCAGTGTCCGTGAGTCCTCCCAGTCAGTTCAGCTGCAGGGCCAGAGAGTCACAGAATTGAACCTTGGCAGGGCCCATATCCACAGGGGTGCCCTGGGGAGGGGGCACTGCTTTTCCTTCAGATCACCAGGGTGATGCTGGTCTCTGGTATTCTGGCCCGATTCGGCTCTGCCGTGTGCCTAGAATGTGCTCGCCCACCCTGAAGCTGGCGCCTCTGTGATGACCTGCAGAGTCCTTGGCCAGTACGTGTTGAATTGGATGGATGGCCTGTGACCACGAAGACACAGCTTGTCCCCAGGAATCCTCAGACCCCCAGGCCCTGGCATCCTGGGTTTATTCATGGCACATGGTATCCTAGTGTTTCAGACCCACTTGTAAACAAGGCTTTGACCTCATCTCCCCAATCACAGAGTTTGGGAAGAACCCTGGTTCTGGACGCCAAAAACCTGACAGCAGTGAGCCCTCCTCTGAGGGAGAATGCAGCCCCTCCAATCGCTGGCCGCCTCAGGGCCTCCCTCCAGGGCCGTCCCTGGTGTCTGATGCCTCAGTGGTAGAGGGAGTACCGGCTCTCGGGTGGTTCTCAGTGGTAGAGGGAGCACCGGCTCTCGGGTGGTTCTCAGTGGTAGAGGGAGCACCGGCTCTCGGGTGGTTCTCAGTGGTAGAGGGAGCACCGGCTCTCGGGTGGTTCTCAGTGGTAGAGGGAGCACCGGCTCTCGGGTGGTTCTCAGTGGTAGAGGGAGCACTGACTCTCGAGGTCTAAAGCCCTGCATGCATTGCACTCCACACTTGAGCACCAGAAATGGGGAGGCACGAGGACCAACAGTGCAGCAAGGCCCGAGGTCCACGGGTCTCTGACACATTATGGTGTCTCTGGCCACATTAATGGTGTTCTCTGCTTCTTCAGCCATACACCTGAGAACTCTGGGGATCCAGGCTCTCTCTGTGCCTGGTCCTTAGCTTTTCTCTGAAGGTGCCAGCCCTGGGGCCATGGAAAGAGCTGGGTTTTGGAGGCAAAGTGATCTGGGCCCGAATTCTGACACACAACCATTACTAGTTGTGTGACTCTGGATAAGTCATTTTCTCTCCTTGAGGCACATTCCCTCATTTTAAAAGCAGGAATGACTACAGTTATCTAATCCTGATGAGGACAGTACCTGGCATTTAGTGTATTCTCAGTTATGGTGGTCGGTTCTGTTGCTGCGCTGTGATCCTGGTCCTGGAATCCAGCCTTGCCCCTCACCTCAATCCCATCAGGCTCCATCCCGGTGGGATTGCCTGCCTGCAGCAGGAAGTCCAGGCCAGGACAGTTGCTCTGAGTGAGGGCCTGCAGGGCAGTGGCATTTGGAACAGTGAGGGCCAGGCTGGAACTTGCAGAGCAGCAAGAATGGCAGCGAGGCTGCTCCTTTGGGAGCCCCTTTGAAGGGTGTGGAGGAGTGGGGGGCAGGCCTTAGCTTCAGTCTCCTGAGTCCTGACTCGATGCTGCCTGGCAGGCTGCCGCTCCTGTCCCCAGCATCCTCAGCCAGCCGCTCACTCGAGGGTGTGGGCCGCCGAAGGCCCAGCCCTGCCTCCCGCTCACCTCCCCGCCCATCCCAGGTGGCCCTGATGAAGCAGATGCGCGAGGAGCAGCAGCGGCGGCGGCTGGTGGAGACCAAGAGGAACCGGGAGATTGCTCAGCTCAAGAAGGAGCAGCGGCGGCAGGAGGTGAGGAGCCCTGAGGATCGCGGGAGCCTCCGGCTCTCAGCACCCCTGCCCTCCTGGCCAGGCAGGCCTCAGTTTCTGCTGGCCTGCATGATAATTGTCACTTTAGAGTAAAGTGCAGCACGTAGAGGAGGGCAGGACCCCTGAGGGCTTCCTGTCCAGCTTCACGCTGCCAGAGCTAGGACTTGAGTCTCCGAGAAGGGAAGGAACTTGTTCAAAGTCACCAGCAAGCCAGAGCCAGCAACGTGCCACCCAGGACCCATAGCTCCCGTGGAGCTGAGCCTTCTGGTCTAGATACCTACCCATGGCCGGACAGAGGGGGCCACGGGAACTGCCCTCAGGGTGGCCTGTGCACACCCCGGGTCTCACTTGAGCAGTGTGTTTTGGCTGCATGAGAATCGTTTCTGTGAAACCCAGGCGTTCACCCCCAGAGCCGGCCAAACCTCCATCCCAGCACAGGCAGAAAGGGCTTGGGCCCCGAAGCCTGGACCCCACCCCTCTTCTCTCCCTCGCAGTTTCAGATCCGAGCTCTGGAATCCCAGAAGCGACAGCAGGAAATGGTCTTGAGGAGGAAAACCCAGGAGGTAAGCTCACAAAGACGGTCTGGGCCCAGGACCCCTGGCCCTGCGGCACTTGCCTTGCCACCTCGTCCTTCAAGGCCTCTGACTTCCTGTCAGTGGGATGAGGGGAGCCTTTCCCTGTGAGCCAGAAGGGAGAGGGGGACAAGCCCTACTGGTTGCCCTGGCTCTCCCTTCTTTCATTCAGTAAGAACGCTTTGTGCCAGGCCTTGTTAGAAGGACTTTTCTCGGGTGGGCCGCGGTGGCTCAGCGGGCAAAGTGCTTGCCTGCTATGCCGGAGGACCTCGGTTCGATTCCCGGCCCCAGCCCATGTAACAAAAACGGAGAAACAAAATACAATAAAACAAGAAAGTGTTTAAAGATGTTTCCCTTTCTTCTATCCTTCCTTCCTTCTCTCTGTCTTTCCTTTAAAAAAAAAAAAAAAAGAAGGACTTTTCTCGGTCAAGGAAGCTGAGGCTGGAGGGCAGACTACAGGCTCCTTTGCCAAACGTCCGAGCTGTTAATTAAAAAAAAAAATGTAGAAGTTTCCTTCATGTTCATTTCACATCAAAGGCCCCTTAGCCCTTTTGCAACTGAAGCCCAGACCAGGACAGAGGGGCCTCTATATTCTCCCTGCCTGCTGCCCCCCAACCCGGGGTTTTCCTTGTTACTTCTTTATCCCCTGCTTATCTGATCCCTCTTTTGCCCAGGTTTCTGCACTGAGGCGCCTGGCCAAGCCCATGTCTGAGCGGGTGGCAGGGCGCACAGGACTGAAGCCGCCCATGCTGGACTCAGGCGCCGAGGTGTCGGCCAGCACCACCTCGTCTGAGGCCGAGTCCGGGGCCCGCTCTGTCTCCAGCATCGTGCGCCAGTGGAACCGCAAAATCAATCACTTCCTGGGGGACCACCCCTCACCCTCCGTCAATGGCACCCGCCCTGCCAGGTGAGGTGGGCCGTGGACCTGCGCAGGCATGAGGGGTGGACGCGTGGGGGCAGGGCCAGGGGGAAGGAAACTCTGGGACCCACGGTGGTCAGCCCCCCCTGACTCTGTCTCCCCAGAAAGAAGTTCCAGAAGAAGGGGGCCAGCCAGAGCTTCAGTAAGGCCGCGCGGCTCAAGTGGCAGTCCCTGGAGCGGCGGGTTATCGACATTGTCATGCAGAGGATGACCATTGTCAACCTGGAGGCTGACATGGAGCGGCTCATCAAGGTGGGCCTGGCTGGGGTGGGGCCCCCGCTTCTCCCGCTCCCCCATCGCCACTCCTCTGCCTCTCCTTGGCCTCCTCCCTCTGCTCCGCAGTCCAGAGGCTCTGAGGAGGTCCGCCCGCCTGCGGTCCAGTCCTTTAGGGGGTAGGGGCCGTGGGCAGATCTGTGCACCTGGGGTGGACAGCTCACCGAGGCCTCCCCTCCACCACCTGCCCAGAAAAGGGAGGAGCTGTTCCTCCTGCAGGAGGCGCTGCGGAGGAAGCGGGAACGGCTGCAGGCCGAGAGCCCCGAGGAGGAGAAGGGGTTGCAGGAACTGGCCGAGGAGATCGAGGTGCTGGCGGCCAACATCGACTACATCAATGACAGCATCACGGACTGCCAGGCCACCATCGTGCAGCTGGAGGAGACCAAGGTGCCTGCTGGGCCAGGCCTGGCCAGACAGGGGAGCACAGGAGTGGCACGTTGGTGAGATGAGTTGGGGGAGGCGGCCCCCACTGACAGGGCTTCTCTGCCTCCCGGTCCTAGGAGGAGCTGGACTCAACGGACACATCCGTGGTCATCAGCTCCTGCTCCCTGGCCGAAGCCCGCCTCCTGCTGGACAACTTCCTCAAGGCATCCATCGACAAGGTAAGCTGGCACCAGCACCCCACTGTGGGGTGGGCAGGCAGTGGGCACAGGGCGTCTGCACCCCACAGGTCCTCTGGGGGCAATCACGTACCCTAGTGGAGAAGCTCACAGCCCCACTCAGGACAAGGTGCCTGATCTCCAGGTCTGCCTCCTGCTGCGGGGCTGGGGTGGTGATGACACCTGGCTCATAACTTGTTACGTAACTTTAATGAGATGGTGCATGTGAGGTGCTAGGCCTGGCTCCTGGCACATACCAGCGCTCCATCAGAGGTGATCCCGCACCTCCGGGCCAGGGTCATCTGTAGCAAGGCTGGGCTTTATCTCCTGGAGGTCAAGGGAGAAGTGTGTGTGTGTGTGTGTGTGTGTGTGTGTGTGTGTGTGTGTGTGTGTGTGTGTGTGTGTGTGTGTGTGTGTGTGTGTGTGTGTGTGTGTTGGGAGTGGGGAAAGAGCAGACAGAGCAGCGGTCCACCCTGGAGGGTTTACACTAGAACATGTCAGGTTTACCCTGGCATTTCTTGTGCTCCTCTCCTCTCTCTGACAGAGAGCTGGCCAGAGGATGTGTTTCCTGCCCTCCTGGGGCCTATGGTTTTGGGGGACAGACATCATGTAGTATGCAGGGCGATTGTGGAAAGAGGCTGGAGAGACTGCCCGCTGGGACTCCCCATCCCGTCCCCAGTGAGCTCCAGCTCTGGTTCGGCTTTGTGTCTTAGGGAAGTGCGGCCCAAGATGATATCCATGACTGTGTGTATGTGGGGAAGCCAGAGGCCTGGGGGTGCATCTCAGGTCTGTGCCAGGGACAAGGACCGCTTCCGGGAGCTGGAGGGGCGCTCTCCAAGGTGGCCTGTGGGCAGCTGATTGTGTAAGGGCAGTGCCGGGGGTACCTGCAGCCCCAGCTCAGGAAGTGTAACCCCAGGACCTGGTCCCTGCCCCCAGGGACTGCAGGTGGCACAGAAGGAGGCCCAGATCCGGCTGCTGGAGGGACGGCTGAGGCAGACGGACATGGCAGGCTCCTCCCAGAACCACCTGCTTCTGGACGCCCTGCGCGAGAAGGCCGAGACGAACCCTGAGCTGCAGGCGCTCATCTACAACGTGCAGCAGGGTATGGGGTGGGGGTCCTCAGAGCTCCTCGGTGCTCCTGCTGCAACCTGCCCTGACCCCCAGGGAGGCCCTCGCTTCCCCAGAGCTCCCCCTGCGCCCTGCCTGATCCCAGTGGGTGAGATGCCGAGGGAGGCCAGGCCCGCTCCCCTCACCCCGTCGTGGACCTCTCACCCTCTTACCCCCCACCCCGCTCCTCCCACAGAGAATGGCTACGCCAGCACAGATGAGGAGATCTCCGAGTTCTCTGAGGGGAGGTGAGTTTCCGAGCCAGGAGTGAGAGGTTGGCTTACAGCAGATCCCTGGGCTGGGGGCAAAGTGTTGCCATTGAGTTCGGGACTGAGCCTGGATTTGAGGGCTCTTTGGGACTCACAAGTCAAAGTCCCCGAGAGCTACAACATAGGGTGGCAGGGTCCTCAAGCCCCTCTATTCCTCCCTTAGCTTCTCCCAGTCATTCACCATGAAAGGCTCCACCAGCCATGATGATTTCAAGTTCAAGGTGAGCCCTCAACCCCGCTGGAAGTCGGGCAGTTGGGACAGGAGAGGCCAGCCTCCCAGGGCCCGATCCCCACCCCAGCCCTGACCCGATATTACCCCTAGCTGGGATGGAAGGGCCCAGAAGGGTCTAGCATGGTCTTGGGGGATGCTCTGTTGTGTAACCTGGTAGAGCCCCTGCTGTTTGGGGACGGTGGAAGGTGGGAGAAGTGGCCTGAGCCTGCTTTCAAAAATCTCCCCTCTCCTTCCCCCAAGACTCTGCCTCATGCTCTGAGTCAAGGAGTACCCCTAGCTGACTAGTTACCTTGCATATAGAGTATTGATTCAGTAGTATAGAATTTTAAGTGGGGAGGGATTGGTTAGCAGACTGAACCGAGAAACAGGATTTATTTAAGAGAGAAAGGGGGAAGCTACAGACTGGAAACAGAATTGTGCATAGTTTTGGGATAAACTGATTGGCAAAGTGGTCAGTCTGGGGGTTCTGTGTTTGCATAAGCTGACTGAGGGTGATGGAGCTGTTTCAGT
Source organism: Tamandua tetradactyla (assembly GCF_023851605.1). Lineage (NCBI taxonomy): Eukaryota > Metazoa > Chordata > Mammalia > Pilosa > Myrmecophagidae > Tamandua > Tamandua tetradactyla. Next base: position 58,075,896 of record NC_135330.1, on the reverse strand, counting down.
AGCTCCAGATGTTCCAAGAAGCCTGGAGAGTTTAGCTGTTGGACACACAAGACGGTCTCTGTGCAATGCCTGCCGTGTCCATCCATCAGCATGGCAGCCTGGGTGGCACCGTTTCCCTCATTAGATTTCCTCCCCTGGCTTCCCCTTCATGTGTCCATCTGTCTGGGAATGTTGATCCACCCGGTCCTTCCTCTCCGCAGGGTGAGCCCAAGCTGTCTGCCCAGATGAAAGCCGTGTCCGCTGAGTGCCTGGGGCCCCCGCTGGACAGCTCCACCAAGAACATCACCAAGTCCCTGGCCTCCCTCGTCGAGATCAAGGAGGATAGCGTGGGCTTCTCCGTCCGAGACCCCTATTACCGCGACAGGGTCTCCCGCACCATCAGCCTGCCCACCAGAGGCAGCACCTTGTAAGCAGGGCGCCAGGAACATGGTCAGGGCAGGCAGGGCTTTGAGTCTGGGCCTCACTGGACCCTTCTGTTCCAGCCCCCGGCAGTCCCGAGGCACAGAGACATCTCCTTTGACACGAAGGAAGTCCTATGACCGGGGGCAGCCCATGAGGTGAGATGACATTCTAGGACCAGCTGGTCTACCCCCTGGGTGGCTGGATCGCTGCACTGTTCCATGTTATCGATCACCATGTATACTGTCTGGGCCAGTTGACAGCCTTCAGTTCCCCCCGACCCCAGGTCCCTTCCCCACCCTGTCAGGTGTGGGCTCAGAAAATATCTCTCCATGTCACCTTGCCCAGGGTGGCCGAGCCCGCGTTGAGCTGTTTACTGGTATGCCTTCATGGTGGGCGCCTTTGTGGTGGGCCCTGGACTGCAGTGGTCATCACACTGACATGCCTTAGGCCCTTTTCATGTCATTGGGAGACCTCAGCTTTTCTTAAGACCCTGTCATGCAAGAGGAGTATAGACAAACCAAAGAAAAAGTGGAGAGAGCAATGCAGAATGGCAGGGAAATCTCAACTGGTCAGCCAAAAACAAGGGCAGGCTCCACAGAGCTTCTGCGAACCATGATGTCTCTCAAGGCTGTCTGTTCCGTGCACATACCTTTCAAAGAGGGCTGGGAGTCTTCTCCAGGTCACACAGCTAAATAGAGGGAAATCAGGGTCTCGGGGTGATCTCTTGGCACTTACTCAAGCTCCAGCTCTCCCTCCTCACCAAAGGACAGGCAGATGCTGATGGCCAGTGGCTGGCAAAGGTGACCTCTGGTAGGGAGAGTTTGCAAGGAGATCCTTGCATGTGGGGCCTTTCAGGATGCCTCGCTTTACCCAGGAACTGGGAGAGCATGCTTCAGTTGCAGTCTGAGAGAATTAGGTCAAAGTCATGATAGCTTTCCAGAGGGAGGGAAGATTCAAGCTCAGTCTCATGGTGACTTCCCAAAGAGCAGGATCTTGGGATATTAGACTTTGGCCAGTGCCTCAAGGTCTTTGACTCTTCTCTGAAGATATTAAGAACAGCATCTAGGAGCTTAATTGGGGATTGGACTCCAGGATCATTGCATAGATAGCAGGTCCTGCTCTGTGGACCTTACAGCTGACACAGAAGGTTCTAGAAACATAGCGCTGGTGTGGATCGGTGGCAGGGGGATACGGTCACTAACAGGTGCTGCTCTCTGACCCAACTTACCAGATCCACGGACGTGGGATTCACACCCCCCTCGTCTCCTCCCACTCGGCCCCGCAATGACCGCAACGTCTTCTCTCGTCTCACCAGTAATCAGAGCCAGGGGTCGGCACTGGACAAGTAAGTGCCAGAGCCAAGGGGCTGGGAGGGTGCCAAGGAGGGGAAAGGGAGCCTATGGGCTGGTCCTTGCAGGAGGCAGGGCTGGGAGTGAGCAGACACCAGCCCTGCTCGTCAGGCCCCTCTCCTGGCATCTCTGACCTTTCTGTATTGAGTGTGGACTTTTCCCTTCCTCCAGCATGCTGGGAGCTCAGGAGAGGGCGAGGAGGAAGCCGCAGGGAATGAGTACAGGGGAGTCAGGTTGATGGCCATGCAAGAAGGCTTCCCCCGAAACTACCCCTTAAATCCTCCTTTGCTGACCCATTGGGGTCTCTGAAGTCCCTTCCTTCAACTTCAAACATCCCCACCCCCACCCCACTGCCATGTGCTTCCAACAAGACCCCATTGACCCTTGTAGACTGTCCCAGCAGAAATATACCCCCTCGAGTTACCTTCACATGACAAGTTCATCTCAAGCTGTATTTATAGCTCTGTCATATTAGTCATTACTAATAGTATAATTTATGTAAACACCAACCACCTACATTCTGGAGGCACTTTCGCTTAATAGCCTGCTTCCACATATACCATTTAATTGGAACTACAAATCAGTCATGAGAAATTTATCTTCCCTATTTTACGTAAGAGGAAATGAGGCTCAAAGAGGTGTAGTGACTCATCCAAGGACAGTTACCTCGAAAGAGTGGGCACCAGGCCCTGGGGTTGTGGGTAGGGTAGCTTCTGACTCTGCTTGGGAAAGTGGGAGCACCCCATCCTCCATATGTTCTTCTCTGTGCTCCCCCAAACTGCTCTGCCCTATCTGGACCTCTCTAGGTTCTCTACAGCCTGACTGAATGGCACATGTCCAACTGGACTCCCTTCTAAGCTCCCTAAAAGCTTTTTACCTAGCAGGGCAATGGTTCTGTGTTCTTCAGGGGATCCCTAGGCTGGAAAGTGCTTTTCCTTGTCTGCACCTGGGGACTGACCTCAACCCCTCCTGCCTCCCCACAAGAATGCCTCTTCCTGGGTCAAAATACTGCTGGGTGAACGCCAAGCTTGGGGGCCAAACCTCCCTCAGCTCAGGCTCCCATGGGGGGAATGTTCAGGCCTGGCTCCCTGCCAACCAGGGTGCCCCCCCCCCCTTTACAGTGGACTGGTCCCTTTGCAGAAGGACCAGCTGGTGGTCTTGCCAGAGGCCCAAGTCCTGTCCAGGGGTCCGTGTCTGGGAGCCTATGCGTGGTGCAGAGCCACCTTCTCCCTGAGGACAATGGAACTTTGTGAATAAGCAAATCCCAGAGGAGTTGCTGGAAGAAGCCAGCTCAGAGGGAGGGGTAGGAGCAGGCGTGGCTTCCTTTGGCTTTGGACAGGTACGAGCAGTGCTGGGTTGGGCAAGGTACCCCAGCTTCTGCGATGGAGCAACCAGAGAGCTTGGAACCAGCAAATGGCCCAGAAACCACGTCCCCAGTGTGTGGGGCTGGTGCTCCCACATCTCTCCATAGCCCTCTCCTCACACCTACCCTGTTAGCTGAGAGATGCCCCAAGTGGGGTGCACCTGGGGGGACACTTCCAGCTCCCAGGATGGCCTATCTCCACCTCCTTTCCTACTCTTCCTCAGCGCCCTTGTGCCTCTGCCTCTCTCTGCTCCCCTGGAAGAGAATAACCTGCCCTCTGACCTCCCCGGTGCTTCTGCCGCCTCTGCCGTCCCTTTGTGTGTGTTTTCCTCTCTCCCCCTAATCCAGCTAATTTTCTGCCCTTCCCAGGTCTGATGACAGCGACTCCTCTTTGTCGGAGGTCCTGAGGTACACACAGAATATCTCTCGTGTTTGGTTCCCCGCTTTCACTCTCGCTGTTCTCTCTTCTCTGCCTCTCCCTCGCCTGCCCCTCCTGCCTGCACCCTGTGTCCTCAGCATGCGGCCCCTCCTCTCCCCTCTCCCCTCCCCACCCCGCGGCTGTACCCAAGATCTGGTCCTGTCCCCGCGGCTCTCCTCTCTCAGGGTCGCCGCATGGCCTCTCGCTGCACCTGGCCCTGCTGGAGCTGAGAGCTTGGGGGTCGGGGGTGCAGCTGCTTGTTGCAGGTCCTGACCTCTTCTCCCTCATCACCTGGGCAGGGAGGGGGTACAGCATGGGATGCCAGTCTGGGGCTGAGCTCTATGAGAGCTGGCGAGATGCCGGGACCGGCCGGGCTGCTGCTCTTTGAGGGGTGTTGACAGATCTGCTCAGCATCCTCATGACGTGCTCGGGTTGTGCAATGGGGTGAGCTCTTCAGACTCTGGCTCTAAGAGAGGGCCATCTAGGGGGGCAGCCCTTGCCCACATTGCTAAGCCAGGGGATGACCAGCCCGGAGGCCATTTCTCCGCAATCAGCCCACACCCCACAACGAGGAGCATGTCTCGGGACCTGGTGGGCCTGAGCCCCTGGCAAACAAAGGGCCATTCTTGGGCTGAGAGCTTCCTCTGGCTCTCTCAGCCGACTCTGCTGGCCTTGCCTCTGGCCCGGGCACTGACAGTTCTGTACATGCTCCTGCGGGCAGCGAGACTTTGCTTCCACGAGACGCTGCCCCATGTGCCAGCCTCTGTCTGAAGGCGGGTCATCCTTTTCCTTCTTTTCCATGGCACGTGGATTTCTCCCCAGACCACACGCTGGATCTAAAAGCAGGAAGCTGGGGCAGTCTGGGTTGCCGCTAGAGCCAGGAGGGGTAGGGGTGCTCCTGTGTGTGAGGCGCCCACCGCAGGCCTCCCGGGAGGCGGGGGACCTAGCTGGGCTGTGGGTGGTGGGAGCCGCACTGCCCTCAGCCCTCAGCGTCCCTGTCGGGAGCAGCAGTCTCCGTGGAGAAGGGCTAGGACATCTTTTCACGCCCGCACATAACCAGTCAGTGCCTCCTCTGCAAAGACCCTTACTGGGAACGTTCGTTGTCAGAACCCCCAAGAGGCTGGGGTGGCAGAGCCCTCAGGCCCCCTGGGGTGGCTCATCCCCTCACCCAGAGCACTCCCGAGAAACTAGGAGACGCTACTCCGAGTCAGCCTCATTCCCCAAACCCGGAGCCGAGCTGGGACTTGGCCTTTAAATGACAGCTACAGGTCTGGCCGCGCAGGTCCAAAAGGGGCTACAGGAAGGGGCATATGTGCAGGAGTCTCTCAGCTTGAGAGTGCCCCAGAGGCCCTCACTGGCCAGTGTGTACACTGGGGGTAGAGGTGCCGGGGGGATGGGGATCTGAGCAGCGCCTTCCCTCTCTGCCTCGCCCTTGGGTAACTGAGGTGGCATGGGAGAGCTCGATGGGTGCTGCAGAGCCAAGGCCCGCATTTGGGCCTCTGCCCCTGCCCAGCTGGGGCCTGGGTGCATTGTGTCTCAGGGTCTGGCCCTGAGAGCCCCATGGGCAGGGGCTGTGCCCCCCACTCCTCCTGCTGTGCCTGGGCTTGGTCCCCCGAAAGTGCTCAGGGTGGCAATGACAGGCCCTCTCTGTCCTGGGCCACCTATTCTCGGTTCTCAGTCCTTGGTGGCGTCTGGCCCGAGTTCCTGGGGCCTCCTTCCTTAGGCCCTGGTCCCCTCTTTGTCCTGACCTCCTGCCCCTGTGCCTCCCTCGGCCTGGCTGCAGTCTCCCAGCTGACTGGGTGCCCTCTCTCCTCTCTCCCGGGAAGGGGCATCATCACCCCCGTTGGAGGAGCCAAGGGTGTGCGGACGGCCCCACTGCAGTGTGTCTCGCTGGCCGAGGGCCACACCAAGCCCATCCTCTGCCTGGATGCCACCGACGAACTGCTTTTCACAGGATCCAAAGGTGGGCGGCATCTAGACGGGGCAGGTCACGTTAGGGGTCTCCCAAGATCCCTGCCATGAAGATGAGAACCCATAGCTTCCAGAGACCCCCCGGGTGAAGGATCCGGGGTCTGCCTGCTCCTTCCCCTTGTGTTATGCCTCTCACCTTCCCTCCTAACCTGCCCCTGGGGGCTCCACCTGGCACCTCCCTCCAACCCTTTTCAGCTACACCTGGAAGCCTCCCAGATGCCCCACCTCTGTTGGCTCATCCCATTCCCCGATGCCACCACGTCCTCAACACCCAGCCCAGCACCCCTACCTGCTTCTAAGTCATCCCCGTGACCTCAGCTGCCGTATTCCACAAAGTCACAGCTCCTTTCATCACAGCAATGTCAGAAATTTTCTACCAGCAGCAAGTCAATTTTGTAGTCACCCTGCAGGCTGGAAACATAAGCACAGATAGCTATGGTAGGAGGGCGGGTGCTAATTGTAACCCAGGTGTAACGGATCAGATCCAAGCTTTTTCTGTAAGATTTACCTGCTACTTGTTCATTTATTTGACCAGCTATTAGCATGTCTAAGAACAGCCAGCGAAGTTCTAAGAATTTTCTTTTAGCACTGGATATCTTGGCCATACTCACAGAAAAGCAAGTTTGCTTGAGAAATCCTGATCTAAAATCTTGGCCCATGCCACTCCTGGGTTTCTTACGTGCACATGTGCCTCTGCACGCGTGTACATGTTTTTGTCTCCTTTGGACCTGGAGCCCCTCCTTTTGGATCCCTCTCGACCTGCTTCCCCCCCAGCTTGGGCATTCCCCTGTATGGGGAGGCAGGCATTATCTGACCCCTGGTGGCTGATGTCACCCCCTCCCCGTCTCTCGCAGACCGTAGCTGTAAGATGTGGAACTTGGTGACGGGGCAGGAGATCGCGGCTCTGAAGGGCCACCCGAACAACGTGGTCTCCATCAAGTACTGCAGCCACTCGGGGCTGGTGTTCTCTGTGTCCACCTCCTACATCAAGGTGTGGGACATCCGGGACTCCGCCAAGTGCGTCCGGACCCTCACGTAAGTGCCCCCCCACCCCGACCTGGCACAGAAGCAGGCTGCAGCAGGTTTGGCTGGGTACAAATGCTTCCCTGCCCAAGTGACCCACTAGCACAGCCGCAGCTCCGTGGGCGCCGTGGCCCCGAGAGGCCCAGGGACTTGGCCTGACCCCGAGGAGCCAGGAGAGACCCCCTGAGTCAGGGAACGGTGTCTGGGGCAGCAGTTTGTATGAGCCTTGGGGCCATCCCATCGGCCTGCCTGCCCCCAAGCTCTACCCTCTTTGAAGTCTGCAGGGTATGGCCCTGTGAGTTCAAGAGAGGAGCAGGGGAACAGGGTGAGATCCGCAGGCGGCATCAGCCTCTAAAGCCATGTTGCCACCTGTCTGCACAGATGAGCTACTCAGATACGGTCCTGGGCCCTGACCCAGTCTAAGGCACACAGGACATGTGGGGAACAGAACTGAGATGAGGCCCCTGCAAAATGAAATCATTCCTTTGTAAAAGTCATGCTTGGTCCTTGCGAGGTTTATACTGTAAGCTACAACCTGTGATATAATTTGATCCGTAAAAAAGGTGAACAGAATGGATATGGTCACCTCCTCGGACAGATAAGGAAACCAAGACTGAGAGAAGTTAAGTGATTTCCACAGTCCCTAGGCTCGAGTCATGTCCTCGTGATTTACTCTGACAGTCTTCCCAAGCAGACTCACTGGCCAGGTCCAGGGACTTGTCTTTGACTTGGGCTACAGTGAGCGCTCCCCTCGGTCTCTCCCTCATTGGATCAGAAACTTCTGTGGGAGGCAGTTTCTCTCTCAGTCAGGGAAGGCTTCCTGGAAGAAGGAGATTATCAGGCTGGTCTGAGTGAGGTTTTACTGGTCTCCTGGCCCAAGTGGATGGACTGTTCTGACCTCTGGCCTTGCCTCCTTTCCTCGTGGGCAGGTCCTCGGGCCAGGTGATTTCGGGTGATGCCTGTGCAGCCACGTCCACCCGTGCCATCACCAGTGCTCAGGGCGATCACCAGATCAACCAGATCGCCCTCAGCCCCTCGGGCACCATGTTGTACGCCGCCTCGGGCAACGCCGTCCGCATCTGGGAGCTCAGCAGGTGGGTGAGAGTTCTGGGAGGGGGCAGGACACCAGGGGACGGTACCTAGGTCTGATTCTGGGATGCCCCACCCCAGGGGTGGGCTGGACCTCAGCTGCTCCTCTGTCCTCCCAGACTGCTGGGTCTGTGCCTACTCCCCTGAGACCCCTAGACCGCTGGGCAGCGAGGTCCAGATTCTTAGGGAGAGGGAGCGTGTACCCATTTGTCCCCAGGCTCTGCAGAGCTCCACCCCGCCAACCCAGGTCCCTCTCCACGGCAGGTTCCAGCCCATCGGCAAGCTGACTGGCCACATCGGCCCTGTGATGTGTCTCACGGTCACCCAGACCCCCAGCCAGCACGACCTTGTGGTGACCGGCTCCAAGGACCACTACGTTAAGGTACCTGCGGCCGCCTCCAGCACCGGGTCTGACTGGGGCCCATTCTCACTGTTATCTCTTTGCTCTCACCACTTCTTCCCTGGGTTATCCTGTGAGTACTCAAGAAAAATATACTCCAAAGAAGATAAGAAGATGTGTGCAGAAAGTTATAGATTATAGCATTATTTCGTAAATGATGAAAAATTCTGAAGCACCCTAAAATGTCTCTGGGTCGATTAACTGTCAAGCAGAGTGTGGAGAATCCTCTGCATGGGATGTGACGCAGCTATTAAAGTGATAAATATGGATACAAAGCAAAAAACATAAAACCCACCCAAAGTGTATTTTCTCTTAGATGATGCCATGGAAAAATCCATGTGCATGGTCAGAAACTGGAAAGCAGCATAAAAAAACAGAAATAAGGGGTAGTGGGAATATGGGTAAATATTTTTCTTTTATTTAAAACATAAGTAATATTATTAAAAAGTGATGTTATTAAAAAGCAAGAAATCAATTGTAAAGGGGGGTTAGCACCCCAATCCCACTTTTCTCCATAGCAGCTCCCCAGCTTTAACTGGGGAGGGGGCCTCCAAGAAATCAGCTAATTCACCCCCTGCCTTAACAGTCTCCCCTGACCCTCAGCCCAGATCCCAGTGAGGAGGGTCAGGACCCCAGCCCTCCGAGTGCCCAGTCCCTTGGAAGAAACAGCATTTCCCTCCTGGCATCCTCTGTTGGGGAGTCCCCCACCCCCACCCCAAGAGTCATGGCTTCCATGCAGGGAAGCCTCTGGGCAGAGGGCAGCAGGGCTGAGTCCTGAGTGAGCAGCTGGCCCTGGCTCTCCCCAGCCTTCCTCTGGACTCTCCCTACCTGTCTGTGCCCCCTGCAGATGTTTGAGCTGGGCGAGTATGTGACCGGCACCGTTGGCCCCACCCACAACTTTGAGCCCCCCCACTACGACGGCATCGAGTGTCTTGCCATTCAGGGAGACATCCTCTTCAGTGGCTCCAGAGATAATGGCATCAAGAAGTGGGACCTGGAGCAGCAGGAGCTCATCCAGGTGGGAGTGGAGTGAGGGGAGGAGGTGGGCTCGGGTGGCTGTTTTCCCCAGCCCGGTCCCTGGGCCTGGGGACCCCGGGTCTTGGGCCTGCCAGCACCAGAGCAGAACTGCTTTCAGAGTTCCCCAGGCTGCCTGTTCTCCACCCTCTTCCCCTGTCTCCACCCTCCCGCTGCCTCACCTGCAGCCCCTCCCAACTCCACCATCTCCCCCTTTGGCAGCCTCTCCACCCCTTTTTTTTTCTCAGGAAGCTTCTGCTCTTAGCTCCTGGGTTGGAATGTGAAGCTCAGTCACCATGTTCCTTGCCTGGGTGCATTTACATTTTAATTTAATCCTTCTGACTGTGGAAGGATCTTAGGCTCGACCCTGGGAGGGGAGCAGAAGGCCCTGTCTCTGGGTCTCCTGAAGTCCCCAGCCCAGGAGGAAGCTAGGTGTTTAGTAGGCCAAGCTTAAAGGCCTGCCCGGCCTGGCTCTTGGATGCCTATCTGCAGGGGGCCCTCGAGGCAGGAGGGAGTGTGGGTGCAGCCCTCGGCCACCACGAGCAAGAGGGACCGAGCGTGCCCCAGGGGTCCCAGGGAGGGCCTTCCTGCTGGGTCCTCTCCCTGCTTCTCCCTCATCCTGACCACCTCTACTCCTCACCTGCCCTGCTCCTCCCGCAGCAAATCCCCAACGCGCACAAGGACTGGGTGTGTGCCCTGGCCTTCGTCCCCGGCCGCCCCATGCTGCTGAGCGCCTGCCGGGCGGGCTTCATCAAAGTCTGGAATGTGGACAACTTCACGCCCATCGGTGAGATCAAGGGGCACGACAGCCCCATCAATGCCATCTGCACCAACGCCAAGCACATCTTCACGGCCTCCAGGTGGGTGTGGGCAGAGAGGTCTGCCCTTGCTCCCCCCTCTCTCCCTGGTGTGGGCAGGGTGGGGCTGGGGGTGTTTGGGGGCCCGGGAGCTGTCCCCGCAGGCTCGGTTCCCCGAGCGGCTGCCCAGCCATGGCCAGCTTTCACCAAGTGCCCGCCGTGTGCCGGCCGCGGGGCCGCAGGCCAGGACATGCCCACTCTCCATGCCTTTCCTGCCCCCACAGTCCCTCCCCTGCCCTGGCCATCTTTGCCCGTCCAGGTATCTCTCAGACCCCAGAGCAGCCCCTAGACCACACCCTCTCCGGCCCCAGCTCTGGTCCCCCTTGCAGGGAGTGCCCTGGCCCTCTGTCCCATGGGGGTGCTTCTCGGGTGGGTTTTTTCTTCGGCCTTATTCCGACCGTGTCCCTTCTCTCCCCCTCCGCCCCTGCGCCCCTCCGCCCCTCCCGCCTCTCCTCTCCGCCCCTCCCGCCTCTCTCCCCACCGCAGTGACTGCCGGGTAAAGTTGTGGAATTACGTCCCTGGACTCACCCCCTGCCTTCCACGCCGAGTCCTGGCCATAAAGGGCCGCGCCACCACCCTGCCCTGACCCCTCCCTCCCCCTCCTGTCTCCTCTCTCGTTCTTCCCCTCTTTCCTTTACCCTGTCTTTCACCACTTCGATCTGAACTGCTTCTTAACGGTAGGAGATTATTTTACTCCTCCTCCCCACCCTCCCTCCACGTGCTGCCTGGCCCAGAGACACAGCCCTTGCCTCCCTCCTCCTCCGAGCACGGGCAGGGGACGGACGCCCAGGAGAGGGGCGCCAGGGAGCAGGACGCCCGGGGGTGGGGTGCATCCGAGCCTGGAAAGACAAAACAGCCGCCAAAGAGAACCCGTGACGGCGATCCTTTCGGGGCCCTGTGCCCCCACCCCGACAGCCCGCTCTCCTCCTGAGCGGTGCTGGTCGCCCAGCCCCAGACACGAGTAGAGAGTCTGGGAAATTTGGCCCTCCCTTTACCTCTGGGGGCAGCCAGCCGGGCCCACCTCAAGAGCTGACCAGCCCCTCTCTGTCCTCCACCCCAGCGACCTGACGGTGAAGTTCTGGAGTGCACGGCGGCTACCTGGTGGCGCCCCCTAGGGGTGAGGTCAGAGGGACGCGCCCCGGACCCTCGGCCCCCGGCAGCCCGGACGACACGGAAGGGAAGCTGTGGTCCAGGCCAGACAGGGCCAGCTGCCCTGGGGACAGAGGGTGTGGGCGTGGGGGTGGCCCTGCTCCTTCTCTCCCTCCGTCCCCCAGGATGCTGAACCCTGGTTCCCTCCCCTGCCTCTTCAGGAGCGAGAGAGGGTGGGAAGGAAATTAAGCTGTGAAGCCAAAGGGCATTTTCCCCTCTCATTTCTCTCCCAGAAGCCCCTTGTGGCCTCTCTCCCAGACAGGCCGCCTCTCTTCCTGCTGAGCCGGCCCTGCCCCCTTGGTCCTGCTGTGAGGAGGCACTGGGGGGCGGTGGCGTGGGGGAGGGGAAGCGTCCCTGGCCCCCATCGTGCCCCTCCCTCCCTCCGATGAGCTGGCCTCGCCCCCATCTCCCAGCCCCTGGAGCTACCGCATCTGCCTCTGAGCCCACGAAGATAGACCTCAGGTAACCATGGAAACCAGGTGCAGGCAGCTGGACCCCTAACTCCTTGGCCACAACAGCCAGTCCCATCGGCCCCAGCATTTCCTTGAGGCCCCAAGGTCACTTTTCTGATGGGGCCAAGGTCAAGCTGCAGGAAAGACTCCTTTGGGGAGATGGTCAGAAATACTTCAGTTATTTAATTTATTATTATTATTATTATTATTTGCTCTTGCCTCCTGGAAACGGACTTGAAGTTTCTTCCCACTTGTTCTTTCTCTTCACCCCTGGGGCCTAAGAAATCCCAAAGGGCATCCATTCCCCTGCCCCTCCAATGCAGCCTCCCTTTGTTTTGCAGAGAAGGGAAATGCCCCCACTGACTCTTCGCAGCTCTGGCCTATCCCTGGCCTTGCCCCCCACCCCCGCCCCACCTGGGGGACCCTTCTAGTGCACCCCTGGCCTCTAGTCTGCCTGACGCTTCAGTGCCTTCCTCCCGTCCGGGACCTGGCACCCACGCTGGGCAACCTGACACCAGCCATGCCCATGGCACCACACGTGTCTTCTCGCTCTCGGGGTCTCATATCTGCCATCCTCTCTAACCCCCAAGGCAGGAGCCAGGGAGCATCCCTTCCCCAGAGCCCCCATGTACATCGCATAGAAAGCGGCTTGGTGCACTGTATCTACTAGGAAAAGGCCGGCACCCCCCCGCCTCCCTGACACCCACCCAATCCACCTACATCATTCGCCACCCACTCCCTACTTGGGATGGGGAGTTTTTAACCAGAAGTAGCCTCACCAGCTTATTCTCTGGTTATTCAGGAGACACATTTGCAAGCCTTAAAACTGGCCTGGGGCCAGGGGCCCTCCCTTTAGGAAATTAGCGTGAAAAGGGAATTAATTGAGTTTCTCTTTTCCCTGGGGCTGATGCACAGGGATGTTGCTAAAGCTGAGTTCAGGCACCCCCTGTTGGGGGAACTCTGAATTTACTAGAATGGGCCTTGGTGGGCTGGGGTGGGGAGGGGTTGGGGAGGGGTAGGAAGGGGTGGGAAGGGCGCTGTCCCCCCAGCCTGGCCACACTTTGTTTTTCCATTGCCTAACTGGTCTTGTGCTTCCCAGTCTCGGCCTGGGAGCCGGGAACCCCAGCTCTGTTCAGAGGACGTGGTTACTTTTTAGACCTTGCACAAGTGGATCTGTATTTCTGTCCTTGTCCTCGGCTCCTCTCCCTCTGTGGCCAGGGCAGTTCAAGTCTGCTCCGTGTGGCCCTGCTGTGGGACAGGTCAGGCCCAGGCGCACCAGACAGAGGAGGCCGTCTGCGCTGTGAAAGACAGAAAACCCTCTAAGGGCTGGGGCGAGGCCTGCTCTCCCGCGTCATGCTCCCCGAGGAGCTGCCCTGGAGACTGCAGAAGTTGACCTGCTGGCCAGGGGTCCTGCTGGATGTACTGTTGAATTCTGGAGGGGTCGCTTTGCAGGAAGGACACATTTCCCAAATACTGGGACAGGCTGCCTTGGATGACTGGAAATCCTTCTTCCTCTGGCCAGCCCAGAGGTGCTGGGAAGCTCCCTTTGCCACTCAGAAGTGAGTAGAGTCTTTCCCTTTCCTCGTCCCTCCCTACCTGGACAGAAAGCTTTGACCCTGTGACCTGTAGGAAGGGATCTGTCAGCTCGACTGTTTGCAAATTGTAGAAGCATGTGAGGCTTTGCTCTCCCTCCCCAGCCTGGGGGCACTGAACTGTATCCGCCAGGCCTGTGCTCGCACAAGGTGTGACCCCATGGCCCCCGAGAGGTGCTTCATCTCATTGCCCATTTTCTGCGCTTTCTGATGGGTCAGCTACCTCATGCGGGGCCGGCTCTGCTGTCCTGACGAATATCATTGACTTGGAAACTTGAAGTCCTTCGGGAGCACTGAGCCTGCTGTCACCAAGCCGCTGCGAGCTGTGTTCCACGAGCATTGGACCCTCTGCCCATTCCTTCAAGGGGGTCCCAGGTGCACAGCTGGGTGCAGACCCCAGCTCCACGCATTTCACAAGCGTCATAAGTGTTGGAAGCACAAAATGGTTGTGATAGAGCACAATAGTGGGGCTTGCAGCAGCAGCCGGGGCAGACCTGGGCCTGGAAGCCTCTCCCAGGTTTGCTCTTTCCAAATTAGACTGAGGATGCCCGTGTCTAGGGATGGTGTGGGGGGCTGCTCTCGCTCGGAGCAGCTGGACGGCTTGGCATTTGGCTTGTCCTAATACTGGGATGTGTCCTACTGCTGCTTACCCACCTGTACCTATCCTAAGACCTGGGTGAGGCTGGTCCCTGCAGGCCAAACCACCTCTGTATCCTGTGGGCCCTGAAGTGGAGACCTCTCTAGACCCTACACCCCAAATCTTTAAATGCCTATAGCCAGGCTGGGCCCCAGCCCTTAGAACAGTTTTTTGTTCTTTTGTTTTTAACTGAGCCTGGAGATTGGACCCAGGTTCACTATCTCCCGGGGTGAGCCCTCTGTGAATACTTTTTAAGCTGACTAGCATGCTCCTGAGATGGAAGGCATCTTCCATCCTCGCTGCCCTCGGGCCTTCTCAGCGCAGACACGCGCCCTGGCCCACTCTCAGTGTTACCCACATCAGTGTTTGCTTTTATGTGAGTGGCTGACTCCTCCATGGCAGCCTGAATCCTCCACAGTAGCACCTGGAGTTGCCTTTGGAGATTTCCAAGGAAGGAGGGAAGGCAAAGCAGCAGAGGCTGGCACAACCCAAGCCTTTGAAGTGGTCAGGATGCCATCCTCTGCCCCTCGGAAGGAGCAGTCTCCCCATCTCCCCACTCTCACCCCAGCTTCAGCCTAGGAAACCCAGCACCCTCAGATGTCCAGCCTGCGGCCATGTGGCTCAGGCAGAGGGCAGTTTAAAGCACAAAACCACTCGGTGAAGACACAATATCTGGGACAATCTCGTGCCACTTGGCATGGTAGAGCCGCAGGCAGGCAGCTTCTGGGAAGCCAGGGAATGTGGTGTCTCTTTGTCCTGCTCTCTCCCATCCACAGAGCCTGCCCCAGCTTTGGGGCATCCCCTGATGAAGTCTGGGCTAGGTGCAGGCACAGTCTCCTTGGTGGTTCACACCCCACCTAGGCCCCGTGTTTTTGCCATCATGTTGTGTGGACATGGCCTGCCCCGCGGGAGCAGCGGTGCATTCCCAACGCATGGCCTGAGCCTGTGGCGTCTGTCCCTTTGCCATCCCAAACAGCATCCCGCTTGCTGCTCTCTTCCTGTGAACCAGCCCCCTGGTCCAGGCTCAGAAGCCAGGGCTTGGCTACTGCCCCCCTCAGGCCTTCCCGGGCCTGGCCCTCCTCTTCTGGCTCCCAGATCTTTCAGTGCCCTTTTGTTCTGCAGGGAAAGTTCCGTTTCTTCTCTGGCATCTTTACTCTGTCCCTACCCCTCATGCTCGGCACTCAAATGAGCCCTCAACCCACGCCACAATAGTCCTTTGAACCTGTGTCCCTAGGATCTTGCAAGAATGTGAAGGTGGGGACGATACTACCGCAAGAAAAGCCGAAGGTCATAGAAGACCCCTGAAGTGGCTTGGGCCCTGCCCTCCCCACCAGCTCTTTTCTATCTATCCCCACCCACCCCACCCCTGCCATAGCTGCAGGGTTTTATTTGGCTCATGCACTCCTCTACATGTGACTAGCACAAGGTGTATATATGTTTTGTACCTCTGCCAATGACTGTACATAGTGTATGAAAGTTATTTAAGCCTCATGCTGTATATTTCTGTTCCTAGATTGGATGTGTGTGTTCTAAGAAGTTGTCATAAATAAAACCCGAATTGCCCTTGTCTGTGGAGGTATGGCACCTGAGGGCTGCTGACCTTTGGCTGGTGACCCTCCTTGGGGTGGGA
This sequence comes from Tamandua tetradactyla, assembly GCF_023851605.1. NCBI lineage: Eukaryota > Metazoa > Chordata > Mammalia > Pilosa > Myrmecophagidae > Tamandua > Tamandua tetradactyla. The sequence continues at coordinate 58,060,550 of NC_135330.1, read as the reverse complement.
GGTGGGTGGCGGCTGGGTGAGGCAGGCCTTGGGGCTGGACTCAGCCTGTTGAGAACTTCCTGGACTGTGAATCTGGGGCTTACCCAAACACGAAGGAGGGTTTTGAGAGTGGTGAGTTCTCCAGACTTCATGTTTTACCTGCTGGGACAGGTACAGCAGCTAGAAAGGAGGGCATTAGCATTTACTGAGCAGTTACTGTTTCTCGCATTTTTTCAATGCATTTTCACTATCCTGTGTGACAGGTGGAGGCATTCCCATTTTATGAAGTGAGAGGAGTCTCAAAGAGGGCAACTTGCCCAGGATCACAGCTAGTCAGGACAGAGGCAGGATTTGAACCCAGACCCACCCAGCCACAGCTCCCACCTTCTCCGGAGCCTGGAATAGGCTGTAGATCATGTGTTCCAGTTGCGTCTCCTTCCCTCGCCCCTCGTGAAGGGGATGTTAATACGGAAAACAGCTCTACCTTGGTCTTGATTGTTTTGTTCTAGAGCAGTGCTCTTCAGTCTTTTAAATTCCATATTCCCTTTTCCCATATTCCATATCACCACCTCCAGGAGAGTCTGGCCCAAACCCTGCAGAGAGAGGCCCCTAAGGGAGAATCTGCACCTTCATCACCAGCCAAGACCATTTTGTAAAGCTTTGGTTTGTTTTGCTTTTTTTTTTTTGTATTATGAAAACAATAGGGTCTCTCTTTGCTTTGTTTTCCAAACATAAGACAAGTTGCTTTGTCAGGTTACCAGGTCCCTGCTGCTTATCTAGACCCAAGACTTGACCTAATCCAAGTAGTGAGTTCCTGGAGTTTGTAGGAGGCAGAACCCTTCGTGGGTTGGCAGGAAGGCTTCTGGAGGGAGGTTTCCTCCCAAGAGGCGTCTGGTCCTCAAACAGAGGGGTCTTGGAGATTGAGAGGGGCCCCTGAGCCACTGAGGAGGACACATTGCAGAGTTGCTTTACTCTACCCGTCCGACAGCAGAGCGACTGTCCTGGGAAGCAGGTGGCTTATTGAGGGCAGTTGTTTTTGGCTGACTGACCAAGCCTCGCCCTGCGCCACCCTAACCCGCCCCACCCCTTGCCCGGTCTCACCCACCCTCGCTTCCCACAGAGCCCCCGCTGACTGCGTTGCAGGAAGTGACCACTGGGCAGGGCCAGCACAGACCAGGAGGAGCTTGTGGGTGAAACCAGGAGGCCCGCCCTGGAGCAGTTTCCAGCACTGCATTCCTTCCCCCCTACCCTCCCCCCCCACCAGCAGCTGCACCCGCCTCCTCCCCACCTGAGGGTTTGCAGCAAAGGTAGTTTATCCAAACATATGTCTCCGGGCGTCTTGAGGGGGCGCAGGTGCTCAGAATCAGTGCTCCTAGGGAGCAGGGGTTAGCAGGAAGGCTGGGTTAGGTAACATTGATTTTTATGGTTTGAATGTGGAGTGTTATTGTTGTTGTTTTACAGAGTATGAGATAAATATCTGCTTATTATAGACAAATTGGGAAATAAAGTGTCAAGAAGAAAAATCCCATTTAGGGTAGAAGCTCTAGGGCAGATTTTCCCAGACCCAAAGAAATGGTACTTCTCACAATGTGATGAGAGTCATTCATTGTCAGAGCTGGGCGGCACCTTACAAAGAAAGCTTTTCTAACCAGCTCAGTGTAAAGGTGAAGGGAACCAAGGATCAGAGAAGTCAAAGAGTTGGCCAAGGTCATAGGGGCAGAGATGGTCCTAGAATCCATTACCTCCCCTCTCAGGTCTTCTCCCATAGTGACCGTAATTTGACCAAGGGAAAGGGGCTGATTTGTGGGGCCTCCAGAAGTGGTCATATACCAAAGCACATGACAGGCAAATAGGTTTTTTTTTTTTGCATAAGGCCGGCACCGGGAATCGAACCTGGGTCTCAGGCATGGCAGGTGAGAACTCTGTCACTGAGCACTATGACCTGCCCTGAATAGGTTTTTAATAAGTACAATTTTTGTCATTGTTTGTGGCAAAGTGAGATCACCTTTTGGGGGGCAAGGGGCATGACAGGAGCATGCTCCTGAGTCTTGGGATAATCCTCATTCACCTCCATCTATTCAAGGTTCGGCTAAAACAGGTCCAGTGACAGCAGGTAGCAGCTGATATGGGACCCAGAGGACAGGAAGGGGAAGTGGGTGAGAAAGGCCTTCTAGCCACTCCAGAGATCAGCGGGGGCTTTAATTCTGCCTTTGTGGTTTGTTTTCAAGCATGACCAAGTGACTCCAGCTGCGATAATGCTGCAAGGTGCAAAGCCACCACAGAGGGGTACACGTGGGAGGCTTGGGAGCAGGCAACTGAGGCAGGCACTGCAGGGTGAGAGCTGGTACGAGCTCCCTGTGACCAGAGTTCCATCCAATTCAGACCATGGTTGCTCACGGCGGAATCTACTTTTTTAGGATGGCTGTTTAGGACAGTGGTTAGGATATTTAGGACAGTGTCCCGCCCCCTGAGCTTTGCCTAGGTTGGCTGACCAGAGGTCATAGGAGATCCCCTAGCTGGGGAAGGACCAGGGGTTGGTGGCAGTGAGAGCAGCCAATGACCCTACGTAGACCCAGAGAATGGCTCTGACGGCTCTCTCGGTCACAAGGACCAGGGAATTCCAACAGGAGCAGTGTGAACTGGTGGGCACTGACACAGTTCATCTCTCAGCATCTGGGAGAAAACATCCAGTTTCTTGGAGGAGCAGCAGTTGAGCTTCTGGTGAATTCATGTTGTCACTTGAGTTATGTCTTGGGCTACACTAAGTGGCAGCCACAGTGGCATTTCTACAGAGCAGCTCTGGTCCTGACTGTGTCATATCCAGGCTCTCTGATCTTCTGGGATAGGTTGTGAGTCCCCTAATAACCTTTAATAAATCATTTTGCTGCTTAAACTAACCAGAGTGGACTCTGTTGTTTACCACCAAGGACCATGCCCAGTGTGGTCAGATGCTAGATGATTTTGCATGTTGCAATGTTACTTAAAAGTTCAAGTTGATGCTGAAAATAATCTGCATGCTCTGACCTCAGACTCCTTGGCTGGGTGGAAGGGGCGTGTGGAGGGCCAGTGCATGGAGAGGCCAGTCTGAAGCCAGACATCTGCCACAGAGAAGAAGGCACAAAAGGGATGGTTCTGCCCCACATGGCCAATCAGGAATTGACTCAACTGGAAAAAGAAGGAAACACCCAATTCCATGAAAGCTCCTGCTTTCTCCTTTTATTAAAAAGGTTTCCTAGGGTGGGGCTCAGGAGCCCAATTGTCACAGTCTCGTCAGCTCAGGCAGGGTCCCAAGGATACAGGCTCAGAAGTAGTGCTTTTTCAGCCTCCTCCTGCAGAAGCAGGTCGAGAAGCTGACTGGCAGGTTCTCCTTGGCTTCCAGAACATAGGAGATCTGCGTGGCCAGGCAGCTGATCATGGGGTCGGGGTCTTTGCACATGTACTTTAGGGCTGTAACACAGACACGGCTATGGCACTTGGCGCAGAGTAAGGCTGCTGGCTGGGCAGAAGGTTCTGGGCTCTGGGACGCTGGTCAGGATGACCATGGGGAAAGGTACATGACCATGGGGCAGAGATTGGCAGCTTTAAAATTTAAGGAAGCGTTTTTTCTGGTAGTCCACGTTGCTCTGTACAGTCAAGACCACACACCTGCCACAGGCTCAGGGAGACCCAAGGCTGGGCTGGTCCTCGAGCTACATCCATTTGCCAATACTTTCAGTCATCTCTTCCCTTCCCCTCCCTGGCTCTACCCTCCTCTTTCCCATAGGATGGCATGAGTGAAGTCCTTCAACTTCAGAAAAGAGCCACAGCCAGGGATTCTACCAACACGTGGGAAACCAACAGCCTCCAAAAAATGCCAGGAATGTAACATGACAGAGGCAAGACGAGGAGAAGGGAGGAGAATGTGGGGGGAGGATGTGTCTAAAATGGATGAGTGGAGAATGCCTGGATTTACAACACAGGCAGCCAGGTGGACTCCAGGAGGGAGTTGCTCAACTAAGGAAAATCGATGTCCCTCATATGAAAAATCCAAAGAACTGTTCTGGCTCTTGAAAGGCCTTGGGACCGATGAGCAGGGGGGTGGATGAGTGAGCACAGGGGGCAGGAGGGCTCTGACTGACCCCCCCAAAGCCTTGAAGATCAGCCTCCCTCTTCATGCCCTTTAGATGATCATTTTGGTGAGCATATCTGCCCATTTTTTCCTTGCTTTTGAGTCTTCCCCACCAACACCAAGACCTCTGAAAGATGTGAGGAGTGCATGAGAGGGCAGCTGCTCACCTGTATGTGCCTCTTCAATGTCACTGGGATCGTCCACATCTAGGACCTGAATAATCTGGCCTGTGGAGACACACCGAAGTCCCTCAGTGGCCTGCACAAAGGGCCAGTGGGGCACTGGCTGCACTCCCATCCCTTCCTCCAAACACTCACCATCCCCTTCCTTTGCCTGTCTTGCCCTCCCCACACCTGGCTTTGCCTCCCATCCTCAGGTCTGGGCTTTCCCCTTGAAGTCTAAATCATTTCTCCTGCTGCTGTGAAGGGACCTAAGCAAAGTGGACTGGCTGAAGGAGAGGATACCCCTCTGTTCCAAAGAGACCTTTCCCTAGAGTGATGCAGGATGGTCCCCACCAGTCTCTGTGTTTCCCCAAAGGACAGCACCCAAACGTCTTGTGCCCAGTCCTTCAGGAGCCCTGGCTCTGGCTGGCAGCCTAGTCTCCTAGGTCCTTTCTAGGGTATGAACGTTGTGCAGGCCAACCTGGGAGCTTCCTACAGGGGAGAAAAGTAGGTGGAGACTGTCCCCCACCCATCCACCAAAGTAATCACCATGGGCCTGCTGCATCCAAATGTGACAGCTCCCCAGCTTAGGACAAGGACACAGTGGCTCCAAAGCAAAGGGAAGGCCGTACCTGCAAACCACACTGCTACCTGGCGAATGGGGGCCTGTGAACTCTTGAAGAGCCCCATAGACTGTTTCAGAAACCAGAGAGCTTTGTTTGTTTCCTGCTCCAGCTGTAAGAAGTATTGGATTATGGAAGGGGCCAATTGCCAGTTCATCTGTCCCCTCAGATAATCTGGAGACTAGACTGGAGCCATCTCCTCCATGCAAAAATGTGTCAAGACATTCGAAGTCTCTAATCCTCTTCCACCCCAGCTCCTGAAATCTTATTTCCTCCACAGAGCCTTTCTGGATCGACTCAGCCACAGTGATCACTCTCTCTGGCCTTGACCCAGTTGAGAACTCCCACAGATTTGCCCCAATCTTTGGCTCACACATCTTTTTCTCCTACTTCAAACAGTAGAGATGTGAGCACCTTATTGCTAATTTACATCTTGACTTAAAATCTTCAATCTCTGCTCTAGGCTGCAAAAGAATCAGCCAGGTCTATAACATTATGTTTAAATAGTTCCTCGCAGTGCCACATGTAATTAAGTGTTTTAATACCTTCCTTCACCACCCAGGGAATGCATCTACTTCTGTGTCTTTCTGAAGGCTCAGAGGATGATGTGTCCTTCCTTTTGCAAAGCTCCACAACGTAAATCTCATTTTATGCATTTACTTTCTAGCTACTATTCCACTCTCTTTCACTCTGCAGTGTAAATTCTTAAAAGAGAAGGCCTCACCAGTGGTTTTCAAGCTTTTTTGGCAACAGAATCTTTTCTTCAAATACAAGTCCTAGCTGAATACCCAATACCCAAACCAACAGAAGTGAGGCTTCTCAGGTTGCAGGTAGTGGTGAGGCTGACCCCAGCCCACCTCCTCATTTCCCCCATCTTTCAAAATTAGCCTGAGGAATGCTTGTGTTCTTACAGAATGGTCTCCTTCTTCCATCATTCCACTGACTCTGATCTGGGGAAGGTCACCAGTGGTTTCTGTAATCCAAACCCAATGGGTAATTTCAGTCTTATCTTCCTGGGCTCATACTATGGTCACACTTGGACCACTCAAGCTTCTTGAAACCATGACCTTCCTAGGTGACCGTGACCCTACACTCTCCTTGCTCACCTTCCACTTCTTCTTCTGACTTTCTTTTCTAGTCTCTTGGAACAGACATTTCCCAGTCTGGACTCATACATTTCTCTCTCCACGTGATTCCTTTAGATGAGCATGTCCATTCTACTATGTGCTTGGTGTTCACAAGCCCGCATCTCTAGCACAGCCCTGTTCTCTAAGATATCTTCCCACTGGATAGATCCACTTGGAATTCCCACAAACTTTACAAATTTGACACATAGCAAAATTGAGTCACTATACCCACCCCCACCCCCCACACCAGCTCCTCTGTTCTGTATTCCGGACTTTAGTACACGATACCAATGCCCATCCACGTGGGGAATGAAGACTGGCTCTTCCCACCCTTGTCTCTGCCTCCATGACTTTGTCATCTCTCCCTGAGCCCTCTCAAGAGCAGGCTCCATTCCTGTCCCTGCGAATTTGCCCTCTGATCAGCAGCCAAGGTGATGTCTGAAATGCACAGCTATCTAGCCACGTTATCCCCTTGCTTAAAACACTTCAGTGGTTTCCGCTGCCTAAAGCATCGAGTCTTGCTCCTGACTGTGACCAAAGCTTCCCTCTCACCCCGGGGCCCAGCCTCTCACTTCCAGCCCTGTGCTTTCGTGTGGAGGCTGAGCATGGGCAGTCCATGAGCCAAAACCAGCCTGCAGGGTTTTTAGTTTGGTTCACACAAAATGTTTTAAAAATTGCAAAATTTTTTGCCAATATAAATGTGGGGAATTTCACCTAAAATCAGGATTTCCTGTTTCTCTTAAAAAGTTGGAGGATTTAGCAACACTGAGCCCACTTTCTCTTGTAGAAACAATCAGTTGACTCAGCCAAGGGCTGTATTGTCGCCAGGGAGAGTTATCTTGACAAAGATGATGAGAAGTGGTGTACCACTTTCAAATGCCTTGTTGCATATTTGTTTCAATCAAAAACCTGTTTATACTGATCTGTGCCTAGACCTTGGCTATGTTTTGTTTTGTTTTGTTTAAATGTATGAGCATCGAGTACTTATGCGCAGTTTAAATACCCGGAATTTTCTAGGAATGCATGTCCCAAATAAATCAAAGGAAGACTGTACTTCGTTTGGTACAGAATTCCATCAAAATTTTTTCATCACTTTGAAAGTCACATCACCAACAGCAACCCTCCCTGTGGTATTTGAGTCCCCAGCACAGCATTCTTGTATCTCTTTGAATTTGGAATAGACCCATACGCAGTGATTTCATGTAGAGGGTTAAGGAGCCAACTACTTCATGATGAATAACTGGCCCCAAGTATTTACATAAATTAATTACCTGTATTTACCCAGATTTTATTATGAATTGTTTTCCTTCCATTTCTCTTTTTTATTAGAGTTGGGACATTATATTATTTGTTTTGGAAATATGGTAGGTAAATTATATTTTCCATGAATTTCATTTTAGGATAGTAAAGGGGTGTTCTAAAATACATACTGCAGCAAGGGTGCATTGGATCTCAGAGACTGAAAATCACTGCCTTAGATAGATTGCAGGGTCTTCAGTTCTCCCCAGAGCCCATCCCAGTCTGCTTTCCTGATTAATGCTCTCTGTAGTACCTTGTAGGCATTTGAGTTTTCTGCTCTTGATTCCAAGTCACTTATTGTTCGCCACACAGCAGGCTGTTGTGACCTTATTTTTTATGGTAGTTTGTGAGGATCAAATTATGTAAGAGGATATGTTCTAAGTCTCTGGGCCACAGAGTGAAAGCTTTGCTCTCCACCCCTGTGTAGTTATCACTTCAGCCTAGACTCCTAGTCCCTTCTCTCTGCGTTCCATCAAATGACACCACCTCCAGGAAGCCTTCCAACAACTCCCAGATGGACTTGAGCACCCCTCTATTTTACTTCAAAGTAGATTTCTCTCATTTAGCCCTTTCCAAGGGATTCTGCAATTGCCTACTTGCGTGCCTAGCTAGACAGTAAGTCATGGGAGGGCAGGAACCATATCTGTGCACTGGGCACAAAGCAGATGCTCAGTGAATATCTGATTGTCGAACTGTTGTTGCTTCAATCCCCAAAAGCTGCAGAAAAATGACTCAGAATGCTGGGTCCCCTGCCCTCCCTCGAGCAGGAGCAAAACGGGAAACTGCTGGCCTACCAGGGCACTGAGGATGGTCCATTCATCTTTCTCAGCAAATATCCCTTTGAGCCTCGACCAGCCCAGTATGTTGGCAGTGTGGCAGAGGGCAGACCGGCAGCTCTGGAGAGAAAGGAAGGCTCAGCACGAGGAGTTACGGGAGTGGGCTGGGGAGAAACACAGAGGGGCACAAAGAAGGGAGGTAAGCAACAATGAGTTCAGACTCGGTAGGATGGGGGAGTCCAGTGAATCAAGAGAGACCTGGAGGTGAGGAGTGGGCAGTTTGGTGCTACCTAATGAGAAGCTAAAAATTACAGCTGTGGTGATCTCGATAGTTTCTGTGGCACCACACAGAGACCCAGAACAATGAAAGTGTGCCCCCCATAGCCTTATCTACCACCTCCCACCATGGTCTCCCATCCCTGCAAAAACAGGCTCTTTGAAAACAAATTTCACCAAAGTCTTGTTCCCCTAACTGGGATCATCACTATTCTAAATAGGGCTCTATCAGGAATATCACCACTGAGTTCACTGCGTGGGACTCCACCACATGAAGAGAGTCTCTCCGTTCAACTGCCTGTTCAGCAGTGTCCTTAAACATTCCCATAAAGGGCCTCAGGAAGGGCAAAGAAGCTAGTTCAGCGAACTGACTGGGTGCCTGTTGCAAACCGAGTCAGCCAGTTTGCAGGTCTGACTTCTCTCAGCTGCAGTTCACATTCCTGAGGCCCCTAAACCCAGAGCTGGACCCATCCAACCCCGGAACATGGGCCAGTTCTAGGCCCTCTTGCTTCTGCCTCTAACTGCAGGTCCCCTGCCCAGGGAGCCCCTGTCTCTGTTCAAGGGAATACGCAAAGAGCAGCTTGGACAGAAGGCCACTGAAGCCAAGCGCAGAGAATCAGAGAGAGGCCAGACCACAGGGCTTGGACTCACTCCTCAAGGTTTTCACACCCATAATATTCCACCGTGCTTTGGTGGCAATTGAATGGAGCTTGAGAAAAAGAGTTTAAGGAAAACCTGGTGCAGGCATCTGGTCATCTGCAGTGACTTAGGGAAACTCTCCAGGGCTAGAGAATATAGGTGGCTCCTTCATCTTCCAATCCCCTGCCACGGCCCCCTCCAAAGGGCCGAACCTTGCACTGTTAGCATTTTCCTCCCAGGAGAACTGGGGGCGAAAGCCCAGGCGCCAGCTGGGCTCTCACCTGAGCCACGTTGACACTCTCATCCTTCAGGTGGAACACGAGGAGGACTAGCAGGTTGAGGACCTGGTGCTCCAAGGGGAAGACAAGACCCCTCCTCTTTACCTTGGACAGGATTCTCTCATAGGTCTCAAAGGCTGTGGAGCGCAGGTGCTCTGACTCCTGGGCGAGAAGACACACACACACAGACACACACACGCACGTTGGGGAGATGCCTGCGTCTCTGTGTACCCAGTCACCCATCATGGTGGACTGAGTTACATACCCCCCGAGGAAAGACATGTCCTTATCTTAATCCATGTGCGTATGGGTGTGAACTTATTGGTAAACAGGATATTTTGAACATTTATTGGCTATTATTGGTTAACTGAATAAGGATAGGTTTTAATTCATATTACCAGAGGCCTTATAAAGAGAAGAAACTGGGAGCCAGAAGTCAGAGAAAACCAGAAGGAGGAACCAGAAGCCAGAAGCCAGCAGGAACCAGAGGAGCAGACACAAGGAGAGAGATCGCCATGTGACCCGGGGGAGAGGTGCGAGCCGAGCAACCCCAAGGATCCTGGCAAGTCAGCCCCACAACGCCACCGGCAGCCTTCAGGGAGAAAGCATGGCCATGTCAGCACCTTGGCTTTGGACTTCTTGCCTCTGAAGTCGTGAACTAATAAATGCTTGTTGTTGAAGCCAACCCATCTCGTGACACTTGTAGTGGCAGCTCTGGCAAACCAAGACAGCCAGGGACAGGTGGCCCCAGGCTCCACCCCACCAACGGCGTGCTCCCACGCACACTTGCTCCCCTGAGCTCCACCAATGCCCTTTGATTCCACAGACCATGACCCTCCTCTGCTGCTGTCATCTCTTCCCTCACTCTATTTCACCCCTTTTGCAGTCATTGTGAAAGAGGACAAAAACAATCAGTTCCATGGCAGAGTGGGATCATATTCAAGCTACATGGGCCTTTTGAGATAATTCTCCCCAACTTCCTTATTCTACAGAGCCCTAGAGAAGGAAAGTGACCCCTCAGGGGACTTCACCTCATCAAAGAAGGGCCTCAGCATGAAAGCGAGCTGAATAAAGAAGGAGGACGAGTGCTGCCACGTGAGATGCTCAATGAGACACTTCAGCACCAGGAAGGTCTCCATCACAATGTCAGTGTCCGTGGAGTAGCAGCAGTTCAGCACGTAGGGCTGGAGGATGTGGAATTGTCTCACCTGCAGAGTGATAGCTGCTCAGGAAAGGAGAAGTTGGTAGAACAATGTTCCAGTTCAATCCAGCCCCACAGATGAGAGCCAGGGCACACACACTCTACCATTTCTTCATCCCAAAACTGGAATGGTTCAGTAAATAGGTGGCAGCCAGAGTGAGCAGCCCAGGAGGACATTTGGGCAAGTACCTGCTGTCCTTCTCCACAGGAAGAAGGAGGAAACAGAGATACACCCTCCACCCCTCCACTACACCCATATGTTCCCATCTCCATTGCCTTCATCATCACTGGTGATAAAATGAGTCATCAGGAGATGTGAATAGTCTGGGGTCTTGGAATTGGCTCAGCCCATTCTCTGAAATTACCCATGGTAGGACCTCCCAGGGGACCTTTCCTTGGAGGGAAAGAGCCTTAGTGGCTCAAGCCCTTGACTCTTGTCCCAAGTGAACTGGCCTCATGAGGATTTGCTCTGTCTCATATCAAGAGTGTGTTCCACCCCATTGATAACTGGATACACTAGCCCACCAGATCTGTCAATTCCTTTCTCAGGTGAAAATGTCTTCTAAGAGTATGCCATTGCCCCTGCCCCATTTCACCATGTTTCCATGCTTTGCGAAGATCACTGCCACCTGCAGCAATAGCTTCACCATGGCGGGCTCCTCACAGTGGAACCATTTTGCCAGAACGCGGGTGGCGACTTCATCCACTATGGTTGCCACTTCTGGGAACCGGAACAGCTACCAAAAAGAGACAGCTGAGAATGACTGAAAACCGTGGGCAAGGAGAAAAACATCCTCAATGACTCTCAGAATCTAGATTCCTTCTTATTAGTAAGTAAATATTCTTAAGGATTTGGAAGATTTAGAGAGGTTAAAACTTGGCTACATACAGGGTAAATTCATGCCCTATCATTCTAGAAGCCATTCATTCATTAGGCATCTTCGATAGGGAGAGCTGTAAGGGAGAAAAGTAGGAATGTGTTCTGCCCTCAAGGAACTTATGGTTGTTGGGAAGGAAGACCCACGCGTGGATATCCCCGGTGAACATTTCAAGGCAATAAAAATGCTGTCCAAGTTTAAAACAAGGAAAAATAATAATATTGCAAATAGGTGATAATTAATCCAGAAAAGTTTATGAAAGAGGTGTAACTTGAAGAGTAGGAAGAACTTTCATGAGTAGATCAGAGGGCAGTGTAAGTGTATGTGTGTGCATGTGTGCATATTTAATGGGGAGGGGGGTGTACAGCAAAACAAAGATAAAATGTAAGAATGAGTATAATTTAATTGAGAGAGGGGCAATAAGGATGCTGACCCAACTTGAGAGGAGGATCATATTGGTGAGAATGTTGGCCATTGGAGATGCATTGGGTGTAACAGATGGTCCTAGGGGGAGGGACGGCAAGGACATAGGTTATCTTTTCAAGTTGCTCCAGGCACAAGTAATGGGGCCCTGGGCTAGGACAGGGCAGTGGGAATGGAAAGAGATGACTGTGAGGAACATTGCAAAGGATGTGTCAGTCAGACTTACTGACTTTTTTTGGAAAAAGGAAAGGAGAAAAAAGAAGTTAAAAAAAGCTCCCTAGAATAAGATTTTTACAAATGGAGAAGAAAGGGGCTTGGGGCGGGTGGGTGGAGGGATCTTTGACTGGTAGCCAGCCAGAGCCACTCAATTTACTTATTAGCTGAGCAAGTTTCTTAACTTCTCTGAGCCTCAGTTTCATCCTCTACAAAATAGAGCTAATAACACTATTCTCAAAGATATGGTGAGAATTAAAATAATGAGCTTTCCTATTCCTTGAGTAGCCTGAAGAAAGGCACACAGCCCTTTCTGTTTTGAATATTTCCACTTGTGATCACACAGAGAAATGGATGAGTATCACAAAACAACAGACAGGGACGCTATGAAGGTCTACGAAATAGCAGAAAGTTTTTACACAGCCATGGCCTCTTGTTGACTGTTCTTGACTCACTTTCTCAACTGGCACCTGAAACTCCATCAGTTCTCCACTTAAAAAGCAATTGGCTTTTCCTTTTGCTGCTGAGAGTAGGATTCATCCTTCTCCCTGCTTGGGTGCCCATCCACACCTTCTCCCAGGCATCCTGACCCCTCTCTTTCCCCTTCTCAGACCGAAACTCCAGTAAGCATGGCAGATGAGTGACAAATGAGTGAATGTCCTTCCAGGCGACTGCTTGTTTCAGTTGGATATTGTGCATTTCGGGGAACCTGTAGACCAGTGGTTCTCAATCTTAGCTGTATTTCTAGAATATAGCTTTAAAATTGAGAGTTTTTAGAACAACCGATCCTTAAACCCCCTCCCAGAACCAATTTAAATGGAATATTTGGGCAAAGAGAGAGGACAATTAGCATCAGTACTTTAAAAAGCTCCTCAGGGGATATGAATGTGCAGCCAGAGTTCAGAACTTCTGCTCTGAAGAGAATGACACCATTCCCTGGTGGCCCCCTGCCCCTCCCAGGCTTGTATCTTGTATACTTTCTCAAAGCTGGGTCAAGGACTATGATGACCACTGGCATACTTTTAAAAAATGGAGACGTCTGGGCCTCATCTCAGACCCAGTGAATCAAACTCTCTGGGGACAGGGCCCAAGAATCTGCATTTTAAATAGCTTCCTGGTGATTATAATGTGCATTAATGCTTGAGGCCCACTGTGCTACTGTATTCTTTCTCATTCAGGATTCTGCATCCTACATGCCCATGTTTCCACATCCTTAGCAGGGGTTCTGCCATCACAGGTTCACCTCCATGCATGCCTCTATGGGTCATCCCATTCCACCATGTCCATATTAGCACATAGTACTGAGAACCTACCAACAAGACAGCAGGGGCCTGTAGCCAACATAAGGACACACTATGACAAACTAAAATAGCGTCTGTTTAGATGCTAGTATTAGTATCATTTATCTTCTGTCTCTGTGGTTATATACAAAGGTAATCCATCTTCTTCTAAAAAAAAATTAAATGACTTGAATTTTTAAAGGAAACTAAAGCTGTGATGATGAGAAACTCTGAAACTCTCCTGAACCCTGCTGGTAGAAGTATAAATTGGTGCAACTTTACTAGAAAGCGATTTGGCCCTATTATCAAAAGTTAAGGGGTGCACGGGTGGTTCAGTGGTAGAACCCTCACCTTCCATGTGGGAGATTTGGGTTCGATTCCCAGACTATGCACCCCACACCCCACCCCCAAAAAAGTTAAGGAGACATTCATACTTTCTGAACCAATAATTCCACTTATTCTATTCAATATTTAAGGAAATAATCTGGAATCTGGACAGACACTTGTGCAGAGATGTTCATTACAGCACAATTTAAAATAGTATAAACTGAAATGAAATGTTCAATAAATTATTGTATAGCTCTGTGATGAACTGTTACATCACCATTAAAAATTATGTTCATAAAAACATGTAATGACATGGGAAGACATTTAAATGGAGTAAGATACAGAGTATTAGTAGAGAATTACCTCAACTGTAACACACATACACACCCCTCATATAGGTAAAAACCTGACAGTAGTTTCCTCTGGTTATTGTGATTATTATTGGTTCTGCCATTTTTTTCTTTATTTTTTTTCATATTTTCTAAATTTGCTCATTGTCTTTTGTCAAGTAGCTAAATTATGCTGAATCAATGAGCATCACTGAGCAAAGGTTAATTTAAGGTAGCTAATCAAGGTTGAGGAGGCTGAAAGAAAGAGACATTGTTCCAAAGTGCTAGGGTAGAGTCAAACTTCCTTGAAACTCAGGGAAGAATTCAAAGCTTGTGCTCATGATAACCTAATAAAATGTCTTCACCGATGTCCTCCAATCCTTCTGTAAGGCAGGACAGAAACCAAGACTGCCCCCTTCTCCCCAGTAGCCTTCCCTGGAGGTGTCTGTGGGGCATAGCTGCCTTCCAGAAGGACCACCCTCACATGCACTCCTCCTCTCACCAAGAACCACTGACCTCAGTCACGAATGTGAGGGCTGTTAAGTGATGTGTGAACTCCAGGTCATGGAGTGCCTTGATGATGAGGCGGCAGATGGGGCTGTTGTGCCAACACTTCCTGGTGACCATGGCCCTGTCAAGGAAAGCACCACGCTCAAGTTCAGGTCTGGGCTGCAGGAGAGGGCCATCAGGATGGGAGGCCCTTGGACTGGGAGGGCAGGTACAAGCTTACCTGGCCAGCAGGGTGACTCCCTCATAGTGTCTTTCGGGATCGATGAGTAGCTCCCAGGTACCAAGGCTATGAATGTAAGACACATATTCCCCATACCCAGAATTCCACATCAAGGTCTTCAGTGCCTCTACAGTAGAACTGGGGAAATGGCAGAAGGCAGAGTATAAACCATCGCCATCTTGCTCCCCTCTCTTGCCTGCCGCCTGCCCAACCACCCAAACTTCTCTTAGAATCATTAACTTCTGGTAATGGAATAGCCCTTTGAGACCCAAGCTAACATTTTGCAAACAAATCAACTCAGGCCTAGAGAGACATGGCACCTCCAAGGAGAGAGCTGCAGGGCAAGGAAGGAATTAGTTCTCTGAACTCATGGTCCATTGTTTTATCTACTGTACTCATTTCACTTTGGTAAGAATCTTTGCAACAGCCTAGTAAGCCAGATTGAAGAAAATGGTATTTTTCTGAAAGATCCAAGAAAGCATCTTGAAATGATGTAAGGGGAATGCACTCAGTGCTCTAATGGGAGGGGGCGGGAGGGTGTTCTGGCACAGCAGGCTGGGACCACAGACTCGGGTGCTATGCTGATGGACCCTGAAGCACTGTTGCTAACAATTCCTGCTCAGGGGCCAAAGGTACCTCACAGGGTCCACCCATTCAGCTATGTGCTTTTCATCCTGGACAACTTCATATCTCCCTTCAAGCACAAGAAAGGAGACCTGGAACAGCAGGCTCATAAACAGGGAGGGGAAGAAGGTCTGCACCTCGAAGCGCCGACTTGGTTCCAGCAATAGCTCATGGATGGCCCTGGTGGCCTTGGGGTGAGAAGGACAGCGGGAGCATTATCGTCTTCATCTTCAACTCCTGGGCCCTGTCACTAGAAAACTTCTTCCCACACTAGTCACCATGACTGGCTCCCTTAGTGAAACCCATGCTGCTAGGGCAAGATCAACTTAGTATGAGCCATGAAATATTTCTACAATCTTTTTATTTAAAAGGGTTCTTATCATTGTGGTAGTTGTTCTATTCTTGCACAAAATTTGAGAACTAGTGAGGTGTTGGGGCTGTTGCTCCTACTTAAGATCCCCCAGTGAGAACCAGAATCCAGTTCTCCTGTTTCCCTTACAAGGCAGAGTCAACTGGAAACCCGCCCTCCTGCCCTGCCCCAGGACTCTATCATTAGACTGTTCAACCAAACACTGATATCTGAAAAATATCAGGACATCAGGATATCAGGACAGCCTATGACAGGGCACCAGGAGACCCTCTTCCCAGAACCACGCCCCCCTCCACTGGCCCCTTCCATACAATCAGTGGAGAGATCTCTGTTCTTTGGCTAGACTTCTGGCCCCTTGGTTTCTTGTGTGGAGTCAGTCTCTGAAGCAGGTGCTCCATAATCACTTCATAGCCTTTGGGGAAGGATGCCAGGATCTCCCAGGGCTTGTGAACCCCTCTGCAGAGTCAGAAACCCACCAACAGAGTTACCCTGGCCCAGTCGCATAGGTTCCACAATGCTTTGAGAGGAAAGGGCCTTAAGCTCCTTTGCCAATCCTCCAGCTCCCCTACTTCCTTGTCTCTTTTTTCATTGTTCTCTCTCTTTTCTCTTTTTCTTTCTTTCATCCTTTGTATCACTTCTAGATTTTACTGTTTTCTGTCATATCACAGAACGGTAAATATGAAAATGTTCATTTGGCCTAGGAACCTGATACAGAAAACATCTGAGCCCAAACCGTAATGGCCAAGCTTCATTGAGTTAGACCAGCAAGAAGAGCCTGTTGGATTCCATCACTACAGCCCTTGTCCAAGCTCTTGCTACTACTACCTTGTTCCAAACCACTGCATGGTCTACCAGGCTTCCCCCTCCAGCCCATAGTACATGGTGCTATTGCATTACTCTTCCTAAAACTCAGACCTGGTTACATTCCTGCCTAATACCTTTTCATCCTTGCCCTGATGTGCTGCGATTTTCTCCTAGGTGCTATTACTTATGTCTTTCCCTTGGTCTGGAATATCTCTTCTATTCATCATTATTTGACAAAATCAGAAGAAAAGCATGTACCTGAAAATTATTTTCTAAAAATAACATAACTTGTTAGGAAAATGTGCTTAGTGTACTAAAAAGTCATGGCCTCTTTGAAATAAGAGAAGAAAACAATGAGGGAACCAAGAGGAGATAAAAAATGAAGATAAAGAGACCTACATTTCTAGGAATATGGCACCCTAGATGTTCTAGGGACAAAGGCAAAAAGTTTTGAAAGAAACCAAAGAGGAAAAAGCATTTCATCAGCAAAACAGTGACAATTAGACAGAGAGCCAGCTTCCAAACAACAACAATGGAATACCAAAGACAGTAGAATAAAACCTTCCAAGTGTTGAATGAAAATAAATGTCAACATACAATGAGTTGGAAAACAGATTTGCTTTATTTATAGAAAAAATAATTTTAGTTTGAGCATCAGCATCTCACTAAAGGAAAAGCTCCTAAAGGACAAACTTCAAGGCAGAAGGAAAATAATTTCAGAAGGAAAATCTGAGAAAGTCTATTAAATACCCCTGCAAGTCTATCAAAGAAAGAATGTTCGTATGAGCACTGTTACTAATTTAAAAAGTTGGAAATAGCTAATAACCACTGGCATTTCTATTCACTGAGAATAGGTAAGAAAAAATATGGAAGAATCACACAGCAGAATATTTAAAAACAATTAAATTTAATGAACTCCAGCTATAACAACAAAATGGATGAATCTTAGCAACATAATATTAAATGAAAATTGTCTCAGAAGATTACACACACTATGATGCCATTTTATAAAGTTTATAAAATAAAAACTAAACAACATATTGTTTAAGAATATAGACATATGGGGGGTTGGGGCCAAGATGGCGGCTTAGTAAGGTACGCGCTTCTTAGTTCCTCCTCCAGAGCAACTACTAGGTGACCAGAAACAGTGGGGACCGGACACACAGCATACCCCAGTCTGGACTGACTGGCCTGGCTGCGAGACTCTGCTGCAGTGAGCTCCCCGAGCAGCGCGCGCTTCCCTGGGCAGCAGCGGCCAGCGGCCGGCACCCCTCTCTCATGGGCGGCTTCCCGGACCAGCTATGAGTCTTGGATCAGCGAGTTCCCCAAGCCGCGGTGGCCGGCCACCGGCGCCTGGTGCCCCTCCTCCACAGGTGGCTTCCCGGAGGGAGAAGAGGGAGTTTCCGACAGTGGCAGGGACTGGGTCCAACCAAACACCAATAGTGGCATTAATAAAGGAGCCACAACATCTTTTGCTGGTGGGACCCACAGACAGACAAGCGCCACATACTGGGCAGGATAAAAAAAACAGAGCCCAGAGACTTCACAGGAAAATCTTTCAACCTGCTGGGTCTCACACTCAGGGAAATCTGATTAAATGTCCAGATGCTAGCAAAAAATAACGAATCACACCAGGAAAATTGAAGATATGGCCCAGTCAAAGGAACAAACCAATAGCTCAAATGAGATACAGGAGCAGAGACAACTAATTCTGAATATATGAACAGAAATGGAAAACCTCTTCAAAAACCAAATCAATAAATTGAGGGAGGACATGAAGAAGGCAAACGATGAACAAAAAGAAGAAATGGAAAGTCTGAAAAAACAAATCACAGAACTTATGGGAATGAAAGATACAGTAGAAGAGATAAAAAAAAAAAATGGAAACCTACAATGGTAGATTTCAAGAGACAGAGGTTAGAATTAGTGAACTGGAGGATGGAACATCTGAAATCCAAAAATAAACAAACTATAGGGAAAAGAATGGAAAAATTTGAGCAGGGGCTCAGAGAATTGAATGATAATATGAAGCGCCCAAATATACATGTTGTGGGTGTCCCAGAAGGAGAAGAGAAGGGAAAAGGAGGAGAAAAACTAATGGAAGAAATTATCACTGAAAATTTCCCAACTCTTATGAAAGACCTAAAATTACAGATCCAAGAAGTGCAGTGCACCCCAAAGAGAACAGATCCAAATAGGCGTTCTCCAAGACACTTACTAGTTAGAATGTCAGAGGTCAAA
This sequence comes from Tamandua tetradactyla, assembly GCF_023851605.1. Taxonomy (NCBI): domain Eukaryota; kingdom Metazoa; phylum Chordata; class Mammalia; order Pilosa; family Myrmecophagidae; genus Tamandua; species Tamandua tetradactyla. The sequence continues at coordinate 58,041,864 of NC_135330.1, read as the reverse complement.
GAGAAAGAGAGGATCTTGAAAGCAGCAAGAGAAAAACAATCCATCACATACAAGGGAAACCCAATAAGACTATGTGTAGATTTCTCAGCAGAAACCACAGAGACAAGAAGACAGTGAGATGATATATTTAAATTACTAAAAGAGAAAAACTATCAACCAAGACTTCTATATCCAGCAAAATTGTTCTTCAAAAATGAGGGAGAAATTAAAACATTTTCAGACAAAAAGTCACTGAGAGAATTTGTGACCAAGAGACCAGCTCTGCAAGAAATACTAAAGGGAGCACTAGAGTCAGATACAAGAAGACAGAAGAGAGAGGTATGGAGAAGAGTGTAGAAAGAAGGAAAATCAGATATGATATATATAATACAAAAGGCAAAATGGTAGAGGAAAGTATTACCCAAACAGTAATAACACTAAATGTTAATGGACTGAATTCCCCAATCAAAAGACATAGACCGGCAGAATGGATTAAAAAACAGAATCCTTCTATATGCTGTCTACAGGAAACACATCTTAGACCCAAAGATAAACATAGGTTGAAAGTGAAAGGTTGGGAAAAGATATTTCATGCCAATAACAACCAGAAAATAGCAGGAGTGGCTATACTAATATCCAACAAATTAGACTTCAAATGTAAAACAGTTAAAAGAGACAAAGAAGGATATTATCTACTATTAAAAGGAACAATTAAACAAGAAGACATAACAATCATAAATATTTATGTACCGAACCAGAATGCCCCAAAATACGTGAGGAATACACTGCAATCACTGAAAAGGGAAATAGACACATCTACCATAATAGTTGGAGACTTCAATTCGCCACTCTCATCAATGGACAGAACATCTAGACAGAGGATCAATAAAGAAACTGAGAATTTGAATATTACAATAAATGAGCTAGACTTAACAGACATTTATAGGACATTACACCCCACAACAGCAGGATACACCTTTTTCTCAAGTGCTCATGGATCATTCTCAAAGATAGATCATATGCTGGGTCACAAAGCAAGTCTCAACAAATTTAAAAAGATTGAAATCATACACAACACTTTCTCAGATCATAAAGGAATGAAGTTGGAAATCAATAATAGGCAGGGTGCCAGAAAATTCACAAATATGTGGAGGCTCAACAACACACTCTTAAAAAACCAGTGGGTCAAGGGAGAAATTAGTAAATATCTCGAGGCGAATGAAAATGAAAGCACAACATATCAAAACCTATGGGATGCAGCAAAGGCAGTGCTAAGAGGGAAATTTATTGCCCTAAATGTCTATATCAAAAAAGAAGGGCAAAAATTCTGGAATTAACTGTCCACTTGGAAGAACTGGAGAAAGAACAGCAAACTAACCCCAAAGCAAGCAAAAGGAAAGAAATAACAAAGATTAGAGCAGAAATAAATGAAATTGAGAACATGAAAACAATAGAGAAAATCAATAAGACCAGAAGTTGGTTCTATGATAAAATCAACAAGATTGATGGGCCCTTAGCAAGACTGACAAAAAGAAGAGGAGAGAGGACGCAAGTAAATAGGATCAGAAATGGAAGAGGGGACATAACCACCGACCTCACAGAAATAAAGGAGGTAATAACAGGATACTATGAACAACTTTATGCTAATAAATACAACAATGTAGATGAAATGGACAAGTTCCTAGAAAGGCATGAACAACCAACTTTGACTCAAGAAGAAATAGATGACCTCAACAAACCAATCACAAGTAAAGAAATTGAATCAGTCATTCAAAAGCTTCCCCAAAAGAAAAGTCCAGGACCAGATGGCTTCACATGTGAATTCTACCAAACATTCCAGAAAGAATTAGTACCAATCCTGCTCAAACTCTTCAAAAAAATTGAAGTGGAGGGAAAGCTACCTAATTCATTCTATGAAGCCAACATCACCCTCATACCAAAACCAGGCAAAGATATTACAAAAAAAGAAAACTACAGACCAATCCCTCTAATGAATATAGATGCAAAAATTCTCAACAAAATTCTAGCAAATTGAATCCAGCAACACATTAAAAGAATTATACATCATGACCAAGTAAGATTCATCCCAGGTATGCAAGGATGGTTCAACATAAGAAAATCAATTAATGTAATACACCATATGTGTTAGTTAGATTCAGTTGTCAACTTGGCCAGGTGAGCATACCTAGTCATGTTGCTGCAGACATAAGCCAATGGTACATGAACCTCATCTGTTGCCAATTACATCTGCAGTCAGCTAGGAGGCGTGTCTGCTGCAATGAGTGACGTTTTACTTAATTGGCTGGTGCTTAAATGAGAGAGTGCAATGTAGCACTGCTAAGTAGCTCGGCATTCCTCATCTCAGCACTCGCAGCTCAGCCCAGGCCTTTGGAGATGCAGAAAGAAGTCACCCCGGGGAAAGTTGTTGGAACCCAGGGGCCTGGAGAGAAGACCAGCAGAGACCATCCTGTGCCTTCCACGTAAGAAAGAACCTCAATGGAAAGTTAGCTGCCTTTCCTCTGAAGAACCAACAAAATAAATCCCCTTTTATTAAAAGCCAATCCGTCTCTGGTATGTTGCATTCTGGCAGCTAGCAAACTAGAACAGATTATGCAAGGATGATTCAACATAAGAAAATCAATTAATGTAATACACCATATCAACAAATCAAAGCAGAAAAATCACAGGATCATCTCAATTGATGCAGAGAAGGCATTTGACAAGATTCAACATCCTTTCCTGTTGAAAACACTTCAAAGGATAGGAAAACAAGGGAACCTCCTTAAAATGATAGAGGGAATATATGGAAAACCCACAGCTAATATCATCCTCAATGGGGAAAAATTGAAAACTTTCCCCCTAAGATCAGGAACAAGACAAGGATGTCCATTATCACCACTGTTATTCAACATCATGTTGGAGGTTCTAGCCAGAGCAATTAGACAAGAAAAAGAAATACAAGGCATCAAAATTGGAAAGGAAGAAGTAAAACTATCACTGTTTGCAGATGATATGATACTATACGTCGAAAACCTGGAAAAATCCACAGCAAAACTACTAGAGCTAACAAATGAGTACAGCAAAATAGCAGGTTACAAGATCAACATTCAAAAATCTGTAGTGTTTCTATACACTAGCAACGAACAAGCTGAGGGGGAAATCAAGAAACGAATTCCATTTACAATTGCAACTAAAAGAATAAAATACTTAGGAATAAATTTAACTAAAGAGACAAAAGACCTATACAAAGAAAACTACAAAAAACTGTTAAAAGAAATCACAGAAGACCTAAATAGATGGAAGGGCATACCGTGTTCATGGATTGGAAGACAAAATATAGTCAAGATGTCAATTCTACCTAAATTGATTTACAGATTCAACGCAATATCAATCAAAATCCCAACAACTTATTTTTCAGAAATAGAAAAACCAATAAGCAAATTTATCTGGAAGGGCAGGGTGCCCCGAATTGCTAAAAGTATCTTGAGGAAAAAAAACGAAGCTGGAAGTCTTGCACTGCCTGACTTTAAGGCATATTATGAAGCCACAATGGTCAAAACAGCATGGTACTGGCATAAAGATAGATATATTGACCAATGGAATTTAATAGAGTGCTCAGATATAGACCCTCTCATCTATGGACATTTGATCTTTGATAAGGCAGTCAAGCCAACTCACCTGGGACTGAACAGTCTCTTCAATAAATGGTCCCCAGAGAACTGGATATCCATATGCAAAAGAATGAAAGAAGACCCGTATCTCACACCCTATACAAAAGTTAACTCAAAATGGATCAAAGATCTAAACATTAGGTCTAAGACCATAAAACAGTTAGAGGAAATGTAGGGAGATATCTTATGAATCTTACAATTGGAGGCGGTTTTGTGGACCTTAAACCTAAAGCAAGAGCACTGAAGAAAGATATAAATAAATGGGAACTCCTCAAAATTAAACACTTTTGTGCATCAAAGAACTTCATCAAGAAAGTAGAAAGACAGTCTACACAATGGGAGACAATATTTGGAAACGACATATCAGGTAAAGGTCTAGTATCCAGAATTTATAAAGAGATTGTTCAACTCAACAACAAAAAGACAGCCAATCCAATTACAAAATGGGAAAAAGACTTGAACAGACACCTCTCAGAAGAGGAAATACAAATGGCCAAAAGGCACATGAAAAGATGCTCAATGTCCCTGGCCATTAGAGAAATGCAAATCAAAACCACAATGAGATATCATCTCACACCCACCAGAATGGCCATTATCAACAAAACAGAAAATGACAAGTGCTGGAGAGGATGTGGAGAAAGAGGCACACTTATCCACATTGGTGGGAATGTCAAATGGTGCAACCACTGTGGAAGACAGTTTGGCGGTTCCTCAAAAAGCTGAATATAGAATTGCCATACGACCCAGCAATACCTTTGCTAGGTATCTACTCAGAGGACTTAAGGGCAAAGACACAAACGGACATTTGCACACCAATGTTTATAGCAGCATTATTTACCATTGCAAAGAGATGGAAACAGTCAAAATGTCCATCAATAGACTAGTGGCTAAACAAACTGTGGTATATACATACGATGGAATATTATGCAGCTTTAAGACAGAGTAAACTTATGAAGCATATAATAACATGGATGGACCTAGAGAACATTATGCTGAGTGAGTCTAGCCAAAAACTAAAGGACAAATACTGTATGGTCCCACTGATGTGAACCGACATTCGAGAATAAACTTGGAATATGTCATTGGTAACAGAGTCCAGCAGGAGTTAGAAACAGGGTAAGATAATGGGTAATTGGAGCTGAAGGGATACAGACTGTGCAACAAGACTGGATACAAAAACTCAGAAATGGACAGCACAATACTACCTAATTGTAATGTAATTACGTTAAAACACTGAATGAAGCTGCATCTGAGGTATAGTTTTTTTTAATTTTTTAATTTTATTTTTTATTTTTTTCTCTCTATTATCGTTTTATTTCTTTTTCTGTTGTCTTTCTATTTCTTTTTCTAAATTGATGCAAATGTACTAAGAAATGATGAATATACATCTATGTGATGATATTAAGAATTACTGATTGTATATGTAGAATGGAATGATTTCTAAATGTTGTGTTAGTTAATTTTTTTAATTAATAATAAAAAAAGAATGTAGACATATGATAAAATTAAAAAGGGAAAAAGCAAAGGAATACTAAACATAAAATTCAGAGTAATGGTTATAGTTATCTTAGGAGTTAGTGAAGGTAGGAAGATGGGATAAAGGAATTAGAAGCAAGTTTGAATAATGTTCTATAAAGAAGAAAATCAGCAAGGGAGCTGGATGAAGTAAGATGAGAATGGAAAGAAAGGATAAAACATGTGATGGGATAGCATAAGTTAAATGGATCTTGAAGTCAGGATAGCAATATTACTATCATATAAAGTAGAATTTCAAGGCAAAAAGCTCTAAGAAAAATGACAAAGAAAATTTATCAAAAACATAATCATATTGGGAACTTTTAAAACATCTCTTCAAGAATTTGAGAGATCAATAAACACAAAGTAAATTCAGACATTAAAAATTTGACTAGTGCAGTTAGTAAGTCCTATTTAATAGATGGCTTTGCATTTAACAAACAGAGAATACAAATTCATTTCAAATATCCAAAACAAAAAAATTCACTGGGTGGGATCAATAGTAAAATGGAGATGATCAAGGAAAGAGTTAGTGAACTTGCAGATAGATCAATAGAAATGATCCAACCCAGAGAACGTATGAAAAAAAGATAAGAAAAAAAATCAACATAGCCTCAGTGACTTGTGGAACCTGTGAAAAACATTCAGTTCATTGGAATCCCAGAAGAAGAAAGGAAAGAGATTGGTGCAGAAAAAGATATTTGAACAAATAATGGCCAAGAGCTCTCCAAATTTGGTGAGAGACATACATTTGCAGATACAAGAAGTTGAGCAAAGCTTAAACAAGATAAACTCTAAGAAAACCATGCCCAGACACATAAACTGCTGAAAGCCAAGATAAAGAAAAACATTAAAATTATCCAGGGGAAAAAACACATTACATATAGGGTTTAATGCTTTGAATAACTGCAGATTTCTCATCAGAAACTCCAGTACAAAAGATAACAGAGATCAGTCCTCAATTAGAGATAATAAAAAAGCTAATCAGGTTGGGATTAGGGTAATTCAAAATACAGGGGTAAGGAAGACATTGTCTGTATTTAAAAATTTCACCTACTCTATGAGACCAAAGGAAGAAAGGTTTATTTCATCCAGAACCTAAATTTTATGTAGCACATGATTTAACTCAACCTGTATGGAGAGATCATTTAAACAATGCAAACACAGGGAGCCCAGAATTGGAATGAGGGCCTGTAATTATATATAGCTTAATGTAATGCCCAGATACATCCCAGAGTACATTAAGCAGATAATCAAAAAGTATTAGCAAAGTCCCTTGAGGGATGGGAGAAAAATTATACAACTATTAAACTTTTCCACGGGGGTAACCCGTGATACTTTCTCAAACATTAGGAACTCCCAAGTCAAAAGGCCAAGCCCTTGATCTTGAGGCTTGCTTTTGTGAAGCTTATTTATATAGTGGAGAAGTTTAGCCTACCTATAGTTATACCTAAGAGTTACTTCTGCAGGACCTCTTTTGTTGCTCAGATGTAACCTCTCTCTCTCTAAGCCAACCTCTGCAAGTGAAATCATTGCCTTCCCCACTATATGGGACATGACATCCAGGACTGAAAGTCTCCCTGGCAATGTGGAATATGACCCCCAGGGATGAACTTGGTCCTGGCACCATGGGATCAATAATGCCATCCTGAACAAAACGGGGAAAAAGAAGTGTAACAAATAAGTGTCTGAGAGAGTTCAAATTGAGTTGAGAGGCTACTCTGGAGGCTACTCTTATGCAAGCTTCAGCTAGACATTACTACCTATCATGGTTTGCCAATTCACAACCAAAACCATTCCTGCCAACTCTAAAAAGCACCTAGGGCTTTATCTGAGGTTCTACGAAAGCTCCATGCACTATGATTACTCTCCAAAAACCTACAACTTCCAGATGAGTTCTTAGGCCAGATAAATCTTGTAACCCAAAGGGGCCAGCCTCTCCAGAACGTCAGCTAGTTCCATCCCCTTATCCCATGTTATCAACAGCCCTTTCCAACATGAAAAAGTTAGAATGGACATAGCTCAAATAACCTTAAAGGTTGGGAGAAATATCAAAGAAGAAAGTGAAATTATACAGAGAAGATAAGGTTTACAAATGAATATGATTGCTGAATTATTATATTGATATTTCATTTAGTCTCCAGTGATTTGGAGTAGCTAAAAGTAAAAACCTAAAATCGTGGAATTGTAACCCATTCTAAACTCTGAAATCTGTGAAACAATCACAACAAATTGTTGAGGAGTACTTTAAATTTATTGCTTTTTTGTGTATGTATTATTTTTCACAATGAAAAAAACTGTTAAAAAAAAGATAATGGAATAACATATTTAAAGTGTTGAAAGAAAAGAACTATCAACCCAGAATTCAATATCCAGTGAAAATAATCTTTAGGAATGGAGATAAAATAAAGGTATTCTTGGATAAAAAAAAAAAAAGAGAATATGTCACCAGCAGACCTGCTCTATAAGAACTGACAAAGAAAGTTTCTCAAGCTGAAAAGGAATTTTACCAGAGAAAAATTTGGAACATCAATAATTGAGGAAAAGCAACAGGAATGGTAAATATTTTGGTAAATAAAACAGACTATTTCACTCCTCTTAAGTTGACAACTATATCATTTATAAAGTAATGAGGGTAAAGAAACCTGTATGTTGAAAGTGTCTACATTTTTCTTTTGGTAAAATATCTAAGTAGACTATGAAAATTTAGGTGAGTACATTGAAATTCCTAAGAATCCACAAAAAAATTTATAGAAAGCTCCAAAAATCTATTGTACAAATTAAAATGGAATACCTAAAAAATCATGAAAATAATCGAGAAGAAGGCAGAAAAGTGCAGACATAAGAACAAAAACAAAAGGAACAAATAGAAAATAATAATAATAATAAATAAGTCCAGCATCATCACTAATTGTGTTAAATGCAAATGTTCTAAACATACCAATTAAAAGATAAGAGCATGTCAGATTGTATAAAAATACAAGACCCAAATATATGCTATATACAAGAACTCTTCTTTAAATATAATGTTTTAGACTAGTTTAAAGTAAAAGAAGGGCAAAAGATATATCATGTCAACATAAATGAAAAGAAAGTTATACACTACAGAAAAAGCAACTAAATACAAAAAAAAATAATAGAGTCATGGAGGGACAAAAACCATATAAGACATACATCAAACAGATAGCTAAATGGCAGAAGGAAATACTTCCTTCTCAATTATTACCTTAACTGTCAATGGATTAAATTTCCCTATTAAACAGCAGAAATTGGCAGATTGGATGAAAAATAATAATCCATTATATGCTATCTACAAAAGGCTCCCTTAAGGTACAAAGACCCAGAGAGATTGAAAGTAAAAGGGTAGAAAAAGATATCCTATGCAAGCAGTAATCAAAAGTGAGCTGAGTGGCTATATTATTGCCAGACAAAAGAGATTTTAAGTAAAAAAAAAAAAAATTACAAGAGGCAAAGGATACTATATATTCACAAAAAATTCAATTCAGCAAGAAGATATAACAATCATAAACACATGCACCTCGTAACAAAACTATCTGATAGAATCAAAGGAAGAAATGGATAGTTCTACAATAATATTGGCTACTTCAATACACCACTTTCAATATTTGATAGAACATCTAAACAGAAGGTCAGTAAGGAAATAAAGGAGTTGACAACATGTTAACCAATAAAACCTACTGGATATATTATAGAATACTCCACTTAATGAAAGCAGAATACATGTTCCTCTCAAGTGCACATGAAACATTTTCCAGGATAGACCATTTGTTAGACCACAAATCAGATCTTAATAAATTTAGAAGTATTGAAATCATACAAAATATCCTTTCAGACCACAATGGAATAAAGCAAGAAATCAATAACACAAGGAAAACTTGAAAATTATATATACATGGAAAGTAAACAAGACACTATTAAACAACTAGAGTCAAAGAAGAAAACACAAGGGAAATTAGGAAATATCTTGAGGCAAATGAAAGCAAAAACATGACATACCAAAACTTATGGGATTCAGTGAAGGCAGTGTTCAGAGGGAAATTAATATCTCTAACTGCCCGTGTTAAATAAAAAAGAAAAAGATCACAATTAATAACATAACTTCACATCATAAGAAACCAGAACAAGACGAGCAAGTTAAAACCAAAGCTAGTTGAAGAAAGGAAATAGTAGACATTAGACCAGAGATAAATGAAATAGAGAATAAGGAAAAATTGAGAGAATCAACAACAAAAAAGCTTATTTTTGGAAAAGATCAATAAAATTGACAAAACTTTAGTCAGGCTGACAAATAAAAAGAGAGAAAGAGGACAAAAATAACAAAAATCAAGATTGAAAATGAGGACATTACTCCTTACCTTACAGACAAAAAAGGATTATGAGAAAATACTATGAACAATTGTATGCCAACAAATTAGAACACCTAGATGAAATGGACAAATTCTAAGAAACATAAAAAGTACTTAGTCTGATGCAAGAAAAAATAGAAAAATCTCAATGACATATAATAAGTAAACCTATTGAGTCAGAGCAAAAAACCTCCCAACAAAGAAAAGTCCAGGACCTTTATGGTTTCACTGATGAATTCTGCCAAATATTTAAAGAAGATATAATGCCAATCCTCCTCAAAATCTTTCAAATAACAAAGCCAGATAATGACAGCACAAGAAAAGAAAATGACGGATCAGTATCTCTTAAGACAATAGATGCAAAAACCCTCAACAAAATACTGACAAACCAAATCCCACAGAATATTAAAAGGATTATACACTATGACCAAGCAAGATTTATTCCAAGAAGCCAAAGATGGTTCAGCATAAGAGAATCAATCAGTGTAATACCCTATATTAATAGAATGAAAGAAAAAAACACATTATCATTTCAATTGATGCAGAAATGGCATTTATCGAAACCCAATATCCTTTCCTAAACTCCTGAAAGTTTTAGACTTTTTTCCAAGTCTAAAACACTTAGAAAACCAGGAGCAGAGGGGAACTTTATCAACATGAAAAGAGGCATTTATGAAAAACCCACAGCAAATATCATACTTAGTGCTGAAAGACTCAAAGCTTTTCTATGTTCAGGAATAAGACAAGGATGGCCACTATCACCACTGTTATTCAACATTGGACCAGAAGTTCTAGCCAGAGCAACCAGGCAAAAGAAAGATAAAAGGCATTCAAACTGGAAAGAAGAAGTCAAATTATCCCTATCTGCAGATGATATGATCTTGTATATGGTAAATCTCAAAGAATCCACAAGAAAGCTACTAGAACTAATAATTTCAGCATATTGCAGAAGTCAGTTGGGTTCCTAGTACACTAGTAATGAACAATATGAGAAGGAAATAAAGAAAATAACTACATTTATAATAACATCTAAAGGAATAAAATTCCAAGGAACAAATTTAATCAAGGACTTATATGCTGAAAACCACAAAACATTGCTGAAAGAAATTAAAGAAATCCTAAATAAATGCAAAAACAGCCCATGTCCATGCATTGGAAGACTTAATATTGTTAAGATGTCAATTCTGTCTAAAGCAATCTATAAATTCCAAATGCAACTCCTATCAAAATTCTAGAAGCTTTTTTTAGATATAGAAAAACTGATCCTTAAATTCATATTGAATTGCAAGGGCCCAGAATAGCCAAAACAATCTTGAAAAGAAGGACAAAGTTAGGAAATTCACACTTACTGATTTCCAAACTTACTTCAAACTACAGTAATTAAAACAGTGTGGTACTAGCATAAAGATAGATATATATACCAATGGAATTGAGCATTAAAACCCCACATCTATGGCCAATTTATTTCCAATAAGGGTGCCAAGTCCATTCAATGAGGAAAGACTATTTCTTCTATTTGTAAAAAAATGAATATGCATCCCAGTCTCTCATCATATACAAAAACTAACTAAAAATGGATCAAATACCTAAATATATGAGCTAATACTAAAAAACTCATACAAGAAAACATAGGGAAATAGCTTCCAGACTTTGTAGTAAGCAATGAATTTTTAGATTTTGCACTAAAGCAGGAACAACAAAAGAAAAAATAGATAAAGAGGACTTTATTAAAATTAAAAACTTTTATGCATCAAAGAACATTAGCAAGAAAGTGAAAAGACAATTTACAGAATGGGAGAATATATTTGGAAACCATATATCTGATAAGGGTTTAATGTCCAGATTATTAAGAAATCGTACAACTCAACAACAAAAAAGACAAACAACCCAATTAAAATAGGGCCAAGGATTTGAACAGATGTTTCCCCAAAGATGATATTCAAATGTCCAATAAGTGTAGGAGAAGGTCCTGGACACCATTAGCCATTAGAGAAATGCAAATTAAAACTGCCATGAGACATCACCTCACATCCTCTAAGATGGTTACTCTTAAAAAACTGAAAATAAGTGTTGGCGAGGATATGGAGAAATAAGAACCTTTGACAATTGTGGTGGGATTGTAAAGTGCTGCAGCCACTGTGGAAAACAATTTGGCAGTTCTTCAGCAAATTAAACATAGAATTACCATATGACCCAGCAATCCCTCTCCTCAGTATATACCCCAAAGAACTAAGAGCAGGAACTTGAGCAGATATTTGTACACAGATGTTCACTGCAACATCTTCCACTTGGATGGAAGCAACCAAGTGTCCATCAGCAGATGAATGTGTAAACAAAATGAGGTATGTTCATATAATGGAACATATTCAGCCATGAAAAGGAGTTGTGTTAATACATGCCCAAATAAAATGAACCTTGAAGATATCATGTTGATTGAAATAAACCAGACACAGAAAGCCAAATATGTTTAACTTCTCATATAAGAAAAACTTGGAATAAGTAAAGTCATAGAGACAGAAACCAGAGAAGTGGTAATCAAGGGTGGTGAGAGAGGAAAATGGTGAATCAATGTTAAATGAGCATGAGTGTTGGTTTAGGATGATGAAAATGTCTGGAAACAGATGGTAGTGAAAGTTACACAATATTTTCAATGTACTAAGTGTCAAAAAATTGTCCACTTAAAATGATTTCTATATTTTTAATATTCTACCACATTTAAAAATTAGTTAGTTAAAAACAACTAACAACCAAACAAAACAAGAGAGCTAATGTGGCAATATTAATACTCAACAGAGTAAACTTCAGAACAAAGTATATTTCCAGGAATATAGATGAAAAAGTCGACTCACCAAGAACACAGCATTCTCAAATATGTATGCACCTAACGAAATACACAAAGAAAAAACTGATAGAACTGAAAGGATAAATAGACAGATCCATACTTTTCTTTGGATACTTCAACACTCCTCTCTCAGTAATGGATAGTACAAGGAGACAGAAAATCAGCAACATATAGAAGTGTGAACAGCACTATCAACCGACTGCACCTGATTTACACAACATTCCACCTGACGAGAGCAGGATATGTTTTATTTTCAAGTGCGTGTGGAATATTCACCAAGATATCATATGCTGGACTTTAGAACAAATTTTAACCAAGACTAGAAATCCTACAAAGTATGCTATCGGACCATAATGGAATTATATTGGAAACCAGTAGCAGAAATACATCTGCAAAATTCCCCAAAATTTGGAAATTAAACACTTTGAAATGGTTCATGGATCAAAGAGGAAGTCTGAAAGAAAATAAAAAAAAAATATTTGAACTGAATGAAAATGAAAATATAACATATCAAAAGTTATGGGTTGGAGGCCGTGCGATGGTGGCTGTAATGGCAGAATTCTCACCTGCCATGCGGGAGACCCAGGTTCAATTCCTGGACCATGCACTTTCCAAAAACAAACAAACAAGTAAACAGAAGAGAAAAAGCAAACAAACAAATTCAACAAATGGTGCTGCAATAATGGGATACTCACATGGAAAAAGAATGAAATGTGATCCCCACCATACAGCATACAAAAAAAAAAAAAGTTATGGGTGCAGCTTAAGCTGTGCTTATAAGGAAATTCACAACATGCTTATTGTTAATAAAGAACAAAGTTCTTAAAGCGGTAATCTAAGCTTCTACCTTAAGAAACTAGAAAATGAAGATCAAATTAAAAACAAAGCAATGATAAGAAAGGAAATAATCAAGAAAAGTTTATATCAGTGAACTGGAAACAGAAACGCAATAAAGAAAAAAAATTAAAGTTGGTTCTTAGAAAATACCAGTAAAATTGACAAACTTCTAGCCAGACTGACCAAGAAAAAAACAGAGAAGAGACAAATTTCCAATGTCAGTAATGAAAGAGGGGAAATCACTGCAGAAGCTATAGACGTTAAAAGATACAAGGGAGTACTATGAACTATTCTTTGTCTATTAATGTGATAACTTAGATGAAATAGACCAATTCCTTGAAATATACCAACACTTGTTCAAGAAGAAACAGATCATCTTAATGGTCCTATAACTATCAAATATATTGAATTCAAGGTTTTAAAACGTCCAACAAGTAAAACTCTAGATCCAGATGGATGGTTTCACTGATGACTTCTACCAAACATTTAAAGAGAAAATAATAACAATTCTACAGTATCTTTCCCAAAAAATAGAAGAGATGGGACTGCTTCCAAACCCAAACTATGAGTTCAGCATTGACTTGATACATGCACTGGTTTGAAAGGAAGTATGCCCCCTAGAAAAACCATGTTTTAATCAAAATCCCATTTCATAAAGATAGAATAATCCCTATTCAATACTGTATGTTTGAAACTGTAATCAGATCATCTCCCTGGATGATGTGATTTAGTCAAGAATGGTTGTTAAACTGGATTAGGTGACGACATGTCTCCACCCATTTAGGTGGGTCTTGATTGGTTTATTGGAGTCCTATAAAAGAGGAAACATTTTGGAGAATGGGAGATGTGGAGAGAACGGAGAATGCTGCAGCACCACGAAGCAGAGATGAAGAAGGAAAATGCCTCCCGGGGAGCTTCATGAAACAAGAAGCCAGGAGAGAAAGCTAGCAGATGACGCCATGTTTGCCATGTGCCCTTCCAACTGAGAGAGAAACCCTGACCGTGTTTGCCATGTGTCTTCTCACCTGAGAGAGAGAAAGACCCTGAACTTCATCGGCCTTCCTGAACCAAGGTATCTTTCCCTGGATGCCTTAGATTGGACATTTCTATAGATTTACTTTAACTGGGACATTTTCTCAGCCTTAGAACTATACACTAGCAATTTATTAAATTCTCCCTTTTAAAAGCCATTCCATTTCTGGTATATTGCATTCTGGCAGCTAGCAAACTAGAACAACACAAAAAACAGTCTGTTTTTCAAAAATTTATATGCTTTCCAAATTTTCTGCAATAAATCTGCATTTCTTTTACACCGCTTGCCCCAAATAAGTAGAGAGTTATAAAAAAAAAAAAAGAAAGAAAGATACATTTGTAGAGGAAGCAGCGAAGAAGACTCTAAGGGGCTCATCAGTCTGGCGTTAACAGAACCACCTACTTGTGTGACTGATCCTCCATCTTAATCAGTGTCAGGATAACCTCGTCAGTGTAGGTCTGGGCCATCAAGTGAAGGATCTTCTGTATGGTCATTTGGGCTGTGGGTTCAGTAATGCTCATCATATTGTAGTAAATATACTGGATGATTTCTGGCACCTGAAGCAAGGAAAAGGAAGAACGAGGTTCTTCCTGGATGTCCAACACCAGCTCACCAGGAGCCACATAATCGGGCACCCACATGAAATATGAGGCCATGCAGGGATGTGTACATGGAGTGTCCAGACCAAAGGAGGGGAAAGCTGCAGTCAGGCCACACCTGCAGCATGGTGGCCTATCCTGACTGCCATATTTCAAGAGGGACAAAAGAGAGAGCAGCCAACAAAGGGTGACTGGGAACCTGTCTAGGAACCATGTCATGAAGAATGAGGGAAGAGTCTGGGGATGAGTACCTTGGGGAAGGGAAAATTGAGGGGGCAAATGGTGGCTGCCTCCAAATATCATAAGAACATTACGGAGGCAAGGAAAGGATGAGTCCTCGCTGTTCACAGGCTATGTGGACCCGAGGTGGTGTAGCCTAAATGAACAGCACGCACCCTGAGTTGCACTGCCTGGATTTCAGCTCCCTCCTTACTAGCTGAGCCTTTCCTCCATTTCTAAGAAGGAAACAATGACTTCCTCACAGACTAGTTGAAATAAATAAATGGCATTTTAATAAGGCTAGTTCAGTGCATAGCACCTAGTATTAGTTAACATGAATATTAACTGAATTCTGTGTAATCCTAGAAAACAAATTTGGAGCAGGGATTGGAAACTAGAGGAAAGCAGATTTCAATTCACTGTAAGGTAGAACCGTCTCATAAATGAAAGTGGCTCAAAAATGAAATGAGCTGTATTTCAAGGTACTGAGTTAGCTCCCGATAGTTCTGTCAGCAGAGTCTGCAGCCCAAGGGTCAAGGATGCTGTAGAAAAGATTACAAGCATTGAGTAGGAGGTTGGAGTAGTTGACCTCTGGACAGCCCTTCAACTCTGAGAGTTTATTGGTAGCTACTCTAAGGCATTCAATCAGATGGCTCTCCAGAACAGAGAATGCAAGGGTAAGAACGTCAAAGGATCTACTGTGGAGGTGCCGCGAGCAAGGTAGAGGAGTGGGTCAGCCCATTGAAATCAAAGTGAATCCATTAGTCCATAAGATCTTAAAAAATAGGATGACAAAAGGACCAATAAAGAGAAACTATGCTTTCTCAATTTTAGCAAGGACCAATCCCACCTCTGAAAGAGTTTCTGTATTCCATCTCTTATTCATGTCAGTGTCTCATAAATTAATATACACCTGTCCTTCACAGCACCTTCTCCCACCTGAAAGAAGAGGAAGGCACCTTCGGGTTTTTGAAGATTTTGCTAACATACTGTCTAGAAGCAGGAGGAATGATTGAGATCTCTCCTGGTCCTAGGAATCCATAGTAGTCTTCTGCTATAGCTTCATTCATTTCCTCTTCCCCAAGTGGCCACTCCTTCCCACAGAAGGACCTTTTGCACAATTGTGCACAACTCCTCTCTTAGGCTTTTCTCCTCTGGGCTGAAGGATTTCAGTTCCTTAAACCCCAACCAGTTGGAAATAAAACAAGACAGAATAAGACCCAAAACAAAATAGAAAAGAAGAATCCTTAAATTGTCCTTGAACCATTAAGTGTCTCAGAGCTGCTACCTTCCTGATTTCTGGAATAGAGTCCTTCAGAATAATCTTCAACATGTTGGAGGCTGTGCAGGCATCGTATCTGCTGGTGCTGGTCATGGCCTCCATGGACACCATTATCACATCTGCTCTCTCCTCAGGGGTCAAGTAATTCCCAAAGAACTGGAGAAAGAAGAACAATGGCTGTCCCCATATTCTACTCTGGGATTTGCCATGCCCCAGACCTCTGGACTCAAAGACAGCAGTCAACCCAGATCCAGTGGAGGGAGCTACTGGTCAGGGTCTGGCTGGTTGACGGTCTGACTCCAAGCCCCAGAGTGTGCCATTTTTTTTACATCAAGTCCCTAGGACAGAGCAACAGTCCAGAAAATGTGATACAGAGGACAATGCAAAAGACATTTCTATTTGGAATTTGGAATGCAATTAGGCGAGACCACTTGAAATGAATTCTGTTGTTTAGTTAAGTTTACAGCATCCTAAAGCAAGACTACTGTAACATAAAGCAGACATGCCTCATGTTTCGGTATCTACACATCCATGTGAAGCTCATTTACTCAATATTCAGACCCAAACCTGTGCTTGGTTCTGTTCCTGGGCACTAGGAATATCCATGAACAAGATACACAAAGCACCTGCCCTTAAGAAACTTATTGTCAGGTAAAGGCAAGTAAATACAAGTTATAATGCAGTGTGATAAATGCTAAGGGTCATAATGGGGGTGTTTCAGTTGGACTTAAGAGATTAGAGAAGGCTTCCTGGAGGAAATACTTCTGAAATCCAAACCCAGTGAAAAAAGGGAGAAAGAGTTCCAGGCAAAGGGAACAGACTGTGCAAAGGCCCAGAGTGGAGAGTCATTCAGTCTGACTGGTATGTCATGCAAGGGGGACCAGGACAGGGTAGAAAAGGGAAATTGAGGGGAAATGAGGCAGGAGGGATAAGCAAGGTCCATCTCATGAAGGACCTTCTAGGCCATGTTAAGCTTTAATATAAATATTTTAGTATACGAACAGTAGGGAGTCAGTGAGAAGTATGAAAGGGAATAATATGAGATTCGTATTTCAGAAAAAATTCTTGGACCATCGTGGGGGAAGTGGTTTGATAGGGAACATGGCCAGAAGCAGGAAAATCAGTAGCATGTGATTGCAATGACCAGGCTAGAGAGGATGATCGCCTGGATCAGGGCAGCCGCAGTGGGGAGCAGAACAGAAATATTCAAGAAATATTTGGGAGGGAGAAAGAACAGAGCATGCGATCGAACTGGAATGTGGAGAGTGAGGAAGAGGAAAGAGTCAAGGAAGATTCCTGGATTTGGGGCTTGAACAACTGGAATCAACTGAGTCTGAGGACGCCACCCCCAAGACAGGTAATATGCCTTAGGTGAATGAATAAAATGAAAGCTGCGTCACAAATAAAGGTACCTGGGCACAATCTGCAGGTGTAGCAGACTACAACTTTATTTTTAAAATTCTCTCAATGACCTCAAACCTCAGTTAACTCAAGGGCAGGTTGGAGAATGGGCCTTACCCCTCCAACCTGCTGTCCATGAGACCTTGAACTTGGGGTCACACTCCCCTGTGTGAGGGATTACTCCTGTGTGGCCCCACCCAGGCCTCCACAATCTCTGCAGTCCTGGGCGTCCCTGGCACAGTAGAGAGAGAGGCTTACCAGCGTGAGATCCTGCACATGGACAAACCATTCCCCACGGAAACTCTTTTGCAAATTTTTCAGAATCGTTTCTGTCTTCTGTTTCAAACCTCCAATCCAAAAACAATTAGGAACTTAAGAGAGAAAAGGGAACACACCCTCTCCCCCTTCCCTTACAGACTTCAAAGAAAATCAGCTTAGTTACATGGGTGAAATAACATTTGCCCAACAGGATAGGGAGAGTTCCCTGGGAACACTTCCCAAAAGGGGCCGGGGACACTGTCCAGTCCACTAACAACACAAGAACCCAGGTTTTTGGAGCACCCTTTGGGGAATGTTAGCAAATTTTCTTGGCACCTCTATAATTGCATGTGGTTGCCTGAATCTTTCGTTTTTCTGGGGGCAGATTGGGTCTAGGTCAGGGATTCCCAAGTTTGTTCTGTGAAAAAGGATGCTCATTTCCCCAGGCTTACCCTGCTGGGTACAGAGCAGCTGGGAAATACTGAAGATGCTAGGTGACCCCATAGATGGCAGCAAGCCCAGCTCCCCTTTTCTCTCAAGAATCTCCAAGAATCTCTTAAAAGAGGGCATTGCATCAGCAATGGGTTTGGAGTCCACCCAGATAAAGCTTCCAGATCTGCTTGTAATTGATGACTGAGAGCCCCAGTCTTCGGACATCACAGTATATTTATCCCAGTGTCCCCACAAGAGAAAGCTGCCCTGTGGCGTACAGCACTGCCACCATCAACAAAGGACACTCGCCTGCCACTGTTATTCAACGGGTCCCCAGAGCTTCAGCTCATATCGCTTACTTCTCTGAAGCACAAGGATTTTGAACAAGTAATGCAGTGCCTCCGAAGCCTCAGCGCTGCTCTCCTGGTTCGGGTCCATGCTGAAGAGGCCCAAGATGCCCATCAGTCTCCCACTCATCACGAATTCTGTCATGTGCTGCCAGGAAGAATCAACTGGTTACCTCTCCACCATGGATCACCATCGGTCTCCAGCCTCCCTCCCCTCCCACACAGCTGAATCCTTTCTCTGCATGCTGCCTTTACCAATTCTGTCCTCTGGCCAGGAGAAACCTTCCAAATCAGCACCCAGGAAAGAAGAACAGGCTCCTGAAGTGTGTGAGCTAGTGGGAGGCGGTGGACCTCACCCAGCTATCTAGAGCTGGGTACCCCACCAAGGCTGAGATGTGTTTGGCCAATTGGAGCTGTCTAGGCTGAGGGCAAACCAAATAGCAAGTCAAGCCTTTTATTCCATAGGAGGAGAAGGGAAGCGAACGAAAAATAAAAGGGGTGTGTGTGTAGTGTGTAATTCTTGACCACCCTCCATTTACCCCCTGCAGAGCCACGGGCTCTGCTGCTGCCCTGCCCAGTCAGGTTTCCCTACCCCAAACACTCACCGACAGTTGGGGGAATTTGCAAATAAACCTCAGCAGCCGGGAAATGGTGCCCAAAGCCCTGGTCTGTTCGTGCGCTTTCTCTGACAGTGTTATCCAAGGCAAAATGATCTGGAAACAGAGCGAAGAGACCCCATCAACACCTTCATGGGAGTGCTACCTCCTTCTGTCTACTTCTTGATTCCCCACGTCTGACTGCCAGAAAAGAAAGCAGGAGGGAACTGCAGCTGGCACAGGAGTTCAGGCCACTCTCTGCCCCCCGCCTCTACCGCTTTCTACCCACGCCCACTGAACTTGGCAAACAGAGCAAGTGTGCGTTTAAGAGTCTCGGGTCTTTCACCTATTACCTTCTGAGTCTCTTCCTACAGGACTGTTTAAGGTCAATGCTGTACTTTGGAGGTGAAGTACTAGAGTTGCAAAAGAGAGCAGAAAGAGGGATGGGATAGAGTGGAGAGAAGGGGTTCTCTTGTCATACCTAGACACACCCCTACCTGCTAGGCCAGGGGTTGGGGGTGAGGTGGTTTCTGAAGATGAGATTCAGGATGACTAATTTCTGGAGCTTAGTAACATATTCATAGTGACTACACATAAATAGTCTGTGTATCAAAACTCACTTTATCCGCCAACAGCCCTCCAAGGTGGGGATTATTGTTACTACACAAATAATAGTTTAGATCCCACCAGATGGGAGATCCTGTGTCCTGTTTGGTGTCATCCTTTAGAAAAGTACATCCTACCTCACAACTGCTAGACAGGTGCCCTGCAAGGTGGCCTTTTCCCCCACAGCACTAAACTTCCAATACAGACATTCCTGTGCAAATAACTGAACCACCACCCATACCATACCCAGCATCCAATACAAAAATTAATTCAGAATTGATCATAGATTTAAATTTAAAACCTAGAACCATCATCTTCCAGAAGAAAGCAGGAGGAAAAATTTGTTAGGCAAAAATTTCTTCAATAGACACCAAAAGTATGATCTGTAAAAGGCAAAATTGATAATTTGGGCTTCATCAAAGTGAATATCTTCTGCTCTTCAAAAGACACTATCAGGAAAATAAAAAGACAAGCCAGAAAACGTGAGAAAACATTTCCAAATTGCATCTCTGACAAGGACCTGTATCAAAAGACCAGAGCATAGAAGGAACTCTCAAAGTTCAAAAATAAGAAAATTGACAACCAATAAAAATTCAGGCAAAAGATTTGAACAGACACTTCAGCAAGAAGACATACAGATGGCAAATAAGCCCATGAAAAGTGTTCAAAATCATTAGTTATTAGGTAATGTGAATCAAAACCACAAGGAGGGCGGGCACGGGTGGTGCAGTGGCAGAGTTCTCGCCTGCCTTGCTGGAGACCCAGGTTCGATTCCCTGTGCCTGCCCATGCAAAAAAAAAGAGAGAGAGAGAGAGAAAGAAAAAACCACAAGGAGATATCACTATGCACCTATTTGAACAACTAAAATAAAATGTACTAACAATACCACGTGCTGGCAGGAATGCAGAGCAAATAGAATTTCCAATATCGCTCGTGGGACTGCAAAATAGCATGGTTACTTTGGAAGTTTCTATGAAGTTAAACAGCCACTTATCATGCAACACAGCAATCCCATTCCTAGGATCTGTTTAAGTAAAATGAAATTTATGTTCATACAAAATCTTATATGCAGGGGCCACGGTGGCTCAGCAGGCAGGAATGCTTGCCTGTGATGCCAGAGGACCCGGGTTCGATTCCCGGTGCCTGCCCATGTAAAAAAAATCCTATATGCAAATATTTATAACGGTTTTGGAAACCATCCTAATGTTCCTCAAATGGAGAAGGGATTAAACAATTGGTGATCCATCCATATTATGAAATGCTACCCGGTAATAAACAGGAACAAACCACATAAGAAGATGGATAGATCTCGAATATATCATGCTCAATGAAAGAAGGAAGGCACAGGAGGCTATCTACTGCCTCGTTGTGTTTATATGACATTCTGGAAAACACAAAATGATCAGACATTGCCAGGGACTGAGTGGGAGGAGGGGTGAGTCAACAAGTCATGGGTGGAGTTTTGGGGAGATAGAACTGCTCTATAATTTGATTGTGGTGGTGATTACATGACTGTAGGCTTTTGCCAAAACCCTCAGAACTATATACTAAAAAGAGTGAATTATATCATAAGTAAATTATACCTTAATATGAAAAATGATAAAATCAAGGCAAAAAAAAAAAGAGAAGGTTGGGGAGACTCTATAGACCTCGAACATTTTTGCAAAAATGACCCTCTTACTAGTGGTCGGCGAGAGGAAGGGGTAAGGGGTATGGTATGTGTGAGTTTTTTCTCTATATTTCTTTTTCTGGAGTGATGCAGATGTTCGTAAAAATGATCATGGTGATGAATGCACAACTGTGATGATATTGTGACCCACTGATTGTGCACCATATATGGAATGCATGTATGTGAAGATTTTCTCAATAAAAAATTTTTTTTTAAAGATGACCGTCTTTCTGATCCTGGCATGGAAAGTTAAGTGGGAAACGAATTGTATTAAGCTGTGATATAATTTTTTAAGAAAAATTATGTCTAAAATAACCACACTTGATTTTTTTGGTTTAAGAATTACCTTCAAATAGCAAGCATAATCTAAATTTTGTTGCATATAAAAATAATTCGTTATATCTCTAATTTCATTTATGAAGATAAATTGAGTTTTCCAACTAATATGCTATGAAATTTGGGAAACGGTTTCAAACAGACCTAGTAAAAGAGTTTTGGGGGACACCACTTATCTTTGGATAATGAAACTCCTGTAGTGGATACCCTGGGGACTCCACCTGACAGAGGACCAGGGCTCAGCCTCTCCATTCCCCCTGAACTGTAGTCATAACTGTGCATTTGTTATTATGCTTACAGTGAGGTTGCATAAAAAGCACAAGCATACTTCTCAACAAACGTTGAAATGATACATTCAACAAGAACTGTTTCACTGATCCAAATGCGGGAGATTTCCTCTTTAGATATGATTTTTGTCAAAGTCTGCTAATAAGAACCCTAGGCAGTCTTGTATCCTTATTTGTAGCCAAACCTAATGTTTTCTCCAGAATTACATTACTCTGATTTCCATCTTGTTCATGAAATATGGTTTCAAATGACTCTTGGCTATTTCCCCAATTCCATCTCACCCCAAGGAGATGAAAATTCATCATAAAGAGAACATTTGAAAAGCACTAAAGGAAGTAAAAGACCTACCTCATAGCACTCTGGGTCTCCTCTGGAGACAATAAGGAAGATAAAAGTAGCCTGCATGGGTGAGGGCTGCAGTCTCTCTTCTCATGGAGCAATAACAGACATTGCAATTGAGGTGGAGTTGGGGTGGTGGTGGGAGGTATGTTGGAGAAGGCTCATGGGCAATCCCACAGATACAAGTGTTATTACTGTTAAAGCCCCAACGTTCCCAAGTTCCAGAATCTGAGGCCATGGTTCTCAAAAGGCATGTCCCCCAAAGACATTTAGAGTGGGATCTAGGAATTTGTCCCCAAGTAATTCTCGCACATCCAAAGGTTTGAGAGCCAGTGACCGTGGTGCTAAGATGACACTTAAAATCTTCTAAAACTCCTTTCCTTCCCTCCCAAACACACCAGAATTAATCCAAGGGCTCAGTGTCTCTAATTTCTGCAGCCACTTACCTCCAGAAAGTTTTGCAGCATGCGCATGTTGGGATTCATATCTTCCATCACGAGAGCTTGTAACATCTCGTCTAAGGCTTGGACCGTCTGACAAGTGAGGGGACACGGGGTGCGGAGGAGAATAGACTGCCACAGTGCCCCCCTGCTCCCTGGGAACCCTCCCCTCGACTCCCCAACCCCTCCCCTTGAGGAAGGAAAGGGGGGCCGACTCTACCACCACAGCCAGCCTTCCCTCGTGCCGGCAGCCTCAGACCTTGCCACGTGCTGAAAGTTCTTGACCTTGCGAAAGGCTGGACCTGCTTCAAGCAGACTCAGGGAAAGCGTTTTGGGGGGCCAGAGTGAACGGTAGGCCCGGTAGTAGAGCGTGGGCAAGGGGCAGTTCACCTCTCCCCACACGGCCCTCAGGGCTCTCACTATTCTCTCATTCGTTCTGCTCGATTAAGAAAACTTCATTTTTAAGTCCAAAATCCTTAGGAAGATGAATCAGGCTTCTCATCAGTTATTTCATAGAGTAAATTGGTCCTGTAATTGTACTGTCTCCTCCCAAGACAGAGGATGTCGTGAATGAGAGCTATCTGAGCCCCACTGAGAGAGAAGGACACAAGGACACGGATGTGGCGGGAACCTGGCCCCCACCTGGGAAGACAGGTGCGGATAAGGTAGCCTGGAGCGCCTCGGAAAGTGCAGTCGGGGGAGGAGAGGAGGGGCGGGTAGCCGAGGGGCCGGCAGCAATCTCCCAGACACATCCTGCCCTGTGGAGGTCCCCGGTGGGAATTACCTGCATGTACAGGCTGGCGGTGTCCTTCCAGTCTGGACTGGGCACGATGAGGGGCAGGGAGAACACACTGGAGACGCCAGCATTCACCAGGGCCAGTTTCTGGGATTCGTGAAATGGGGGCTTCACCTGGCTATGGGGGTGAAGGGGAGGTAGGAACAACGAGGGTCTTCCTGGGTCCTTGGGAGAGGCAGGCTACAGTCCCCGGACCCTATGGGGGAAGCTGAGGCACAGGAAACAGGGGGGACATGAGCCCCCTAACACTTTCCAATGGGCACCTTACCAGAGGAAGAGGGACACCGGACGACAGCTCCAATGGTGAAATTGGGGAGCACCCCACAACCCCAAGGTGCAGGCAGATGCGGTGGCTGCTATGGGGCCGTGCCACCCACAGCTCAAGAATCAAGTCCCTGGGCTTGACCCCAACCCACCGCCCCCAGCATCAGAGACCCAGGGGCCCAACGCGGGTCACCTCAGGGCCACGACGCAGAGCATGGCTTGCTGGCGCACACTGCTGGTCAAGACCTCAGTGGATTCTTGGAGGATTAATGCCTAGAAGGGCCGGGAGGAAAGAGGATTCCCCTCAGAGGGAGCCCCCTGTGACCCACCCCCAGATGAGCCCAGGCCTCTTCTTACCTCGATTCTTTTGGTCAGTGTGATGAGGGGAAAGTAATCGTTCATGTTGCCATTTCCCTGGGCACGAACAGCACTGCTCAAGGTCTCCACGGCCCTCAGGAACTTCAGGTTGTCGGCCTCAGGCTAGGAAACAACACACAGCTTCCTGCCCACGAGCCGGGCCTCAGCCCTTGGGCGGCCCCCGGCTGTCCCTGAGAACCGTGCCCCATGCCCTGCCCTCCCATCCACCCAGAAATCAGGCCAACCAGGCCCAAGGATGGAATGCACACTTGATTCCCTCAGTGCAGTGTCCCCATCTCTGGAACTGGCGCTCACTGATGCCATGGCCCCCTCTGCAGCCCCCTGGGGTTGGAGGAGCCAGGGATCTGGGAGGGACACCCTTCACACGGGAAGGGAGCTGTGGGGCCTAAGTCCCAGACCTCCTGCCCCACAGGCTGAATTTCAGGTGGCTTCCAAGCCAGGGATGGTGCTCAAAACCCAAGGAAGCAGGACACAACGTTGTTTTTGTTGTTTTATCTTTCCTTCTTCATTCTCAAAAGTTCCCAGAGCATTTCCTTACCAGCTGTTCTTGCCTTAGATATTCCACAATGAATTGATAAGCTTCTGTTTCTGATTGGCGCAATCCTGGAAAGGGATGAAGTTGGAGGGAATTTGGCTGATTTAATAGAATCATCGAATAAGATGGAATAGGAAAGCAATCACTCCCACCTTCTCCCTGAAGGTCAGAAACCTGGGTCCAGTGTGGGTATCCCAACTCCAAGGACGACCCACCCCAGGCTGCTGGTCTTGTGTGGACCTCAGCAGCTGAATCCAAAAGGCAATCTCATGGAGACTAAGTTAAGACATATTTCTGTATCAGGTATGGCCAGGTATAGAAGAGCAATTGGGAAGAGACGCTAATAAGCAACCCCCAGTGGCCTCAGGTTTCTGGGGCTGTCCTAAAAGGATTTGAAATTCCTGGTTGGAATGGACTTGAAACCTCAAATCAGCCTTGGAATCTCCCTTGTCACCCTGGGTTGGTTAAGCCTTCAGGGCAGCCCTCCCTGGGCCAGGACCCAGGTGTAGACACAGAGGCAAGGGGCTGAGATTAGGAGTGGGGCCTGCCACCCTTGGGGAAGTCGGGAGGGAATGAGGCAAGAGGCAAGAGATGGGGGCAGAGCTGAGACACCTCCCCACCCCATCACAATATGGGCACATAGGTCCGGTTTCAGGCCTTCAGCTGCCTTTGCACACTGCCCTGCAGAACAAGTGCCCTGAGAATGGGGTTTGAAGCCAAAGCCCAGTAGTTAAAAATGCATAAGCTCTTCTAGGTGCAAGGTTCAATGGTAGTTCAATGGTAGAATTCTTGCCTGTCATGCAGGAGACCAGGGTTCAATTCCCAGCCCATGCACTTCCCCAAAAACAAAACAAACAAACAAAAGACAAACAAAAATGCTCAGATGTGGCCTCTCTCTCTCAGCCAACACGACAAACAAATTCACCACCCTCCCCCATCTACGTGGAACACAACACCCAGGTGTGTGGACCTTCCTGGCAACGTGGAACAGAAATCCTAGAATGAGCAGGGATTCAGCATCAAGGGATTGAGAAAACCTTCTCGATTAAAAGGTGGAAGAGCGAAATGAGACAAAATAAAATGTCAAACACAGTCAAGAGGTTATCCTGGAGGCTATTCTTACGCATTAAATAGATATCACCCTTTTAGTTAAGGTGTAATGGAGAGGCTGGAGGGAACTATCTGAAAATGTTGAGCTGTGTTCCAGTAGCCATGTTTCTTGAAAATGATTGTATAATGATATAGCTTTCACAATGTGACTTTGTGATTGTGAAAGCCTTGTGTCTGAGGCTCCTTTTATCTACCTTATCGACAGATGAGTAAAACATATGGATTAAAACTAAATAAATAATTGGGGAACAAATGTTAAAACAAATTTAGTAGATTGCGATGCTAGTGATCAATGAAAGGGAGAGGTAAGGGGTATGATATATATGAATTTTTTCTGTTTTCTTTTTATTTCTTTTTCTGAATTGATGCAAATGTTCTAAGAAATAATCATGATGATGACTATACAACCATGTGATGATATTGTGAGTTATTGATTATATAACAAGAATGGAATGATCATATGGTGAGAATGTTTGTGTTTGTATGTTTGTATATTTATTTATGTTTCATAAATAAAAATAATAAAAAAATGAGAATGTAAAAAAAAAAGACAAAAAAATCAACAAATGGTGCTGCAATAACGGGATATTCACATGGAAGAAGAGTGAAATATGACCCTGGCATACAGGATACAAAAAAAAAATGCATAGGTTCTAAATTCCCAGAGGGTTCCTAGGTCAGATAAATCCTGAAAACCAGAGGGACCAGCCTCTCCAAGGTTATCAACTAATTACATCCCCCTATTCTTAAGTGTCAACTCCCCTTCTCAACATGAAAAAGTGGAAACGGGCATTGCCTAAAGATCCCCATAGATTGGGAGAAAGATCAAAGGAGAAAGAGGAGGTATAACAGAGAGAACAGGATTTGGCAAACGAGTATGACTGCTGAATCACTATATCAATATTCCTTTTAGCTTCAGTGTTTAGGAGCAGCTAGAAGGAAAAATCTGAGATGATGCAATAGTAGCCCATGACAAACTCTGGGAACTGTTCTGTAACTACTTGTTAAAGGGTGCTTTGAAAATTATTACATTTTTCTTTCTCTGCTTTGCACATTTACCATATTTCACAATTAAAAAATGTTTGAAAAAAAATTCATAAGTTCTGACAACACTGCCTGAGTTCAAAACCCAGTGATTCTACTTTATCAACCATGTGGCCTTCAGCAAATTAAATTCTTTAAATTTTAGTTTCCCCAGTGGGTCAGATAAAAGTATCTATTACTGCTGCAAAGAATTAATTGAACTAATACATGTAAGGAGTGCCCTTGGGCACATTAAACTTACCAAGCTTCAGTTTTATCGTTTGTACATGGAAATGAAGTTCTCAGTTTCTATTATTTTGTGAGGACTAAATTAATTAATAGATGTAAAAAAAAAAAAAAACTTTGAAGAATCCCTGGCACATGGTATAGGCACTCATTTAAATAAATTCACTCTTCAACCTACATTTATTGAGTTTATATACCACGGGATTCCTTCACAGGAAATTCTGTATTATTTGCAAAAAAAAAAAATTTGCATTTGTCCATATAGCTTAGTATATACAGCATACACAGAAGTCAGAGAAAGTCCCAGTGATTGAATGTGAGTGAGCTGGAAGGGGCTGAAGAGCACGCTCTATGGAGATCTGGGGGAAGAGCATTCTAGGCTGAAGGAACAGCAAATGCAAAGGCTCTGAGGCAGGATCCTTTCTGGCATGCCTGAAGAGCGGCGAGGGGGCCTGTGTGCCTGCCGTCCGGGGAGCAAGGGTCAGGGTGGTAGATTTTGAAAGCAGAGAAGTGATTGAACAGATCATGAGGGCCTTGAGAGCTGTTGTAAGGATTTTGCTTTTGCTCTGAAAGAGATGGAAGCCTAAGGAGGTTTTGAGTAAAGGAGGGATGAAGTCTGAACCTGGCTGTGCAGTTGAGAATCAACCAGGGGTCTGTGAGGGGCGCGCGGCAGGAGTCAAGGGCAGAAGCAGGAAGACCAACCAGGAGACGGTGATAGTTACCCAGGTGAGAGGCGAAGTTGGCTTGCACCCTTGTGTGGTGGAGGCGGTGAGGGGCAAGTGGTCTGATTCTGTATCTATTTTGCAAATAGATCCAACAGGAACAGCTGATGGATTGGAGGTGGAGTAAGAGAACGACAGAAGTCAAGATTTTTGGCGTGAGAAATGGGAAGGATTGAGTTCCATTGTTTTGAGATGGAGAAGATTACAGCAGGAACAGGTTTGGGGCTGGGGCTAAAATCAGGAATTAAGTTCTGAACATGTAAAATTTGAGATGCTTACTGGGCATCAAGTGGAGATATGAATAGACAGTGGGATTTAAGAGTCTGGAATTCTGGGCCGGGGTCTGGGCTGCAGATGTCAGTGAGGGAGTGGTTGGCACGTAGATAGTATCTAAAGCGGCAGGCTAGCTCTCCCGAATAGCTGTCGGCTGGGGGGGGCGGGTGGCACGCAAAGACTGGCCCAGTTTGACTTCTCAAAGAGGCACGCCTGTTAATTTCCAGTATCTTAGAGCAACTTGAAGTAAAAACCTAAAATTGTGGAATTGTAACCCATACTAAACTCTGAAATCTGTTCCGCAACTAATTGTTGGTGCTGTGCTTTGAAATTTAATGCTTTTTTGTATGTATGTTATTTTCACAAAAACTCAATTATGATGTTAAAAAATTATTATTTATTCCTTCTAGCCTCCTATATTCTGAAGCAGCTTGAAGGAGAAATCTGAGATGATGGTGTGGTAGCCCATGACAAACTCTGGGATGTGACCTGTAACTGCTTGTTGAAGAGTGCTTTGAAAACGACTGCTTTTTTCTTTCTTTGCTTTGTATACATGTTATATCATACAATAAAAAGTTATACATATTAAAAAAAAAAAGAGGCAGGCCTGAAAAAGCTCACAGAGAGCAGAGCTGTGAGAGGGGCAGCCAGAGGTGGACAAACCCACTCCCACCAACTGACACTCAAGCGAGGGCCAGGCAGTCGCCACCACCTCGGAGCCAGGGCAGTGAACTGAGACACAGCTGGGGCAGGGCCCTTGGCTCACCCATTAAATTTGGCTTCCAAGAGCCACACGGAGCCAATTGCTTTAAGGTCATTCTGTTTGTGTTTTCCTTGTTGGGATGCGGATCCATCTGCACACTCCGGGCAGCAACCTGCAGCTTGCGACAAGAGCAGTAGCCAGGCCAGGCGTGAGGCGCGTCTTCCTAGCAGGGCAGCTCAGCTTCTCCACTCGAGGGGGGACGCTGCAGGAGGCAGTCCCTGGTTATTTATTGGAAAAGGGAGGGGCTGAGCAGTGTCAGGGGTGCCAGAGGGTTCCTACTGTCAGCTTCCCATTCGCCCCCACGGGAAGATACCAACCCCCTGAAGGGCCCTAATTCATCCTTACTTGCCTGGGAGAGTCCACTGAGGGCTCTTCCTGTGCAGGGAAACCTGACTCAGAGGCAGCTGCCAGAATCACTGCGTCCATTCCTCTGTCTCTGGGCCCAATGGCCTCTGGGGCTTTTGCCATAAAATCTTAAAAGCCCTCGAGCCTTCTGTCCCCACGTCCTAATTCAAAGTTTCACTTCTGCCATGTATGGTAGGAGAGCTAAGAGCTCCCCAAAGGTTTGCCCCTCCAAGGCACAGCCCAGGGAGACGTCTGCGCACCAGGGAGAAACTGCTGCACCCCAGTTCTCGCTGCCCTGCGCTTTGGGTCCTCGAACAGCAGAGCCGGCCTGCAAGGCCCCTCCCGGCTCCTTCAGCCTGTCTTGGTCTGTCCTGTCGCTGGGGAACCTCTCCTCAGGCAGGTCATCCCTGGGCTGCCCCCCACTCACCATAATCATCTAAATTCAAAGTGAAACCCCCCACTCTCCACCTTCTATGGGTAAGTCGAAGACGTCCAGGCTGGGGTCAGGATTCCCACCACCTCTCCAGAGACCCTGGAGCCCCCACCCCACCCCCAACCCATCTCTCCCAGGGTGGAGCAGCACCCGCCAGGCTCACGCGGGCCGGGCCCTGGAGCCCACAGATCCCCACCGTCCTCAGGGCCAAGGACCCAGGGCAGCACTGGAGTTGCCCCTCCCTGTGGGCATCTGCCCAGGCCCTACGTGCCCTGCCCCTCCCTCTGCTGCAGGACCCCTCTACCTGACACGCTGGGCACCTCACAGACCGAGCCCACACTGCTCCTGGGCGTGTGGCTCCAGGGGGCGCTGTGTCCCCGGGCCCCAGGGCGACCCCTGCAGGGCAGGCGTGGAGGTCTAAGCCGGAGCTCCTCCCCCATCCCCCCCCACTCCCAGTGGTCCCTCCGTGGAAGGAGGGGCTTGGGCAATGTTGCCCAGAGACGGAGGAAGGGGTTTTGTGGAGAACCCCTCCTTCTTGCCATCCCAAGGGGTCCCCAGTTTTCCAGCTTCGAGGAAAGGGGCCATTTGTCATCAGAGCGTCCACTCTCCCAGGGCAGTCAAGAGTTCCAGGAATGGCCTCAAGGAACCGGAGACGTAGGCACGCCCCATCTCTAACCACTGCCTCGCCTGACCCAGACATGCCAGCCCTCCTGAGGTTGCCACCATGTCCCGTCCTTCTTGGGGAAGTAAATCCCTCAGCCCAGCAGCTCCTTAGGCCTGGGAGGAGACCTTCAGGGAGCTTTGACAGGGCTTGAGCTTGCTTCCAACCCATGCCTCTACCACCCCGCCCATCCCTCAGCTCCATGGACCTGGCCAGACCAGCTGGAGAGGCCAGGCGACTTTCCCACCTTGGGTGTACATCCTGAGGGCCTAGGCAGAGCCTCTGCTCAGAAAACTCGGCACAAAAAAAAAAAAGCCTTCCTTATCAGCACAGTCACTCACAAAGAACAGACTTTATTGAAGTATTTGGCACTAAAACCCACGGAGTTTCAGCCCTGCAGCTGAGTACACAGCCACTTTGCAACTGCACCAGGCATTACATAGGACCAATAAGTTAATATAAAGGACCCTCAGTGTGTAGGGGGGTGGTGCTCAGATGTCTCCTGACTCATTCAAGGAGCTCTAGGCAGCAGGGGAGGGCACAAGGGGTGGGGCATAGGAGCAGCTGTACAGTGGGAAAAGGGGCTTAGAGACAAACCAGAAGATAAGAGAACAGCATCCAAAACAGGGCATGAGAACATAATTGGGGAACGAGGTCAATTTAAAAAGCTAGGTTGCTGGAAGACGTGGTAAGAATGTGAGAAATGTCTCCCCCGCCTCCCCCCCACCACGGGCTCCTTCCTTGCTTCCCCAGATTCCTGACGGGACCACCTCCATCCTTCCCCAGGTACCCTTATACAATCAGCTACACCGCTTTCTCTGCACTGGGAGAACTGTGCCTCTTTGGGGTCAGGCATCAAAACTCTTATTGCCAGAATTGTATTCCCAGTCTGCCCAAATCCAGTGAATTTGGAGAAAAGAGAGTTTGGCATGAGTAAAATCAGAACTCAGTTCTCCATTCCCCCTCCTCACTTCAATTCAGCTGCTTTCTCACTGAAAGAGGACCCTACCTGAGTGTCTGACCTAGTTGCAAAGAAAGCCCCAGAATGAGAGAACCCAGGGATTATGGGAAGGTCTTCGCATTGGCAGTGTCCAGGTTTGCCCCAGTCTCAGCAATTGGGACAATTAACTAATGCCTTTTCAGAAAAACCAGCATTTCTTCAGAGCTGGGGCATGAATAGTCTCATGTTTGTACCTTTCAAGAGGAATCTCCCAACTCAGAGCAGAAGCATAACTGGGAAGGGCATCAAAGGAGCAGCGCTGCCCCCTTCCCCCAAGAATGCAACACAGAAGGGATGCCTTTCCAAAAATATTCATAAAGTATTATGGCGGCCTGTTGGCTTCTAGGACTATGGTGAAAAGCTGTTAGAGACTGCAAGCCTGGGCATGCCTAGAGAGGGCAGAGAGGCGGGCTGCTTTCCACCACCCGCCACTGCAGGCCAGCCCCCAGCCCGGCCCCCTGATGCTCAAGCCTCAACCTCAGGCTCGGGTGTCTGAGCAGATGCTGGGAGCCCACAGGGCACAGAGAGGGTACAGTAACTGAGACCTATAAAAGGATTTATAGAGTCAGGAGATCAACAGGGTCCACAAAGACAGTATCCCATCAGGATATGCTGACCTTTAACCTACCACATGGTGTGTGCATCACAGAGCACATTACAAAAGGGGTAGGAGCTTCTCTCCCCAAGCCCAGGCTAGGGTGTAAATCCCTACGGTACCCGGAGACCCAGACACCTGGGAAATGGGGAAAGAGTCATGTGCACGAATGTGTGCCACGTCCAGCCTCCAGTAATAGTGGGACAGGAGGGGCAGGGGCTGTTCTCCAGAGTTGTCCTTAGAATCAGAGCACAGCAGGTTAAGGAATTCTCCCCAACTATGCTGTCTGTGCTCTGAATATTCCCTGCCACTTATCTTGCACAAGGAGACAAATACTGTTAGCCAGACAGGCAAGGCCTCAAGTCCAGTAGGCCAGTGTCTGGGGGATAAAACATAATCACATTACAATTTTACAGTGATCTTGAGGATAAAATACACATATAAATTTTCAGGCCATGGCTTCTGAACCAAAACTGTAAAAAGAAAAAAGCCTCAGCTCCAGGTCATCGACCTGCGATGGGGTAGGGAGCTGAAGGGAGATGCTCAAAAGTGGGGGAGGTCCCAGGCCTGCCCCCGCTGTGAAACAGTCTTTTCCAGCTGGTCTTCCAGCAGTGGGGTGGGGGCATTTGGAGCACGGCTACACCTGGCTGATGATCTCTCCATTCTCAGGTACAAAGACTTGCACAGGCGCCCCCTCAGGTGATCTCCGGAGCACACACACCGTGGGCACCTGCCAGGATCAGGAAGGAAGGAGGCAGGTGAGTGAGTCAGGTAGCAGTGCCTGGACAACAAGCCCAGCGACACCATCCTCGTCCTGTAGGGATGGCTGATCTGAACCGGCTCCGGCCCTGGACTCAGCCCTGCCTTCCCAGGAGGCTCTTTGCTCCCCATGGATCACTCCTTATCCATTTCCCTCCCTACCTTCCTTTGAGGTGTGGCTGGCACCCCGACCTTCTCCTTCTACCCCTTTACTGGACTCACTTCTCATCACCCCCTCCCTATCCGGCAGGTTAGGATGGGCTGGGCCCAGGCCAAGGACAAGTCCAAGCTCGCATGAAGGGAAAAGCACATCATCTGGAGGGTGCGGCCTGGGACCTGGGCCAGGGTTGCTGCCAGGCCAAGGATGCCAGCTGCAGCCTGGAGAACTGGGGGGTAGGGGAAGAGACGTGCAGCTGGGCCTCCTGGGAATCTTGGGTCTCAAAGAAACAGCCTGTTGGTGACTTCTGGAGCACATTCCCTGCAGAGTCCTCCAGCCAGGGAGAAAGAATAAAGAAGGGATTTGTGTATACTATCCCTATTTCTAGAATGAAGAAACTGGGTGCAGAGAAATAGGGGCAGCCACCTATTGCAAGCCAGAGTGCTATCCCTCTGTGTGCTATTCACCAACCTGGCCCGTGGGGCTCCAGGTGATAACATCACTCATGTAGTCCTTACTACACACTTCACATAAATTAACTTATTTAAACATCTCTATCAGACAGGGCTTTACTGTTCCCATTTACAGATGAGGAGATAGGCTCAGAGGGGTTAAATAGTTCATCCAGTCACTCAAGTGTGTAAGTAGCAGCCCTGGGATTTGAACCCAGATCATCTAACTTGAGGATCTGTGCTCTTAACCGTTATACTAGGCTGTCTGCTTCTTGATGTGATGCAGAGAACAGGTATTATGGAGGAAGTTGGCCAGCAGGCACTCACAAACTCAACCTTCTGCAAACATATTTCCACACTCTCCCTTTGTCCTGGGCCCTTGAAAGTCAAGGGAATAAGGGGGTTAATTTCGGACAGACCAAATTTGATTAGGAACAGAGGCTTATCTGATTTGCACATTATCTGTGAAGCCATTAAGAAAAATCCCAGCTATCTGCCAGAAGCATCTCCACCAGAGCACATTGGTATGTGCTCTTGAGCTAGAAATGGCAGGCAAAATTAGGAGGCGTCGCAAGGAAGTCAAGACTGACTTCCAAAGCCAAGAGGAAATAACTTTTCATCTGTTCTTCCTAGCTGCGGCCCTCCCTGCCACCAGGCTGTGGGATTATGTCTTTCTATTCTTGGACCTCTTTCATTGCCAGCCCTTCCCAGTGGATTCAGGAAGGGGAGTCCTGACCGGCCCCGATGTCCCTCCAGGGTTGACGTACCTGTGTCCGGGGCCCCAGGACTCGCCCGAAGCCCTCTCTCCCCGGGGGCAAGCTCCTGACCCGGAAGGCCCCTTGCCTGTCCAGCGAATGGGGGCGGGCGCTGCGGAGGCGAGCCCGCTCGTGCCACCACTTGAGCTCCTCGGAGACAGCTGCCTTGCTGAGCCCCCGGCCCGAGGAGCTATCCTTCAGGGAGGGCGTCCGCACGATGCGGCTGTGGGCGGGCACCAGCCGCTGGTAGCGCAGGGGCGCCCCCTCCTCCTTGTAGGCAGGGCCCAGGGCTGCGCGGCACAGCTCCCACTCGCCCGGCGGCAGGGCGCCCTCAGCCACCACCACATACCGCCCTGCCGGGTAGTACCCGGGAGGCAACAGCAGCTTGGGGTAGTGGGTGGCCAGCTCTCTCCCCCCAGTCGGGCCCCAGGCCCCGTGATGGCGAGGAGGTTCAGGCGGGGATAGAGGCCGCAGGAAGGAGATGTCGGGGCTGCTGCTGCCGGGTGAGGTGGGGTGGGAGATGCTGGAGACGTCAGAGCCGCTGTCCTCGGAGCAGGAGTGGTAGGCGGGCTGGAGTAGCGGGGGCTTGGCGGCAGGGAAGCAGGAGTCGGGCACGGTCACGGTGTAGTGAGTGGGGCGGCGGCGGGGAAAGGCGCTGCGGCCTCGGCCCTCTGGCCTGGCGCGGAACGAGTCCACCCTGGTGGGAGAATCGGGCACAGTGAGACCAGAAGGCGGAAAAGCAAGGCGGGCGGTGGGGATAGAGTTGAAATGGGCGAGACCAGAGCAGCAGACCTCGTCCACGCGCCTGCATGGGCCCCGGCCAGACCATCCCCAAAACGCCCTCTTGGCCTCATGTGGATTCCACACTTTCCATTAACAGGCAGACATGCTCCTACTTCCTTCACACAACTGGAGAGCATGCTAAATAAATGTCATGTGTGTTCAGCCATTTTGGGAACATTATGCTCAGTGATGCTCCATCCAGGTTTTTGTTCAAGTTGACGCTGTCAGGTATTGAGTTTGCACAAAGGAAAGCTTTATGTGATGGGCAGGACATACACGTCAGCTCTCCCCGGGAGCCCGTGGGGGCTGAAATCCAGCCTTTCCTCTACTAATTCACCCTAGCATGGGGCCATGTTTACTCAGAGGGTAGCCTTTTTCTAATATCGCGAAAGGCACTGTTCATGCTATTGCGGTAATCCTTGCAGTACATATAAAATATGAAATCCACTGCTCTACTCCAGATCAGTTGTCTCCAGCTGCCCTCAATCCTGTGCTGCCTGAAGAGTGAGTGAATTGAAGCTGGGAGAAGAGCCCGCAATGCCCGTGTGGTACCTGGACACCCAGGGGGTGTGTTCACACAGCCTGACAACGTCAGTCACTCAAATGATTATCAAGTAGCAGGGGACTCAGAAAGTGACAGACGAACTGAAAACATGTTGCCCACAGTTAGTGACCAATAATAAAGCAAAAGTATCTACCAGCACAAAAGAATGTGGCAGGGATAGAAAACTTAAGTTATACAAAAAGTCGTAACTGGGGTCTTTTTGGAAGCAAACAACTTGCTTCACGAATGACTTGTCTTTGCCTTCATTGGCTCTGGCACAGCCCTGGGGCATCCCAAGAAGGGCGTCTAAGGAGAAGCCAGGGCACTAAGGCTGTGTCACCCCAAGGGTATCCCGCCCGCATCCTAAAAGCACCCACCCTCTAAACGTAAACTCTGGAGGGTTGGTCCTCTCCCTCCCCCTGTGTCCCTGGGGTGCCCCGTTTCTAACCTCAGAGACTGCGACTGGCCGCGCCTCCCCTGCATCTCCGGGGTGGTGGGGGCACTGGCGCGGCCCTGCCGCTGGCCAGGAATGCCGCGGATCGGAACCACGTGGTAGGAGACAGGCTCCAGCAGCCACGGACTGGAGGTGCTGGGCCCCTCCTGTGGAGTGGTGGCCGGGCTGCTGCAAAGAGATTGGAGACAAGTCAGTGGCAGGAACGCCTTCTCAGGAAACGTGGGCACACAGTAGGAGAGAACCCTAAAGTTAGTGGTACAAATTGATAGCACCCTTGTGGAGCTACCAAAATTCACTCGTCCACCATCATACAGAGGAGAGCGGCAGTCTTCCTACTCGGTCGCCTTCTCATCCACTCAGCCCTTGCCCACCCCCAGCACAGTTCCCACCAGCTCCCAGCCCTCCTTTCCTCCCCGCCCTGACCTGGACTCGCTACTGGGCTCAGAAGGAGACTTCCTGAGCTTCTCGTAGGGGTGGTCCAAGCTGGTCTCTTTCCAGGGGCTGTTCTGGATTGGGGCTCTCTCCAGGACTCCGGTCTCAGGTCTTGCCGGCTGCAGACCCTCGAGGCTCTGGGGTGCAAGAGGCCGGGAAGGCGGGGCCGGAGACTCTGGGGGAGGTTTTGGCACTGGGGATTCCTCTGCAGGGGTGAGAGAAACCCGGTGAGGGTAGCAGCTGGGGGAACCGGCCCAACAAGAACCTCTGTAGCCCAGACCTTGCCCTCCCTCCCTGGTAAGCTTGTCCAACCGCTCCAGGCCATGGCTCCAGCCCCAGAGGCTCAAAGAAGCTTTCTCTTCTTTGGGACTTCCTTCCTTCCTCACTATGCTATTTTCAACCTGCCTCCTTCAAGAAGTCTCCCCAGAATGACTCTTCTTGGCTTCCTTTCCTCTGATCTCTGACCTTAGCTCACGGTGCTACCAGCCTTCTGTTTACCTAACTTCCTTGCTCATGCTTGTGACCATGTAGTCCATGCCCATTTCCTCATTGACCCGGCACTCCCATGGGCAGGTCTGTGCCACCTTCTTATCCAGCTTGCCACCAGCCCCCATCTGGGGCTTTGTGAACAGGGTACTTACACTGTGGATTTGAGTTTCCTACCCCAACACTACTTTTTTTTTTTTTTCCCCAAAGAGCCTGACTCTGGAGGGCAGTGAGTGAGGCCAGATCACTCTGGCTGTGAGGTTGCATGATGGGGTGAAGCCCAGGAAGAAGGCTCTAAAGTGAAGGCAGGGACCCCTGGGACCCACAGGGCCTAATGGAGTTCATCTTTTCCTCCCATTAAAATTCTTTAGCCTCTAGAATGGGACAGGGGTCAGCACATCCGCATCCTCAACTGAGCATGTGCAGGGGCACGTGGACAAGGGTTCAGGTCTGAGCCAAGACCCTGGCCCCAGCGCCCCTGCCTTCACAGCTGCTGCTGCTGAATCTCCACCCCCATTTGAAGTGCTCACTAGCAAACTCTGCCAGAGCCCCAGAGTCTTGCAATAGGAGTCCAGCCCTGACAATAGTCTTCCAAACCCCACTCACCATCCTCCAGGAGCAGCCCATCCGACAGGGAACTGTCATCAGAGGCACTGAGCTCTGGGAAAGCCAAGGGAGAGAGAAGAAAAGTGAGGAAATCAACTACACAGACATGGGTAGCCACCGTGCTGCGTAGCCCAGCCCTGATGCCTCATCTCCCAGGACAGTGTTCTGGTCTACAAAATACTCAGTGTGTAAATACTATATCAGACATGAATTTATTATTCGGAAATAGGAAAAACAAAATGAAGTCAGGGGCTAGGAGACTTAGAGACCTAGGTTTTAATCTCAACTCTGCCCATAGCTATATAACCTTGAATAAACCACTTCCCTGTGCTGGGCCTCAGCTTTTCCATGTGTCAAAAGAAGCTAGGGCTTCCTGTGGTGGAGGGGAGGAGCAAGATCCATTTTGTAAAGCCCTCAGGATGAAGATAATTTTGTTAACTTTTCTGTAGTCTTCTACAAAACAACTCAACTCAAGGATCCATAAACCTGATGATTTTTGTGCTACCAGCAACAGCAGCAGCACGAGGAGGGAATCTGAGCTGTGGGACCATAAGACTAATTCATGCTAGGATCTAGCTGGCCAGCCCTAAGGTAAAGAAGGCTCTTCCATTTGTGATATAGCAAGTCGACTAAAGGAAATACCAAGTGGCATTGTAGCCATTACGAAAGAAATCAGAGGGAACTTATTTTGCCATCACCTCCAAACATAAACCTTCAGAGCTTAAGGACGAGCCCAAGGTCTCCTGGATAGAATTCACCAAGCATTTACCGCTCAGTTTATGAGAATGAAGATGAGGAAATATTAATAGCTAATATTTCTTTTGTACCAAATACTTTTCTAAGTAAATATATATATGTATATACATACATACACACACATATTAATTCATGTAATCTTCACAACAACTGTAAAAGGGAGATAGTATTATCATCGCCATGTAACAGTTGAGGAAACTGAGGCTCCGAGGTTTTGAATAATTGGCCTATGGTAGTCAGTCAAAATGTGGTTGAGTCAGAATTCACACCCAGGCTGTCCTAATCACAGAGTATATGTTCTTAACCATTATCTTTTATCACCTCTCCTATTAGCTAGCTAATGCATTAAAAAAAAAAACTTTAGAAAAGTAAACAATTCTGGCCACCTTGGAATTCTGTACCACAGCATTTGGCAAACTACAGCCCCTGGGCCAATTCCACTCCCCACCTGTTTTTTATAAATGAAGTTCTACTGGAACACGGCTAGGCTCGTTTGTTTACGAAATGTCTGGATACTCTGCACCACAATGGCAGAATTGTTATGACAGAGACAATAAGGCCCAGGGAGCCTTAAATACCGACTCCTTTGTCTTTTACATTGAAGTTTGCCACCCCTTGCTCTATAACATAAAGGAAATAAAATCTTTGCCCAGAGCAGTTCTTAAATCTTGCAGGGTATTCCATGCAAGGAGTGGGCCTGACCCTGGGCAGGCAATTGAGGAGACACCCTCTTGCTGGATTCTGATTCCTTGCCTCTAATCTTTTACAAAATCCTGGAGAAGAGAGGTTTTTATTCTTTGCAGGTATCAAATTGTAGAAACTGTGGAACTGTTACTATCATGGCCTGGCAATCCAACCAGAGTTAGACTCACGCGCTTTGATTTGAACATATGGCCTGGGAGGAATGGCATCACACCCCATGTGCTGGTTTGAAAGTGGTATATACCCCAGAAAAGCCATGTTTGAATCCTGATTCAATCTTGTGGAGGCAGCTATTTCTTTTAATCCTAAATCAAAATTGTAGGGCACAAACTTTTGATTAGATTATCGCCGCAGGGATGTGGCCCATTCCAGGTGGGTCTTGATTAGTTTACTGCAATCTTTTAAAAGAGGAAACATCTTGGAGAGAACCAGAAATGACAGAAACATTTCTGTTTCT
Source organism: Tamandua tetradactyla (assembly GCF_023851605.1). Lineage (NCBI taxonomy): Eukaryota > Metazoa > Chordata > Mammalia > Pilosa > Myrmecophagidae > Tamandua > Tamandua tetradactyla. The sequence goes on along the minus strand of NC_135330.1, from coordinate 58,002,321 downwards.
GTCAGAGAGCTGCACAGATGCTAACATTTGGAGAACTGAGACACAGATGTTTGGAGATGCTTGAAGGCCAGCAGACGTCACCATGAGATGTTAAGCAAGCCAGGACCTGGAGAGAGCCAAGAGAAGCCAAGGGATGAAGCAGCCCCAGAGAAGCAAAGTGAGGAACCCCCACAGGAATAGAGGCTGAAAGCAACGGACCCCAGAAGCAGGTGACAGTAGATACCAGCACATGACTTCCCAAATAACAGAGGTTTTCTGTACGCATCAACCATCCTTGAGTTAAGGTATCTTTTCCTGGATGCCTTAGTTTGGACATTTTTATAGGCTTAGAACTATACTTGTAAACTTGTAACTTATTAAATTCCCCTTTTTAAAAGCCATTCCAGTTCTGGTATACTGCATTCCACCAGTTTGCAAATGAATACCCACCACTATGCATCATCTTCATAAAAACAAGCAAATTAGAGTTGTAGAGACCCAAAAGCAACAATGCAGAAAGAATCTGGAGAAACACTGCCCTTGAGGAGGATGAGGGTGGGCAGAGCACATCAGCCAGCCAAACACCAGTGGTTCCTGAGTGCTGCTCACCATGTCTTGTAGAGGCAGCCACGAGCACTGGGGAGCCAGTTTCACTGTCCCGACCAGCCGTGCCCTTGATCCAGCATGGCTCTCCCTTACTGCAGCGGCAGAGTGCCCCAGGCCAGGGGGAAGTACAGAAATTATCCTCATGATCTCCACACATTCTCTAAAACTGCACTGTCTGACATGGCAGCCACTGGCTGCACACAGGTAGTTAAAATTACTCAAAGTTAAATAAAACCTAAAAGTCAGCACCTCAGTCACACTAGGCACATTTCAGACCCAACAGCCACACAGTGGCTACCTTATTGGCCAGCACAGGTATGGAATATTCCATCATCACAGAAATTCTCTTAGCAAGGCTGAAGGTAGGCACTGTCTATCAGCAAAGGCTTAGGGAGCATCCGTTGCATCACGGAGCCATGTGATGAGACATCTCTCATCAGGGTCACTGGTGTGAATTAGCTCAACACCTGACTGCTCTGTGTCACCAGCAGAGTACTGGCTAATCACTGTCTCAAATTGTAAAACCCTGTGTGGAGACCACGAATGTTGGCAGATTTTTGTTTTTGTTTTTTTGTTGGTCTGTTTGGTTTGTTTTTAATTCAAAACTCCTTTCTGCTACTATTAATCCCTCCCTGCTTTCCCCTTTCTGGAAGAAGGGCCACTAAACTGGAATTAGTTGTCAAAACTGCCTCCTGCACTCCTACAGTTGGACAACAGAGCCCAGGACCTCAGACCCCTGTCAAGAACAGGATGTGAAGTTAGAGAGGACAGGTCTTTGTCCCTGATCTGGAGGGTGAAAGTCAGCCACATGCCTGTCTTCACCTGGGCTGAGTCCCTAAGACGGGTTTCAGATCCGCAGCTCCTGTGTCCCACAGAGGGTCAAGCCAAAGCAACCACATCTCAGTCCCTGGCATGTCCTGACCTGCTCCCCACTCCCAGCAAGAGGCATCAGTGGTCACAGTGGCGGCACCAAAGGGACACCCACCCTCCACCACCCCAGCACAGAGGGCAGAGGAGGCTGCTGAACAGTTTGAGGCTAGAGAGGTAAAGGGAGGTTGGAGACAACTGGGATGGGGTGCATCTTCCAGGTGATGCTCGCTACCCTGAAGGCTCCCTATAAGCACAGAGCAAGTTGGCCCTTAGGGGTTTCACTTCCATGTTCAAAGTAGCAGCTACCCTTCAAGGGAAGGTCAAGTCTTGGGGGCCCTGTTGGAAGTGGAGTAACCATGAAGAATATCTTTTCCATTAGCGCTTAAGAGACCTGGGGTATTTTGTCTGCAGCCAAGCCAAGCCAGAGCCATTTGAACCAGACAGGTCTGGCCACCTGAGCTGGAGTTGGCTCCACTGTTTACTGGGTCAACTGTCACCTCCTTTCCAGCCTCCCCGCCTTCATTCTCTGCACCTCTAGGCTGCAGCAGGTGACCTGGGAGGTGTCAGGTCACACCCTCTCTACCCTAGATTAGTGATTAATGGGAGTGAGAACTGCTGAGTTACCTGTGCTGAGAAAGCTCCCAGCCCCAAGGCATGGGGCCATGGAATACAGGGACCAGGAAGGGCTTCATGCTTCCATATGAGTGTTCCCAAGCAGAAGAGGAGAACAACCTTCACAGAAAGCCAACCTGATGTGTAGGAATGGAGTCTGAGAGTGCAGTGGAAGCAGACAATTCTCTAAGCCCAGACGGAGGCCTCTGAAACCAGTTCTGCCCCACAGTCACTGTCCCCTTTCCTATTTCAGTTCCCTCGTCTGAGTGACAGTGCCAAAGAGTCAGCAGATCCAACCAGGGAGGTCTGGAACCTGGTGTGGGAAAGTGGGGGAATGCGTACTGAGCCATGGCACCCCGTGATGGGAATCAGAGGTCAGGGCTGCAGGTCCTGCCCAGGCAGGCTGTGTTTGGGTCAGAGGCAGGGGCAGGGAGAAAAGCCAAACCTAAAGTCTCAATGACCTGTTGGAAGGTAAGCCCAGCTGGACACAGCAATGCCATGCAGTTGGCCCTGGGCATCAAGAGCTCCCTAGGAGCCCACCAACCACCAGCCTATGAGCCGAGGGTCTCAGGGAATGGACGCCAGGCAGAAAGCACAGAAATGGAAGAATTCCACCCTTGCCCAGAGTGGTTCCACACACTTAGGGATTATGAGGCGTGGTACTGGTAGTGCTGGATTTCAAGTTAAACACTCCCACGATAGCTACTGCACCCCCACCCCACCCCCCAAATAATTCAGCAATTAGTTACGCACAGCAATAGTCAACCCCTGTGCTTCTTTACTCAGCGAGGGGAAAGCACATCAACTCAGAGCCTCAGACTTACATATGCCTCACAGGACAGACCTAGACAAGCCAGTGAGTCTGGAGGACAAGATGATGGGCCTGGGATATTCCAGTTGAATGAACCTTATGGATTAAGCTCAGGGTCAGCCAGATAAAAATGGCTTTTGTCCAGGAAGTCTTTTTAAAGGCAGTGCATTTCCAGAAGGATGTGGAAGGAAGGAGTGGGATGTTTTCTAAGGAGATGGGGGAAAAGGCCTCAGGATAGAGGAGGCTTATACTGAGGCTAGTTTGCATTGCAGAGGGAAAGGATGGAGGAGAGGTGGACACAGGAAGCAGGTTTACCCAGCTGGAACCCATCAGGACATTTTACAAGGTGTCCCTAACCAAATGCAAATGGAGCAGCAAGAAGCCAAACTGCCCGCCTGTCCCATATGAGCATACAAAAGGCAGGCATGGCCCAGGATCAGAGGTCCTTCAAGGCAGCGGACTCACCTCGGCCCAGGGGGAGGGTTGTGGCAGGAGGGGGCCCCCCATTGGGCCGCTGCTCCCCAAGGCAGCGCTCCAGCTCCCTCAGCTTTTTCTCTTCCTGCAGCATGGCATGCTTCCGCTGCCGGCGGGCCTGCCTGCTGATGTTCTCCTCCCGGCACAGCCGCCGGGCCGCCTCCGTGATTTGCAGCTGTAGGGCCAGCTCCTGCTCCAGGCTGCTCAGAGGGTCCTGAAGGAGGTGGCAGGAGTGAGGCATGGGAGAGGCAGGAGGTTCAGAGAGAGGAAGAGCAGGTAGTCCCAGGAAGACTGAGTACAGCCCTGAGCCGGTGCTCTAGATCCTAAACCCTGAGGACAGAAGGGATGGAAACAGCAGCTTCTGTGCACCCAGGGCAGACAGAGGACAGAGTGGTGGGGGAAGCCCAAGAACAAACTTGAGCCACCACATTCAGCCTGAAAAGCAGGCAAGGGGACCCACCCATGCCTGCCCACTGAGCCAGTGTTATGGGAACCAAAGTGGGACACTTTCCCTCCTAACCTCAAAGAGCTGGGCAGGTGAGCTCATAGGGCTGCCCGTGGGAAACTCGTATGTAGAGAAGAGCACCTGGGTCCTGAGCCACCCTCATCCTTCCTTCTATGCCGAGAGAGAGGAGAACTCAGCCCTAGGGGCCGGAGTAACCTGTCTGAACAGGCTATTTCCTCTCTGGGTTGGTGGTTGGGGCCCTTAACTGATCTGCCCACTGGCGGCTTCCCTTGCTCTCCACCTCTTTTGGTTCCTGCAGCGGCACATGCTGCCCTGGCCATCTGGGTCTGCCCCTCCGCAACTCTATGTAAGTTCCCGAGGAACATGGAGCCAAACCCCCTAATTGAGGGTGAATGGGGTGATGTGGCGATTGCCAAGCTTTCCCCTCCAGATGGTAAGGTCCAGGCCCAGCGATAAACCTGCAGGGAATGAAGAAGCTGATGGCTTCCTGAAGTCCTCACCTCTCTGCACAAGGCCCGCTCATCCAGTTTGTAAGCAGCTCCGATCCTGCGGCGGACCTTGGGGGCATTTTCCCCTGGTTTGAGGGGATATTCGGCTGGCAAGGTGCCCGTTAGCTCCTGTGGTGGAAGCAAGGGCAAGCCACTTTCCAGCCCTGACCAACCAAAAGTAGCCTGGCCCACAGCCCCAGGCCTTGCCTGTGCCCACCCTCCCACAGGAGGCTGGTCACCCAAGGGCGCCTGGTACACCTGGCCCACTCTTTCGGTCCCCCCACCCTCCACCCCCTCCCATCCTCCATACTCATGTTGCTAAGCTGCCTCCACTTTCCCTCAAACCTCCTCCTCCAGAGAGCTCTACCAACCCGGGGACAATTCTCATCTGTCCTTCTGTGTACTTGGTGCCCCCCGCAACCCCTCTAGTTAGACCCCACCTGCCCCAGCCACCTCAGGCCCAGGTCAAAGCACGGCACACAGAGGAACGCGGTGTACCATAACCGGCTTTGATTTCCAGAATGCTCTGGAATGGGGACCCTCCCTGCAGCCCCACCATCCCAAAATGTGGTTCCCCAGCTCCTCACACGGACCCATGCTCCCATACGGGAGCGCAGGGGCGGGCCTGGGGCTCTCACCGCCTCCCGCAGGCAGAGTCTCCGCAGCTCCTCCAGGCAGGCCTCCAGTCGCTCCTCCAGGGCCCGTTGCTGCTTGCGCATGGCGTAGGTCAGCTCCTTCGGGGATACTGGGCTGTCAGGACCTGTGGGGGGAGGCAGTGGGCACACCCTCAGGGAAGCTGGGGTGGGGAGACCTCCTAGGGTTCCTGGTGGCCACCCCCAGGGAAGCACACACACGTACGCACGCACACACCCTCGTGCCTGCCCGAAGATTACAGGTTAGCTGCTGCGGTCTGTGTCATAACCACAAAACACCAAGTCTCCTGCAGCCCAGAGGCAGCCACATCACAGCTCAGAGGGCAGGGCTGCCCCATGAGCAACCTGCAGGGGGCAGGGGGCCAGGGGGTGTGGCCAGAGCGCCTCTCCTCCCTCCTCTCACCTCCTGCCATCCCTCCCTCCCTCCCTCTCCCTTTCTCTCTCCTCCTCTCTCCCTTCTTCTCTCTTGTTCTCCTCTGCCAAGACCCAGGCTGGACTCACACGCTCAGGCCAGCCAGGGCGGGAGCACTTTTACACGGGCCACATACAATTTTTTAACTGCTTGATAATCACTGGGCCTAAGGGTGAACATGGCAGATCCCTGTTCCAGATAGGACAGGCCACACGGTCCCAGAAGAGAAAACACACAGGCCCTGAGGGTCCAGTCCGGCTGCCGTCTCCCCCTACTGCTCTCTCCACTCACCACACTGCAGAATGATGCCACTGTCTGCATCGCTGACCTCATCCTTACTCTCCATGGTGGATTTCCGGGAGGGGGGAGCACAGCGTGGGGAGGAGCGACACCGCTCCCAGCCTGACCCGGGACGTGTAGGTGGCCTGGAGTTTCCCCAGCTTTTAAGAGAACAATAAGGAAAGCTGCGTGTCAACCCCCTTGGTTCCGAACAGAGCTTAGGCATCAGTGGGCAGGGGCAGGGGGGAGTGGAAGCGAGGATTGTGTTTCTGGGGCTTTCTGGGATGGGGGTTCTCAGCACTGAGCGGGCTGCCAGACTTCTCAGTAGACCTCACCAGCAAACCCTGTCCCCAGTGGGTCCCCTGGGGCCACCTGCACTCCCCCCAGCCCTCCTTCTAAGAGGCGTCTAGGCCAAAATCCTCTAGGCCCAAGTGGGCAGTGACAACAGTGGTGGCCACGGGAGCAACGGAAGCTGGGGCGGATGACAATAAGGAAGAGAGCACAGAGAGGACAACAAATCAAGGACTAGAGAATGGAGGGCACAGCAAGGAGGAAAGGAAAGGAGGAGCGGCTGGAGTCTGCCTGGGGCAGGGCCGGGGGCATGGGGGCTGCCCAGCCCAGCCGGAGGACCCAGGGGGCACCAGACATGTCCTGCTGCCCCACGGGAGAAGGCGTATCAGAAGTGGCTGGGCACAGGAAACTCAGCCAGGGCCCTGGTGTGGGGCCCCAAGGCGTAGGATGCCCTGCTCTCTGGACCAGGCCCTCTACCCAGAGCTGGGCGTCGTGTCCAACCCCACGAGCCTGTCCCAAAGCACTGAAACGATTCCCAGGCCCCCAGCTACACCTAGGGGACTCCTGAAGGGGGAGGCTGCCCCATCCCCAGGACTCCACGGTCAGGGGGTCCTGGGCGTGTGTCTGTTAGAGCTGCTAGGACAGGGGGTGGTGGGAACTAGAGTAGAAGCAGCCCAGAGACCAGAAGGAGCCCACCAGATGCCAGCCTCCCGGGGCTGCAGAGCTCGTGGGTGCTGCAGCTACAACAATCCCACTGGAGTGTCAGCCCACTGGGCACGGTGGCCAAAACAACACCTGCTGCCTGCTCCCCTCTCTCATCACAGATCCCACACCCCTGCTTGGGGTCCCAGCTGGCCGGGCCTGGCAGCTGCTGGCCGAAGCAGGGGTGGGGAGGCGCGGGCGGGGCCCAGGCAGGCGGTGTGGCAGGAGAGCCCAGCAGCCACCTCCACAGTGAGTCAGCTCCATTGAGCAACAGTTCAAAAGTCCTTCCGAGTTTCTGTCTGGAGCTTATCCTGCCTCCTCAGAGCCCAGACTGGGGGGTCTGCCCCTCTGCCCTCAGCCCACAGGAGAGAAGAGAAGGCCTTGGGAAAGCTGATCTCAAAGCCAGGCAGAAAGGGAGGGACTGCAGCCAGCCAGGGCCCCAACATTATAATGGTCTCCGTGTATCAAGACCCAAAACAAGAACAACGATTGAGTTTTATACACACACATAAACAACACAACCTATCAAATAATACTGGCAACAATTAAAAACAGTATGTACCTTGTATCTTAGAATATTTCATTTCTGCAAATTTCACTTCTGCCTAGAGAATGCATGGCAGGATTTTTTTTTTTTAAAGGGTCTTTATGTGGGGGTCTTTGCCAACCTACCAAAGAAAGAGATTAATCCTAAATTCTGGGAACCCCAGATACTTCTCTGCACAGCCCATCCCTCCCAAGCCCTCACTCCTGCCAGAGAGGAGCAGGCAGCTCTCCCCTCCTCTTGGGCTGAGCCCTCCTGAGCATCCTCCCGCCCCCCAGAAAGCAGGGTCACGGCACAGCCAGGGCTGGGAAGGAAGGCAGCCTCAGCTAGGAAGGTGAGTGTTTTGCTTTGGACAAGGGGAGGAAATTATGCTAACTAATTATTAACCTTTAGGAGATTAACTTGCAAAGGTGTTAAACACAATCCCCGCTTCTCAGGGGCTCCTTGACCACTGCAGAGAGGAGGGGTGTCATAGGGGCAGAAGGGGTAGATTGCGCGCTCAGCCCCTTGGGGTTCTCTCTCCTCCAGCACCCAACCTCAGGTGGGTCCAGCCCTCAAAGCTGGGGGAGAGGGAGGCACTGACATTCACTGTGTTCCTAATCTGATGCTGGGTCCCCAGCAGGGGAAATAGCACAGGACCCTAAATCTGGAGGCTAGGATTCAAGTCAAAGTTCTGCTGTTGCCTGGGTTACCTTGGGGATGTCCTGTTGCCTCCCTGGGCCTCCTTTCCTCTACAATGAAGATTAGAGCAGTGTTCCTTGCTCTGAATCTGGACCTGTCAGACAATTTCAGGCCAAGCAGACCCCTCTCACCCGCCCACAGTGGTGGAGGAGCTGCCCCCCCGCCCCCACCCCCCACCCCCCACCCCCCACCCCCGCATGGGTCTTGGGCCCCGCCCCCACTCAGGTGGGCGTGACTCTCAAATCTCTTGAGCATTCAGAGCCGACATTGCATTTAGATAAAGGAAGTTCAGGTAATATCCCCACCCCCACCCCCCAACACAGGGACCCCCTCCCTGGCCCTCCCTGCCCTCCAGACCCTTAGCTCTGGCTCCTCTAGCAGACAATCCCAGCACTGGGCCCTAAGAGGCAGCCTACCAGGCTAAACGATGTCCTCAAGAAAAAGGCACCGGAAGAAAGAAGGGGGCGAGAGGAAGGTTAGGGGAGACCAGCGCACATCCCTTCAGCCTGAACCACTGGGGATCCCATTCACAGGTGTGCCCCAGAGCCTGGCCTGGGGACTCTCGGTTTTAACTGAAGCCCTTTCTCCTGTGGAAACTGAGGCCTGTGTCCAGGCCTCTGTTGGGCCCACCCCTCTCCCCCCAGCACCCCTGAGCCCCGAACCTGAGCAGGCAGGGAGTGGGGAGAGGCAGGGGAGCTGGTGACGGCCACTGCCTGGGCTCCCCACCTCCTGCCCCTCGGCCCCAAAGACCCGCTCCACCCTGCCCCACCCTCACCTGCTTCTGGGCGTTGGTCCAGGCGTCCAGGAAACACACCCTGCTCCCAGGTCAGGGGGCCGAGGGGGCTCGCATGTCCCCTCAGGGTCTCCAGGCCCGCCGCCCCGCGCTCTCCCTCCGACCTGGCCCTAGGTCTGCGCACGCTGCCGGCCGTCCCACTCCTCCCGCCACCCGCCGCCGGCCTCCCTCCCAGGCTGCCGGGCCAGGGGAACCAGGTTACTTGTTGTGACTTGAGTCAGAGGGGAGGAGCAGGTGAGCAACTACTTCCCTGAACTAATCCCGTGGTGGCAACAGCCGGCACCCAGCTCCTGGGCCTCTGCACTTCCGGGGGCAGAGCAGAGAGCAAGGAGCAAGGGGTTCCTGATGGAGGCACCTAGGAGACAGAGGGGTCATGTCTACACCGACGCTGAGCTGTGAGGTGCCCAGGTGCCCTCTCGCCTGCCCCTGGCTCTCCCTGCCTCGGATGTTCACCGCCCTCCTTGGACCTCAGTTTCTCTTTCCAGAAATTGAGGCATGTACCTCCCCCCAGAAGCAGCGTGAAGGTTCACTTATCCATGGGAATGCCAGCAAGGAATTTCCAAACTAACAGGGTCAAATCATCACTCTTCCCCATACCCTGAAATGGGGAACAAGGCTTGAAATGGGAATACAGAAACCTCAGGCAAGGAGCAAACCCGCGAGGAGGCCCTAGGGGCCTAGAGAGAGCCAGCTTGTTCTCGATTTTCATTCCGGATAACAAGACCATCATTTCCCCGTTGATTGGGTACATCCACTCCCCGGCACAGTTTATGGGGCGCTAATCCGAACCTCAGTCTTGACCCTTATGCAACAGTAGGCTCTGAACAGCAATCCCAGGCTCTGAACCACCTCCCCCCCCACACATATGGGGCCACAGGCAGAAATGGAACTTGTTCCCTATAAAAACATAAGCCCCCAGACTCCCCCTTCCCTCGACCCTTGAGCAAACCCAAAATTGGAATCCAGCCTACTTCACAGAAGGAAGCGGGGCGAGGTGGCCAGTTGCCTGACCCCAGGAGGCTGAAAACACAAAGATGCTTGGGACTAAGGACTGTGCCCCACCCCCCAGGACTTCATCTCACCATCTCCCTTCCCCCAACCCCCCAATCCTCCCACCCCCCACTACAACAAATCCTGGATGGCTTCCCCTCCCCCAGCCCCTAAAGATCCCCACCCCCATTCCCCAACCCCCAGTGGGGGATGATGACGTCTGCTCCCACAGAGCATCTCCGTCGGTGCAGAATTCGGTGTCACAGACACAGCTCTGACCTGCCCCTCCCCTCGGCCAGCACCTCCCACTCCCCACTCCACCCCTGCCCCCTGAACACCTCCGCATTCCTGCACACACCCTCTTTTCAAACAGTGTTAGTCCCAGGGTTCTCGACATTGACCACCTCCTCCCTCAGCCCCAGGCTGAGGCCAAAGGGCCCTAATGGACGAGAGGCCCTTCCTGGCGGCAGGGAACAGGTCCAGGGTGTCCCCAAAAGCCAGCAGCCCTTCCCTTCCCCCTGCGCTCCACAGCACAACAGTCCCCCCCTCCCTTCATAGGCTTCCAAGGTCAGACAGAGAAGGGTAGACTTCTTTTCCACACCTTGCCCATCCCCCAGCTACAGGTGGGGAGGGGGACGGATGATGGAAGTTTCTAGAGTCAGTGCATAGCATATTTTTCAAAGCATAAAATGAAAGTTATAGAGAATCACTAAGAGAACCAATTACTTTGAAATACAGTTCTAGAAATAGAACATAGTAACATATGCTTCTTTATTAACATTAAAAAGGGTCTAGCAGCGGCTCTACTAATAACAATTTCATAGACACGATCACTGTAAACAATATTTCGAGATAATCTGCGGCAAGTGTGATGTCATATGAAAAATACCTGCGATTTCTATCAGTGGCAAAGTCACAGGTACTGCTAATGCTACTGCAGTTTGGTGCCTTTATGACGGGAGGCAATACTAAATTTCTAGTTACAGGTGAGAAACAAAAGACATTTTCCTCCTAACTCTGAATCCTAGCCATAGATATCTTTGGTGCTATCAACCCATTTCAGGACCAAGAACCAGTCTTAAGTGATCCCCTATCTCTGAGCTCAGGGGAGAGAAGTACAGATGTTCAATCTGTTTGCACTGATCTTCTGGAATTTTGAATGACACCCTCATTCCTCCAAATTCACACCCAGTATTTCCCAATCCAGCAAAATAAGATGTTTGGAATGGGCCAGGGACCTCAACCCTCTCACCAAGGACCCCGGGATCTAGCGGACGACCCTAGTCATCCAACCCCAAATACCATGAGCGGGGCACGTGGCTGAGGGGTCCAGCTGGGGGGTTGCGGCTTAGAGCCCCACTGCCACCCAGTCTAAGGATAAGAGGAGGAACCCTCCAGCCCCAAGCCCCAGACCATCAGCACCAGGACCAGCCGATGAGGAAGTGGGGTTTCCTTGTACAACATTATATTCTTGGACTCTGAACTTTGGAGATTAGAGTCCTCCCCCAGAAAGAGGAAAAACTACTTCTCTTTAGGGTTTTCATTTCCCAAGGAAAAGTTCTGAATCAGAAAACTCTCCCACAGCCCTGTAGCCATCCTCTCTCTCTCCTTCCTTCTCTAAGCTTCTTCTGATACACTAGATTGGAAGTTCTTCAAAGCAAGTGCCCTTCCTACCATTACCACATTCCCGATAGCATCTCTGATACTCTTAAAATTTTACTTAATGAATTAATGAATCAATGGTTACACTTCCAGAGTTATGAGTAGAAAAAGAAAGTAGGGAAATGGCCCAGGATCTCCAGGCAATGGGATCAGGGAGCGGAACGGTTCTTTAACTTGCTCGCTTTCTCCACTCTTTGCCCACGGGGAAAGGTGCTTGCCTCCACCAAGCGATGGTGGAGTGGGCTGGGACAGGGGAATTCCATGCTAGTCTGGAATGCATCCTGAAATCAGACCTCTAAGGCTTTCTTTAAAAAGCCCCTTTGTCCTGTCCACCCTCCTCCCCTCCCCCATCGCGCCCTCCACATCCAGGCCGGCCCCAGACTTCGCTCCTTTTGTTTGGCTGCTTTTTGGCTTCCCGGAACCTGGCCAGAGGATCCACAGGCACGGGGAAAGCTGAAGAAGGAAAGGTTGAGGGTTTGGAAATACGCATTTTCGAGAGGAACTCTGAATTCTCATTTCCTTGGGAAAATCACCCCATTCCCTGTCGGACCCCCTTCACTAAGACCGAAGATGGTGAGTTCAGGGGCTTGGGTCCTCCAATTCACCCCCTTTGGCCACCCCTAAGTTTTCCCCCTTACCTGTCCCATGGAGCTCTGGCGCCGCCCGCTTGCCCCCGCGCCCCCCGTTCCCGCCTCGCAGCTTCAAGACTTGTTTGTCCAGGCCATCGTCCCTCTCCCCGAGTTTCTCCCCGACCTTCCCTCCCCGGAGGTATTTCATTTAACTTCGGCATTTGCAGCATCCCAAATGTTAAAGATCCCAAGACATCTGTCCCCTGGGGCATACCAAGACCCGGAGGAAAGAGGGGAAAGATGGAAGAAAGGATTCGAAATTCCGATCCCAAAGCGGTCTGTGGCCGCATGTTGGGGTGGGAAGGCGCAGAAGGGGAGGCCACCCTGTGGCAGCACCAGCTCCAAGGGCAGGGCTGTCCCTCTGCTCTGGCTTTTGGACGCCCGCGTGGCGGGACACCCCCCGCGCTGCCAGTTTCCGCAGCCCAGGTCGGGGGGAGGCTCCTTTCTCCGTCCCGGTGCCTCCGTTCACGCGCGCTCTGGGCTGCTGGAGACTGCTTTCATTCCAGGAGACCCCAGGGTGAAAGAATGTAAGGAGCCGGGCAGGAGGGCGCCGCGTTCTCCCCCCACAGGCGCCTCTCCCCTTTTTTGCCAGCCCCTCTTCTCCCTTGCTGTGCACCACAGCTGGTCGCTGAGCCACAAGTGGGCTGCTCCAACCAGGAACTCTTCTCCCCTCCCTTTCTGCACCCCCCACACGCACACTTCAGACCCCCAGCCCCATTACTCCTGGCTGAACTAGGGCTGGTAAGAGGAAAGAAGGAGCCTATTCCAGGTGAGCACCTCCTACTCCTTATTGTGAGCCAAGATGTCCTTGTCAATCCATTCATTCACTTACTCGCACTTTATCGTGGGTTCTAGTAAGCACTTACTGAGCAGCTACTAGCGCCCAGCACTGTGGATGAAAGTTTAAGCCCCTTCTCTGGAAGATTCCCCATCTACATAAGTAATCAAGCCAGCAATGGCATCAGTGAACTGCTAGAAAGCAGGTCCTGGAGAGGGGCGCTGATGCAGATTTAAGATCTGTAAAGCCTGGCCCCAGTGGGCAGTACAAGGACGTACAAAATCATAATGACAAAGAGCACAGAGGAAACACAACATATCAAAACTCGTGGGATGTAGCAAAGATAGCATTGAGAGAGAAATTAATAAATCTAAATGCTTACATTAAAAAAGAAGAAAGATTTCAAATCACACACTTAACCTCACAACTGGAGGAACTAGAAAAAGAGCAAACTAAATCCAAAGCAAGAAGGACAGAAATAAAAAAGATTAGTGCAGAGATAAATGAGATGGGAAAAAAACAACGATAGAATCAACAAATTCAAAAGTTGGTTCTTTGAAAAGATCAATAAAATTGATGAACTTAGACTGACAAAGAAAAGAAGAGAAGGACACAAATAACTAAAATAAGAAAGGGGACATTACTACCTACCCCACAGAAATAAAAAGGATTATAAGAGGATACTATGAACAACTGCGTGCCAAATAATTAGATAACTTAGATAAAATGGACAAATCCCTAGAACACACAATAGAAAGGGGTGCATGGGTAGTTCAGTGGTAGAACTCTCACCTGCCATGCAGAAGATCCAGGTTCAGCTCCTGTCCCATGAACCACCCACCCAACCCCAAAAAAGAAGAAATAGATCTCATCAGGCCAATAACAAGTAAAAAAGATGAAACCAGTCATCAAAAACCTTCCCCAAAACACTGATTAACATTAGAAATATAAATTAGTTCTTGCAAGAATTACTTCAAAGGTATGATTCCTGTACAAAGAGTGCTTAAATCCAGGGTACAGGGGAAAACTGCTAGTGCATGCTATGGAGTGTGTTTAAAAGGAAACCATCAGCACTACCACAGCAACAGCAGAGGTAAATAATGGGGGGAGGAGCAAGAGTTAAAAGGAGGTTTAGATTTTCTATTTGGGGAGGATATGTTTATTGGTTTTCTTTCTCTTGGGAACAATGAAATTATCTAAAATGGAGAGCATTAATGAACTGTGGACTTTGGGCCCTATACCTGGTCCCTGATGAATGCAGGTTGCTGAAGGATGCACTTGCTGAGAAGTAGATTGGCAAATGATGGTGTATACTTATGAACGAATGTTGTGCTACTACAAAAAAGGAATGAAGTCATGAGGCAAGCAACAATGTGAATGAACGTGTGGGATATTTGGTGAGGCAAAAGAAACCAGAAACAAAAGAACAAGAATGGTATGGTCTATTTAGAGAATGCTTAAAAGAAAACAGAGGCCTAGATTGTAAGCTTTTATAGCAGACATATTTAGTTTGGAAGGGTAATTATTATTTCTGGATTTTGAGAGGCTGTTTTTATATGTACATACATATATATATATATATATATATATATATATACATCCTGATATTTAGAGATAAAATGAAGCCAATCAGGTTGGTGTTGAAGTAATTCAGAACACAGGGTAAGGAAGACAGTGTCTATGTTTTAGAACTACACATACTCTTTGAGACGAAAGCAAGAAAAGTTTATTGGGTCTGAAACCGAAATTTTCTGTAGCACATAATCTAACTCAACCTATCTGTATAGCTCATTTAAACAGCTGAAACACAGGAAGCCCAGAATAAGAAAGAGGTCCTTTAATCCTGTATAGCTTAATATAATATCTGGATACATCCTAGAGTATATTAAGCAGATAATCAAAAAGTATTGGCAAAGTCCCTTGAGGGATGGGAGAAAATATATAGAACTATTAAACTTTACCATCAGTATGTATGAGTTTTGTTTCTGTTTTCTTTTTATTTCTTTTTATGAATTGATGCAGATGTCCTAAGAAATGATCATGATGATGATTATACAACTATGTGATAATATTGTGAGTTATTGATTATATATCAAGAATGGAATGATCATGTGGAAAGAATGTTTGTGTTTGTATGTGGTTGTGTTTAATAAATAAATAAACTTTACCATCAGGAAATCCCATGATACTGTGTCAAACCATAGGGAAATCTAAATCAATAGTCCATGCCCTTGATCTTGAGTCTTACTGTTATGAAGCTTATGTAGGTAGCAGAGAAGCTTAGCCTACTTAAAGGTATGCTTAAGAGTTACTTCTGGAGGACCTCTGTTGTTACTCAGATGTGGCCTCAGTCTCTCTAAGCCCAACTCTGCAAGTGAAATCATTGCCCTCCCCCTTACGTGGGACATGACATCCAGGGCTGAAAGTCTCCTTGGCGACGTGGAAGATGACTCCCAGGGATGAATCCAGACCTGGCACCATGGGATCAACAATTCCATCCTGACCAAAAGGGGAGAAAGAAGTGCAATTAATACAGTATTAGTGACAGAGAGAGTTCAAATAGAGGCAAGAGCCTACTCTGGAGGTTGCTCTTATGCAAGCTTCAGTTAGACCTTGCTACCTATCATAACCTGCCAACCCCCAACCAGGACCATTCCAGCCAATCCTGAAGGCAATATATAAGATTCTACAAGAGTACCATGTACTAGAGTAACTTTCCAGAAACCTGTACCCTCCAGATGGGTCCCTGGTCCAGATAAGTCCTGAAACCTAGCCCAGCCTCTCCAGAACATCAGATAGTTCCATCTCCCTACCCCATATTAGTGACAGACCCTTCCAATATGAAAAATCTAGAATTGCCATAGCCCAAACACCCCTAAGGAGAGGGATGGAAAGATAAAAGGTGATGGTGGAGTTATGCAGAGAAGATGGGATTTAACGAATGAATATGAATGCTGAATTATTAAATTGATATCTCTTTTAGTCTCCACTATTTTAGAGCAGCTAGAAGTAAAAACCTAAAATTGTGAAATTGTAACCCATGTCAAAGTCTGAAATACGTTGTACAACTAATTGTGGTACTGTGCTTTGAAATTTGTAGCTTTTTTGTATGGATGTTATTGTTCACAAAAAAAGAAGGAAAAAAGTTGATTGTGATGATAAAAAAAGTATTTAAGCCCTGTAGCCTCCTATATTCTGGGGCAGCTAGAAGGAAAAATATGAGACGATCATATGGTAGCCCATGACAAACTCTGGGATCTGTCCTGTAACTACTTGTTAAAGAGTGCTTTGAAAACTATTCCTTTTTTCATTTCTTTGCCGTGTGTATATGTTATACTATACAGTAAAAAAAAAAATTAAAAAAAAACAGGAATGAGCAAAAATTGAAGACTTAACTGCTTACCTGGAGAAATTAGAGAAAGAACAGCAAACTAAGCCCAAAGCAAATAAAAGAAGAGAAATAACAAAGATTAAATCAGAAATAAACAAACAGGAGAACAATAAAACCATAGAAAGAATCAATAAAACCAAAAGTGGGTTCTTTGAGGAAATCAAAATTTATATACCCGGAGCTAGACTTTGAAAGAGAGAGGATGCAAATAAACAAAATCCGAAATGAGATTGTCATGACCATGGATCCTGAAGAAATTTTTAAAAATCATAAGAGAATACTATGAACAACTATATGCTAACAATCTAGACAACTTAGATGAAATGGACAAATTCCTAGAAACACACAAACCACTTACACTGACTTGAGAAGAAATAGAAGATCTCAACGACACAATTACAAGTAAAGAGATTCAATCAGTTATCAAATATTTTCCCACAAAGAAAAGCCCAGGGCCAGATGATTTCACAGGGGAATTTTTTCAAAAATTCCAAAAAGAACTAACACCAATCCTGCTTAAACTCTTCCCAAAAAATGAGGAAAAAGGAATGCTACCTAACTAATTTTATGAAGCTAACATCACTCTAAAACCAAAACCAGATAAAGATGCCATAAGAAAAGAAAACTATAAACCAATCTCCCTAATGAACACAGATACAAAAATTCTCAACAAAATACTAGCAAACTGAGCGGGAAGCAGTGGCAGTGGCAGAGTTCTCGCCTGCCATACCAGAGACCCGGGTTCAGTTCCCGGAGACTGCCCATGTCAAAAAAAACCTAGCAAATTGAATCCAATAGAAGAATTATATCATGACTGCAATGGTGGTTCAGCACAAGAAAATCAATCAACATAAAACAGCGCATTAAGAAATCAAAAGGGAAAAATCACATGATCAAAGCGATTGATGCTGAAAAAGCATTCAACAAAATTCAGCATCCTTTCCTGACAAAAACACTTCAAAGGGCAGGAATCAAAGGAAACTTCCTCAATATCATAAAAGGCATATATGAAAAACCCTTAGCCAGCACCATACTGAACGGGGAGAGATTGAAAGCATTGCATCTAACATCAGGATTGAGACACGGATGCCCATTGTCCCCATCATTATTCAACATCGTACTAGAAGTCCTTGTGGGAGCAATTAGACAGGAGAAAGAAATAAAAGGCATCCAAATAGGAAAGGGAGACGCAAAACTTTCATTATCTGTTGCTCAGATGTGACCTCTCTCTCTCTATGTGGGATAAGACATCCAGAGGTGAAAGTCTCCCTGACAACATGGGGCGTGACTCCCAAGGATGAGTCTGACCCTGGAATTATGGGATCGACCATGCCTTCCGGACCAGAAGAGGGAAAAGAAGTGTAATGAAATAAAGCATCAGTGGCCACAAGACATCAAATAGAGTCAAGAAGCTATTCTGGAGGTTATTCCTTTGCAAGTCGCAGTTAAATAGTGCTAATTACCATGGTTTGCTAACCCCCAACCGACATCACTCCTGTGTTCGTTAATGCTCACGAACACCTAGGGCTCAAACTGAGACTCTATAAAAGTTTCATGCACTCAGTTCGCTTTCCTGGAATCTATAGTTCTCGGAGAGTTCCTAGGTCAGATAAATCCTGAAACCCAGAGTGATCAGCCCCTCCAAGATTATCAGTTAGTTACATCCCCCATCCTTTAGAGTTAAACACCCTTTTCTCAACATGAAAAAGAGCAGGCATTGCCTAAAGATCCCTATAGATTGGGAGAAGGATCAAAGGAGAAGGAAGAGGTATAACAGAGAAAATAGAATTTAACAAGTGAGTATGACTGTTTAATTACTATATTAATATCCCTTCTAGCCTCCAAGTGTTTCGGAGCAACTAGAAGGAAAAATCTAAAATAGTGGAACGATAACCCATAAAAACTCTGAAATCTGCTCTGTAACTACTTGTTGATGTGTACTTTGAAAATTATTGTTTCTTCCTTTGCTTTGTGTATATATTTTGCAATAAAACACATTAAAAAAAACATAGGACTGTATAACACAAATAGTAAAGTCTAATGTAAACTATGGAGTACAGTTAATCGTATGATTATAATAATATTGTTTCACCAATTGTGATAAAGGTACCACACTAAGGCAAAGTGTTAACAATGGGGAAGGGGCATATAGGAACTCTGCATTTTCTGCATGATTTTTCTGTAAACCTACAACTTCTATAAAAAAATCATTTTAAAAATCCATAAAAAGAGCACACTGGTTCTAGAGGCTGCAGAGGATTTATAATGTTGGAGGAAGAAGGGAGGGGACCAAGGAACAAAGGGAGATGAGGCTAAAGAGGCAGGCAGTGTCCCATCAGAAAACAGCCCTGCCCCGTGTGGGGGTCTCAGGTGTGCACCCTACTGAGTGGGCTGGACAACTGGGCTGAAAGCTTGTCCATGCTCCATCCACCGAGCTGTGTGCCTTAGCCTGAGCTGCGTCTGCTGAGAATGAGTGCCTTTTTCTATTTGCACGTAGGTATCACCTGAGCTAGATTGACCCTCGTCAGCTAGCTAAGGATTTAAGATTTTTTTTATCCTGAAATCACAACGTAACTACTGAAGAACATTGATATGAGAGATAACCTGGGCAGATTCAAGTTAGATCCCTCTGGTGCGGTATCTGTGAGTGATCGGAGTGGAGAGAGTTTGTAGACAGGGACCCGGGAGGAGGCAGCAACTAATACGTCCTTAACTGATGTGGCCGTGGAGGTGGGAGGGTGACTGTGACCCCAAAACTATGTAGAAGGCGGACTTGAACTGTCAATTGAGGAATTGATCAATTAAAGATGTGGGCCATGAGGAAGAGGGAGGAGTTGCGGGATTCCAGGTTTCTGGTTTAGGAGTTCAATTTAAGATGTGTTCATTTTAGGACATAAGTGAGAATACCTGTAGGCAGTTTGGCCGGAGGCTCTAAAGCACAAAGATGGTTGGAGAAAAGGACCTGGGAGCCACCACAGCGTTGCAGCCTTGGGACCAGATGAGCTCACCTGGGAAGAATGTTTACAATGAGAAAAGGACCAAAGGGGAGAATTCTGGGAACGTTTAAGGGGCAGACAGAGGGTAAAGTGTTTTCAAAGGTAGGCATCATTGCTTTTATTACTCATATGATGGGGTAATTCATTAAACTATTAATCTGTATTCCCCGCCCCCACCCTCTTCAGTTACTCCAATCTTGCTCTGGGTGGGAATCATTATATAGATATTCCTTTTTGCTTTCTGGTATATTGGGGAAATGACTGTAATCTTTGAACTGTAATCCAGCTGCCTTGATCTCTGATGATGTTTGTATAGCCTTTATCTTGTGCCCTTGTGATTATAAAACCTTGTGACTGACCCTCATTTATACCCATTTATCTGGTTTTTTAACTTTGGAGTCTTGTGATCACTAGACAGTCCCTAATGTTTATTAATGAAGGGTCTTGGGTCAGCCCCGAACTAACCCGCCCCAATTCCAAAGTTATCTTGATAACCAAGACTGGATCTAACCAAAGTGGACCCACCTGACGTGCGGTAGCTTAGATTCCAAACTATAAGTTACCTATACCTCAGTATAATGCTAAAAATCATGCCCATTGTCATATTAAGGCTGCCATTTTCTTACATACATTCTGTGACTAGGCATGTAATCAATCTGCACGTGCTCAATAATTAGTTCACCTCTAATCACATCATCTGGGCCCATTGTGCTCATTATCTTAAAAGCTGACCATCTTTTTTTTTTTTTTTTTTTTTTTTTTTAACATGGGCAGACACTGGGAATCGAACCTGGGTCCTCTGGCATGGCAGGCAAGCATTCTTGCCTGCTGAGCCACCGTGGCCTGCCCAGCCCATCTTTTAAAACTATCAGAATTACTGTAGTTCAGGGAGATAGATTTTTGGCCTAATAGGTCCATTGCTCTCCTGCTTTGCATCTGGCAATAAACTGCTTCACTCTCTGAAACCCTGGTGTCTCAGAAATTGATCATCAAGTGCATCAGGAGAAGAATCCACCGCCTTTGTCCAGTAACAAACCCTCCCTGTGCAACTAACTGGCTCGGCTTAGGGAGGGAAGGGAAGGAAATGCATGTAGCTGGAGAGGTCATGAAGCTCCCTTCCATCCCCAGGGTCAATTTTCTCTCCTTACTTCAGCTGAAAGCTGCAGGGATTCTCCATCAGATGTTTCTCTGGGAAGTGGTGGAGGGGTGGTGGGAGGACTTTCTGAGTTCTAGGTGGTGGGGAGAAGGGGGAGCAGGGCAGGAGCTCCAGTGCTGAGCTGCTGTAGGCGCATACTGGCACCTGCTCCATCCTCCCCTGACACGAGCTGGATGGGGGCCTCACCCGCCACCTCCACCTGTGGGAGCTGTCCTGACGCTATGGAGTCGCCTGTCCTCAGGCCCTCAGGTCCAGCAAGGATGTGGCGCTCCTTCCCCACTCTCCCAGTTCCTCTTCTCTGCCGGATGAGGAGAGGGATATGACAGCTACTCAGCGGCCCAGACAGTGCCCCGTCTGTGCCCTCTGTGAGAAGCTCTCTGGAAACCCCAGGGTGACTCGACCCAGGGCCCTGCTTCCTCCCCTCACCACATCCTGCAGCTCACAGCTGGGGGCGGGTGAAGAAGGGGCACTGCCTGGTGCCTGAGCCTCTGCCTCTGTCAGCCGGGACCCTCTCACCTGGGTGCAGAACTGGGCTGCCAGCGGGTGAGTAGCTATGCAAAATGGTATATTTGACTCAGCGGACAGAGCTGGGGCCCTCACCCAGCAGCCTCAAGGGAAGGGAACCCCAGAAACTGCATTCCAGGATACTGCACCTGGGGAGCCGTTTGGGGGGCAAAGGCAGGCTCCTCTCTGGGCTCAGGCCCCTGAGTTGCAAGAGATGGGAAAGGAACCCACTCCTCCAAGACACATCCAGCATTCTCCTGGCTGACAAGGCTGGACCAGTTTCTAAAGGCTACCAGCTCCTCTTCAGAGTAGGGCCCTTCCCCTCACCCTCCCTGCATCCTCCCTTTCTTCTCTTTCATTCCTTCTTCACCTTCTCTCATCCCTCCTCCTCCTTCCTCTCTAGCCCCTCTATCCTGATGTCAGGGGCTCCCACGGGGCTTGGGGGGGGCCGCAGGACTGTGGGAAGAAGCCACCGTAGCTTGCTCTCCGCGGCGTGACCACCAGGGGACATCAGCCGCCAGCAGACCGCTCTTGGGTCTTGACCAGCTTGCTTTCTTGTGCCCTGAACAAAAAACCTCCGAGCGTGAAAGTGATGGCAAGTGGGGTGGGGTGGCCCTGAGGCTGTAATCTAGCCTGCGGCTCTTCGCTTCCTATGCCAAAACCTTCCGCTGGTGGAGGTCTTGGACCCCCCCCAACACACACACACTCTGGAGGTTAAAACCGGCCCCTGCCCCGGCCCACGCTGCCAGCCCAAGCCCGCTGCCCCCCTCCCATACCCCTGCCCGATCTACCGCTCGGTGGGCCCTAAGACCCTCTTCTCTCTGGCCATTCCATCTTTATCTGTGGAGATTCCAAAGAGAATTTGGAACTTTTAAGAAAGATAGGGAATTATGTTTAAGGCAATGCAACTACAAAGATAAAAGCTAAACATAATACTTGAGCCTGGAGGCAGCTGTTGTTGCCAAACTTTCAAATAAGGCAGAGACCAGCTTCCAGGCGCAGGGGACAGCCTGTCCTGAGACCAGGTCTGCTCCCAGAGCTGCCCTTGCCATCCCCACCTTCACCAGTCAGACACCTGCCTGAAGTGAAAAGGCTCACAGCCAGTACATCTAGTCGGCCTGGCCCCGTCTTGTTTCCTCCCTGGTGGTGGGTGGTGGGTGTGCTGGAGAATTCCCTGCCTAGAGCCAGCACCTCTGAGTAGAATCTGACCCTCAGACTTCTGTGGCTTCACCTCAGGCAGGCTAGGGACAGGTGGCAGCCGGCAGGAGAGAGGCCCGTGTGTCTCTGCTGCTCTGATCTTGGGCTTGACCAGCTCTCACAGCAGTTGCACTCGTCCAGGCCTGCCTTGCAAGGGTCCCTGGAGTACAGCACTGACCCACTCCCGGTCTCTTCTTCACATCACCCCTTGGGTGTTGAGTGGCCCAGGTACTTGGGTACATGGTTTAGCAGAGAAGTTAAGCATACATGCTTTGGAGTCAGACAGCCTCGGTTTCTTCATCTGTAAAATGGTGATAACAGGACTCACTCTGTGGCTGTGGTAAGAATAATGAAATCATGCAGATAAAATGGCTTTTTGGCCTTATGCTTTGCATATTGCAGGCACTCAATAAACTGTATCAATTTCTTTTGAACGCTGTTTTTCTCCATACCCCTAGGCTTAAAAGGAAGGAAAATAGGCGTTTTTATTCTTCCTCATACCCAACCCCCAGAAAAAACGATCAAACTTCTATATGATAATTAGATCGTTAATGGTCCAAAGTTGTTTACTGGTGACCAAATTCCATTTCCTGTGGCACAGCAGCAGGAGGCTTCAAGGCCACCGCCGAGTCCTGCGAGATCCGGATGGGCCTACGGCCTTGACCTGGGTTCAATAGAACAAATTAGCACCTCAAATCTTTAGCTCCACTTCACATACTCAAAGTGATGAGAAAGGAGGAGAAAGTTGTGTGTTTTGAAGGGAGGGTGATTAGACACTGTTTAAATCAGTTGAAGAGGGCCTTAAATCTAATTACGTGCTACTGCCTCACCCCTCCCTCCTCAGACCCCCTTCTCCCTCTCCCCACCTGTGTCTGCGTTCATTTAGGTCAAGTCACTTTCATTCATTTGTTCACTCATATATGCACTGAAGTGTTCGAAGTGCTTTGACAGACATGTGGGGGGCGGTGGGGGCGGAGAGAAGGGATTCGGTGGAAGGGACGGTGGTGTGGCTGAAAGACCGGGAAAGGTTTGATCCATGAGGAGGGTACTGAAGGCTCCGTTGGCTGGGTGTTCGCGGAGGGGCGAAGCCTTCTAGGCTGACATCGGAGAGGAGAGAAGCAGCTGAGTTTGTTCAGGGAACTTCAGATACTTCATTATTGTCTTCGATGCCGCAGAGGGGCATTTATTTATAGTCACTGTTAAGAGTGGGGATTTCGGCAGAAATGGTTAAGAAGTTAAAAAGCAACTAATATATAGCAAAATGGTAATAGCAGTTACTTCTGGGATTAGGACAGGTAGACAAAGAAAATATGAGTTTTATCATTTCACTGTGAACTTACTGCCTTGAAAATATATTGCTTATTTATTTATGTCCAATTTCTGTAATCAAAGTAAATCTTTTAGGAAGGGCAACGGTGGCTCAGTGGCAGAGTTCTCGCCTGCCATGCTGGAGACCCGGGTTCAGTTCCCAGTGCCTGCCTATGTGAAAAAAAAAAAATCCTTAAAAACTGTTTATTATGAAAAACTGTAAACTTAAATAAAAGTAGAGAGAGTGGTATAATGAAGTCCCATTTACCAATCACTTAGACTTAATAATTATTAACATTTCCCTATAATTCCTTACTTTATATAAAAAATGCATTGTAGTAAAATTTATATAACACGAATTTTACCATTTTAACCATTTTAAATGTACATTCCAATTGGCATTAATTACACTCACAATGTTGTACAACCATCATAACTATATACTTCAAAAACTTTTTTATCACCCCAAATAGAAACTTGGTACCCATTAAACCATGACTCCACATTACCCCCTCCACCCAGTTCCTGGTAAGATCTACTTTCTGTCTCTATGAATTTACCTATTTAGATCATTCATGTAAGTGGAATTATATAATATTTGTCCTTCTGTGTCTGACATTTCATTTATCGTAATGTTTTAGAGTTTCATCCATTTTGTGACAAATGCATCTATCCTTTCTTTTTATGGTCGAATAATATTTTACCGTATATATACATTTTGCTTATCCATTCATCTGTTGTTAGATCTGTGCCGTTTTCACCTTTTGCCTATTGTGAATAATGTTGATAGGAACATTGGTGTATAAGTATCTTAGTCCCTGTTTTCAATTCTTTTGTGTATATACCTAGAAGTAGAATTGCCAGGTCATGTGGTAATTCTATGTTTAACTTTTTGAAAAGTTGCCAAACTGTTTTCCATAGTTTGCATTACCACCAGCAATTCCAATCTCTCTGCATCCTCATTAATACTTGCTATTTTCCATTGTTTTTTTTTTTTAAATAATCGTCATTCTAGTGGCTGTGAAGTGGCATCTCATGGTTTTGATTTGCATTTCTCCAACGACTAGTGATACTGAGCATCTTCTCATGTACTCCTTGGCCATCTGAATATCTTCTTTGGAGAAATCTCTATTTAAGTTCTTTGCCTTTTTAAAAATTGAGTTGTTTGTCTTTTTGTGTATATATATATATATATATATATGTATAATTCTCTATATGTTCTGGGTATGAAACCCTTATCAGATACATGATTTGCAAATATTGAGCTCCATTCTGGAGGATTTCTTTTCACTTTCTTGATAATGTCCTTTGATGGACCACCCTTCTTTGGAGCAGCCTATCTGCCTAGACCAAGTTGGAAAGGTGTAATTAGATTTTGAAATCAGGAGGAATGGGTCCTTCAACTTTGTTCACTTTTTCAAGAAAATTGTGGCTGTTTGGGTCCTTAGTTTACTCTATCCTTAGCAAAGTTTTAAAAACCGAAGCATGGTGACATACTGCTTCTAAATGTTTTAGAATGTATCTCTGAAAAATTAAACATTTTCCTTATATGATCACATTACCATCTTCACAACTCTTTAATAGCATCTAATTCTCCAGTTGTCCCACTAATGTCTTTTAAAGTTGTTTAAACTTGATTTGTTTGTATCTAGACCCAAGTAAGGTTTACACATTGCATTTGGTTCTTTTAATCTTGTACAAACCTCCTTTCCTCCCCTCACCCCCAGCCTTTCTTTTAATCATGCCAATGACCTGGTGAAGAATTCAGATCAGTTGTTCTATGAAATGTCCTACATTCTGTATTTTATCTGCTTGCATCCTCATATTGTTATTTAACTTGCCCTCAACCCCTGTATTTCCTCTGACCTCAATGTCAGTGTCAAAAGTTTGAATAGATTCAGGTTTACCATTTTTGGCAAGAATACCTCTTAGGTGGTACTGGGTGCTCCATACCACCCCTCATCCGAGTATATAACATCTGCTCACGCTGAAGTGGATCAGTCAATCCCAGAGATGACAGCCTGATCCCTCCAGTGGCATATTGTGTTTTCTCCTTATTACTGAGAAATAAGCTATGGGGCAATAGGTTGGCATTGTGCAATAATCCAGCTCCCCAATGGCCTCTCACTTAGTAGTTTTTAGCAGTCACTGATGATTGCTGCCTAATCAATTATTTCATTAGATGACACAAAAGGTGATTTTCTGTTTTTAGGAAATAAAATAACTTCCGCAGTTCAACAAACTAGAGAAGTATCTGGAGAAGGTTGGTCTCACAGTCATGGGACTGGACTCCTTGGACTGGAAAAGACCAGAGAGGTCTCTTCATCTAAACCCCCACCCAGCGCTGAGACCTTGTCCACAGCAGCCCCCACGTCCAGTTTTGGACACAGCAACTCAGGAGAACTGTCTCTATAGGTTAGGCACTCAATCCACTTATTTCAGGGAATGCTCTAGGCTCTGCAGGAAATTCTCAGCCCAAAGAGAGAAAAGTCTATTTACAACTTCTCACTGTGCTACCCAGTTCTCTGAAAATCTGTGATACACAAAAGTAACAAACTCACAGCACAGAATTCTTTGCATAATTTTTAGGTTTTGGAAAAAAGAACTAGGAAAGGAAAAACAGTATTTTACCCAAAATTAAAGACCCACAAGGCTATTATTTTTTTCTTTTGTGCCATTAAGCCCACATTTTGTATCCTCTTTTTTGTGGGGGGGGGGGGACTGAGAAAAGGCATAGTTTCACAGCTCTCTGTCAACGGCTATTCTGTTGGAGAACTGGGAGTCTTTCAAAAAAATTCATATAGCCTCAAAAAAAAAAAATTCATGTAGCCTCAAGGCTTTGACATTTTGTTTCAGTTTGCTAAAACTGCTGGAATGCAATATACCAGAAATAAATTGGCTTTTACAAAGAGGATTTATTGGGTTACAGTTTACAGCTGTAAGGCCATGAAGATGTCCAAATGAAGGCATCAAGAGTAAGACATCTTCTCAGAGGAAAGGCTGCTGGCACCTGGGGCTCCTCTGTCAGATGGGGAGGCACATGGTGACGTCTGCCCGTCCTTTTTTCCAAAATGTCTCTGTGGGCCTTTTCTTTCTCTCTTGGCTTCTCTCAGCTCTGAGCTTGCTCCAAAATGTCTCTCCCTTAAAGGACTTGAGCAAGTGGATTGAGACCCACCTTGAATGACGGGGATCACATCTCCATGGGAGTGACCTAATTAAAACGTGCCACCCAACAATGGGTCTGCCCCAGAAGACTGGATTAAGAGAGCATCGGCTTATCTGGGCTACATAACAGATTCAAACCAGCACACCTGGCACATGATGAGTGCAAAATAAAAGGCTGTCAAATCAACGAATGTTGGAAGAGAAACCCAAAACCACAATAGAGTGCAATTCCATTTAGCAGATATTCTTGATTGTTTATTTTATTCTCAATCATTATAGCAAACACATAAAGTTTAATATGTGTCAGTTCGAAACACTTGTCCTATATTAACACTTGATATGACATTTGGCCTTCTTACAAATCTCTATGAGATAAGAAGTATCGTTGCTATGTTTGAGACAGAGATGAGCAGCTTACACGAGTTCACAAAGACAGTGAGAAGCAGAGCTGAGCCTTGAACCCAGGCAGCCTGACCCCAGAGTCTGTGCGCATAGCTCCTATTCTACACAGCCTCCCACAGTCTTTGTGTTGGAGTCTAAAATAATTTTACACATTTACTAATAAGTGCTTAATCTCATTAGTGTGGTGCGCTACTTTTTAAAGTGCTTTCAAAATTCATTTTCCACAAGTCTACAACTAATGCTCTTAAAGAAGCTTTAACCTTTTGAACGAGAGAAACTAGAAGAGATGATAAACACACAGGGCAGCAAAGGAGGAGTCTTGAGGAAGGGGAAGGAGGCAGGAGTTTGTTCCACTTAGCATAGGCACTCAAAACAGTCCCAAACTACATGGAAAATATGTCCATTGCAGCATATTTATGAAAGCAAAAACTTGTGAACCACTTAACTGCCCAGTAACAGAAAAATGATTGGTTATGTTATGGTTTACCTTCCCAGTGAAATTTTATGCAACTATCAAAATGACAATGATTACATCTATATAGTGGCATAGAAAAATACTTGTTATATTTGGTGTAAAAGCAGAACTCCACCTGATGACAGTACTGTAAAAGAAGGGTTGGAGAGGGATAGTGCAAAGATGAAAATGAGTGTCATTAGGGTGGAAGACTCTGAGTTATTTCACTCTTTATCCTCATTTATTACCTCTTCTTGGTAATAATAATTTTAGAAAATGAAATCTATGGCAAGAGGTTATGTAAAAAACAAGTTTGTTAAAAAGAAAGAAAGAAAGAAAAAAGCATTCAGCAAGCCTTGTGACTTACACTGTCCTGTGACTTTGTGTTCCCAGGATCCAGAATCTAAGGCCCAAGGCCCAAATTACTCATTGTAGGTTGTTTTAGGGGGCAGCGGTGCTGAATAGACAGACGGGAGTCTGGGGAAGATGGTGAGTATGCATACCAGGCGCAGTCATTTTCAGAGCACTGTGGGCTAGATTAATCACTCCTCGTCTAGCACATCTCCCCGGGGCAAACCATAGCTTCTGCCCAGCCCCTGGCAGCCGTTGGTTCGGGGCTGCATGCTTTGATTCCCATGAAGCCCAGTTCCCCCTGCCCCAGCTCTCTCACTCACAGGCTCCCCTGGGGCGGGGAGGCTTAAGTACTGATTCTCCACCGTCCTGGCCTCAGCACCTCTAGGGAGCACCCATCTATCCTCCCAGGCTGGTGCCCAAACAACTTACTCTCTATCTTCTAGCAAGGAGGCCCGGATCCTTTAGGAACCAATGCAGGTGACTGCCAGGCAGGGCTAGTAACAGCAGCTGCAGTGTCCATGCGTTATTTAGTTTAGTGCTAATCAGTGGTAAACAGGGTGAGCCAAGCACTAGCAGACTAGTGGTTGAGCTGCGGTTCGGTAGGCTTGGGTTTTAATTCCAGCCCTGTTTGTGTAATCCCGGCCAATGAGCAAAGCCCTTAGAGTTTTAGTTCCCTCATCTGTAAAATGGGATAGTAATACAACTTCATTAGCCAAGATACTTTGGGCAGGTTATATAAACTCTCCAAGACTCAGTTGTTTTTTTCCTGTACAACAGGGATAATGATATCACATAGTCTATCAAGATGTAGACAGGACTGAGAAAATAAGATAAACTAGCTCATCTCCTATGAAAACCTACTTCACTGGGATGTTGTAATGAGATATTATGCACAAAAGGTCTTTGCAATAATTTGACAAGATAGTTAAATCTTCTTTTAAAGTTGCACAGATCCCAAATTAATTAACAACTTGTCTTAAAATGATAATGCCCAGTGTTGTTTGTCAAGCGTTTGGGGACTCACATATATCCTAGAGAGTGTAATTAATTCTTCAACAGTTTGGCACTTGTATCTAAAGTCATAAGCTGTTCATACTCTGATTTATAATTTAACTTACAGGAATTTATCCTGAGCAAAGATTTAGAGATGGATATAAAGATTTTTTTATACAAAAGTTTTTCATCATGGAATCATTCATAAAAGTAAAAAGTGTTAAAAATACATATATATTAGGGGGTTAGTTAAATATACTATGTTGCATTCACATATATTACATGATGATGTAATATCATCTTAAAGACAAGTTTTAAAATATTTAATGATGATAAATACGGTATAGTGAGTGAAGCAAGTAGGCTACAAAATAATGTATATAATATGCACTCCACAAATAGTTACTGAGTGCAATTTTGTGCCAGTCAGTGGATATAGAGTTGGAAATACAATAGACATGGTCTTGTGGCTCCAATTTAGCCAGAAAAATGTGCCAAGTTTATTTTTATATACATGGAGAAATACTCTAAGGCAGATCTCTTCATGGTGGCAAAATGGGTGTTTTCATTTTCTTCGTTATATTTTTCTGTTTCCATATCTATTTCTCCTTTTATTTTTTAAACAAAGAAACTGTGTTATTTTAATAGCCAGGAGTAAAAGCCTCTTAAAACTTTCAGAGCGAGCCTGGGTGTGGTGTCACCCAGGGCAATCCGGGTTCAGAATGGAGACGGTGCCTGTGAGCGCCCAGGCTGGCTGCTTCCGGCCAGAGCCAACCCAGTCCTAGGGGAGGAGGAGCAGCTGGAGATGATGTTTGGTCCAGAAGACCAGAGAATAATGCAGGGAGTTATTGAAGGGCAGAGACCATGCAGGATTTGGGGCATGGGAGGGGAGAGCAGGCAGCACAGGGAGAGACAAACCTGCCTCGGGTTTGAGTGGCATGTCTTACTTCTGAGCCTCAGCTTCACCGGCAATAAAACGAAGCTCATCATTCTTACTTGCAACAGGGCCACGAGAATCAACGAAGCCACATGCATGTGCTTCCTAAAACTGTGTGATGTGCTAAACGGGTCTAACTGGTTGTAATTACTGTAAACAAGTAATAGTTAGTACTGTAAGCAAGTAACTTCCCATCTCTGGTCCAGCTCTAAAGCCCCGTAAGGTATGTAAATATGAATCCCACGCAGTGCTACTTTTCATGGAAGATGTAACATACACTCAACGCATGCTTTTTGATTTGGATGATAACAAGGAGGAAGAGTGTTTTTGCATCTTTGCTTTCTACTTCTCTTTCCCTTCCCAAGCATAACCGTCTTTTGGTTGTGGGTCTTTTCACCCATTGCCCCATTCAACTGATGCTCAAAAAGGCGGGATAAGTAGCTTTCTGAGGTCACTTAGCCACGGTAGCACAGGGACCTAGCCTGGGAAGTCTGACTACTGAAATGCCCCGACAGTGTCCATGACCTTACCCTGCCCTGAGGGTGACATGGGGCTGAGTCATATCACAAAGTGCCACTCTGCCATTCTTCTGAACTCCCCAGATCACTCATCACCTCAGGGCCCGGGGTTCCCACACTGTGCCCCAGGAAAAGGCCCACGGGGTCGAGGGAGGTGAGCAGAGAGCCCAGAATTAGTCACAAGAAGCAAATCAGAATCACTCACGGCCGGCGTGCCCAGCCTTGGCCCAGGTGCCAGTCTTCTTAACACTCAGGGCAGCTGCCTTCAGTCCCCTCTTCTGTGAGGCTGGGGGTGGGGAAGGGGTAGCCCGGGCCTGGAACAAGCTAATTCCAGGCATGGGGGGCCTGCGGTATGTTTGTTTAAAATGCCACAGCTTACAAAGTACTTTCAAGAAGATGATTTCCTTGGATCTATGAGGCCAGAGCAGATGTTATCATCTCTATTCTCCAGATGAGGAAAGTGAGGCTCAGGGAGGCTGCGAGACACACCCAAGGATGGGCACCCAGTTGGGACTGAGGAGGAGCCAGGTCCCAAGTCTGATTATAGCTCCAGGGTTTCAACAGTTTCACCTGCTATTCGTGGACTGCCCTTAAATAAATAAATTAATAAATAAATGCATATAGGAAATTTCGAAAATAAGGACGTAGGCATGTAGTGTTTTTCGTTCTAGTCTTTCTTTCTTTTGTGCCCTTTTATAAAACATAGTTGATACATTACACATGAATTGCATATCTTTCCTTTTATCCTTCATATATATTATTTCATATTATGATATAGTCCTAATGATTATTCATTCAACTGGTAGTGAGTTAGTGCCTGCTACAAGCTGGGCACTTTTCCAGACATTGGAGATATAGATTTGAATAAAACAGACAAAACTCCCTATGCTCATGGAACTTATATTCTGATGAGGAGAAAGAGGTGATAAACAAATAAACTATACGCCACCCCATTAGTTATGTACAAGAGACATGCTTATGAACTCAAAATTTATGCTAAGGAAAAGAAATGAGCAAAAGAGGATTTTTATCAAAAGGACCATGGGGCATGTAATGTTTTGCCTCAATAGAACCAATGCTAACAATTATTTTATACCCTCCAGGCTTTTTTATCTTTGATGTATATGGGTGTGTTAAATATGAGTAATTTTGTTAGCTTTTTTTTCCCTTTTAACTCACCATGAACATTTTCCAAGCTCCCTTTAAACAATATTTAAAAATTTGTGTTAGACTCTATCATATTAACAAAGACACCACACGATTGTTGGATATTTAGTTTGTTTCTCTTTAGGTTGAAGTCTTTAAAAATTCAATAAGTTAGTACATCAAACCTTTCTTATTTAATATTATTTCATTAGAACAGAGTGGCAGAAAATGAATATTTTTAAAGCTCCTGATATAG
Organism: Tamandua tetradactyla; assembly: GCF_023851605.1. NCBI lineage: Eukaryota > Metazoa > Chordata > Mammalia > Pilosa > Myrmecophagidae > Tamandua > Tamandua tetradactyla. The sequence goes on along the minus strand of NC_135330.1, from coordinate 57,970,824 downwards.
ACAGACTAATTGCTTTCTAAAAGAATCTACACCTTACACTCCCACCAGCAACTTATTGTGGGAGTGCTCATTTAACCAGTTCCTTGCTGAATCTGTGCCTCACCTTCTCGGGTTAGAAATGGGAAGTCAATTGACCCTCTTTCATTCTTGTCTGAGTAAAAGAGAGATTGTCCAAGGGACACATGGTAGACTAAGCAAGGACCTACCCAAGCAAAGGGAGGGAACTTTCCCTCCATGTCAGGTATATCTCTGCAGCAGCAGGGAAATGCTGAGTTTCAATAACTGCTGTGGGAGGGGAGATGAAAGCCCACTAGGCTGTGGAGAAGCCTTCTTATCTGTCTTCAGGAAGTTCAACTAGTCTGTATGCTGGGAAGGTTGAGGGTGGGCGCTCAGCCCAAACAGCCTTGAGTAGGTCCTTTCTGTAACCTCAGACATTGCCACATAGAAACCCAGATGAGATTCATCTTCCCTGTCCTGGGGGGCCTCAGTCATATGAAACAGAATAATTCCTTGCCTCAGAACAATGGTGAGGATAGATAAGGACCATAAACACAAAATTCCTGAATTCTCAAATATTAAAGTGTCTGAAGTATGACCCACTGGCACTGGTGACCCCACAGGCTGCAAGGCTTGTGTCTGGACAAGCATACGTGGGTATGCTTCCGGACAGCTGACCTCCTGGGGGAGTAGGGGCTAGGTGGGGTCAGGGTTGGTGTGCTGTTCAATCTATTCCAATCCAGCAGTCCCACGTGATGAAAAGAAATGTGATGGCATTAGATGTGGGGTGGGGGGCTGAAACAGCCCGAGGAGGAATTCCCAGGCTTCAAGCCCAATAGAGAGCTGTGGTTCCAGCTGCTCTGCTCATCTGAATGGGTGCTACCCCTAGAGCCTACAACTCCATAACTGACCCGCTGGGGTTCTGGCTGGAAGGAGGTTCTCAAAGAGAGCAGGGTTACCGGCTGACTTTCCTTATGCCAAATCCTTTTAAATCAAAGGTATAAACATTGAATTTCTAAATACTCCAGAAACCTCAAAGGATAAGTCACATAGCAAACAGATAATCCCAAACACTTGTACAGGAAAATGAGTACAAAAAATGGCCTGATACATATTTGAAAATCAAAACAGCACATCTCTTCTTGGCAGGGATACTTGGCTGACAGGTGCCCTTAAATCTTTTTTGTTTGTATCTCTGTAACCTTCATATGTGAAAATTTCTTTGACACAATAAGAATAAACTATTTGCTGCCTTCCCGTGGGTTACTGCACCCACTGATGCACCCTCACGGCCCACCGACATGACAACAAAACCCCCTCATCCTGAGGTCAACCACAACTACTGGGTTGAGTTTTGTCTGACCCAGTGTGCGATCTGCCTCCTGACACTCATTTCAGGAATGTCTCATCCTGAACCCCGCTGCTCAAGTCAAGATAAAATGATCAGGCTAGCGTTAGCAAAAGCGTTTATTGAGAAGGCTGAGCTCACATGGAGGATTCTAGGGCTCCTGGTTGAACACTCGGTGAGAGATCTCGGAGCCCTCTGTCCGGAGGGCAGGGTCAGGACAACTTCCAGGGTGAGTCTTTCCAGGGTGAGTTCTGAGGGATGCAACCACAGTGGGGAGAAGGGTCACTAGGTACAAATGCAGAGCTGCTTATACCTTCTGGGGAGCCGAGGGGAGGAATAAACTGAGATTCTGGCACTGGAGCTGGCTCCTTTGGCTTTCGTGAGCTTTGAAATGGAAAGTCTGAAAGGATGGTGACTAATGATATCGCAAATGCAATGACAAAGTTGACTGAGCACAAAAGGGCAGTCAATTCCCTTGTTCTCTGGAATGATTGTATGAGTTTTTCGGAGGGCCAGAGAGTATGACGTGGAGAAGGTTTTTCTCAGAAGGCAAAGGCTATTGTAGGGAACCAGAGAGGACCAGCTGGAGCTAAGGGTGGCCTCTAGGGGTCTGGGTTTGGTATTCCCGCCAGTGCAATTCCGGATGGAATGGAGAAGGAAACCCACTTCTCTTCCCCCTATCTGGTGAATCCCTGGGTTTCCAGGTTGCTTAATGCTTCAACTCATAGGACCTTTCTTGGACTGGAGAAAATTAGCCAAAGTGCACACTGGGAGAACAGGCGGTCACAGCAGCCTGATTTGGGAGAGTCAAAATAGTTCTGGGGTTCGGGGAAAGCTGGAGGAGGAGACCCTGAGAGTCCAGGCAGTGCCAGGTGGCAGTACTGGTGGGGCCGCTTGCTGCCACTAGAATAGGAAGGTTTCGGGAACCCAGCCCACTCCCTATGCCTCCTTCCTGTCGGTGCTGCGCTGTCCCCTATCTCCACCGCTCGGCGACAGGGCGGCCGAGGCGGCGTGCGCCTGCTGGGCCCGACCCCAGCTGCAGGACGTGCTCCGGAAGACGGAGCTGTTTTCCCCAGAGAGCGAGGAGACCGAGCTGATCCTGTGCGCCAGGCGGCCGGCGCCCCCGCAGGCCCGGAGCCGCGCCCGGGAGCGGAATGAGCGGTCCAGCAGGAGGTAGATGACCGGGTTGGCGCAGCTGTGGACGAAAGCCAGGCAGGTGGCGACCGTGAGGCCCCAGCGCAGCGCCAGCAGCAGGGGGCAGGGCAATGGCAGCGCCCCCAAACGCGCCAAATGGAAGACTGCCCGCAGGGTGCTGAAAGGCAACCAGGAGCCCACGAACGTGACCTCGATGGCGAAGATGATGCGCAGCGAGTTCCTCCGGGCCCGGCCCAGGTGCGACGGCCTGCGTAGGCGGCGCGAGATGCGGCAGTAACAGAAGAGGGTGACGCCTAGGGGCAGCACGAAGGTCAGCAGCAGCAGCAGCAGGCTGAGGCCCTGGAAGGCGTCGTCGGGTAACTCCCCGCATTGGCTGCCGTGGTCCCCGGGGAGGGGCTGCAGCCCCCGGTAGACGAGGGAGGGCAGGCCGGCCAGGAGCGCCAGGGCCCACACGCCGCAGCACGTGGCCAGCGCGCAGCGTGGGGTGCGCAGCGGCCGCGCCTCGAGCAGCTTCACCACCGCCAGGTAGCGGTCCACGCTCATGCCCGCGAGCAGCAGCGCGCCTGCGCAGCGCGTGCCCGCCAGCACGAAGCAGCTGAGCTTGCAGAGGCCCTCGCCGAAGGGCCAGCGGCCGCCCAGCGCCGCCGCCGCGGCCCACAGTGGCAACGTGAGCACGAAGCCCAGGTCCGCGACGGCCAGGTGCAGCACGAAGGTGTCCACGAGCCGCCGCGGGCCCCGCCGCCTGGCCAGCAGCCACACCACGAAGGCGTTGCCCAGCAGGCCCACCGCGAAGGCCGCCAGGTAGAGCGCGGGGATGTAGGCATAGCTGTAAGGCAGGTCCGGGCTCGGACAGAGCTCCAGCTCCTCCAGGGTGCCAAAACCGGAGTAGTCCCCGGAATAGTCTGCGGACGCTGCTCCCGGGCTGGGGCTCCAGGGCTTGGTGGGGTGCATGGCCACCAGACCTGTGCCGGACTCAGCACTCGGCGCAGGTGGCAGCGGCAGCTCTGAGTGAAGAGAGGCGGGATTGAGCTTCACGGCCAGTGCCCTGCACCTCCCTTCCTGCCGCCCCAGAGCGAGACGAATGGGTGGGCAGGAAGGTGGTGGAGGAGGAAAGGAGGAGGGTGTGGGGCGGAAGGGGCAGGCTTTGTGGTAGAGATGATGGCCTCCTGTTTGGAACTGTCCCAAGGGGGGAAGGGCAGGAACAGGGCAGAGGTGGCTTCACAACTGGGTCCTGTGAGGAAAAGTTCTCAGGGCTGGGAACTGACCTGCCTCCCGGTGGGAGCTTGTCCACTGCCCCTTCTGTTAGTCATCAGGATTTTTTGGTACGTGAAATGGAGGTCCTGCTTTCCCAGGGTTCTGATACCAGATTGCAAGAAGTGGTGGGTACATGAGGGCCGGATCTGTTTTCAGTGCTCGCTTCTCCCTCCTCCCTCGGCCCCAATGGTGTGCTTTTCCCCAGTTTTAAAGATGAGGCAACAGAAGCCCAAATGAGGATTTTACAAGGGAGGGTGCCTCAGCCATCCTGGTGTTCATTTCTCTAGGAAAGAGGAGTTTTGCCATCTGGTGAGCAAAGGGGTGGGTGGGAGTGGGGGAGGCTCTCAAGCCAAGGTTTAGCTTCCTGAGCTACCTGGCTGCATATCTGAACCTAACAGTTGCTTTGCTAATCAAAAGGTTCTCCTTTTAAAGTCAGAATGGAAGGAGTATGGTCAGCTTATCCAGCTGGGAAAGAGCAGAGCATGGGATGCAGGCTCCGGCCAACTGACTGCTAGTCTATTGCTCTCATCCATCCTCCCCCATTCCACAGTAACTACCTATTGAGACAGACACAGTAAAGGCAGTACTAAAGATGACTGTTCTAGTTTGCTAGCTGTTGGAATGCGATATACCAGGAATGCAATGGCTTTTTAAAAAGGGGAATTTAATAAGTTGCTAGTTTACAGTTCTAAGGCCGAGAAAATGTCCCAGTTAAAACAAGTCTATAGAAATGTCCAATCTAAGGCATCCAGGGTAAGATACCTTGGTTCAAGAAGGCCGATGAAGTTCAGGGTTTCTCTCTCAAGTGAAAAGAGAGAACAGCACATGGCAAACGGTGTCATCTACTAGCTTTCTCTCGTGGCTTCCTGTTTCATGAAGCTGCCCGGGAGGCACTTTCCTTCTTCATCTCCAAAGGTCGCTGGCTGGTGGACTCTCTGCTTCTTGTGGCTGTGTCATTCTCTGCTCTCTCCGAATCTCCAGCTTTCTCCAAAATGTTTCCTCTTTCATAGGATTCCAGTAAACTAATCAAGACCCACCCAAATAGAATGGAGACACATCTCCCCTAATCCAGTTTAACAACCACTCTTAATTAAGTCACGTCTCCAGGGAGATGATCTAATTACAGTTTCAAACATACAGTACTGAATAGGGATTAGAAGAAACGGCTGCCTTTGCAAAATGGGATTAGGATTAAAACATGGGTTTTCTAGGGTCCCTACATCATTTCAAACCAGCACAATGACATAAGATGGTGCCTGATTAAAGACAGAGTGAATTGTCAGGGGATTGGAGGGGGGAGAGATTCCTTATGGATAGAGGGAATGAGGAAAGGGTTCATGGAGAAGGGTGAGAATGAAGTCTGGCCTGAAAGAGGGAGCTGGGCCCCGGGGAGGAGAGGATGGGTGAGGGAAAGCTCACTCTGGGTGCAGCAGGATTTCTGGGTGACTCCAGTAATGTTTGAATTCTTAGCAGACATCCTTCCCATGAGATGCTTTGTTAGAACTGATGTTACAATATGAGTACCCTCTCACAGTCCACTGGGAATGAGCGAGTCACTTGTTGGGCAACCTGGTGTTGAAAATTCAAAGTGGATCAATTCTGTTTGTTTCAGTTCAGTTACAGTGGACTCTTCAGTGGGCAGGCATGGTTTTGGGCATCACAAGAGATGCTATTCTTGACCTCAGAGGTTCATGGTTTAACTAGAAGAGAGGCATGTGCAGTATTTGGAACAGACAACATAACAGAAATCAAGCTGTATTAAATATTTAAAAGCAAGTCCTCTTAGAGCTTAGAGGAAGGAGCAATTACTTCTGATGGGGGGAGGAATCAGAAGAGGCTTTCCAAGAGATAACACATGAAGTCAGTTTCTGGAAGGAGTTGAAAGGTAAATAAGAGCAGCAAAAGGGTCAGTAAAAGGAACAAGCATGCAGAGGCAAGTAGAAACATGAACTTTTCATGGAACCAGAAGCAGTTGCACATTGCACCCAGATCCAAGGTTGGGTGGAGGGTGGCAGGAGAAGCAGCAGAAAAGATAGTTTGGGAAGAGATCACAAAGAGATGTGGATTTCATTCTTTAGACAGTTTTGAGTAGGGGCAGAACCTAAATCTGTGTTTGAAAAGATAGAATGTGGATTGGAAAGGGGAGAAGTCAAACCAGGGAGACCCCTTTGCAGGCCATTGTAATTATATGTGTTGGGGATGAGGAGGGTCTGAAATAGATTATCAGCATGGGACAGAAAGGAAGGGATCTATTCAAGAGATAATTGTGTCATGATGGGTCTCAACAGCTAACCAGCGGCTGAGTCAAAGATGGGCCTGATATTTCTCTGTTTGGTGACTGTTTGGCTTCTGTCTCATTAGTTGAGATAGAGAACACAGAGAGGGGAAGAAAGCATGTATTCAGTTTTTTGTTTCTTTTTTTTTTTACATAGGGAGGCACTGGGAATTGAACCCAGGTCCTCTGGCATCTCAGGCAAGCATTCATGCCTGCTGAGCCACCGTGGCCCGCCCTGTATTCAGTTTTGATTGTTAGTTTGAGAAAGGGTAACAAAATAATTTATGTTCCAAACCAGGGTATATATTTTTTGAGAACACAGTAAGTACTTTTATTGAGAAAACAAGTAGGAGAAACAAGCATAACAGAAGAAGCAAATAAATTGTTCTGATCATTCTATGTGCCAGGGCCTCTATGTGGAAAGGTCAGCTCCTTACGAGGACAAGATAATACCCAGAACATAAAACAGCAGGTATTTGAGACACGTCATAAGACAGTAATTGAACATGTAACAGTAGGAAAAAATAAGAAGGCCGTTTCCGTCTTTCCTCTCTTCTGTAGGGTATGAATGCATATTAAGGTACGAGGCTCATTTTGGGGAAAAAATGCTTTCATATAGAATATCTTAATTTCCTCCACGCCCCAGAAAAAAATGGTTTCAGGTCCTGGGCTGAACAAGGAAATCAAAATAGGGTGATAATAGTTTCATACAAGCCTTAAGACTATAATCTAATTGTGGTTATCATCTTGATTTTATAAACATTTCAGCATTCATTCATCAATACAAAACCAGTATACTGAATTTTTCCCCGTAGGACGTTTTCAACCAAATGGGAATAAAATTATCTCACTTTAAAGTGCAAGAAAGGATATGAGAGACCTAGGGTTTGCTCTGTGACACACCAAAGAGAAACATCCTTCCACCAGTACTGGCCCAAAAGGGTAGCACTGGCTGCAGGATGAAGCGATCCACTAGATCTCCCCCGGCCAGGAGAGTCCGTTTCCAGGATAGGAAGAGGAGTTCCTGCCGAGCTGGCTTTTTACTGCCCCGGTTCTCAGACAGATCTTCGTGTCCCTCCCCGACATGGCCAGAGCACAGCACCAGCACGGGGTCAAGAGGGTCAGTGTTGTCAGACCAGTCAGTGGACACAGCTACTCCGTAGTTTGTCAGTGCTCATGTCGCTAGTGGTAAACAAATCAGGAAGCCAGGGTTTTGGAACATCACACACCTCATTCACCTAATAGCAATAATCAAAGTTCTTGTCTAGGGTAAATGATACAGAATAGGGAATGAAGGCCCTAATGCATCACAGCCGAGATTAGTCTAATTCAGACTAAAGCAGTACAAAATAGCTTCTTCCACACGCTAAAAACAAGCTCTGCACTAATGTTTATCAAAAGCCAATTATGGCTCCAGCTCTAGCCTCAGTTTAACAGGTTTTTAAAAATATACACTTTTCCTTATAACAAATAATTCATATAATGTTTATAGCATAAACTGTGGAAGTCCAAAAAGACTGTATCTGATTTCACTCCCACAAAGGCTGTAAGTGAATCCAGTTTCCCATAACCACAAAATCAGTCTTTTAAATTTTTGTCAACATCAGAGCCAATAATAAAAATATCATTATTTTAGTATTCATTTCCCTAATTACTAGGAAAAGTTAGCATTATTTTAAAAACATAATGATTGTTTTTTCCTATCTCTTGTGAGTGAATTGGCATTTTCTTATTGGTCTCCTTGCCTTTTACTTAGTGACTTGTAGTAGCCTTTTATATATACTGGACAGTAATCCTGTATCTGTTATATGTGTTGCAAATAAAAGTCTGTATGACTATTTTCAGATGATTTACTAAACACCAGCAAAATTTTATGACTTAGCACTGAGTAAAAACAGTATAAAATCTTTCATATTAATCTGTTAATAGGTTTATGAACTGTAGTAGGTTTTGTTCTATGATGCCTAGAAATTAATGTTCTTTTAACCCTGTTTATGTAATTAGTAGGTGAGTGGTTCACCTTGTAGTATTCAGTTTAATGGAAGAGTTGTCCATCTAAAAGTTTCCTTTCATTGTCTAAAAACACATAGAATCTGTAAAACCAAAACTTTTCTAATAAATAAAAAAATATATTTAAAAATGTATGTATTTATACCTTTCCTTATGTCAGAGCCAAGATGCAAAAGGGATAGAGAGCAAGATACCCTCTATCCAGAGTCCCTAGAATAGAAACCCCTCTAGAACCCAGTGGGCATGAGTACGCCTGAGTCCTGGGATTTGAGATTATGGATCTGAGCCAGTGGTTACTTCCCTTCATTACTGGCATGTCCATCTTGGGCTGCTTGAAGATGCAGGGTCCTCAGCCACGTGGGTGGCCTCGACACGGGTCAGTTCCATTAGAGAGGGCTTCTGAGCTCCTCTGTAGGCCTGGGTGGCAAAACCTCCCCAAATCAACTTCTGGAGGGATCTTGTCCAAAGAGACTCCATTTTTCTGATGAATTTCTGTCCTTATCCCCACTTCTGGAATCTACAGTGCTAGAATTTGGGCCAGGTAAAAGCTGTGGAAGAACCAGAAGTGAACCAACCTTTTCTTGCTGCTTGGAGGAGACTGGGCTGCTGCAGGCAGCTTGTCTTCTTTTATTATCTCTCTACTCTGTAGCTTTAGTTCATGGAGTGCTTCTGACATATGTAGATAGTTGGTGTCCAGTGGTAAGGCCCTTGTGGGGTGTGTAGCTAGCTTCTCTCAGCCTTGCCTCAAGGCACTCAAAACACTGAGTGCTCTCCTGGGTCTTGTAGAACTCATGACGGCATGGGGAGCTTCAGCCTTCAGCACTAGGACCTTGTCCATGCTGCCTATGGCTGGTCATGGGGTGACAGCAGGGAAGGATACATTAGACTCTCTTCCCCCCACCTTGGCAAGGTTCTGGTACTTTTGCTCTGGTATCACATAGCTTCCAGGGAATGCTGCCCATGTCTGACGGGGTAAGAGATACAGATGGAGGGCATACAGGTGGTACATCCCAGTGGGCAGGGACAACTTGCCTAGAGGCCCACTAGTTTCAAGAGCAGATATTTCTGGTTATCGCAAAGCACTGAAAGGCTCAAATCCGGTTGTTTTTCCTAGCTAGAACTCCAGAGCTGAGTACCTGTCACCACAGTGAAATGATGCAACAGTTATGCTGACAGATATATATTGATGAGGAACATTGTCCAGCTGCTGCAAATTAGCAAAGATTCCCAGGAAGAGTCCATCCAGAAGTTCTGTTCTTCCACCATTCGGGCTGCCTGCGGCCCAGACTCTTAGCACTAAAAAGGCTCTGAAGACCCACATCTCTCTAGACCCAAGCCATGTAGTAGGTGGTCTGCTGCCGGCGGTGACACTGGTCTCAGGTACTGACTGGGGAGCGCGTGTTGCTGGGCTGCAGCCGGGGACCTTTACAATAAAAGCCCAAACTAGGATAACTTTTTGAGAGTGAAAGAGGCACTATCATAATTAACCCAGACCGTTCAATCATAAAATGGGATCATTCTGAGCAAACTGGGACAGAAGGTCACCCTAGTTGGTACCTGGAGAGCCCCAGCATGGAGTTGGAAGATAGCTCTAAAGCTCAAGGAGTGTTGCAAATGCAAATTTCCAGGTTGTTCCTGTCAAAGATTTTTCTCCCAGGCCAAATACAAGATGGGCAGAGGCCTGGGCATAAATGCTTTCTGGGCCTTTCCCTCCATGGGCATTCCAGCCTCCACGCTTGGGTTTCCCCTGAAGGCTCTCCGCAGAGGGTGGGAACCTGTGGGCTGCAGGAGAGTCAGAGCAGTTTTTCTAATGTCTGATCACGTGGCTGCTGGTGAGCTATGCCCACATCCTGGGTGGCCTAGGGGGCTGTGGCCCCCTTCCCTAGAAGGCTAGCAGGGGCAGTACTTGCTTGACAGAGCCGGGGACAGGCCCAGTGCTGCCGGGCTTCACCTCCACTCAGATACCCCTCAGTCTGGGCCCAGAGCGGGTGAGTGATCCTGAAAGCTAGAGATGAACAGTAAGGAAACCGCCAGGTGGAAAAGAAGAAAGGGGTAAGCCGCCCAAGAGGGTGGTATGGCAGGGGGGTGAGGGAAAGTAGAAATAGGTTGTTTATTGAACACTGAGATTCTTGCTTCCTGAGGCCATAGCCTTGTACCCAAGGGAGGGCTGTGGCCCAGAGCACACGGGTTTTTTGCTGGGCCCTGTGCCCAGTGGCCCTCCCTGAACTTGTCTGCATGGGAGAAAGCAGCAAAGATCAGAGCCTGGAGACACAGCCTGGCCTGGGCCTGGCCGCCGGGACACCGCTCTCCCTTCTCCTGCTCAGGGGCACTTCCCACAGGATTAGAAACATTCTCCATGATCTGAGATTCCAGGCCATTCTCGGACAGGTGCGGCAGAGCAGATGCGCTTTCCTTTACCTATCTAAATACTGTAAAAACCAGCTCACATCCCACCCGAGAAGCCTTCTCTGCACACACACCCCACCCCCCATCTCCCACTCACCTGGGCCCTGCTGATGCCACCACATTCACCTTTGGCTGTAGGTTGTGGTGTTCCCCAATAGCATTATGTAGGTCAGCCTTGCCTTGTCCGTGGGATTTTAAATTCCTCAGGCCACGGGGAGCTTCTCTCTGTCCCCTACGGTTACTGGCACAAGCCATGAAACAGAGGAGATACTTTAAAAATAAATATCTAACATACTGAACTAAATTTCTTTCAAGAATAGGCTTATTTTATTTCTGCTCCTTAATGGGCTATATTTCAGCTCTCACAATTTTTCTCCCAATAAAGAATCTTATCTTAACCATTTAGAAAAAATTTTGAAAATTATATTTGCTCTTTTCATCAAAAGTCCATATAATCAACATTATAGAAAAGAGAAGAAAAGTCATCCCCAAATTATAAAAGACAAGTTAGGATTTAACAAATGAGTATGACTCCTGAATCATTATATTGATATTTCTTTTAGTCTCCAAAAGAAATGTTTTGGAGCAGCTAGAAGGAAAAACCTAAAATTGTGGGACTGTAACCCATACCAAACTCTGAATTCTGTTCTTTGTTTTTTGTATATATGTTATTTTTCATATGTACACACACACACACACACACACACACAAAGTCATCCCCGTCCTGGTATCCACCCAGCATAACCACACTTAGCATTTGGGTGAATTTCTTTACAGCAGGTGAAAGGCATTTTCACAAGTGAAGAATTGACTTGTAATCCCATTATTCTTGGATTTTCAATTTTTCCACATCCCATTTCAGATATTCTCCACATACATATTTTTTTGTACAACTGCTTTGGAATCACTTTTGTAATTAGAGTGTACCCCCTTTTATGGTCTGTTTTTGTCAATGCCATATTAATTCACATTGTTCCGTGTTGCTTAATTTTCTAATTCCTTAATTTTGGTCATTTAGTTTGCTTCCAGTATTTCTCCTATTATAGAAATTTGTAATAACTTAAGACGTTTTCTTCTCTTATCGTATTATCAGAGTCTAAATGCACTCATGGAGGTCAAAGGGTATGACAATTTTTGTGCCTTTTGGTACAGATGCTCACCTTACCTTTTGATTTAGTGTATCACCAGAATTGTAGGAACAATACAACCTTGCTAGAGAAGTTTAAGTAAAAACTAATTTTCGTACTTTAATAGGTTGTAGTGAGTTGGAATTTCGTCCCTCCAAAATTCACATCCACCCAGAACCTCAGAATGCGACTTTGTTTGAAAATAAGGCCTTTGCAGAGAGAGTTAAGGTAAGGATCCAGATGAGACCATGCTGGACTGCAGTAGGGTGGGCCCTAAATCCAACGAAAGTGACCTTATGGAGGACAGGAAAGGACACGCTGAGACTCGGAGAGGGTGATGCAGAAATGGAGGCGGAGATTGGAGTGATGCATACACAAGCCAGAAACACATCAAGGATTTTCAGCAACCACCAGAAGCTGGGAGAAACATGGGAGTTCTCCTTTTGAGCCTCCAGAAGGAAGCAGTCTTGCTGACACCTTCATTTTTGACTTCTGGTCCCTTGAACTATGAAAGAATACGTTTCTGTTCATTTAAGCCTCCCAGTTTGTGGTAATTTGTTATAACAGCCCTGGAAAACTAACACATAGGTAATGAGCTAAAATGGTATCTCATTTTAATTTGTATTTCTTTGATTACAAGTAAGATAAAAAAAAACTTTCCGCATGTGTTCCCTCTTATGTGAACTGTCTAATCATGTTCTTCATGTATTTATATATTAAAATCTTGTTTTCCTTTTTTTAAAAAATGTACTTATTATTAATTTGTATGAACTCTATATTTGAGATAAATCATTGCCCCATTTGATTTAAATATTTTTCCAGACTTTTTTCTTAGCCATTTTTCATTGATTTTAGTTTTACATTTCCATGTGTCAAATTTGTTAATCTTAGTGATTTTAAAGCTTAGAATATCAACTTTCTCTCTCTCTCTCTTTTTTTTTTAACATGGACAGGCACCGGAAATCAAACTCGGGTCTCTGACATGGTAGGTAAGAACTCTGCCACCAAGCCACCGTGGCCTGCCCTCAACTTTCTCTTTGATAATCTAAAAATGTTCTTTTCTCTCCTTGTTCAAAAAATAATTTTCTTCTATAGTGTTTTTTTTTCTTTTTTGAAAGAGCCAAATAAATGTATAATTATAATTCAGGGTAATTATTACACACAGAAAAAATGTGGTGGAACATATAAGACAGCACACACTACTTGGTACAAGGGAACCTTTAGGAAGTAACATCAGAGTAAAGTCTTGAAGGGCTAAACTTGACTAGCAAGCAGGGAGGTGGAGTGAGAACTCTGAGCAGGGTCTACAAGTGGTAAGGCTCCGTCTAGAAACTGGAGAATAGTGATTTGGAGAACTGCAACATTAAGATTGTCAAAGATGAGCCAGACAGGTTCAACATGGAACATGCCACATGAAGTTATTCAGTAAGATTTCAGTTTTAGAAAGGTGGCTTAGGCAGCAGCGCGAAAAGTAGATTGATAGAAGATAAAGCTGTGGCAGGAAAATTAAAACCTTACCTGTCGTAGCTGGCAAGGGTAGAGTGGTGGAGACAGTGGAGTAGATTAATGAGCTGTTAAGCTCAAAGGAACAGGATTTATGACCAACAAGTATTAGTTAACAAAGGAAAAATAAAGGAGAAAAATTCTCACAATAGGTTCTAGGTTTTGGTATAATTAGATGCTGGAGGAAAACCAGAAAGGCTGAAAAGGGAGAAGATTGACATTTGAGTACACTGAATATGCAAGTAGCTGGGCATTTTGTGACATTGTTAAAACTGCTTATTAGGCTGAATAGCCCTGTTAGCTGGAAAGACTGAGTTTCCCATAGAGTCTAATATATTAAATTGGAGTAGTTTTCTCACTTCAGCTTTTCTGCTTGCTTAGTAGTCAAGCTACAATTGGTCATTATCAGTTAATCCACTTATCACCTCCATAAGGTTAGTGGAAACATTCCATTTTTAAACTAACAGCAGTGAAATAAATTTCCACAGTCCTCCAGAGAATCTCTGAAAAGCCGAAATTTAACTCTAATTTTCTGGGTAATATTTCTGTTTAAGGTTCCTAATTGTCTTTGTTAGAAAAAATAAATAGCAAGCATTGCCATTTAAAGATTTGATTTACTCTATAATATTTCAGGTTATTTTTACTTTGGGGTGGCAGTTTTTCTTGTTTGAAGACCATTTCAGCCTAAAATAGCCAGCAGTGAGTAAAATGGAAGGATGCATACTGCCAGTAAGTTACAAATTGTATTAGATTTTAGGTATACTCATTTACCGATAAGCCCTTTTGAAAGGAACATAGTCAAATACCAGGTTGTACCGGTTTGAAAGGATGTGTGTACCCTAGAAAAGCCATGTTTTAATCCTAACCCCATTTTGTAAAGGCAGCTGTTTCTTCTAACCTCTATTCAGTACCGTATGCTTGAAATTTTAATTAGATCATCTCCCTGGAGATGTGACTCAGTCAAGAGTGGTTGTTAAACTGGATTAGGTGAAGATGTGTCCCCACCCATTCCAGGTAGGTCTTGATTACTTTTCTGGAATCCCATAAAAGAGGAAACATTTTGGGGAGAGCAGGAGATTCAGAGAGAGCTGAGAAGAATGACAGAGCCACGAGAAAACCACAACACTGCAGAACCACAAGGCAGAGAGTTCAGCGACTTTTGGAGATGAAGAAGGAAAACACCTCCCGGGCAGCTGGAGAGGAAGTTAGCAGATGACGCCGTGTTCGCCACACGCCCTTCCAGCCGAGAGAGAAACCCTAACTGTGTTCGCCATGTGTCTTCTCACTTGAGAGAGAAACCTTGAACTTCATCAGCCTTCTTGAATCAAAGCATCTATCCCTGGATGCCTTAGATTGGACATTTCTATAGACTTGTTTTAATTGGGGCATTTTCTTGGCCTTAGAACTGTGAACTAGAAAGTTATTTAATTCCCCCTTTTAAAAGCCGTTCAGTTTCTGTTATATTGTATTCTGGCAGCTAGCAAAGTAGAACACTGATTTCAGTCATTTTTTTTTTTGCTGAATAAAAATTGTTTAGAGTAATTATGCTGACTGATTGGTTTTCTGCCATAATACAGATTATCACCTAATTCCATTTTATCAAATTAGTAATGAATTAAACCAAAACACATGCATGCTTTGAGACCAAGGATTATACGAAGCCTTCCATTACTTAAGGGTGTATTGTAGCTCAACAAAACATATGTAGTTAACATTCTTTACAGCAAAATACTGCTGTCACAAAATGAACAGCTCATTTTCTTGTGTGTTGGACACTGAGTATTTATACTAGGAATATTTTTAGACATTAGTTACGATGTCATATAATTATACTTTTTTACTACCAGAATTTTATTTATTTATTTTCTCAGCTAGTAGTACATCATGTAAATATTTAAATGATTGTGTAATTTTTTTTTTCCAAACCATTCAACTCCTCTCCCCAAGCTTAATCCTTTAGTCACCAAGTTCTCTGGGTTCCTTCTCACAGCCCCAAGTTCTCCCCTCAGAGCCACAGAAGTATCCTTCTGTTAGTGTTGCCTTATTACTACAGGGACTTGCACCCTAAAACATTAATATCAGCCATACCGTATGACATCCAAATCCCATGACTTAAAAATTGTTTAATTTTTAAATAGTCTAAAATGAAAGACTGCACTTTAGTTTATGGTGGAAAAGCAGTGGATATGAGGGAACAGAGACTGGGAAATTTGCTTTGGTGGTGAAGGAGAGTTGGGAACATGTATGATTTGATGTTCTTGTTTAAATCACTATTTATGAGTGAAAATTTTTTTTCTGCAGAGGAAGAGTAACTATCATTAGCATGCCTTTCATAGTTGACACTTTTTCGATATCACAGAAGGGTTAACTTTACATGAAAATTGTTACAAATACTTTAATACATAGTAAGCATGATTTTGAAAGGAAAAAAAACTTAAGACAAATGGTCGAGGCTTTCTCTTTATGATTTCTTTGGTTATAATTAGGTCTTGCGTGACATCTGCTCTGTGACTAGGTAACTGGTGTTGCTGGTGTCTGTCTGTCTGTGTGTCCCTCGAGAGCCAGCATAATATTAACTATCCTGAGCTACAGCTCATAGAATGTATTTAATTTACCTCACTTTGATATAAAATAACTACAAAATGAAGATATATCTTAACATCTGAGATAGCAAATGTGATTTTTGAAGCTTCTGCTAAACATGTTGCATAAGGTTTTCATCCCTTCAAAAACTCAGATGCCCATTAACAGGAAGCAATAGGTGAGTTAATAGGTGAAGCACAAACAAAGCTGAAATAGAAACCCTTTATGTATTATCCCATGTGACTTGACATGATGTTTCTCACTCATTAGTTTGCAGATTCCTTTTATTTAGAGTATCATTTGGTAGGAACTTAATTTTTTCTATGCCTTGGGGCACTGTTTTCTGTACCATTGCTAACTTCTGATTTTAGCTGCTCAGTCTGTTCAAATACTTTCCCACCTTCTGGGCACTTACTTTTCTTTTGGGTGTGCATTTCACAGAGCAGAATAATAGCAACTAAAAGGACGACCTCAGCAACTATTGCAAGAAATGGTTCAAGGCACACCAAATGGCTCAGCAGGACAAGTTCAGTGTTATATCACTCTCACCTAATTGGAATATGACATAGCACCAGTAAGATCCTTAATCTTCCTCTGAAAGTTGTGTTATCATGTGCTTTGGTTCATTAGCATATGTTCCACTGCTCATGCACTTACCATTCCTATGAACATCAGCAGGAACCTGTACCCTCCCATTACTACTATGCCAGGTCCAATTTAAAGGAACATGGTCATGATGTTTACATGTCATAGCAGTAGAATCCCCCACATAAGTGATCAATCGTCTGCTTTTTCCATGAATTTCAGGTACTTTGAAATAAAATGTGCCCCTTTGTTCCTTTTCCTATTCAAAGAGAGGAGAGTAACTTCCCATTTGGATGCTATCAGTGATTGTGACCATGTATTAGGTATACAGGATGCTTCCGGTTGCATTGGTGAGATAATTATTCTCGAGTGATTTATTATCTTTTTTCCAAGTCACATTTACTGAACTCAGATCCCCAGATGTGAATTGGCATGTGAGTGCTATGTGAGAAGGTTGTGGTTTTTTTGTTTTGGGGTTTTTTTTTTTTTTTTGCGTGGGCAGGCACTGGGAATCGAACCCGGGTCTCTGGCATGGCAGGCGAGACCGTGACCCACCCACTGAGAAGGTTTTGGTAAAGTGGTATTTTTTTTCTACTGGCCCACTGGAATGTTCCCGCAGTGATATGTTGTGACTCACCAAGGAAAGGTTAAAATATCTTGCCGTCACTTCTCCGGCAGGTTGAGTTGTAAAAGGTAAATCTGGGGAGTTCCCTTGTGCCAAGCTTGTGCCCGCCGCGTCGAGGGGCACCGGGGAGCGGGGGTGCCAAGGACCGCGGCGCCCAGGGCCCCGGGAGCCGGGAGGGCGCGCGTGGCACAGGTGAGGCCGGTGCGGTGGTCGTGCGTGGCTGGTCCTCAGCGCACCGCCCCCGGTGTTCCGGGTCCCTGCGCACGCTCGCCCGTGACCTCCCGCCTACTGTCTTCTGTATCGTCTTTTGATGCACTTAGTGTGTAATCTTTTGTTTTCTTCAGATTTCTGTCCAGCTTTTTATTATATTGAAAATATATTTTTTAAATCTGTTCTTTTGCATCGTGTTGTTTTATTTATTATATAAATTTCTATATGTTGCTATGTCCGTTTCTGGTCGGTAACCAACAGGACAGCTCAGATTATTAGTGGTGAGAGCCTGCCTCAAACATCAGCTTTACCACTTGATAGCTGTAGTCCTGAATCCCAGTTTCCACTTGTTTAAATGGGTGTGATGAAATGTACCTAATAGGGGTGTTGGGAGGCTCAAATTAGATAACCCTTGTGGAAGTCCCCACTCCCAGGCGCTGCCGTGGCCGTGGCCAGGAGTAAGAGAAGTTGCTCTCCCTCCCCGCAGGCTCTACGCTTTCTTCCCCTGGGTCAGTGGCACCATGAAAGAATTCTCTGGGTTGTCCTGCTAACAGACAGACTCAGAGCTGCTTAAGCGATGTCTCTCCTCCAGGACAAAAATGCTTTCCTGGCACATAGTGGATGGCCAGGAAATGTTTTGGCATTGCATTGATCATCGGCAAAGAGCTTATCCCCATATGGGGGTCTTTAGGACCTGCCCACCACAGTGGTAAGGCCACATGGTGACCAAATGGATGCGGCAGAGAAGTGGCTGGCGAGATGGAAGCAGGCAGACTGCATTTTGTCAATTCAGTTGTAGCTGTCAGGGAAGTTACCAGGCGCTTGAGGCATGAGTGTGAGGAAAGCCTGGCAAAGGCAAGTCTCCTTGCGTTTCCACACCCTCTCTTGATCAGTATTGAATGACTGTGGGAGTCCTCTGTTTTATTCACCATTGCTGCCTGCCAGGATGGGGGTTCCCACAGGTCACGTACCCCTGAAAGCCCCTGCCCTGCAGCCTGTCACCACCCAAGGGAAGGCTGGCACACATCAGGCAAGGGGCCCCGCCCTGGATACCAGAGGGTGTTCAAATGTTGAATTATTTCAGAAACTTTCAGGTACTAAATGTGGGGTGGCTGGGAAAGGACACCACCTAAGTTAAACATGAGCATTCCGGCTTCAGCCCACACCCCTGAGGGGATGACTCAATGTGAAAGCTTTGTGGCCTGCAGCTGCCTAATCATATTAGAACCCAGACATTATTGGGGTGTACCCCAGATATACCCCAGACATTATTGGGGACGGAGGGGCGGGGAGGGCTCAGGCATGGGAGTGGAGGGGGAGGTAGAAGTGCATAGCCTTAAGGGAGCGTGGGACTCCTCCTTTCTCCCTCGCAGGTTTCTACAGCTCAAGGGATCATTTGAAAGTAAACAACCAGCACATCAGAAAGTTCAAAAGAAAAGCAATAGGGAAGTCCCTAACCTAAAAATGGCCCCAAAATGTTTGGAAAGGAAGTATTATTTTTCTTTGTAGTGATCATTCTGCCCACACAAACTTTCTTCTTCTTACAGCAGTTTTGTTGAGCTATATTCACCTACCATCCGATCCATCCGAAGTGCACAACCAATGGCTTTTACACGTTTATTTTATTTATTTTATTGACTGATTTTTAAATTATTTTCATTTTTTTTATTTTTTAGATTTTTTTGTGTGCTGTAAGGTGGGGGTCACATTTCATTCTTTTTCCATGTGGCTATCCTGTTATTGCAGCGCCATTTATTGAATTTTTTTTTTTTTTTTGGTGGGGGGAAGTGCAGGGGCCAGGAATCGAATCCAGGTGTCCTGCATGGCAGGTGAAAATTCTACCACTGAACTACCCTTTCACCCCTGATACAGTCAATTATAGAAATTTTCATTGTTCAAAAAAAAAAAACACAACAATCCCATAACCCATGGCAGTCATCTCTAATCCCTCTGTCCTTCCCCATCCCTCCATAACCACTATTCTACTTTCTGTCTCTATAGATTTATTTATATTTACATTTTATATAAATGGAATCTTACATTATGTAGTACTTTATGTGTCTGGTTTCTTTCACTTAGCACATGTTTATTATTATTATTATTACTTTCAATTAGAGAAGTTGCCGGTTTACAGAAAAGTCATGTAATGTTCCCATATACCACCCTATTATTGACACCTTGTATTAGTATGTTACCTTGGTTACAATTGATGAAAGAATTTTGAAATAGTACTATAACTGTAGTCCATACTTTACATTAGGTGTATTTTTCCCCATATATTGTCCTATTATCAACACTTTGTATTAGTGTACATTTGTTATGGTTCATGACAGAATGTTTTTATACTTGTACTGTTAATCCCAGTCCATTGTCCATGACAGGGTTTACTGTGTCATACAGTCCCTTGTTTTATCTTCTAACTTGCATTCTAGAAACACAGAATACTCAAAACACCCCCTTTCAACTACATTCACATACCGAATCCAGGGTTGTTAACTGCTGTTCTAGTTTGCTAGCTGCCGGAATGCAACATACCAGAGATGGATTGGCTTTTAATAAAAGGGGATTTATTTTGTTGGTTCTTCAGAGGAAAGGCAGCTAACTTTCCACTGAGGTTCTTTCTTACGTAGAAGGCACAGGATGGTCTCTGCTGGTCTTCTCTCCAGGCCCCTGGGTTCCAACAACTTTCCCCAGGGTGACTTCTTTCTGCATCTCTGAAGGCCTGGGCTGAGCTGCGAGTGCTGAGATGAGGAATGCGGAGCTGCTTGGGCTGTGGTATGTTGAACTCTCTCATTTAAGCACCAACCAATTAAGTCAAACATCATTTATTGCAGTAGGCATGCCTCCTAGCTGACTGCAGATGTTACGAGCAACAGATGAGGTTGCTATTCGCTCAAGTCCACAGCAACAGAACTAGGTGCCTTCATCTGGCCAAGTTGACAACTGAATCTAACTACCACAACTACATACACAATAATATACTATCCTCACCATCATCCATTTCCAAATGTTTAAAATCAACCCAAATAGAAAGTCTGTACGACTTAAGCATTGGCTCTCCATTCTCTATGCCTGGTAATCTATATTCTAGCTTCTAACTCTATGAATTTGCTTATTATAATTAGCTCAGATATCAATGAGAACAAATGATGTTTGTACTTTTGTCTGACTTATTTCATTCAACATAATATCCTCAAGGTTCATCCATGCTTCAGAACTTCATTCCTTCTTACTGTTGAATAATATTCCATCGTATGTACATACCGCATTTTGTTTATCCATTCATTGGTTGATGTTCATTTGGATTTCTTCCATCTTTTGACAGTTGTGAATAATGCCACTATGAACTTCAGAGTGCAAATAACTGTTTGAGTCCTGCTTTAAATTCTTCTGGGTATATACCTAGTAGCAGGATTGCTAAATTCTATATTTAGCTTCCTGAGGAACTGCCAGACTGTTTCCATAGGAGCTGTACCATTTCACATTGTCACCACCAATAAATGAGTGTTCCTGTTTCTCCACATCCTCTCTGACACTTGTAAAATTCTGTTGTTTTTTTAAAATAGTAGCCATTCTAGTGGTTTGAAATGTTATCTCATGGTTTGATTTCAACTTCCCTAGTAGTTAGTAATGTTAAGCTATCTCATGTGCTTTTTAACCATTTGTGTGTCATGTTTGGAGAAATGTCTATCCAAGTCTTTTGCCTTTTTAAAAATTGGGTTGTCATTTGTTGTTAAGTTGAAGGATTTCTTTATATATTCTGGATATTAAACTTTTACTGGATATGTGGTTTCTGAATATTTTCTCCCATTGAATAGGTTGCCTTTTTACCTTTTTGACAAAGTCTTTTGATGTTCAAAAGTATTTCATTTTGAGGAGGTTCCATTTATCTATTTTTTCTCTCATTGCATGTGCTTTAGGTATAAAGTCTAAGAAACCATTGCCTAAGAAAACATCTGGAGGATGCTTCCCTACATTTCCTTCTAGGACTTTTATGGGCCTGGCTCTTCTATTTAGGTCTTCGATCCATTTTGAGTTCATTTTTGTACATGATATGAGACAGGGGTCCTCTTTCATTCCTGTGCCTGTGGCTATCCAGTTCTCCCAGTACCATTTGTTGAAGAGACCGTTCTTTCCCAGTTGAGTGAATGTAGCAGCTTTGTCAAAAATCAGTTGACCATAGATGGGAGGATCTATTTCTGAATTCTCAGTTTGGTTCCATTGGTTGATATATCTATCCTTGTGCCACTACCATGCTGTTTTGACCACTGTAGCTTTGAAGCGTACTTTAAAGTCAGGACGCATAGGTCCTCCAACATCGTTTTTTTCAAGATGTTTTCAGTTATTTGAGGCCCCTTACACTGCCAAATAAATTTGATAATTGGCTTTCCCACTTCCACAAAGTAGCTGTTGGAAGTGTGATTGAGATTGTGTTGAGTACATCAATCAGTTCAGATAGAATTGATATCTTAACAATATTTAATCTTCCAAT
Source organism: Tamandua tetradactyla (assembly GCF_023851605.1). Lineage (NCBI taxonomy): Eukaryota > Metazoa > Chordata > Mammalia > Pilosa > Myrmecophagidae > Tamandua > Tamandua tetradactyla. The sequence goes on along the minus strand of NC_135330.1, from coordinate 57,949,254 downwards.
CCATTAACATGAAATGTCCCTCCATTTATTTAGGACTTCTCTAATTTCTTTTAACAATGTTTTATAGTTTCCTGGGTACAAGTCCTTTACATCCTTGGTTAAATCTATTCCTAGATATTTGGTTTTTTTAGTTGCTATATAAAATGGAATGTTTTTCTTGATTTCTTCCTCAGCTTGCTTATTACTAGTGTAGTATAGTAGAAGAAACACTACAGATTCTTCCATGTTGATTTTGTACCCCATCACTTTCTGTTTTCATTCATTAGCTCTAGCAGTTTTGTTGTAGATTTTTCAGGGCTTTCTATATATAGGATCATGTCATCTACAAATAGTGAAAGTTTTATTTATTCCTTTCCAATTTTAATGTCTTTTATTTCTTTTTCTTGCCTCGTTGTTCTGACTAAAACTTCCAGTATCCATGTTGAGTAATAGTGGTAACAGTGGACATCCTTGTCTTGGTCCAGATTTAGAAAAAATAAATGCACCATTGAGTATAATGATAGCTGTGGGTGTTCATGTATGCCCTTTTTCGTGTTGAGGAGGTTTCCTTCTATTCCTGTTTTTCTAAGTGTTTCCATCAGAAAAAAAAAAGGGGTGCTTGATTTTGTCTAATGCCTTCTCTGCATCAGTTGAGATGATCATGTGTTTTTCCCCCTTCGTTTTGTTGATATGATATATTACATTAATTAATTTTCCTATGCTGAACCACCCTTGCATACCTGGAATAAAATCCACTCAGTCATGGTGTATAATTCTTTTAATGTGCCATTGGATTTGATTTGTATGTATTTTCTTGAAATACTTTTGGATTTTTGGATGTATATTCATTATGGGATGTTGCCCATTAGAGAGATTGGTCTATACTTTTCTTATAGTGTCTATGAGGCTTTCGTGTTAGGATGATGTTGGCTCCATAGAGTGTTAGGTAATGTTCCCCTTCTTCAATTTTTATTATTATTTTTTGCATGGGCAGGCACCGGGAATCGAACCCGGATCTCCAGTATACGGCAGGCAAGAACTCTGCCACTGAACCACCGTGGCTTGCCCCCTCTTCTTCAATTTTTTTGCAAGATTTTGAGCAGGAATAGTATTAATTCTTCTTGGAATGGTTGGTAAACTTCATCTGTGAAGCCACTTGGTCCTAGGCTTTTCTTTGTTGGGAGATTTTGATGACTAATTCAATCTCTTCATCTGTGGTTGGTTTGTTGAGGGCTTCTATTTCTTCTCAAATCAGTGTAGGTTGTGTGTTTCTAGGAAATTGCCCATTTCATCGAAGTTGTCTGGTTTGTTGATGTACAGTTGTTTATGGTATCCTCTTCTGATCTTTTTTATTTCTTTGGGGCCATGGTGATGACCCTCTCTCACTTCTGATTTTCTTTATTTGCCTCTTCTCCCTTTTTGTCTTTGTCTAGCAAAGGGTTTTTCAGTATTATTAATCTTCTCAAAGAACCAACTTTTGGTTTTATTGATTCTTTTTTTTTTTAATTTTTTTATTAATCAAAAAAAAAAGAAAAGAAATTAACACAACATTTAGAAATCATTCCATTCTACACATGCACTCAGTAATTCTTAGTATCATCACATAGATGTATGATCATCATTTCTTAGTACATTTGCATCGATTTAGGAAAAGAACTAGCAAAACAGCAGAAAAAGATATAGAATGTTAATATAGAGAAGAGAATTAAAATAATAATACTAATAATATATATATATATATAAAAAGGAAAAAGAAAAAACAAAAACAAAAGATACAAACACACAAACAAACAAACAAAAAACCATATTTCAGGTGCAGCTTCATTCAGTGTTCCAACCTAGTTACATTACACTTAGGTATTATTGTGCTGTCCATTTTTGAGTTTTTGTATCTAGTCCTGTTGCACAGTCTGTATCTCTTCAGCTCCAATTACCCATTATCTTACCCTGTTTCTAACTCCTGCTGGTCTCTGTTACCAATGATATATTCCAAGCTGATTCTCGAATGTCGGTTCACATCAGTGGGACCATACAGTATTTGTCCTTTAGTTTTGGGCTAGACTCACTCAGCATAATGTTCTCTAGGTCTATCCATGTTATTACATGCTTCATAAGTTTAGTCTGTCTTAAAGCTGCATAATATTCCATCGTAGGTATACGCCACAGTTTGTTTAGCCACTCGTCTGTTGATGGACATTTTGGCTGTTTCCATCTCTTTGCAATTGTAGATAATGCTGCTATAAACACTGGTGTGCAAATGTCCGTCTGTGTCTTTGCCCTTAAGTCCTTTGAGTAGATACCTAGCAGTGGTATTGCTGGGTCGTAATCCATTCTGCCATTCTATGTCTTTTGATTGGGAAATCCAGTCCATCAACTTTTAGTGTTATTACTGTTTGGATAATATTTTCCTCTAACATTTTGGTTTTTGTATTATATATATCATATCTGATTTTCCTTCTTTCTACACTTTACTCCATACCTCTCTCTTCTGTCTTTTCATATCTGACTCTAGTGCTCCCTTTAGTATTTCTTGCAGAGCTGGTCTCTTGGTCACAAATTCTCTCAGTGACTTTTTGTCTATAAATGTTTTAATTTCTCCTTCATTTTTGAAGGACAATTTTGCTGGATATAGGAGTCTTGGTTGGCAGTTTTTCTCTTTTAGTAATTTAAATAAATCATCCCACTGTCTTCTAGCTTCCACGGTTTCTGCTGAGAAATCTACACATAGTCTTATTGGGTTTCCCTTGTATGTGACAGATTGTTTTTCTCTTGCTGCTTTCAAGATCCTCTCTTTCTCTTTGACCTCTGACATTCTAACTAGTAAATGTCTTGGAGAACGCCTATTTGGGTCTATTCTCTTTGGGGTGCGCTGCACTTCTTGGATCTGCAAATTTAGGTCTTTCATAAGAGTTGGGAAATTTTCAGTGATAATTTCTTCCATTAGTTTTTCTCCTCCTTTTCCCTTCTCTTCTCCTTCTGGGACACCCACAACACGTATATTTGTGCGCTTCATATTGTCATTCAGTTCCCTGATCCCCTGCTCAAGTTTTTCCATTCTTTTCCCTATAGTTTCTGTTTCTTTTTGGAATTCAGATGTTCCATCCTCCAGTTCACTAATTGTAGCTTCTGTCTCTTTAGATCTACCATTGTAGGTATCCATTGTTTTTTCCATTTTTTCTTCTTTGTCCTTCACTCCCATAAGTTCTGTGATTTGTTTTTTCAGATTTTCTATTCCTTCTTTTTGTTCAGTCCATGTCTTCTTCATGTCCTCCCTCAATTTATTGATTTGGTTTTTGAAGAGTTTTTCCATTTCTGTTCGTATATTCAGCATTAGTTGTCTCAGCTCCTGTATCTCATTTGAACTATTGGTTTGTTCCTTTGACTGGGCCATATCTTCAATTTTCCGAGCATCATCCATTATTTTCTGCTGGTGTCTGGGCATTTGATCAGATTTCCCTGGGTGTGGGACCCAGCTGGTTGAAAGGTTTTTCTGTGAAATCTCTGGGTTCTGTTTTTCTTTTCCTGCCCAGTAGGTGGCGCTCATGGTGCTTGTCTGTCTGCGGGGCAGTCGCCCCGGGAAACCGCGCGTGGAGGGGGGTCGCTGGCCGCCGCGGCTTGGGTGAGTGCCGGTCCAAATTGCCCAGCTGACCCGAGACGCCAAGCGTGACGGGAGGGCCCCACTATCCAACGTTCCCAGTCAGACCGGGGAGCCACGTGAGTGGAGGGGACCCCAGTCGCCAGCAGCCCGGGCAGGGAAAACGAGCGTCCCTCGGGTATCTCACCGCAGCAGATTCTCCCTGCCCGTTCAGCCGTTCCAGAATGGGGTATGCTGTCTTTTTGGTCTCTGTTGTGACTCCGGGAGCTGTTTCGTATTGTTTCTGTTTCTTTAGTTGCTTTTCTGGAGGAGGAACTAAGACCCGCGCGTCTTACTAAGCCGCCATCTTCTCCGGAAGTCTTATTGATTCTTTTTGTTGTTTTTTTTTTTGTCCTCTATTTTATTTATTTCTACTCTCATCTTTGTTACTTTTGCTTTGGGATTAGTTTGCTGTTCTTTCACTAGTTTCTCCAGGTGTTCAGTTAGGGCTATGGTTTTTAGCTCTTTTTTCCTTTTTATTATGGGCATTGAGATACAAATTTCCCTCTTAGCACTGCCTGTGCAACATCCCATAAGTTTTTTTTTTTTTTTGCATTTTTTTTATTAATTAAAAAAAATTAACTAACACAACATTTAGAAATCATTCCATTCTACATATGCAATCAGTAATTCTTAATATCATCACATAGATGTATGATCATCATTTCTTAGTACATATGCATCGATTTAGAAAAAGAAATAGCAAGACAACAGAAAAAGAAATAAAATGATAATATAGAGAAAAAATAAAAATAAAAATAAAAAATACAAAAATATATAAAAAAAAACAACTATAGCTCAGATGCAGCTTCATTCAGTGTTTTAACATTACAATTAGGTAGTATTGTGCTGTCCATTTTTTTTTTTTTTTTTAGAAATCATACCATTCTACATATGCAATCAGTAATTCTTAACATCATCACATAGATGCATGATCATGGTTTCTTAGTACATTTGCATCAGTTTAGAAGAACTAGCAATATAACCGAAAAAGATATAGAATGTTAATACAGAGAAAAAAAATAAAAGTAATAATAGTACGAACAAAACAAAACAAAGCAAAAACCTATAGCTCGGATGCAGCTTCATTCAGTGTTTTAACATGATTACTTTACAATTAGGTATTATTGTGCTGTCCATTTTGGGGTTTTTGTATCTAGACCTATTGCACAGTCTGTATCCCATCAGCTCCAATTACCCATTATCTTACCCTGTTTCTAACTCCTGCTGAACTCTGTTACCAATGACATATTCCAAGTTTATTCTCGAGTGTCGATTCACATCATTGGGACCATACAGTATTTGCCGTTTAGTTTTTGGCTAGACTCACTCAGCATAATGTTCTCTAGGTCCATCCATGTTATTACATGCTTCATAAGTTTATCCTGCCTTAAAGCTGCATAATATTCCATCGTATGTATATACCACAGTTTGTTTAGCCACTCGTCTGTTGATGGACATTTTGGCTGTTTCCATCTCTTTGCAATTATAAATAATGCTGCTATAAACATTGGTGTGCAAATGTCCGTTTGTGTCTTTGCCCTTAAGTCCTTTGAGTAGATTCCCAGCAATGGTATTGCTGGGTCGTATGGCAATTCTATATTCAGCTTTTTGAGGAACCGCCAAACTGCCTTCCACAGTGGTTGCACCATTTGACATTCCCACCCACAGTGGATAAGTGTGCCTCTTTCACCGCATCCTCTCCAGCACTTGTCATTTTCTGTTTTGTTGATAATGGCCATTCTGGTGGGTGTGAGATGATATCTCATTGTGGTTTTGATTTGCATTTCTCTAATGGCCAGGGACATTGAGCCTCTCTTCATGTGCCTTTTGGCCATTTGTATTTCCTCCTCTGAGATGTGTCTATTCAAGTCTTTTTCCCATTTTGTAATTGGGTTGGCTGTCTTTTTGTTGTTGAGTTGAACAATCTCATTATAAATTCTGGATACTAGACCTTTATCTGATATGTCGTTTCCAAATATTGATTCCCATTGTGTAGGCTGTCTTCCTACTTTCTTGATGAAGTTCTTTGATGCACAAAAGTGTTTAATTTTGAGGAGTTCCCATTTATTTATTTCCTTCTTCAGTGCTCTTGCTTTAGGTTTAAGGTCCATAAAACCGTCTCCAATTGTAAGATTCATAAGATATCTCCCTACATTTTCCTCTAACTGTTTTATGGTCTTAGACCTAATGTTTAGATCTTTGATCCATTTTGAGTTAACTTTTGTGTAGGGTGTGAGATATGGGTCTTCTTTCATTCTTTTGCATATGGATATCCAGTTCTCTAGGCACCATTTGTTGAAGAGACTGTTCTGTCCCAGGTGAGTTAGCTTGACTGCCTTATCAAAGATCAAATGTCCATAGATGAGAGGGTCTATATCTGAGCACTCTATTCGATTCCATTGGTCGATAAATCTATCTTTATGCCAATACCATGCTGTTTTGACCACTGTGGCTTCATAATATGCCTTAAAGTCAGGCAGTGCAAGACCTCCAGCTTCGTTTTTTTTCCTGAAGATGTTTTTAGCAATTCGGGGCACCCTGCCCTTCCAGATAAATTTGCTTATTGGTTTTTCTATTTCTGAAAAATAAGTTGTTGGGATTTTGATTGGTATTGCATTGAATCTGTAAATCAATTTAGGTAGGATTGACATCTTAACTATATTTAGTCTTCCAATCCGTGAACACGGTATGCCCTTCCATCTATTTAGGTCTTCTGTGATTTCTTTTAACAGTTTTTTGTAGTTTTATTTATATAGGTTTTTTGTCTCTTTAGTTAAATTTATTCCTAGGTATTTTATTCTTTTAGTTGCAATTGTAAATGGGATTCGTTTCTTGATTTCCCCCTCCACTTGTTCATTGCTAGTGTATAGAAATGCTACAGATTTTTGAATGTTGATCTTGTAACCTGCTACTTTGCTGTACTCATTTATTAGCTCTAGTAGTTTTGTTGTGGATTTTGCCGGGTTTTTGACGTATAGTACCATATCGTCTGCAAACAGTGATAGTTTTACTTCTTCCTTTCCAATTTTGATGCCTTGTATTTCTTTTTCTTGTCTAATTGCTCTGGCTAGAACCTCCAACACAATGTTGAATAATAGTGGACATCCTTGTCTTGTTCCTGATCTTAGGGGGAAAGTTTTCAATTTTTCCCCATTGAGGATGATATTAGCTGTGGGTTTTTCATATATTCCCTCTATCATTTTAAGGAAGTTCCCTTGTATTCCTATCCTTTGAAGTGTTTTCAACAGGAAAGGATGTTGAATCTTGTCAAATGCCTTCTCTGCATCAATTGAGATGATCATGTGATTTTTCTGCTTTGATTTGTTGATATGGTGTATTACATTAATTGATTTTCTTATGTTGAATCATCCTTGCATACCTGGGATGAATCCTACTTGGTCATGATGTATAATTCTTTTAATATGTTGTTGGATACGATTTGCTAGAATTTTATTGAGGATTTTTGCATCTATATTCATTAGAGAGATTGGCCTGTAGTTTTCTTTTTTTGTAATATCTTTGCCTGGTTTTGGTATGAGGGTGATGTTGGCTTTATAGAATGAATTAGGTAGTTTTCTCTCCGCTTCGATTTTTTTGAAGAGTTTGAGGAGAGTTGGTACTAATTCTTTCTGGAATGTTTGATAGAATTCAGATGTGAAGCCGTTTGGTCCTGGACTTTTCTTTTTAGGAAGCTTTTGAATGACTGATTCAATTTCTTTACTTGTGATTGGTTTGTTGAGGTCATCTATGTCTTCTTGAGTCAAAGTTGGTTGTTCATGTCTTTCCAGGAACCCGTCCATTTCCTCTAAATTGTTGTATTTATTAGCGTAAAGTTGTTCATAGTATCCTGTTATTACCTCCTTTATTTCTGTGAGGTCAGTAGTTATGTCTCCTCTTCCATTTCTGATCTTATTTATTTGCATCCTCTCTCTTCTTCTTTTTGTCAATCTTGCTAAGGGCCCATCAATCTTATTGATTTTCTCATAGAACCAACTTCTGGTCTTATTGATTTTCTCTATTGTTTTCATGTTTTCAATTTCATTTATTTCTGCTCTGATCTTTGTTATTTCTTTCCTTTTGCTTGCTTTGGGATTAGTTTGCTGTTCTTTCTCCAGTTCTTCCAAATGGATAGTTAATTCCTGAATTTTTGCCTTTTCTTCTTTTCTAATATAGGCATTTAGGGCAATAAATTTCCCTCTTAGCACTGCCTTTGCTGCGTCCCATAAGTTTTGATATGTTGTGTTTTCATTTTCATTCGCCTCGAGGTATTTGCTAATTTCTCTAGCAATTTCTTCTTTGACCCAGTCGTTGTTTAGGAATGTGTTGTTGAGCCTCCACGTATTTGTGAATTTTCTGGCACTCCGCCTATTATTGATTTCCAACTTCATTCCTTTATGATCCGAGAAAGTGTTGTGTATGATTTTGATCTTTTTAAATTTGTTAAGACTTGCTTTGTGAGCCAGCATATGGTCTATCTTTGAGAATGATCCATGAGCACTTGAGAAAAAGGTGTATCCTGCTGTTGTGGGATGTAATGTCCTATAAATGTCTGTTAAGTCTAGCTCATTTATAGTAATATTCAGATTCTCTATTTCTTTATTGATCCTCTGTCTAGATGTTCTGTCCATTGATGAGAGTGGGGAATTGAAGTCTCCAACTATTATGGTATATGAGTCTATTTCCCTTTTCAGTGTTTGCAGTGTATTTCTCACGTATTTTGGGGCATTCGGTGCGTAAATATTTATGATTGTTATGTCTTCTTGTTTAATTGTTCCTTTTATTAGTATATAGTGTCCTTCTTTGTCTCTTTTAACTGCTTTACATTTGAAGTCTAATTTGTTGGATATTAGTGTAGCCACTCCTGCTCTTTTCTGGTTGTTATTTGCATGAAATATCTTTTCCCAACCTTTCACTTTCAACCTATGTTTATCTTTGGGTCTAAGATGTGTTTCCTGTAGACAGCATATAGAAGGATCCTGTTTTTTAATCCATTCTGCCAATCTATGTCTTTTGATTGGGGAATTCAGTCCATTGACATTTAGTGTTATTACTGTTTGGATAATATTTTCCTCTAACATTTTGCCTTTGTATTATATATATCATATCTGATTTTCCTTCTTTCTACACTCTTCTCCACACCTCTCTCTTCTGTCTTTTTGTATCTGACTCTAGTGCTCCCTTTAGTATTTCTTGCAGAGCTGGTCTCTTGGTCACAGATTCTCTCAGTGACTTTTTGTCTGAGAATGTTTTAATTTCTCCCTCATTTTTGAAGGATAATTTTGCTGGATATAGGAGTCTTGGTTGGCAGTTTTTCTCTTTTAGTAGTTTAAATATATCATCCCACTGTCTTCTAGCTTCCATGGTTTCTGCTGAGAAATCTACACATAGTCTTATTGGGTTTCCCTTGTATGTGATGGATTGTTTTTCTCTTGCTGCTTTCAAGATCCTCTCTTTCTCTTTGACCTCTGACATTCTAACTAGTAAGTGTCTTGGAGAACACCTATTTGGGTCTAATCTCTTTGGGGTGCGCTGCACTTCTTGGATCTGTAATTTTAGGTCTTTCATAAGAGTTGGGAAATTTTCAGTGATAATTTCTTCCATTAGTTTTTCTCCTCCTTTTCCCTTCTCTTCTCCTTCTGGGACACCCACAACACATATATTTGTGTGGTTCATATTGTCCTTGAGTTTCCTGATACCCTGTTCAAATTTTTCCATTCTTTTCCCGATAGTTTCTGTTTCTTTTTGGAATTCAGATGTTCCATCCTCCAAATCACTAATTCTATCTTCTGTCTCTTTAAATCTATCATTGTAGGTATCCATTGTTTTTTCCATCTTTTCTACTTTATCCTTCACTTCCATAAGTTCAGTGATTTGTTTTTTCAGTTTTTCTATTTCTTCTTTATGTTCAGCCCATGTCCTCTTCATGTCCTCCCTCAATTTCTCGATTTCCTTTTTGAAGAGGTTTTCCATTTCTGTTCGTATATTCAGCATTAGTTGTCTCAGCTCTTGTATCTCATTTGAACTATTGGTTTGTTCCTTTGACTGGGCCATATTCTCAATCTTCTGAAAGTGGACAGTTATCTTCTGCTGCTGGCGTCTGGGCATTTAGTCAGATTTCCCTGGGTGTCGGACCCAACAAGGTTCTAAGATTTTTCTGTGAAATCTCTGGGTTCTGTTTTTCTTATCCTGCCAAGTAGGTGGCGCTCGTGGCACACGTTTGTCTGCAGGTCCCACCAGTAAAAGGTGCTGTGGGTCCTTTAACTTTGGAAAACTTTCGCTGTCCGGGAGGTTCGCTAGCCGAAGCGGCTTGGAAGAGTGCCAGCCGGCCCGGGATCCGAACGCAGGGAGAGTCACTGGCCGCCGCAGCCCGGGAAAGTGCCCGTCCGAATTTCCTAGTCGGCCCGGGGCGCCAAGCTTGGCGGGAGGGCGCCAGCCGCAGCGGCCTGCCCGGAAGAGTGCACGTTCCCAGGGAGTCACGGGTTTGGAAGGGGCCCCCCCACCCCGTCACCGTTCTCCGCGGCCTGGGGATTTCCGATCCAATTCTCTCAGTTGGTCCAGGGGGCCGTGCGTGGTGTGGGCGCCAGCCGCCGTTGTTTCAGGGGACCGCCTGTCCAATTCTCCCAGCCGGCCTGGGGAGGGGGAAGGGAGTGACTCCGGCCGCTTGCCGCCCCGCCCGGTGAAGCCCGCGCCCCTCGGCGTACTCACCAGAGCGGGTTCTCTCAGCCAGTCAGCTGTTCCAGGATGGGGTACGCTGTCTTTTTTATCTCTGTTGTGGCTTTGGGAGCTGTTCTGTATCGTTTCTACTCCCCTAGTAGCTGTCCTGGAGGAGAAACTAAGATCCGCGCGTCTTACTAAGCCGCCATCTTCTCCGGAAGTTGTGCAGTCATTCTTGATCACCCAGTCAGAGGTCCTGGGGCTTGGATCTGGAAATGGTTTCTCTCTTTGAGGCTTTCTTAAAGAGCCAAAAATCTCTAGAATGCTGGCCGAGCAGAGAAACTCCAATGTTCACAAAATGCGCAGTTATCTTGCTCACCTGCTCTGCTGGGGCTCCAGAGATTCAGGCGTTCATCCCATCTGTGTCACCAAATTGTTACCAAACAAAGGCTGTCGGTTTTTCTGCCCAATATACACAATTACCAATTCCTGAGACACCGGGGTTTCCAAGAGAGTAAAAGTTTATTACTTCATGTGTTGCAGGAGAATAGACTGCCTAACACCCCAAAATCTGTCTCCATCCCATAAGTTTTGATGTGCTTTGTTTTCATTCATCTCAAGTTATTTGCTGATTTCTGTCGTAATTTCTTCTCAGACCCACTGATTAAGAGAGTGTTATTTAACTTCCATATATTTGTAGATTTCCAGTTCTCCACCTGTTATTGATTTCTAGCTTCATTCCAGTGTAGTTAGAGAAGATGCTTTGTATGATTTTAGTCTATCTAAGTTTATTGAGACTTTTTTTGTGACCAAACATGTGTCATATCCTGGAGAATGATCCATGTGCACCTGAGAAGAATATATCCTGCTGTTTAGGGGTGTAATGTTCTGCCTTAGGTCTAGTTCATTTATCATATTATTCAGGTTCTCTGTTTCCTCATTGATCTCTTCTGATCTTCTGTTTAGAGGTCCTCTCTTGTGATGAGACTGGTGCATCGAAGTCTCCAGCTGTTATTGTACAGGTGTCTGTTTCTCCCTTCAGTTTTGACAGTGTTTAGCTCATGTACTTTGGTGCACCATGGTTAGGTGCACAGATATTTATGGTTGTAATTTTTTCTTGGTGAATTGCTCCTTTTATTAATATATATTGTCCGTCTTTGTCTCTTATAACAGCTTTTGACTTAAAATTTATTTTATCCGATGTTAGTATAGCTACCCCGACTCTTTTTTAGTTATTATTTTCATGAAACATCTTTTTCCATCCTTTTACTTTCAGCCTATTGGTGTTTTTTGGTCTAAGGCAGGTCTCTTGAAAACCATAAATAGTTGGATCATGCTTTTTTCATCCATTCTGCTGATCTGTCTTTTGATTGGGGAGTTTAATCCATTAATCTTTAGTGTTATTACTGTAAAGGTAATATTTCTGCTGTTTTGTCCTTTGGTTTGTATACATCATATCTTTTTTTGTCTCTCTTCCTTTATTGCAACACCATCGTCTGTATACTTACATCACTTTTTGATTCATCTGACTGATCCCTTTCTCATTTCTGTTTCTGTATATTTTTAAAATGCTTTCTTTGTTATTAACCTGCAGTTTATATGACAAAACCTATATCTATAACCTACTAATTTGAAAAGATACCAACCTAGCTTCTGTAGCATAATATGTTCTCTGTTCCCTTATCCCTGTATTTCCCCTCTTTGTGTTGTTTTTGTCCTGCTTTACCACTTTTTATTTCAACTATTTATTAGCAGGAAATATGCCCCTTTTTGTTCAATTGTATTCTGATTCTTATATGAACTGAAGAACAGAGCTGCATATTGAGGATATAGTCCTATTGGGTTTTGCATTTACCCATTTAGTTACCCTTACTGATGACCCTCATGTCTTCATCCTGCTTTAAGCCACCATTTCCTGTCTTTTCCTTTCAGTCTGCAGAACTTCCTTAATTAATTTTTATAGGCTAGATGTCTTGCTGATGAACTCTTATGTTCTGTTTATCTGTGAATATTTTAAACTTTCCCCCATTTTTAAAGGACAGTTTTGCTGGATAAAGAATTTTTGGCTGGCAATTTTTCTCTTTCAATACCTTAAATATATCATATGACTACCTGTTTGCCTCCATGGTTTCTGATAAGAAATTGCCCCTTAGTCTTATTGAGGATCCTTTACATACGATGAGTCACTTTTCTCTTGCTGCTTTCAGAATTCCCTTTTTATCTTTGGCATTTGACATTCTGATTAGCATGTATCTCTGAGTAGTTCTATTAGGATTTATTCTGTTTAGAGTATGTTATGACTCTTGGTCATGTATGTATATATCTTTCATAAGAGTTGGGAAGTTTTTAGTCATTATTTCCTCAAAGATCCTTTTCCCTTCTGATGCACCCATGATACATATGTTTGTGTGTTTCATGCTGTCACTCAAACCCCTGAGATATGACTCAACTTTTTCTATTCTTTTCTCTGTCCTTTTGACTGTATGATTTTGATTATCCTGTCTTCTAGGTCACTCATTCTTTCTTCTTTCTGTTCAAATCCACTGTTGTATCCCTCTAATATATATATATATTTTTAATTTTTTTATTAATTTTTAAATTTTTAAAAAACATGTGATAAGAAAGAAGCACAAACATTTTTAACATATGATCATTCCATTCTACATATATAATCCCTCTAGTATATTTTTAATCTCTACTATTGTGCCTTTCATCCCCATGATTTCTGTTATTTCTTTTTATACTTTCAAATTCTTCTTTATGCTCACACATTGTTTTCTTAATATTTTTTATCTTTTTATGCATATTTTGCTTCATCTCCTTGAATTGATTTAAGAGATTTGTTTGAACATCTTTGATTAGTTGTTCCAACTTCTGAATGTCCTTTGAAGTTTTAGTGTGTTCCCTTGGCTGAGCCATTGTTTTGGTTTTCTAAAGATGCCAGTAAGCAATATATCAGAAATGGGTTGGCCTTTACAATAGGAATTTGTTCATTTACAAATTTACAGTAATAAAGCCATGAAGATTAAGGACATTAAGGTATCAAGGGAAGATACCCTCTCTGAAGAAAGGCCACTGATATTTGTGGTTCCTCTCTCACATGGGGAGGCACATGGCTGATGTCTGCTGGTCCTTTGCTACCAGGTTTGATTGCTACCAGCTCTGGTTCCTGTGGCTTTCACTCTGTGTCCTGCAGGCCCTCTCTTGGTTTCATCTCTAGGGCATTTCTCAGATCTCTCTGCTTTTTCTGCCTTTTTTCCTCTCGAAAAGGACCCCAATAAGAGATTAAGACCCACCTTTAATTGGATGAGTCATATCTCAGTCAAAACAACCTAATCAAAATGTCCCACTCACAGTAGGTCTTCACCCATAAGAATGGATTAAAAGAACATGACCTTTTCTGGGTTCATAGCAGCTCCAAACTAGCACTCTCCACCCTCTAGACCCCCAAAAGACATGTTCTTTCCATATGTAAAATACAATAATTTCATCACAATATCACAAAAGCCTTGAATCATTTCAGTAACAATATTAAGTACAAAGTCATCAAGGTCAGTTATAAGCATGGTCAATCTTAAGGCAAAATTCCCCTCTGGCTGTGGACCTGTGAAACTTAGAACAAGTTATCCACTTCTGATACATGAAGAAGGGACAGTCACAGGATAAATGTTCCCATTTCTAAAAGGAGAAATTGGACAGAAAGCAGAGGCTTTAAAGGAGGAGTCAGAAGAGAGGAGCTCAGAGCCGGCTCAATCCAGGCGTTTGGCGATGCAGAAAGGAAACAACCTAGGGAAAGCTGTTTGAACCCAGAAGCTGGGAGAGAAACCTAGCAGACATTGCTGTATGCTTCCCAAATTAATAAATTTCTAACTAAATAAATCCCCTTTATGAAAGCCATTCCATTTCTGGTGTATTGCCTTCCAGTGGCCTTAACAAACTCAAGTATTTGGGTTGCTTCCATCTTTTGACAATCGTAAAAAATGCCAGTATGACCATCAGTGTGCAGATATCTGTTCTGAGTCCCCTGCTTTGAATACTTTTGGGTATGTACCTAGAAGTAGGAAGTGCTGGGTCATGTGGTAATTCTATACTTAATTTTCTAAGGACCTGCCAGACTATCTTCCACAATAGCTGCAACATTTTACCTTGCCACCAGCAATGAATGAGTCTTCCTGTTTCTCTGCATCCTTTCCAATACTTGTAATTTTCTGTTTATTTAATTGCAGCCATTCTAGTAGATGTAAAATGGCATCTCATTATGGTTTGATTTCCCTGATGGCTAATGACGTTGAGCATCTTTTCATGTGCTTTTGGTCATTTGTTTATCTTCTTGGAAAAGATGTTTATTCAACTCTTCGGCCCATTTTTTTTGTGTGGGGTGGGGGTGGGGTGTGCATGGTCTGGGAATAGAACCTGAGTCTCCCACATGGAAGGCGAGCATTCTACCACTGAACAACCTGTGCAACCCCTTCTGCCCATTTTTAAATTGGCAATAATAAGTTTTCTTTTTGTTGTTAAGTTGAAGTATTTCTTTATATATTCTGGATATTAAACCTTTATTGGAGATGCATTTCCAAATATTTTCTCCCAGTGTGTTTGCTGTCATTTTACTTTGATGACAAAATCCTTTGAGGCACAAGTTTTAAATTTTGGTGGGTTCCCATTTGTCTTGTTTTTCTTATATTGTTTGTGCTTTAGGTGTAAAGTCTAGGTAATCATTACCTAACACAGGGCCCTTAAGATGCTTCCCTACATTTTTTTCTAGGAGTTTTATAGTTCTGGCTCTTAAGTCTAGGACTTTGACCCATTTTGAGCTTATTTTTTGTATGAGGTGTGAGTTCGGGGTCTTCCTTCATTTTTTTACTAATGGATATTCAGTTTTTCTAGCACCATTTGTTGAAGATATTATTATTTCCCAATTGAATGCTCTTGTTTCTTTGTCCAATATCACTTGGCCATAAATGTGAAGGTTGGTTTCTGGGCTCTCAGTTCAGTTCCACAAGGACACAGTCTGTCCTTGTGCCAGCACCGTGCTGCCATGTTGTTTTGATTATGTGCCTTGGGGGTAATAAGTTTTAAGATCGGGAAATGTGAGTACTCCAATTTCATTCATTTTTGTTTTTAAATTGTTATTCTAGTAACATATATACAACCCCAAATTTCTCCTTTTAACCAGATTCACAGTCCAGCCATTTGGACCCATGAATGTGGGAAAAACTTACAGTCAGTTTTAATAACAATCTAGTACATGAACTTGCTTGACATGCAAGAAACCCCTGTTAACAACAGAATTTTTCTTGTTTGCCCTTTACTTCTGGTTCACACCTCTATCATAGCAGTGTCTTAATAGCTTCTAAAGGTCTAACTTCATCCCCTTTGAGGCAGAGTCCCTTGATAGACGAAACCCTCTCTGTGCCCTAATGAACGCTGAATAAATTTAATCATGTTATCAGAACTTGTTCATTTTTTCCACTTTTGTGATTTCTCCTGGATTTGTGAAATCTAGATATTCAAGAATATGGGAGCGTGTCAGTCTGATTGTAGCTGATGTGGTTGTGTTGATGAGGGTATTAGTCAAGAGAACAAAATCCACTTTAACTACAAGTTCTCAGTTTTTCCATCAATAGTGAAGACATTACTAATTAGCGCATATGGGCTTTTAAGTACCTTTTTCCCATAACATCTGTGATGCAATGGAAAAGTTTGCATCCTGTGGCACAGTGAAGAAGACTTAAAATTAGAAGACAGATTTTGTGTTCTGCCACTTAATAGCTTTGTGTTCCTGGGACAGTCACTAACATTTTCTTTTCTTTTTTTAATTAGAATACTCTCTTACACACACACAGTTTTCACTGTTATTAACACTTTGTATTAGTGTAGTACTTTTATTACAACTGGTGAAAAATGTTATTATAATTCAATATTAACTGTAGTCCCTAGTTTATATTAAGGTCACTGTGTTGTGCAGTCCAATCATTAACCTCTTAAAGCCTCATCACCCTCTTCTGTGAACTGGAGATATTAATGTTCACCTCTTCACAGGTGGTGATAAAAGTATATAAAAAAAAGACCTTTCAAATTGTGACGTAGTATTTCAGTGGATGGTTTCTGTATGTTTGGGGGTTGAGAGCCACATTTCTTTGGGGCAAGGAATCACTGCTACTGATTGTCATTGTAAATTAGAGGAGCAGTAACTACCCCTGTCATCCTGTGTCCTTCAGCCCTGTTCTTTGGTGCCACTACCAAAAGACACTACTGAAGGAAGCACAGACTCAGCCACCTAAAATAGATTAAGAAAAAAATATACTAGTAGCTTAGGTATCACGGTGGCTTTGCTTAACATGTAAAATAAATAAAAATCCTAATGGGTCTTAAAATTTTTTTTTGCTAAAAAAAAAAAGTAACTGTTAAAAACTGAAAAAGATCAGGTTCCAGTTAGAGATGTGACTGAAACTGATCTGGTTAAAACTAAGGTAAATCAAAATACAAGGTAACACAATTATGTGATGATATTGTGAGCTATTGATTGTTCACCATGTATGGACTGTATGTGTGTGAAGATTTGTCAATAAAAATTTTTTTAAAAACAGAGGCCTAGGCCACTTCCATTTTGGAGACTCTAGTTGTATTAAAAAAATGAGTAAAATAAAAAATAATTCTCAAAATGTTATATATTTTAAGACTATTAAACCCATTACTACTGTTTTAATGCAAAAGAGGCAAAGTATTATAATTGTTCTCCTTACGAAAGAATTATAGTACTTGTTTTATAGAGTGAATCATAGTTTACTACAGGTTATAAGATCTTGAAATGGTACAGAAGTTGAAAATTTTATGATGGACATATTGCAATCTTGTCAAGGCAGCTCTGTGCCTTGATCATCATTTGGATATAGCATCAAATATTAAATATGAGACCCTTTTGAAAAATGAGGCCTGCCTTCAATCCCTGTCACAGGCCCTGTAAGTTACTAACAAGTGCTTACTGAACACAAGATCTTATGGGAAAACACTGGCAGACAAAACCTGAGGATTAAACATTGACTACCAAATGACCAAAGGATACCAAATCAGCAAAATATTAGCAAGGGCAAAAAAGTGAAGACTAAAACCCTCTTAAAATGGTTTGGACCCATAGATGAATTTGGTTAAAAGGAGAAACTTTAAATCACATATGTTACTTGAATAAATATTAAAAAGA
Source organism: Tamandua tetradactyla (assembly GCF_023851605.1). Taxonomy (NCBI): domain Eukaryota; kingdom Metazoa; phylum Chordata; class Mammalia; order Pilosa; family Myrmecophagidae; genus Tamandua; species Tamandua tetradactyla. The sequence continues at coordinate 57,931,783 of NC_135330.1, read as the reverse complement.
TAAACAGGACTGTATAATGCATGAACCCTATTGTTGAAAATGGACAATAGTTAATGGTACAAGTATAAGAATTTCTTTCATGAATTATAACAAATGTATGACACCGATACCAAGTGTTAATAATAGGGTAGCATATGGGGAAGAAATATACCTAGTATAAACGATGGATGATAGTTAAAAGAACTATTTCAATATTCTTTCATCATTGTAACAAAGGTAACTACTGTTTTTAAAAAAAGTACAATTATAAGAAAGTGCTGTCATCAACTGTAACAAATGTTGCACACCAAAGCAAGGTATTGATGATGGAATGTGTATGGGTATCTTGTATTTTATGCATACTTGTTTTCTAAACTCACAACTTCTCTAATAAAAATGTTTTTTAAATACAAGGTAAAAAAAAAAACAAACTGATTTGCTTTTATCCTTTAAATGGGAAGTACAAGAAAACATGTTTTTTTTTGTTTTTTTTTTTACTTTCCTGGCATAAATATAAGCCACCATGAATGTAGTCATAACACTACAGTGAGATTAATCACCTGCACGAAACTCATTCTTGTGTAAGCATCTGGACTGGGAATATGAAGATGCTAGGAAACCTGTACGCCCACATATGCAAAAGGCAAATGACTGAAAGTACATTATAGATCTCTTTATTTGAAAAGCAGCTCTGACATACTGATCGGTGCACATCCCTGCCCCCCCCCCCCATCAAGTTATCTAAAATGATTTCATTTGCCTTTTTGTTAAAAAACAGACTGGCATTTAAAGAGCTACAGATTGTTGTTTAAGCATATATATACTTCTGAGGGATTTCACACTCATTTTATAGATATGTTTTTCCAATTCCTGATTCTTAGATCTTAGCATTTCAGCTAAGTTTCCTTTACTGGGTGTTATTCTATATGATTTCTTGGCATAGACAGGTTACAAAATAAAGACATTTGTTCTTATTCATCATAGAATATTTTTCTCTGTCTGAGTTAAAAACTATCTAGTAGAGCGGGCCATGGTGGCTCACCAGGCAAGAATGCTCGCCTGCCATGCCAGAGGACCTAGGTTCGATTCCCGGTGCCTGCCCATGTAAATAAATAAATAAAAAAGCTAGTAGCTGGCTCAGGGAGCACACTCTTAAAACTGCCTGTGCACTATGGTACCATGGTCTGTGTATATTTCTCGAAAACTGCCTGGGTCTTATGGGTCTTATTTTTTTTAATTACTGAAGATAAAAATACTGGAAAATATTGTGAAGGTAAAGCTTTGTTCTGAATCTTGAGCATCCTTTTAGGATCCCAGGGTTGAGAACCACTAGAGAATCACACCAATGCCCAGCAGTATTTCTTCAGACATACAGTTATGCATGAAGGTTTTTTTTTTTGATGTTTTGTATGAAAATTTTTTCTCTTAATGGCTTTGGTTTGAATGAAGAGAATCAGCAAAATCAAAGTGAAACTTATCGCATCACAATCAAGAACTGGCTTCCCCCTGATACTGTAGCAGAGCAGTGGATTCACCAGTCATTCAAGTTCAAAGATAAAGCATTATTTCTGGAACAATTTAATTATTAATTCATCAAAAGATAATTAATTAAGATTAATGTAAGAGAGCATAAATATTTATATATCATACTATATAGATTGAGCTAAACATAGAAAGTAACAGCTTTTTTAACATTCCTAAAAGTCAGTATTTAAACAATGTCCAATATAAAACTTGCTTCTTATAAATATGAATATTCAGAGTGCTAAACAATGGCTAAGAGTTAGGAAAAGCATATGATGGTTCTCTCGAGTTCAGATTTTACAAGAGAAATATAACTTATTTATGCGACAGAAAAGCAATCATTTGGTGCCATGCTTTTATTCAAATGATAGGGGAAAAACTACACAGTACCAGGAAATAGCAAATATGACAGTATTTTACAGCACAGCATCTTTAAAAAGAAAATAAAACAGTAATAAGTAATGCTTTTGAGTGGACAGGTCAGCACACTATACACTGTATATTGTTCAACAGTGCCGATGAAACATAATTAAATCGCGGAATTTGGCTTTAAACAGCCAAATAAAAACTGTAACAATCATTCTAAAACAAAAATTAAAAGCTAAGAGGAATTAAAAAGTTTCCAAAGTTGTGTCAAATAGCAGAATTTTGAGAGTCTGCACTGGTAATCATGGTGTTTGGCAAATTTGAGTAATTATCATCATAATAATTTGACCTCCAATGATGAAAGCACCAGTGTGTTTCATTCAGGAAGATTGATGAAAATCCCCAGACTTTATTAAATGGCATAATTTTTAATACATAATTATAATGAAAGCTGCACCACAATAAATCAGCAGACTTAACTATATCCATATTTCCTCTGCATTTATAAAGTAAAATCTTACACTGAGAGCAATGCACTTCATGGCAATATTCACATTCTACCTTTAGACATTGTAACGTAATTCAACTGTTGGACTCACATAAATTTAAGAAAAAATGATGGTTCTGTTTCATTTTAAACAGTTTCTGTCTTACATCCAATTTTTCTTTATTTAATGGCCAAGTAATATCACAAAGAATGCTGCTTTAATAAGGGAAATTTAATCACTGAAAAAACAAACTTAACAGTGTAAAATATTATTGAGTCTCCTTTTGACTACTGTTCACCGTATTTTGAGTAGATTTGTTATTTTTAAATAGCCTTAATCTAAACATGTATTTGACAGCCATTTCCTTCTAAATGTGATAAACTGTTGTCATAAAGGTAAAATGTTCAATTGCCCATTTTTAATATTCATATATTATATACATAATATGTATACACTTAAAATATAAGAGTTACATATCCCAGTCTCTTACATGCAAACAGTAGATCACAAATAGTTTTGAGCTACACATGAGATCTTGCACAGGTATTGGGAAAAAATCTGTAAAATTTTTTTTTACAGTTTTAACAAATATACATAAATATAAGAACATAAATTACAATAAAATATTGACAGCATTTGAGAAAATGTTGATAGCCCAGATGCACTGATGCCTAAAGGCCTTATAATAATAGAAAAGTAAAGTTCAGGGACATCTCATTCCTATTCATTTTTAAAATAAGTAAATACATCATGTGAGACATTAGTTGTCTCTCTAAATAACTCAATTAGAGAAATGTATATATTTTAGATTCTACTTCCCATGATTGAAAACAAACTACGCATCTCATTTATGGTACAATACTGTCTCTTCCCCCTAAGTTTACACAGTTGTCACAACACTGAAACATAACAAGTCACATAATCATTCAAGTCTTTTCCTGAGAATGAAGTTTTCCCCCAACTAACCCTCTGGTATATATCATTAAAGGAATAAAGATCATGTAGAGGAGATTTCAAGTGTATACTTAATCTAAGCTGTTTAACTTGAAAAGGAGTAAAAAGAAAAAAAAAAACTCAATATAAGTAAAATAATGTAAAGATATTTCTTAAAATTAAAATGTAGCCCTTTGTACATGTTTAAAATTCTAAATATCATTTTATATGTTATTAATATAATATGAAGATCTCTTGAGAACTTATGGCAGGAAGTCTTATACCGTCAGATTGAAAGACTACTCTCAAAGTGTCATTCACATCTGCCAGTTTATAAAGTGACTTACTTTAAAAGAGATAGAAAGTCTTTTGTTTTTTTCTTTAAAGAACAATCTAAATTATTCTGAGTTGGCCAGAAGTGGTGGGAAAACAGCAACTTCTTATAACATGTTCTTAGTTAAAACTCACGTGACTTAGGGCCATGGTGGCTCAGCAGGCAAGAATGCTTGCCTGCCATGCCAGAGGACCCAGGTGCCTGCCCATGTAAAAAAAAAAACTCACGTGGCTTAAAGGGAACGTACTAGCAGCTCTTTACATCGCCTCCTCATATTTAATAGAGATATGTTAATACTAGAGTAAATAATAAATACAGAATTGTAAATACTTGGCAGAATGATTTCTGCAAAAGTTTTAACACCATTAAAATATGACATGTAAAAATAAACACTAGTGTTTCTCTTAGCATGATAAGAAAGGTGCAAGTTTCCTCTGAAGGTGTATTTCCTCCTCTCATGATCTCCACATGAAACAAAACAAAAAGGTATCTTAGAATAAACCCCTAGGAGAGGAAAAAATAGCAAAATAAACCATTTAAAGACAAGCATGTACATTAAAATGTTAAAAAAAAACAAGAAGCAACAAATAAAACATAATTTATAATCTTTAGCCATATTTCAACCATAAGTCCAACTAGTGTAGATGAAAATTCAGTGCTTCAACGTAACTGCCGTCAAGGAGGCAAACCGGCTGATACATACAAATCTCCACTTGTGAATCAAAACCTTTCCTTCATCAGTTGGACTTATCACCTAAAGAGAGAATCTTCTGCACTCCAAAATACTGTAGTTTACATTCCAGTTGTTCATGACAACAGAGCTTAAAGTCCAGTTTTAATTAATAAAATCTTGTTGGCAATTAGAAAGATTTTCTATAGGCAGGAAAGATGAAGTGCAAATTTATCACGAATGTTCTGAAGCAAATATTTCCCAACTCCTATGCCTTAGTGGGTAAAAGTTTTTTGGGTGTTACTGGTCTCTTGGTTTGCCATAAATGGCTATGTATGGTAATTGCATCAACACTGGCAGATAAAGTTTTAGCAGGTATGTGGCTAAACTGTTTCCTGTCAGAGTTATATTTGTAAAGTCCCTCAATCATTTTTTTAGTGATCGATTTAGGGCCTATCCCAGTCAGTTTATTGATTTCTTCAGTTTCTGGGCAGTAAGTATACAAAGACCTGAACTGGCAGCCTGAATCCCGGAACAAGATTAAGAAGTTGTTGGCATCTGACTTCTCCATTTCCTTTAGAATAAAAAATAACAACAGCAATGAAAATCCTCAAACATTTAGCTGAATGAAGTTTATATAATTGTAATTCTTAGTCAAATTTTTTAAGACATTTAGTTTAAAATATAAATTCTTAATAGCCAGAATAAGATACATATTACAAAAGCAAAGCAAGCTTTAATTAAAAATATATGCAAACATTTTATCATTGAGGTTCTATTGGCTCTGTGTAGACATCAAATTCCGTAGGAAACTTTTAAAGATATAAAGTATCTGCTCGGTCTTGATCTTAGCCAAAATGTCTCTACCATTAACAATCAGGTACCGATGATCTCCTTTGCTGAAGTAGCTTCATTTTAAGAGGAAAGTTATGTTATCTACATTTATGAAACATGACTGGGTTTGGGCAAGAAAAAATTTATATTTTATTTTATCATCTAAGTCTATTATTCCTAATCCTTAAATTTAGTCTTTCAGAACCCAATTTGAAAGTGAAATGATATAATTATAAAACTAAAATGTATTGTTACACATCTTTTAGATGCTTTTTGAAATTCTAAGAAGTCTGTATTTCCCTTGAATTGATAGAGAAGACTCATACAGTTTTAGTATGTTGTCAGATTTAATTTTCATGCAAACATACTTACCTCTAGTATTTTTTTCTTCTGACCTTCATTTACCTTTCCAGCCAAACAGCAATGAGCTAAAGCATTCTGTATTATGTGTTTGTTGGATTTTGCACTGGGTTCTTTATAGAGCTTTGGTCCTGTGGTAAAGATTTAACAATAACAAAAATAACATTCCTAAGTCAAAAATATTACTATATTTAAATGATAAATATTCACTATTTTAAATGATACTAAATAACTATGTAATTATTCCTACACTGATGAAACACTGAAATAGAAACCCAAATTCTGTGCTTAAAGCCTCTCTGACTGGCTGTTTTCCAAAAAAAACAGTTATTTATCCACACAGGGAAATCTTGAGGATGTTTCAGTGGCCTTCTGAAGCTTTTTGCTTGTGACAGCAGTTCTGGAAATCAGATATTGCTACAATTACTACTGCCTGTTTAGTATTTTTTCTCAAGTCCAATAAGGTTACTGGTGACCTTAAAGTAGAGTGGGTCCAGTATTAATTTAAGCTATTAAAATGATAAGAGAAAGGCTTATCTTTTTCTTCTTCCCCACCTCTAGTTTTTTGTTTGTTGGTTTATCATTTATCAGTGGTACCCCTTAGTCAGTGAAAGCATTGAAGCACTTTTTGCCATTTTCCTGGAACATTCCTACTCATGAAGAGTAGACCATATCTCCATCCTACTTCATATTTATTAAACTCTGTCCTGGAATGCAAGAACTGTGCCTTGCCCTCAGTACTGTGCTGGTAAACTGTTTTATTTGTCTTTTTTAGGGGGTGGGGTGGAAATGAGGGGCAGATTTGCCGCATTCACCATTTTCTACGGTGTAAATACTCCACCCATGGCTGATTTCAAGCCACAGCGACAGATTGAAAAATTTAACAGCTGGTTTGAAAGCCAGTAAGAGCTGGCTCTAGCATACCTCTGCAATTCTGTAACTCCATTATTCAGAACAGTGCCTGGAACATATGGGGTCCACAAATAATTGTTTAGAAACTAAAGTAATTAGGAGCTGAGGGAATAAAATGGAAATGTTGTATAATTTCAGGCCTTAAAAGGCGTTGGACTGGCTCTAGGAGGGAGAATTAAAAGCCACAGAGAGAGGGCAGCCAACAGTGGCTCAGTGACAGAATTCTCACCTGCCATGCTGGAGACCCAGGTTTGATTCCTGGAGACTGCCCATGTAAAAAAAAAAAGCCATCGAGAGAAGTACATGTGTAAAATCTCTAGCAAGTTCTAACCTCTTGTTTCATTAAGAAATGTGGATAAGGCCTCAATTTGAACAGGGTCGTATTCATAACACACATCCTCTCTAACTTAAGCAAATAAGTATTTATTGATTAAAATAAGAAAGATTAATATGAGAAAGACAGAGAAATAAAGTAAGTTACATCACCAGGCGGGAATTCACCAAGACCCAAAGAAGAACGCTGGGGAATCCCCGAGACAGCATTTTAGGGTCTGCCTGGAAAAGTCCTAAGCGGGGCATCCTCCTCTTGGATGAAAATCCAAAGTTTTGGGGTTTTGTACGGGGTTTATATAGTATAACCTTAGCTATGGTCCAACTGATTTACATGACCAAAGTGTTTCTCATGAGACTGGCTAGATCCCAAGAGAAACTTCCTTGAACAAAAATATTTTTATGAAAGTACATTCCTGTCTCAGAGGGTAGCCAGCCCTCCAGTCAGATCTGCACATTTTACTGAGAACACAATGGTCACTAGATGCTTGCTGGTACCTTGTGATACAGGCAATTGCACATGTGTGGGCTAAGCTGGTTTCTGTGGTTAGAGTAACAATCATGCAAAGGGTCAAGCTGTTCTTCTAGGAAAACAACTTTGTTTTCAGTTCTGCCTGGCAGTAAGTCTCAAAGCAGGGCAATTTCTTCTATATGTGTGTGTGTGTGTGTGTGTGTGTGTGTGTACATTTCACTGAGCCCTAGGATCTGATCTTGTTTTGGATACACATTATTATTTTTCTTAGAAATTGTGTCAAGGATGTATTTCTCCATACATTAATAATCATTGGATTAGACAAAGTAGCCCTGAGCAGTCAGTAAATAACATCTTATGATCAGATTCCAAGGTGTTACAAGCTAATGGTCAACATTAGCTGAGCAGAGCAAACTCCACAAAACTCAGTTTCCCTCTTTTATATTTCACCTCTATAGCCCTATTTTATAGTGACCCACTTCTGCTGGATTAAAGGTAGACAGAAGCAATTTCTTCTCTCCTCTGCTCTTCCCACACATGCTCTCCTGTGCCTCTTCATTTTACCTCTCAACAGGCTCACATCTCTTCTCATTTTCTCTCCTATTTCATTTCTTTAGTAGGTCCTTAACTACATTTTTTTTTTGTCAATTTCCTTTTATTTCAAAAATGTCTCCCCACACAGAGGCTAGAGGACCTGTCAGGGATATATGAAGCTTAATATTATCCTAGATCCAATGTATTTTTCTTATCTTTTAAAGCCTCTTAATATTTACTGAAGATGCACAATTCTAAATGCCTGAAATCCCAATGTTAGGGATAGGACTTTGTAAATTCTAGCCTTTTCTCAGTACTCAAGACCTATATATTGCAGATAGAACCTCTCCAAAACCTTCTTTAGAACCAACTACAATTCAAAAATGATAAGCATTTTAAAGTCAGAAGCAGAACGTAAGGTGTTTAAGTGGCATCACTTATTTTTATATAGAAACCTATTTCAGTTCATTTGGGGCAAATCACACTTCCTTAAGTGGAAGTATGTCCCTGAAACTAACTTACCTGTAAATGACTCCTGTATTCATTGTTTTTGGTCAGGTTCCTGTGTATATGTGAGCTAATGAAACATTCTTTAGTATAGCCTATTTATCTATTCTCAACTGTTATCCTAAAATTATACTGACACCAACCTGTATATTCTGTTCCAGAAGCCACTGAAGATGTTGTTGATGCATTTTCCCAGTCTTTTTCTCCATTTCGACTGCCACAGCGACTTGGAGATAAGAAGCCTTCTACAGACTCTGATCTAAATAGTTAATAGAATATTTTTTATGTTTCAAGAGAGAGTATTTAGGGGCCAGAAGGGCATATATATCAACCAAAATCAACTTAAAAGCTTAAAAATAAAATAAAAAGATAGTAACAGTTTTATCTGTCTTATTCACAGCTATGCACCAAGTGCCTAGAATAGTGCCTATGGCATAGTAGCACTCCATAAATATTTGTTGATGAAGAATAAATGTTTTTCCGTATGAAAATGGACAGTTAATGGAGTAGGATGGTCATACAAAGATTAGAACTCAAAGTTGATGCCTACCACTGGAAACATTTTCTTTCATCTGGATATTATAATATAATGACTTACAAGATAAACTGACTTTCAGCTTCTAATCTACATACTAAGAAAAGAGTACAAAAGAGATCTTTCCTAATCATAGACTAAGTACTTTAGAATTATTCTAATGGGGAGAATAATGTTATATTCAATGGAGAATAAGCTAGAGAGGCTAGCTCTATATAGATGATGTACATCTTCACAGGCTGAGATTTTATCACAATCATATTAGCAATTACTGATGAACAAATACTGTTAATATTTCATAACTTTTAAAAAAGTATCAAGTGGGAGAAAGGTCAAAGGTGATGGTGGAGTTATACAGAGAAGGTAGGGTTTAACAATTGAGTATGAGTACTGAATTATTATATTGATATTTCTTTTAGTCTCCAGTACCTTAGAGCAGCTAGAAGTAAAAACCTAAAATTGTGGAATGGTAACCCATACCAAACTGAAATGTGTTCTACAACTAATTGTTGCGATGTACTTTGAAATTTATTGCTTTCTTTATATATGTAATTTTTCACAAAAAAGAGGAGGAGTATAACAGAAAAGATAGGATTTAACAAATGAATATGAATGCTGAATCATTATGTTGGTATTTCTTTTGGTCTCCAGTGTCTTGGAGCAGCTAAAAGAAAAAACAAAAAACCATGGAACTATAACCCACATCAAACTTCAAAATCTGTTCTATAATTACTTGTTAAAGTGAACTTGGAAATTCATTGCTTTTTTGTATACATGTTATATTTAACAATAAAAAAAAGTATCTTATTAATGTTAGTAATTCTAAAATTCCAAAATATAAAAACACTGAAAGATGAATAAACCCTGCTAGTCTTCCTCTTTATATAATTTCTTTTAACAGAAACTTAAACACTCCTAGTCAGTGAAATTTATAAAAATTTACAATTACAATCCAATCACTATAAAATATAAAACGTAGCATATTTCTTTTCCATGAAAAATGTTTATGTTATGGGTTTACCTTGGTGTCCTCTTGCCTGAATGTACACTCTCATTATCGCCTGTGTTCAGTGATGCCAAAGAAAGGCTAGAGACTGAAAAAACACGATAAATTCGTGACCCTGAATAAAAACAAAATTAGAAATTTAAAAGAGCAACCAGCAAAGAGTCTGTTCATTATATAACACCAGCATATGAAAACTGAGCTTCTATAGTTTTCCTGTTTTCTTTATTAATGTAAACACATGATATGTTTGCATGCATATATGCATAATTTATTTAAAATTAGCAAGAAATCTATTTTTAAGAAACAAGGATAAAATTAAATTGCTGTTAGGATTTATTATAGAAGGAAAGGGCTAATATGAGACATAACACTGTGACCCTACTGGAAAAAAAAATTTTAAGGAAATTTTTTTAAAATTACAATATTAACAAAAAAGAATAAAATATGTTTGCAATATCTAATTTCATTCAGTCCAGTACTGGGTATCAAAAAGGTTCACTGACTAGAAAAAACAGAGTTCGCTTTAATTAGTCAATATTATATGCTGAATTAAAAAAACATATTCTCTAATCTGCAGAAATTATAAATTTGGAATTCTGACCTACTCTATCTTAAAGGAGGGACTCATGAACTTTTGGTTTAATATTCCTTATTCCACTGACGTGTTTCTTGTACACAAAGTGTACCCTTAAATTTACAAGAGTATGAGGGGTAGTTAATAATTCAAAGAGATTATATGTCAGGGCAGAGTTCCTCAATAGGTTAGTATTTAAGTTGGATATTTAGTATTCACATTTGTTCTACTGAATATATGCATGCACACATAATACAACTAAGTCATAATCTTCATTTGCTCATTTTCCAAACGAGGAGCATGCATATTCTCAAATTGTAAATCCAATTTAGCATATCAAAGCACAAAGTTAGTGTGACATACCAAGCTGGTGTTTTTATGAACAGACTCTTTATAATAAGCTGTGTTACCTGGAGGACCTTTTATTGGTGTTTTGGGGGATTCAATATGATCTCTATGAATAGATTTTGGGCGCTGTTTTTTTTGTTTTGCTACTTGAGGACGGGGTTTAATTACTGTGTCCATATCTTCCATTAGTTTCAATTGTTTTCGCCTCATATATTCTTGCCTAATAAATTCTCTGCGTGCTCTCTCATCTTCTTTTTTCTGACGTTCTTCCTCAGTTTTACGCCTAAGAAATCAAACAAATTTCTTATTCTGCATACCAAAGACAAAACAATAGTCAAAGGAAAGAATATATATTTGATGTGAGAAAGGAGAATTATTATACTCCAGCACCTTGGAAAAAAAAGATTCATCTAAAACAGAAATAATGGAGGTTATTTTTGAGATAATTTTATTGAGAAAATTTGTTATTTGAAAAAGAAAATACATAACCAAATAAGGTTATTTTAAATTAATATTTTTGAAGAATTTTACTTTGAAGTACCTCAAACTTAGGGTAGAAATATACAATATACAAATAAATTATTTAGACTCTATACATACTATATACTATAGAGTATATACAATATATATAGCATATATCTATATGGTGTGTATATATAGTATATATACTATATTGTATAGAAATACATAATATACAAATAAACAGGTTAGAAAATACAATATACAAAAAATAGGTAATACCTTGGGAAAATAAATTTGCTTCTAAAAAAGCACCAAAATCAACATTAATTCATTCTCCTATACGTCTGAGAAAAATCTGTTACTAAACATATCAATGAGAAATTGTCTTCTTGCAACACAAACCCAAATTTTCAAAATATGACCATTACAGCTCAGATTTAGAACTGGCACAGTAATTTGTTACCTTGTCTCTTCTTTCTTATGCTCCATTTCTGCCTCCAGCTGTTGTTTCCGAAGCTGAGTCTCTTTTTCCCTTCTTAATCGTTTTTCCAACAAAGCTGCCCGTTTCATTGCCATATCATTTTCTGCTTTCTGATCATCCTAAGAACCAATTTAATTGAAAAAAATGAAATATTTTATATACCAATATTCTCAATTTTCAATTGTTAGGGTCACATTTAGTGGCGACTTTTATAATTGAAAATCTAAACTATATATTCAATCTCATTACTCCAACCTCACCAAATATGGATGGACATGTTCCATATTAAGAAAGAACTTGAAGTGATTACAGTTTTATCATGTGTCATGGTCAGGTTCATGTATCAACTTGGTCAGGTGGTGGTGCATGGTCGCCTGGTTGGGCAAGCGCTGGCCTGTCTGTTGCTATGAGGACATTTCATGGACTTAAATTATGATTATGTTGGCTGTATCCACAGCTGATTGTGTTTGTAATCAGCTAAGGGCAGAGTCTTTGCAATGACTGACACTTAATCTAATCATCAGAAGGCTTTTAAGGAGGATTCAGAAGAGACAGTCACTCTTCCTGCTTCAGCTGGTGAGCCACTCCTATGGAGTTCATCTAGACCCTTCATCAGAGTTGCCAGCTTCGCAGCCTGCACCGTGGATTTTGGACGCTTCCATTCCCACGGTTGTCCAGCCAGCCATTCCTGACAGTTCGTTGCAGACCTTCACTGGAGTTGCCAGCTTTCGGCCTGATCTACAGACCTTGGACTCTACATTCCCACAGGTGTCTGAGACACTTTTATAAATTCTATGTCTGTGGATATCTTCTGCTGGTTCTGTTTCTCTAGAGAACCCTAGCTAATACATCACGTGACAGAGACCACTTCAACTTATTTAATTGCACTATTTCAAAACCTAAGAAATTTAGAAAGAACAATCATAAAAAGATAAAGTAAAGAATTTTTTTGAACACTAATAAATAACTTTGAGTTTCCCCCAGTTTTAAGAGTTGCATTTAAAATAAATAAAACTCAGGTAAAAGCACCAAAAAATTAGCCACCAAAAATTATATTACATAAATGAAATTACTGTTGAATGATTTTTTAAAGTTGAGATTCTGACAGCTTGTATGATGAGTTCTGAACTATTGTGAAAGTTTCTCCTCTGAAGAGAAGATGAGTATAATTATAATCCTCATCTAAAATTCTTTCAGTCTGAAAGCTAGTTCATAAACTGTAACACTTGGGCATGCCTCAGTTTCTACTGAATCTTTATGGGCAGCCCTAGTTCTTAGAGGGTTTCCAAAATCCTTCAGAATTCAGGAAAATAACCAGCTGTAGAAGTCGTTGTCTTTAATGAGTACTTTTAATGATTAATTCCACAGATACTTCTCCTGGTGTCAAATCCCACCAGGAAGAGGTACAAATAAGGTGTTTTGTTTCAGAAACCAGAGATTAAATCTGAAAGGAGAAACTCAGAAGATACCATTCAACCAGTCAAGCCAAACACTCATATATCTAACGAGTATACTTTGCAATTTGCCAGGCACTTTATGCTCTGAGGATAAAAAGACGCAGTACCTCTAGGAGCTCAGAGTCTAAGGGAGAGAACAAATCATAAAGAAATAGTTGAAAAATTTGGGTCACAGGTACTACAGTACGAGTGTGTTTAGAATATAATAAAGATACATAGAAGGAAGTATTTAATCTCTACTAAAGAATTAAGAAAGGCTGCGGCATAAAGAAGCTGTAGGGGAGAGGCTGGCCAATAGATTTGGGTTAGTCTATGGAAGACCCTGAATTCTGTGCTAAGGGGTTTACATTTTATTCAACAAGACTTGTAAAATGGAAGAGACTCTATTGAAGCTATACTCTTGGAACAATTACCTCTTGTAAGCAGTAATAAGGAAAGAATGGTGTGATTAGAGGTATTCCAGGTGAGAAATTTCAGGCACAGTCCAAGGGATTGAATACTGGGACAGTGAAGGTAGGAATGGAAATGAAGATACAGATGTACTGACTGTTTTACACTAAAAGTTGACACTTTTTCCCCCCTTCTATCTTCCTTTCTCTGCAAGGAACAGAGGTAACAAGGTTCTCTAACAGAAGACAGAAAACTTTAATATCTCAGTGTTACAGTTACATAAAAAATAACTGGTAGTTTTAGAAGATTAAGAGATAAAACATTAAGTAAGAGCCCAAAGCATCCTGAGATCAACTTTAAAATAAGTTACAAAATGCCAACATTAAATGATCAAAAGTAAAACCAGGAATTTTAATTTTTTCAGTATTTTTGGGTTACTTTTTCCCAGTAGGATTTATGTGTACTTCAATTTTAAATTTTAAATGATCAATTGCTGCTGTTGTGGGTTGTCCTTTCTATCTATACTTCAAATTATGGAGTTGTACAGGATCAGAGATGATCCACTTAGCCCCTTAATTAAAAAATTAAATATGAATAAAACACACATATATGCTTCTGATTACAGGAAAACATTATTCCCTATAGGTAATTTGGAAAATATGGAAAAAAATAAAGTTGAAAAAATGGATGATACTCTAGGAGAAAAGATTTAAAAAGTCATTTTAAATCTTTTCTAATATCTATGATAAATCTCAAGATCTTCACCATCAAGAGGTGATGTTCAATTTTTGTGTTAGTTGGCCACAGTATTGTTTAAATGCATATTATATCCAATACCTGTATTGAAATTAAGGGTCATGTGCTAGTCCTTTATCCAATACTTTTAAATACTTCACTTCAATGACAACTGATCAAACTATGTATGCCTTTTAAAAATGTTTTGATTTGTCAAGATCCTGTCTGGTCAGTTTTTAAGAGACAAAACATGTAAAGAAGGATGCTCAAGATAAAAAAAAGACACTGAACTGTACATACATAGAGTGCTAAGTTATGAGCTTTTGACAAATTGGCAATGGAATCATTCTTTCAAGAGATGTGACTAGCCTTAATTTTTAAAAGACTTCTGTGAAAGTGAGAAAAAGCAGAGGAGCAAAAATGGACAGTATTCTAAACATGTACAATAACTCTGACAATAAGGATTTATTACAGCTCCAAACCCAAGTTAGAAGATTGTTCTAGAAATCAGTTAGCTCAATGTTACTACAGTCCACCACGGTGTATTTTAGAATGGAAGATTTGTCGAAATTGCTACTAAAGAAGCAAACACAACTCAGAAAAGAAACAAAAACAAAAGCAACAACCAAAAAATCATCTAGTGAAGATGCACAAAACTATGCAGATTAGTGTTACCTTAAAAAAGAATCCACAGCATACTTTCTGGTCATCGTCATACTGTTCTTTATCACTTTCTCCATCATATTTTTCAACAGCTACATCGGCCTTTTCAGGGGGTTTCAAATCTGAGAGGGAAACTTCAATTAGATTAACATTTTTAGGAGCTGTAGGTGGGAAAATGGGTTTAGGAGGTGGTTCTGTGGGTTGATTCAGTATGTCTTCATTTGGTGTTAAACATACAGTCTCTGTGATGGGCTGTGACAGAACTTCTGAAACTGTTGACTCAAAAGGTTTGATCTCCTTTTCTTCTGAGTTATGTATGTGCTGTTCCAAAGTCCCTTTGGATTCCAATTCCTCTTTTTTAATTTCCTCCCTAGGTTTAGGTTCCTTTACCTGAGGTTCTCCATCATCTCCAAAACATACAAATGACCTGGTCTGAATAGGAACCTGACTTGGTGAAAACCTCCTTAACCGAGGAAGACTATCTACAGACCGAGGGGGTGTCAATGTTCTATTCAAAGGTGTTATTTTTAATTCATTTGGCCTGGGAGTCCTTTGATTTTTAACAGCAAATGATGTACTTTTCCTGTTAGATGACTGTGGAGATGGATGGGTAGGACGAGGGGAGTCAGAAGAGAATGGTGCAATGGTTGATGACAGGCCTGTCTGCCTAGAAGATTTAAAGTCTCGAATCTGTTTCTGTGGAGAGGGCTGTGGAGGTGAAATCACCCAAGATTGTTGTTCTCTCATCTGCATTAACATCTCCTGCTGAAGGGACAAGCGCTGCATTTCTTGTTGTAGAAAATGCAGAGACGAATTTAACTTTTCAATGGATTTTGTATATTCTAAAATTTCTCCTTCATTTAAAGTTTCTTCTGAGGGGCTTGCCAGGTTCCACTGCTTCTCAGGATCAATAGGTGTGGTTGGGGACTTTGGCCATTTGGCTTGAGGGTTCTCCACGCTTTCTTTTATATCTGCCAGGGACTTGCTCCTCTGTCCATCAGCTTTTTGTGATTCCTTTTCTCTTGCTCGGTCAGTGTATACTTTTTCATCTTCTGCACCAGCTGCTTCCTCTCGAAGTGGGGAAATCCCATCCCCTTTCTTTTTCACTACAGTGAGGAATGCTGTCCTTCCCATTTTCTGCCTCTGTTTAGTAAAAGCAGCTTCCATTTTCTTCTTCTGGGCTTCTATGGCACGCCGTTTTTCTTCTAGTTTCATCCTAAGATGCACCATTTCAGAAGCCAACAGCTGACTAGTGTCCCGTCCTTGTGGAAGGCCTGTTTCCTCTGGAATCTGTGCCCAAGCAACTACATGAGGAATATTAAGTTCAGAACCCTCTGGTGTAGTTTTCTGAGAACTGCTTCCACTACTTTTTCCATCAGTATGATTCAGTTTCCTAAATTTCTGTTCAGCAAAGCTGGTCATTTTAACTCCAGAACTAGAAGAAGCACTGCTGCCTGGTTGAGACTTGGTACTTATAGTACTTGGACAAGGACTGAGAGCTTCTCTGGGGTTGCTCATTCGCATATCATAATCTTGAAGAAATTTAGATGCATCATCCATGTCAGAGTCCAAGCTCACAGTATAATCTCTCAAAGAAGAATCTTCATCCATAGTTTCAGGAATATCTTCTGAAGGGACATGAATTCCAGTGTCTACTTCAGTATTGTCAGTTATGGGACTCAAGGCACCTTTTGTGTCAGTTATATCATCAGGACTAGACTGATTTAGCTTGATGTTTGAATTTAGGATACTCAATTCCTGGCTATGAAGAAAAAAACCATTTGCAATTTGGTCTGGCTGAGGTGTATGGGGAGATTTTTCAGTATCATGAATTATTTGTAATGCTTCTTCTATGCTTGGTGTCTCTATCTGGTTGCCAAACTCATCCAGAAGCATTCTATTTTGCAAAGCTCCATTTGGAAGCTTGTAATGAATATTTTCATTAGAGTTTAGATCATTTGTATTAGGGGGCAAGTAAGATTTGAGGTCACTGTGAGAGTCTATATTAAGTTCTTCTTCAATGCTTTCTGCTTCCTCTTCTCCATTTACTGGCTTGAAGGACAAATTTTTCCTTATGTGTTTAGATGCACGATTATTGTTCAGGGTAAGTCCTTCATTACTAATGGAACGAATAATTCCTCTGTTTGGAGTAGACCTCTGTACACTATTTTCTTTATCAAAAGAAATATCAAATGAAACTCCATGCACTGAGGATCTAAAAAAAACAGGAAAGAAAAAATCCTTAAATAAATGCAGAAAAGAAAATTTTTAAAAACCATTTAATGACAATTATTTGAAATTGTATTTCCTTTCTTTCCCCATTTCTAATCATATAGTCCTAAGGCATTTGTAAGTCAGGGCTATATAGCTAGCTTTTAAATTTAGCCCGTTTGAGCTCACAATTATCATCCCCCTATGTAGTCCTTTTCAAATTTAGGCACTAACTTAAAAGTCTAGATTTAGCAAATTGGTTATCAACAAAAGAGATACAGAGAGAGAGAGAAAGAAATAACATAAACATTTTTTGATAAGGTGAATGTACTTAAAATAATACTCTTTACCTTTTCTCTTTGGGCCATGTCCCTATGAAGCCATCAACATAAGACATAGATGAAGACCTTCTAATTCCTCCTTCAAATGAAAAATAAATGTCACTGAAATTTTTGAAACATTTTTAACTTACAGAAATTTAACAGACTTTACATCAATTTGAGTATTCACTGACAGCACTAAAATAAAAATAGGTAGGAAGGATTAAGGATCGTTTTATTAAGAAAAACAAGCATTGAAAAACAGACCAACTTTTTAGTACATAACAGCCACTTTTCAGAAAAAAAGACTGAATATTTTTGCTGATATATATGTATTCTGTCGTTTCCCAATTAATCTATTTAAAATGGTATTTTCCTAGACTTTTTCAAATACAATACCTGTGACTGAAGAATGAGCTTGGGCACATGACTGTCTAGAAGGCAAATGATGATGTGACTGTGTAAATGTAGCTCCTTCCCCACTGCAATGTAAAATAAATTAAAAATTTTAAAATATATTTTAGCCCTTGAGTATAGATTTTATATAGAATAGTTGAAGTCATAAACCAGACTATCACCTCTGATTCGCCATCTTAAATAAAATAGAGTAAGGAAGCATAATATATTGTTTAAACAAATAACGACTGAGATTATGTGTATCTATACATATTTTATGTCTTTTTGCCAAAGAGCTTAAGTACTGTCATATACATCACAATGTCTTTATGAGATAACATCTGACATATTATTTTCATTTTACAAACAGAAAAACAGAAATAAAAAGTTAAAACTCATCAATTTGAAATATTTTGATCTAATCTAAATCTCTAAAAAATACAGGTATAATAAGTCCTTGTACAAGAGAATAATGGCCTTCAAGGGCCTCCCTGTTCACAGAACTGTGTATTTGTACATCTCTAAGAGTTATATCAAGATTAATATAGCCAGCTGCAACAGACCTCAATCCTACAAAGATAATGAAGCTTTCAGTTGCTTCTTTTTATTTATTTCTACCCTATTCCAATTAATGCAGGGAATTAATTGTCTACTTCTCAAATTACAGTGATATTTGGCCTGAATCAAGATATCCTCTTTTTATTTTTCTCTTTTTAAGTTGTAAGTCTGCCTACTTCCTGCCATGATCAAGTGAGGAAATTAAGGCTACCTCCCCCACCTCCACCTCCACCCCACCCACTTGAGAATAAAACGGGGAATAGGTAGTAGAGACTTCTCTAGTTCCTTCAAACAACATTATCTTTTGGGCTAATGTAAACTGATAAGAAAAACAAGTAAACAAAAGAATTCAAATGTAAATAGTAATGCTATATTCTTACTATTTAATGAAAGCATAATTAATGAGCTTCTCCAAAACAACAATATCTGAAGAACATATATAACCTTGCTCTGTCTAAAGTAAATGCTTATCTGAGGAAGTTAAGGCTTAAATTGTACAGAGTTTCTATTTGGGATGATGAAAAATTTTGGTAATGGATGATGGTGATATTGGTGATGAGAGTGATGTAACAACATTGTGAACATAATTAACAGCACCAAATTATATACATAAATGTAGTTAAAAGGGGAAAATGTAGGTTGTATATGTCACTAGAACAGAAATTAAAAAACAAAAACAAAGACCAAAAAACCCCAGAACATAGCACTGTACAAACAGGGAACCCTAATGTAAACCATAGACTATAACTGATTGTATAATTATAGTAATATTCTTTTATTGGTTGTAACAAATGTACCACACTAATACAAGGCTAGTTAATAGAGTATACAGGAACTCTGCATTTTCTGCATGATTTTTCTGTAAACCTAGAAATTCTCTAAAAGAAAACCAAATTTTTATCTGCTTCTGTGAAACTTTTCCCTCATCATATTTCCCCTCAGCTTTGTTTGTAATCTTGTTAGAGCTATCAGATAATACTTACACTATTCCCCAGTCATATTTATTTGTATGATCCCTCCTTCAGAAACCATTTCCACAGTTTCCACTCTCTCCTAGATATGGCAGGAGGGTAACCATTCATAAAAGCAAATTATTAAAAATTTGTTCACTTTTTTTCTTTCCCACATAATGGTTAAAGTGTTGTAACTACCTATTAATTGCTTCACTTGTATATTTACATAGAGGATTTGATTTGGTGCAACTCTTATGAATATTATTGGCTGGTATCCAAATGTGTGCAGTAACACTGCTGGAAATATCTTTTGCTTTGCCTCCTTTCTTTGTATTTTCTTTCTTGTAAGATCATTATTTAGATATCAGTGACATTTGAAGATATGACTGAATTATTCTCAGGAAGAACTGAAATTCTTGAATCCTTTCTTGCAAAATCCTTCCCTTGGAATTCTACAGTGAGAGCACAGGGGAGAATTACAGAAAAAAGAAAGTTACTAGGAGCCTAGAATGACAGAAAGACTCTTCAAGGCAAAGAGTTTAGACAGCCATCTTGGTTAGAAAAGCTTTTCTGCTAGGAAGAGCAGGGAAAGGTAACCAGTCAGATGTCTGGGAGACACACGAGATGGCAATGCGAATCATCCGTGGGGCCTACATCTAGACATTTCCCAGTATCAGAATTGTAGAAGATTGTCTACTCAGATTTCTAGAAATAACTATGGAATAACTTACTCTTCAGGTAGCTGTTCCAGAGATTTAGCAGATTAAACACTGTAAGAGTGATGACCTAGAATTCTTGAGTGTTTTCTAAATTTCAAAGAAGGAAATGTCTCTATGTAACCCAGAAAAGCTCTGAGGAAATAATATGTAGAAAAAAGTAGCCCAAGGAAAAAAGATAGAGAAGCTGCTAGATCAACAATATTCTAATCTAATCTCTTTTTAGTAAATCTCAAGGACAGTTATAGAAGAGAAAACTTAATGGAGATAGTAAGAAAAATCAAAGTACTAAATCACAGGTTAACGGAAGGAAAATGCTTTCTTAATTTGTAGGAAATGCTTTAGACACATCAGAAAGTTCACAAAGGTAAGAAACCCTACAAAGATAGTAAGAACATTATAAGGATTTTGTCAAGGATTTGGCTTTACATTCTATAGCATCCACTTGAGAGAGAAACTTCTAAAATGTGAAGAATGAGTGATGGCTTCAGGACAAGTTCATATTTTTATCACAAGAATCCATACAGAGTGTACTTTGAATTTCTTACCTATCATTTTAGATTGTATGTTAATGGATCTACTTCAATTTCTAAAAATCCATAAAATACATCAATTTTAAGTCCAAATTCAGTAAATTTTAGATTCTAAAATATACACGAAGAGCTGCTTATAAGATCTGCTGAAAACATTTTTAAACAAACTAATATCCTTATCACATACTTGAGTCAGAAGTCAGCATTATCTTGATATTAAATGATAGGACATTTTTTTACGAGCTTTCAATTCAGGTCCTCATATTAAGAATTAAAGCACTAAAATAAAGATACAATATTATAATAAATATTCTACTAGGATCTCTCAAGATGTACAGAAACCAGCCCACAAACCAGTAGGAGAAACTGCCCCAAGATTTAAAAAAATTTTTAAATCCAAATAGAATTTTAAAAATGTTCCCTGAGCCCTAAGACTTATTATCCTTTAGGCAGCTCTCAATCAAAAACAAGTTATACAGCCTAAGTTTGGTTTTAGGTTGGTTATTTATACCTTAGAATATATTCTCCCTGTTTTCACTGTAGTTCATAAATATTTATGAAACACTCATTTCAGCATAAATTTTCGTTACCTTTTAAGTTAAAACAGGCCTTCATATATTAAGTTAATTAAAACCTATTTAGTTCAAAATCCAACAGAAATTTTTAAAACACTATTATTTAATGCAATAAAATTTTATTTTGGTTTCATTAGTGAATAGAATGGAAACAGTGAAAATGAAGTACACTCTACAATCTACCTTGAACTGAAATCAGAACTATGTGAGCTATCCAAGACATTTCTCTTAGCAGCATTGAAGACAGGAATTGAAGGCATATCTTTCACAGGTTCAGCTAGAATAAAAGATGAAATATCAAAATTACACAGTTAGCATGTTTCCAACATTATTTCAAGAATTCTGCACCATAAATTAACATTTAAGGTTAAATCTCCATTTCCCATAAGACTTATAGTGAACTCATGGCATATTTAAAATTTTCTTCTTAAATATTTTTCAAACAGTCAATTATCTTGAAACTCTTCCTGAAATATTCTGGCTTAAAAAAAATTACTTAAGACTAATGGAGAAGAAAAACTAAAATAAAATGAATACAGGTATTTAAAATAATAAATTTTAGTTTTTCATTTTGCTAAAGCTTTCATAGAACTTCTATTACATATGGTCATCTTTGCTTCTTTACAGAATAATTGGTATTTTGGTAGTAAGTTAAAGAAAGCATTCCTCCTTTTAAACAGAGACAGCATTTCATAGAAGGCTAAGCCCACTACTGTAGTTTTTTTTATTTGTTATAAACACCTTTGGAAAAAGATACAATTTACTTTTTGCCTCTGAGATCTAGTGCAACAGCTATTGAGTACTTTTAATAGATGAAAACATAGAAATCAGTGTATGGGGAAATTCTATGTTAATTATAAAATGTTATACAAATATTGGTTATGATAATTACTAAAGACATCTGACTTTACTTATGACCTTAGGGAAGAACTCAATTTCTCTATAGGTATCCCATTATATAATAACTCAATACCCAGAATCAGCCTTAAGCATCTTAGAGATACCAGAACAGATTAAATATTCATTATCGCGTATTTCCCTGAATTTTGCCTGAGATGCAGTGGGCTACCTGAAGTAAGCTCATTCTATTCACTAGAATTATGTCTCCCCCTCGGTTACGTATCTTCTTCCTCCCTCCTTATCTCTTTCTCTTCTTTTAATTTTTCATTTTGGGAGGGCAGGGGGGAAGAAGTGAGGACAGTGGTTAGAAGAACAGCAAAATCTGAAGCCAAAGAAAGCTGCTAAATAGCTGGGCTGTATAACAATCATGTTTTAGGTTGGGTGGGATGGTCATCGGCAACAGAAAAAACTGGTTCCATAAATTATGCTGTAGAAAAGTTCTTTAGTGAAGCTAAACTTATAATTTAGGATTTTTTTTTTCCTATAGAAATAAACCTCTGGTTTATTTACATAAAGCTCTGGTTTATATGACGGAAGCCAGTGAGAATTTTGTTTTGTTGTATGAAATTTTGCTTTAGAGATAAGATATTCAGGAAGATTTTTGTTTTTCATACCCAGAGATCTTTGTAGAAACTCCTTTATTTCTTATTAGTTTTGTTCTTATTAAGTGTTATCAATAGATTAGATTACTGTTATAATCACAAAACCTATTAGGCTTAAAAATTCGTATACAAAACTTTCTATGGCTTAATGGCAAATCCAAATTACAGATTAAAAACCAAGCCATGATTTGAGTAACAATGTTAAAAACTTAAAATGTGGTAAGGAATAAAAGGTAGGGGTGGGAGTAAAAGATGCTAAGAGAAGAAAATAGGTAAACAGTTAAAGCTAGTGATTAAAAAAAAAGTTCTACATTAAAAAGTGGTAGGTTTTGATTCAGAGCCATTCTTTCTATTTTCTTTTTCTCCTCTCCTCACCATCTTTATCTTCTGTCTCAGAAAATTCAGTGGTTTTTAATATTGCAACACTCAGAATCCATCAAGGCTTCTCTCTACAATAAAACAATAGGCTTCTCTAGAAGAATACCCAGGTGAGTTATAAAAACTTTCCATTTTATGGGTTTATATGAACACACAGAATTTTAAATTACCTTCTTGTGGGCAAACAACACGAGGTTGTACGAATGATGGCTTCACAACTTCAAACCACCAGAAGAGCTCTGCCATGAACACCAAATAATTACTCTAAATAAGAAAGTTAAAATGAAAAGAAAACCTAGATTAGGCAAAATTTGGCCACGAATTAATTATAGATAGACTTTTCCTCTGCTCTATTTACTAAAATGTAGGTTTAAATCACTGGAGCATTATCTTTTATAGGCTATTAAACCTGGGATAGAATAGCAGAGTTTGTAGATAAAAATTCTAATACCTATTCACAACCTCTTTGCTGATTTGCTTTTTTACATGCATTAACACCTCTCATGTGTAATATTTTGAGACAATGTAATATAAGCTACTTAAACAGCTATCCAAGCTTTTGACACTCTGAAGAGTAGTAATGATTTTTAAAAATAATTAAATTTTACCAAAATCCCCAGAAGTTTCTCCCAAAAAATATCGGTATATTGTTAAAATATATCTACATACTTACAGTAATGTTAAACTCAGTAGTAACCCAGGCTCTAAGTAACACAAAGAAGTCTCGATTATTGTGACTAATTCTTAATAATTTTGAAATATATAAAATATTTATACAATTTAATATATCTATTTAATTTTGAAAAGTCATTAATAAGTCAATGATATCACTTACTTTTTTTTGGCATGGGCAGGCTCCAGAATTGAACCTGGGTCTCTGGCATGGTATCACTTACTTCTTATTATTTATATTTAAAAATGTAAGTTATTTTTAAAATGACTTAAAATTAAATGAAGGGAGATATGAATGTAGAACAGGTGGTTGAGTCTAAGAATCTAGAGTGTTTTAAAGGATGGGGCACAGTAGTGGATAAAATTTGGTAGGTTTCCTACTCTACATTCAGTATTTACTTTTAAATATAAATCCTCAGAATAATCGGACATCTATATACAAATACATACAATATTTTAAGCATTATTAAAGTATGTAATGTTTTTTGTTTCTAAAGAAATGAGAATGCTCATATTCCCTAGGGCTGTCTTTTGGGCTTGCCTTCTCAAAATTTTTACATTCTTAATTGTATTTCTCTTCCTATATATATTTATCCTTCCCCTCTCAATGGAATCCTTTCTATTAGTCTTTTAAACAAGCTCATGTCTCCCCTACTAAAAACAAAACGTTCTTTCAGTAACTCACAATTCTCCAGGTTCTCCCCATTCCCATCTCCTTATTATTTCACATACTTCTCTAAAAAAGGAAGCCTATATTAACAATCTCCACTTCCTCCCTTTCTATTTCCTTAATCCACTCCAGTCTGGCGTTGAGTCACATTATTCCCCCCAAAGTGCATTTGCTTAAGTTTAATTAAACTAAATCAAAGAAAGATTTTTCAGTTGTCATCTTAATTTGACCTGCCAGTAGCATCCCATACTCCTGACCTCTCCCATCTCTGAAATTGCCACCCATTCCCATCAGCTACCAGACAACTTGTGACTATACTTTTATAGTGTATATATATATATACACACACAACGGCCTTTAGAGCATTTGCTCTTAGATATCTCAAAGGAACCTCAAATGCATTATGTCCAAAATTGAACTAGTAATCTTCCCCACAAACCTGGTCTTACTCCAGTCCTGATTCTCAATAAAGTTTACCAAATAAATGCCTAAATGAATGGATATATGACTAAAAAAAGACCAGTAGGCCAAACATCAAAATGCTAATAGGGAATATCTCTGAGTGATAAAATTACTGATGATTCACATTTTTTCTTTATATTTATCTTTACAGTTCATATTCTAAAGCCAAAGTATAAAACTGTTTTTTAAAGTATTAGTACTGGGTTTTACTCTCTTAGTAATGTTAACTGAAAGCTGACTGTATCTTTTAGAAAAACATCATTTAAGTGCTCAATAATGGTCTGTTGACAGGAAGTGTAGGAATACTTTTGACCTTGGAAAGGCAGCAGTCCTAATGATAGAATTGTACTATGTTTGGCCACTAGGTGTCAGTATGTTAAGAAACAACCTTCCCAGTATAACTAAAAGTTCATGAAGATTATATCTTTCTGAGTTTATCTGATGATTAAACAGCAATAAACCCATCGCCGTATTCCAGAAATTTACCAAATTAATTTCATTTACATTTTTCTTTCTTCCTACTCTTGTTAAGATGGTCATATCCCTATATATTAACAATATAAATACAGAAGAATAAAAAAATAAAATATAAAGGTATGCCTTAATCCCTTCCCCCTAAATCTTAACATCCCACTCAGAAAAAATTATTTTGTTAAAAATTCTGTGTGGATCCTTCTACAGACCCTTTTTTATGTGCATCTACATACATGTATAGATTTGCATACAAATAGGAAAAATATTTTAAAAAAATATATAAATTGCATCATGATACATAATGCTTGCTACCTGCACTCTTCACTTAATGTTCTGGAAGCTTTCTGTGTCAGTAGAAATACCTTTACCTCCTTCCTTTAAACAGCTGAACTATTACAAAACATTTTAATTATGCCCCTATTAAGATGTATTGTTTCCAACTTTTCACCATCATGAACAATCCTTATATATGTCTTCAGTACACTTTAAATTTGTTTAGGTGACGTAAAAAATCCCCCCTAAAAAGACCATGTCCAGTTTACACTTTCACCAAAAGGGGAAGAGAATGCTCATTCCTATACCTTTATAAACCCTTGTTATTAATGTTAAAGCGAGAACATCATGGACACCCAGCATCATGGACTGTCAAAAAACATTCAATTGAAGTAAAAGTTGTGGTTCTAATAATTGAGCAAAGAAAACAGAATGAAAATAGCCTTCTCTGAGGACAGTTATTTATTTTATATTTGTCCAATTCAAGAATATTTCTTTGTATCTGGATAATGCCTGAACTGTTCATCTAAACATACAGCTATGTATTATCTATTGGAAGTATAAAGCGTACAACTTAAACATATGTGGTTAATCTTATGTCTCAATGTATTTAGTGAAATGATTTTTTGTAAATTTTCTAACAAGCAAGTACCAGAAAACGCATTAACCAGATATATGTGGAAATATTTCCTAGCTTCATTTTTTTTTTTTTGGTATGGGCAGGTATCAGGAATTGAATCCGAGTCTCCGGCATGGCAGATGAGAATTCTGCCACTGAGCCACCACTGCACCACCCTTTCCTAACAGCCATTTTGATAAAAATGAAACAGAGAAGAACTTTCTGCCAGTGAAAAGAGAAGTCTTCCTATACTGTTCATGGCTAAAATGTATGCCATTTACTTCTAAGTGGCAAGGTGTAAACCTTCAAAATTAATCAAGGTTTTTCTTTTGATATGTCGGTTGGGCATGGGCAATATTTGGGGTCAACAGGAGTAGTAGCTTATTTGGAAGTGCGTTTACCCATGACTCTATCTTCTACCCTCTTAATACTAAACCAGAGGATGGCAAAGGAAAAAGAAAAAGATAGAAAAGAATAAGAATTTAAAGAACCACAAGGTACTGACATTGCTGTGAGAGGATTTTAGCAGGTTCTATGACACTGGCATTTACAACCAAGATTAGAACTGATAAAAAGTGTTCCTCTCCAGACTAGGGGGAAAAAAAGAAAAAAATCCACTACAAAATAAGATCCTTTTTTGGGGGGGGGAGGGGGGAAGGGGGGTGGGTAGACGATCTGGGAATCAAACCCAGGTCTCCCACATGGAAGGCGAGCATTCTACCACTGAGCCACTCGTGTACCCCATTTCTTTCTTTCTTTATTTAACTTTTTTTTACACGGGCAGGCACCGGGAATCGAACCCAGGTGGCATGGCAGGCAAGAACTTTGCCACTGAGCCACCATGGCCCGCCCACCATTCATTTACTTTTTAAAACCTTAAAAAGGAGATGGAAAATTTTAGGCAGGTATAAAAGAATTTTGTAGCTATGGGTCCCTGGGAATAACAAGGTATTGTTTCACAGTATGTAATTCTGAGACAAACTGCTGCTTAGAAGCAGATATGCCTGAGACACATGGGTCTATCTACCCCCATTCCCCACAGAAAATATGTTCCAAGGGAACTGACAGTGACCTTTGTTTTGTTTACTGATTTATCCTAACCACCTAGAACACTGCTAGTTGCTCAACAAATATTTCTTGAAAGAATGGCGGTAGGCAATGGCCTAAAAATTTACAGCCAGGGTATGATATTCTGAAGTAAGGAATAAATGTTATTAGCTAATAAAATTGAATTCCTTTGGAAAAGGTTCATTTCCAGACTGCTTGAATGTTTTCTTCTCTTCTTCTTTCCCATTCAAGGTTTTGGAGGGGTTATCGCAAGTGGTGGGACCTAAAGGATTCCTTCCTCCCAGACATATTCCAAGGTCCTGAGGAAAGCTGAAAGTCACAGTACCTTCATTATGCTACCTCCATTATGAACCCACTGTTTTGGGTTTGCTCTCTATTATAGCATTGTATTGTCATTATTTATTTAAAAGTATGTCTTCTCTGCCAGGCTATGGAGATCTTTCAGGAATGTAAGCACTAGGAAAAGAGGTTTTGTTGATTTGTGGTTTTGTTTCTTGTCTGATTTATTCATTGCTCTATGCCCATAATTGAGAATAGTGTTTGGCACATGGAGACATTCAATAAATATTTGTTGATGAATGAATAAATGAATGAATCTGACAGCCCTAGTACAATGTCTGACATATAACAGGCGCTCACTAAATATTTGTCAAATATTAGTACGGTCCTGAAATGTTCCAAAAGTTAAAATAATCTCCAATTTTTACCATTTTACAATTTCTGGTAAAGATGCATAATGCTGCTTATCTGTTCATATCTTCAAATAATGTCTTTATTAGAGCTTTGTCAAATTATGCACACTCATCACTTAGTGGTAATTCTGGGTAGCTGCAAATAAATCTAAAATTCTTCAAAAGCAGTAGATGTACCTAGTTCATTTTCACAATCTGCTTTCTATTGGTTTACAAAAACATAAATGGCGTCCGTGAGGACTGCCTGTGTTTATAGTCACAAACAGAATGTGCATGTGTCTCTCACTATGTATTTAAAATATAAATCTTAACTGTCAAATAAATTACCTAATATTTTAATTTTAATTACTATTCCCCACCTTCGTAATGTAAAAAAAAAAGCCCCCCAAATCTTTTCTATCCATAAATTATACTACAGTTATACTGTAGTTCCAGATTTTAGAAAACCATCTATATGACTAAATTATAAAACATTTTGGTTTCTGAATTCACCTTATATTAATACCAATATTACTAAAACAATCTTTGAAGGATAAAAAATAATCCTTAAAATGTTAAAAACATAGTATTAATAGCACAACCTAATTTTCAAATATCCATTTGTTATGATCTTTTAAAACATATGATGTCAGCATAAATAAAATATATTCCATTTATACAGTTAAGGAAATGATATCACCCATGTGAAATTTTAATTATGCCCTGAACAAAATCTGAAAGCAAATTTGGCCCAAAGAGAGTCAAAGGACAATAAAGGTGATAAATTCCAAATTATCTGAAAGCAAAGGAACAATTATGCACAACCCTGCAGAACAAGGAAACTAAGTTTCTATCTCATGCTCAAAGATTCAGTACAAATAGATAAGTATGCAAGAATGTCATACTGTTTTATATAACTAAATATAATACATATTTAAGCATCATGGTAAACAGTATAGAAATAATTTTCAATTAAGTTGTTTATTAAAAATTTTTAAATTTTACAAGTAATAGAGGCCTTCATTACTTAAAAAGAATTTTTGCTGTTTGTTAGCATCTATTGTTCAGAAACATCTAATGTCTTACTCTCTATTTTGCCATTAGGACAACAGATCAATTTTGTACTACGACTTTAATTTTGATTTGGTATTGTAAAAGAAACTTGAAGCTAGTAATATATTAAAAAATAAAATAAGCAGAAAAAAATCAAACAAAAACTATTATTTTCAAAAGCTCTTTTGACTAATATAATCAATTTGTAAACTTTAGGTGGCTAGTCCATTTATATATCTAGCTCTGTGTTTGTTCAATAAACTTAAAGCAAAGGAAAACAGAGAATAATTTAACCTACCTTTATGGATGAAGCAGCATAGAGCATGTCTTCAAGAGTGAAATGGCAACACTGGTTCAAATATTCTTGGCAAAATTCTTGAATCAGCTGCAGATTATACAGGCTATCAGCCAAAGACATAGCTTCTTTCAAACAAATATCTTCAAATAGGAAAAAAGCAAGGTGATGACTCTGGGTTAATTCGATAATATAATATTTCGTACCCACTTTGTAATTAGTGATTTAGTACAAATACAAGCAAAATACATATAAAATATAATGGTTATTATACAGAAAGACTTAGAAATTAAGGACTACTATTCTCAACTATCTTCCTCAAGAATTATGTATAAATGTATACATCCATGTTTCCATAAATTAAACATAAATTATATATAATCTTTTCAATAAAGCCTTCATTACTTATTAAATATTACTGTCTAAAATATGTGTTACTGTATATCTATGATGCAGGAATATTTCATTGGAGCACTTACCCTCTAACCTGACAACATCAGGACAGTAAAAATGAATAAGGGCAGCTAAAGCACAACCATCAGTACCATCCTTCAACAAATTTTCTACCAATGGAATGCAAGGCAATTGCTTAAGCAATGTTTGCTCTTTCCTATAACGAGCCTACAATATAAAAAAATGAGATGAAATAAGTACTGAACAACATACAGGAAAAAACCAGTATTACAGATTGTAATATAGCAGTAATAAAATGTACACCAAGAGAAATCAGAAGTACTCACCAACATCCTTCCCTTCTGGGTAACACCAGATATTACTTTACCAAAGTTAAATACATAGCAACAGCAGTATATTTTCTAATCCTAAATACTTAGTATTATATTATATTGCTAATTTACATGAAGTGACATTTAGATTAAATATTTAACTATAAAAAGTATCACAAAACAGATTTTGAATCCTGTATATCAAAATCATCAGTTCTACTCTGGCATATAATAAAACCCATTTACTTTAATATTAGACTTAAAGTTCTTTCATGAAAAGAGCTGAAAGTTCTTTCATGAAAAGAGCAAGAATACTATGGGAACTAAAAGAATTACTAGTTATCAAATCAGGTGATGAGTAGAGGAATATGATTGCATTCACAAGGAAATTTGGCAATAACATCAATTTTAAGAACTAGGATAATCTCACCAAGATTTTCTAGTTTATCATTGTAGTGCTGAGATAAGATAATGCAAATAAAGTATAACAACTTTGAACATAAAAAAAAATCTCCCATTTCAGGTTTACATTAACCAATAACAGAATATCAGAATTTCTGCTTTCCCTCAGAAAAAAAGAAGCTTTGTTTTTAAAAGACTACTTGGCTGTGGCTGGATACAAATTTTTAAGACGGTTTTCTAAAAATGACCCATGCTGTAAAATCCAGTGGTTGAGAGAACAAGCTCTTGTGTCAGATTACCTGGATTCAAATCCTTGTTTTACCACATATTAGCTGTGTGACAGTGGGCAAGTTACTTAAGCTCTCATTTCTCAGTTTCCTCATCTGTAACATGGGGATAATAAAGTACCTACTTCAATGGATCACTGGAGGATTTTACAGGAATGATGGACATAAAGTGTTATGTACACTGCTTATGAAATGCTAGCTCTTATTAGCTAATAATTCTCGTAAAGCCAAGAAAAATAATGCTGAAGATCCAGTGACAGTGAAAACTGAAATATTTTATTAGCAAAATTTATGATTATATAGGCTAATCATATTTAAGTAGAATTCCTTTTTAAAACCAGTAATTAAAATTAATTTTCTTTTAACAACATGTAATCCAGTCATCTTTATATTTTATAATTAAAATGTAATCATGAGAGAAAAGATTTCTGAAAACAAAAGTAGAAACATAAAAATTTACTGAACAAGAATGTTTAACATTTGATGATTTTGATTTCTTTTAAATGGTATCCCTCAGAAAAGCATATATATTAATGAAGGAGGAGATTATTTATTCCTATTTTTCTCTCACTGACTACCCAAGGACAAAACTCATAGAACATGTTTTCCTCTTGAAGACTGTGCTATTAATCAGTGTGGCCTAGATAATCTGTGGTTAATAGAATGTTCCCAACTCAAGAGTACTTATAGTCAGAGAAAAATTACTTCTGTGTAATATATAGACTCTTTAATTGATTACTGATTTTTTTTAAAAGTCCTTACAACTTTCTCTGTTTGCTGGTAGAAGACAGCTTAAAAATCAACCCAAATTTTTTAAAAAGAGAAAGAAAGAAAAAAGAAATCAACCAGTACCACCTTCTGGCCTTAAGTTACTTTTCTCATACTTGGAAAGCACTAGTTCCAGATCCTTACAGTCTTTTCTTTGGCCATTTAGAAACAAAATAGTCCGTCTTGTGGAAATCCTCTAAACTGAACAGTACTCAGTCTCAGACCTCCCAGGTCTTTTCTAAGACTAGCTTGTTTGTAGCCTATAATCTGAACTGGACTGAGTTGAGTGCCCAGGGTCATGGAACAATGTACTGAACTGTGTGATTTGTTCTAGTGGCCTCTGCCAAGTAGCACTTCTGTACAAAGCACACACACACATATATACACACACAGAGCTTTATACAGTTTTAGCAAAAAACATCCTTGGTTTAGACGACAGAATCAGAGAGTTGTAGGTGGTATGCCAAAACATGTTCCTTAAGATTGCATCCTAGAAGATGTATCAGGTAAACCAACTCTAAATCTTGAAGTTATATGCAACCCCCAGAAAAGTTCATTTACAATCATAGAGCCTTTTATATCTGAACATCCTACATGCACTATAAATTAACTGCATGGAAATATTCCCTTTTCTTTTCTATATAGTTGGAAATTTGGAATTAAAGAAGGGCATAATATTTTCTTATTTCCACATTATGGTGTAGTTCAAAGTTATATTTTTATTCCTGTGGGTGAAAATGTCTTTTTTTTTAAATTTTTAAACATTTTTTATTGTTAAATATAGCATATATACAAAGAAAAAGCAATGATTTTCAAAGTATACTTCTGTTACAGAACAGATTTCAGAGTTTGTTACGGGTTATCACTCCACTATTTCAGATTTTCCTTCCAGTTGCTCCAAAACACTGGAGGCTAGAAGAAATATTTCTTTTGTGTGTGTGTGTGAAAAATAACATATATACAAAAAAGCACTAAATTTTAAAGCACATTGCAACAATTAGTTGTAGAACAGATTTCAGAGTTTGGTATGGGTTACAATTCCACAATTTTAGGTTTTCATTTCTAGCTGCTCTAAGATATTGGAGACTAAAAGAAATATCAATATCATGATTCAGCAATCATACTTGCCTTTTAAACCCTACCTTCTCTGCATAATTCTACCATCAACTTTGATCTTTGTCACACTCTTCAGAGATATCTGGGCTATGCCCATTCTAACTTTTTCATTTTGGAAGGGGCTGTTGATAATATCGGATAGGGGGGTGAACTAGTTGATGTTCTAGAGAGACTGCCCCTCTGCATTTCAAGACTTATCTGGTCCAGGGACCCATTTGGGAGTTGTAGGTTTCTGGAAAGTTACCCTAGTGCATGGAACCTTTTCTTTACAGTATCTTTTTTTTTTTTTTTTTTTAACTTTTTTATTGTATAGTATAACATATATACAAAGCAAAGAAATAAAAACACAATAGTTTTCAAAGCACTCTTCAACAAGCAGTTATAAAAGTAAATTTTTTTTTATGTGGTCTAACCATGCAGTTTTAATCCTGAAAGGTCAATCCTTCAAGTCAAATTAGAATTTGATATAATATAGGCCCCAAAATGGTAAAGACACACAGAACCAGTTGCTTTTTATCCCACAAAAGTTATCTTCTACAATTCAGGCTGAGTAGGAAATTATTTTATTTAAGATTATTTTTAAAATACCAATAATTTATACCTGCAATTCAAATTAACTTACTAAAATGATACAAATTAATGAGAAACCTATATCCAAAAGTTTTTATAACTACTTACTGATGGTCTGTGAATATTGACAATATTAGCAAAAGGATGCTTACCCTTTAAATTAGTTTAAAACAATCACTTCTAATTCAAACTTTGAGTCCAGTTTTATCTTTCCATTTTATATTGAAATACCTTAAAATCCAATTTCTTTGCAGTGACTGACATAATTATAAGAAATTACTATACCAGCAAGACATAAAAAATACCATTCTACAATTACAATTCTGGAGAACAAATTGAAGTAGCTGGGCAAACTTACTGGAACCAGTTTCCAAAACCATTTGGAAGGAGACTTCAGAGGAAGCAGCAGACAAAAGGGGAAAGCAAAAGGTAAAGGGAAAATCCATCAGAATTATTTTCAAGTAACAAGTGGTAGTAAAGCTTCTTGATAATGGAGCTTCAATTTTATGGTTCTCATAACATTTTAAAAAAATGTTAATTAATAATTTAGTTTTAAAATATACAGTTTCCTGATGATAAAGACTACCACCTCTCCTTCCCTTTCTCTTCTCACACAGAGAAATTCAGTTTAGGACCCATGGGACATGCTGTATAACTTCGGCAGCAAGGAACTTTGTTTCTGAGTTTTGACATATCAAAAAATATGTATCTTTATCACGAAAAGGAGGTAGGGAAATTCTAGGGCTAGATCTGCAATCATTATTCTTAGACATTAGTTGACCAAGTCTGATAAAGACAATATTCTTACCAAAGGGAAACGAAGAAGGATTATTTCATTAAGTGTCAGTATAAAGCAATTAGTAATGCTGTAGAAAGTACCAATATGAACAGTTCTTTCAATTATATAAAGAATTTAGGGTACAAGGGTGGTTTAGTGGTAGAATGCTCGCCTGCCATGTAGAAGGACCTGGGTTTGATTCCCAGCCTATGCACCCCCACAAAAAAAGAATTTATTTTAATTAATGGTAAAAACAATTACTAGTGAGAAGTAATTCTTACCAGTTAAGATTTTTATAAAGCCATGAATTTATCAAGTCTCAATAAATAATTACCTATATAAGTAGAAAATATCACAAAGTATTCACTTTGCTACTTAGGGATGTCCCAAAGAATGTAATTTTTCTTCTTTAAAAAGAAGATGAAAAAAAAATGTTGATGATGAATACAATCAATTCCAGATTAATATGAATTAATAACTTGTGATTGTGTATCTTTGTATTTCTTAGAAAATTGCTGGCAGCCTTGAATAAATATTTTTTGAACTGAATTAAACTAAATTGGGTTTAAATTAAAATTCATATTCAAAACTTTTATGTAAATATTTTCATACATAATAACAAAATAAGATTATTTGGAAGATAAGGTAAATAAGGTATTTTCAAGAACTTCAAGAATCAGAAAAATATATACAGAATAAGAAACATAATAGAAAATTTATAATACATTTTCTCATTGCATCAAGAAAAATAACCCTGATAATTTTCTTGGATGTATTTTAATCTCTTTTTTGCAAGTATTTTAATCAGAAGTCTTTGGCAACTGCAGTTATAACAATTAAAAAAGTGCAAGAGCAAGACCAGAGAGCAGGAAGTCACTGAAAATATGACAGAGTTTCCTGCAAATAACAAATTTCAAAAACAAGCATTTTCTTGCTCTCTATATAGAATAATTCATTATATATAAAATGATGATAACCAGAAATCATTTTGGACTATCTATAACAGGAGGTATACAAAGGAGTCTCTAATTTAGGTTTAAACTATCCTCATTTCTTGTACAATATTCAGTAATTGGATTTTTTACTAATTCAGACTCTGATCTTCCTCCTGTCTGTCCATTGGCCTAAATTAGTGACAGCAATCTTATTAGAGGAAAAATATTAAAACTGTACAGGCTTTAAGTTCCTGCACATGGGTGCCTGCCCATGCCAAAAAAACCCCCCAAAACCGTATAGGCTATTTGAAGAAGCATGACTATAAAAAAGTAAATAAACTTTGCCACTGTCCCAAACAGAAACTCTATACCAACTAAGCATTGGAAAAGTTTTGGAACAGATGTTAACAAATGCAATTAATACCACTGAATTATATATTTGAATGTGGTTAAAAGGAAAAATTTTACATTGTATACATGTCACTAGAATAAAAATAAAATGAGATAAATCAGGACTGTGTCACTCAAACAATGAATCTACTCTAAAGTACAGACTATAGTTATAGTACAATTATAATGACATTGTTTCATCAGTATAACAAAGGTACCTACTAATGCAAAGTGCTGATAATAGGGAAAATTTTTGTGTGTGGGGTGTATGGGAACTGCTTGATTTTTCTATTAACCTACAACTTCTCTAATTAAAAAATATTAAAAAAAATAAATGTACTAAAAGAACAAATAAATATTTTAGACCATGCATACTTATATGCCCAGGCTTCAAAAAGTTGAAATATGTCATACAAGGGTTTAATGAATGGTAATTATGTTCTGAAATGATCAGCAACTGCACCCACTTTTGGTTTTCAGGGAAGAATTTGTCAAATTGCAACCCCAAATCCTGCTTTTAAGATATAAGTAATAACAAGAAAGGAGTTTTTTAAAGGCCATGGACAATAAATGAGGAATTTTTACTTAAATCCTCCACTAATAGTAGGGACCAACTTGGGAAATCCAGATTTTCTGGAATAATTTTAATTTCGAATATTCTCTTCCATTGTCCTTATAATAAATGTTTAGCTCGTCCTAATTTTTCCTAGTTGTTTTAGGACCCACAATTAATTTTCCCAAAAAAGTTCTATGTCATCTTCTGGGTACCTAAAAATCACTCTGGGAGGTGGGGTTATTCCTGAACTTCTTTCAGATGCTCTCTGACCATTCCAGGAGGAGACCGGTTTGGCCACAGGAGACCTCAAGAAGTTGAGATCCCTCAGGGATTAATCATACTTGTGACTTGTCATTTCAATGACCTGTTATACTTGAGAATTTCGTAGTTATTTTGAGCCCAAAAGTTGCACTGAATTGCTGGTAGTCTATAAATTAGTAAAAATCCCAATGGAAGGGATGTGGGCAATATCTAACAAAACTACGCATTTACCCTTCAGCCTAGCAATCGATCTTCTAAGGAATTTATCCTGAAAATATATTTCTGACAATACAAAAGTACTTACCTAAAATTATTCTTCGCAGCATTTTTTTATAATGGCAAGATACTGAAAACTACTTTAATGCCCAAACATAGGAAAATGGCTAAGGAAACTATGATAAATGGACATAACAGAGTCTTGTAATGACTAAAAAAAGGAAGATGAAGATTCCTAGGGTCCAGATGGAGTGACTTCCAGGATATATTACTGATGAAAGCAGCAAAGTACAGAAGAATAGATATATTTTGTGTTAGAAAGGAAAAGAAGTAAAGAAACATAAATATATCTGCTTACTTTTACAAAAAGAAGCAGAAAGGATAAACCAGAAACTAATGAAATCAGTTACCCCACAAGAGTTGATAAGAAATGATGGGTCAGAAAAAGGTAAATGAAATAGGAATGGGTAATGTTAAGGTTAGGTTTATGCATCTCTTGGCCCAGGTGTCTGGTCAAGTTAAGCATTGACCTGAGCATTACTGCAAGGGCATTTCGTGGCTGGTTAATAAACTGAAGCTAGTTTATTAAATCATCAGTAAGCTGACTGCATCTATGACTGATTACATCTACGATCAACTAATGGGGGTGTTTTCTGCAATGAGGGAATCAAAAAAAGATTTAATCCAATCAATTGAAGACTTTTAAGGGGGAGGTGACAACTGTCAGCACACAGAGAATAGAGAACTTTCATCTTTACTTCAGCAAGCCAGATTCTCCTGGGGAATTCAATGAACGAGGACCTTTATCATAGTTGCCAGCTCTCAGCCTGTCCTATGGAATTTGGATTCATGTATCCCCACAGGTGCATGAGACACTTTTATAAAATCTCATATTTATAGATATTTCCTGCTTGTTCTCTTTCCCTACAGAACCCTGACTAATAAAGGTTTTTGGAATTATGTTCATGTTCTACACGTTAAAAAAAATTAAATCAACATTTATTTTATTTAAGGAGTGTCAAAAAAGACCACTAAAATGGAAAGAAAACAGAAACTAATTAATCCAAATGTGTTTCAAAGAAAAACCATAATGAAATACAAAAACAAACCGAAGTAACTTTACCACACAGTATACTGACATTATATTATCAATCTAAAGAAGAAAAAAAAAATGCAAACAAACCAAACTCTTCATAGGCTGTTTATCATGTTGTTACAGGTATAGCAATTCTGAAACTATTTTACATGGTTCATAGAATTAAACAAATAAGTAAATAAGTGATATTGTTGGAAGCCTGAGTTCTCATGAAGGAACAGAGATTCAGATATGGAGTAGAGAATCAAAGGAAGAACATGGTGGAAATGGATTGGAATTAGAAGTTTAAGTATTAAATCATGATGACTGATTCATTCATTCATTTATGAGCTCTGTCTACTGAAAAAGGACTTAGAAGCAGACACTCCAGGAGCAATGAGCTTAGTGCTAATTTCAGTTTCTAAATACTTTCCCTCAATAAAGGACTAGTTGCAGAAACAGCCAATTCCAGGACTATGGAAAAGAATGTGCTAAATGAACCCCAAACTGTTGAGCCAAAAAGTAAAAGGGTTTTAAAAAATAGATAGGTGGATGGATGAATGGATGGGGCATATCAAAAGGGCCTAGAAGCCAAAGTAAAAGGGCCCCCACTGGCCAAATGTGGGACAATTTGAGCAACATGAAATATTGATGAACTGGAGTAAAGAGTATACAAGAATTCCTTTTGCTATTCCTGCAAATTTTTCTGAGTCTTAAATTATTTCAAAATAAAATATTTTTAAAAAGTTACATTAGATATACACCTATCCAAATCTATGAAAACTCTTTGATCTTAGCACAAGGACAGAGCTGAAGTAAAAGAACAGAACTTTAACAGTAGGAATCTAAACAAAAATTATCTAATTTAGGTAAGTCAAGCCTCCACAATTAAAAAAAAATTTCTTTTTACTGTATAGTATAACATATATACCAAGCAAAGAAATAAAAAGGCAACAGTTTTCAAAGCACTCTTCAACAAGTAGTTACAAGACAGATCCCAGAGTTTGTCATGGGCTACCATATGATCCTCTCATATATTTCCTTCTAGGTGCTCCACAATATAGGAGGCAAGAGGACTTAAATATTTTTTTATGATCACAATTGACTTCTTTTTCCTTCTTTTTTTCTGAAAAATAGCATACATACAAAAGAGCTATAAATTCCAAATAACACCACCACAATTAGTGCTAGAATGTATTTCAGACTTTGACATGGGTTACAATTTCACAATTTGAGATTTTTGCTTCTAGCTGCTCTAAAATACTAGAGACTAAAAGAGATATCAATTTAATATGATTCAGCATTCATATTCATTTGTTAAATTCTATTTCCTCTGAATAACTCCACCATCACTTTTGATCTTTCCATCCCTCTCTTTAGGGGTGTTTGGGCTATGGCAATTCTAAATTTCTCATATTGAAAGGGTCTGTCACTAATATGGGGTAGGGAGATGGAACTATCTGATGTTCTGGAGAGGCTGGGTTAGATTTCAGGACTTATCTGGACTTATCTGGACCAGGGACCTATCTGGAGGTTGCAGGTTTCTAGAAAGTTACTCTAGTGCATGGAACCCTTGTGGAAGCACTAGGTGTTCTTCAGGATTGGCTGGAATGGTCCTGGTTCAGGGTTGGCAAGTTATGATAGGTAGCAAGGTCTAAGTGAAGCTTGCATAGGAGCAAGCAACCTCCAGAGTAGCCTCTTGACTTGATTTGAACTTCTGCCACTTATACCTTATTAATTACACTTCTTTTCCTCCATTTGGTCAGGATGGAATTATTGATCCCATGGTGCCAGGTCTGGATTCATCACTGGGGGTCGTCTCCCAGGTCGCCAGGGAGACTTTCACCCCTGGCTGTCATGCCACACGTGTGGCGGGGGAAGGGCAATGACTTCACCTGCAGAGTTGGCGTAGAGAGACTGAGGCCACATTTGAACAACAAAAGAGGTCCTCCAGAAGTAACTCTTGGGCATGCCTATAGGTAGTCTAAGCTTCTCTACTGGCTACATAAGCTTCACAAGAGTAAGTCTCCTGATGGATGGCATGGCCTATTGATTTGGGTGTCCCTAAAGTTTGACACAGTTTCAGGGGATTCCCTGATGGTAAGGTTTAATAGTTTCCTGTTTTTCTCCCATCCCTCAGGGGACTTTGCCAATATTTTTTGATTATCTGTTTAATATACTCTAGGATGTATCCAAGCATTACAATAATCTATACAGGATTAAAGGACCTCTTTCTTATTCTGTGCTCCCTGTGTTTCAACTGTTCAAATGAACTATACAGATAAGTTTAATGAGATTATGCAGTACAGAAAATTTCAGTTCCAGACCAAATAAATCTTTCTTCCATTGGTCTCAAAGAGTATGCGTAGTTCTAAAATATAGACAGTGTCTTCTTTACCCCTATGTTCTCAATTACTTTAACCCCAACTTGTTGAGCTTCATTCTTATCTCTAAATGTCAGATTATATATATAAAACAGCCTCTCAAAATCCAGAATTAATAATCACCACTCCAGACTTAATATATCTGCTCTAAAGCTTACAATCTAGGCCCCTGTTTTCTTATAAGCATTTTCTAAAGGTGACCGTAACATTTTTGTTCTTTTGTTTCTGGCTTATTTTGTCTCACCAAATGTTCTACATGTTCATTCACATCATTGCATGCCTCATGACTTTGTTCCTTTTTGTAGCAACACAAACATTCATTCAGAAATATATACCACCTTTCACCAATCTACTTCTCTGTCAGTGCATCCTTCAGCCACCTGCATTCATCGAGCATCATGTAGAGGGCCCAAAGTCCACATTCCATCAACATTCTCAATTTGAGATGATTTCATTGTTCCCAAGAGAAAGAAAACCAATAAATAGACCCTCACCAAATAGAAAATCTAAACTTCCTCTTAACTCTTGTCCCTCACACCATTATTTACCTCTGCTGTTGCTGTGGTAGTGCTGATGGTTTCCTTTTGAACATAGCTCATAGCATGCAATAGCAGTTTTCCCCTGTATCCCATATTTAAACACTCTTTATACCAGAATCATACTGTTTTAGTTTGCTAGCTGCTGGAATGCAATATACCAGAAACGGAATGGCTTTTAACAAGGGGAATTTAATAAGTTGCAAGTTTACAGTTCTAAGGCCGAGAAAATGTCCCAGTTAAAACAGGTCTACAGAAATGTCCAATCTAAGGCATCCAGGGCAAGATACCTTGGTTCAAGAAGGCCGATGAAGTTCAGGGTTTCTCTTTCATCTGGAAAGGCACATGGTGAACACGGTCAGGGTTTCTCTCTCATCTGGAAGGGCACATGGTGAATACAGCATCATCCGCTAGCATCGTCTCCTGGCTTCCTGTTTCGTGAAGCTCCCCGGGAGGCATTTTCCTTCATCTCCAAAGGTCGCTGGCTGGGGGACTCTGCTTCTCATGGCTATGTCATTCTCTCTGAATCTCTCTGAGTCTCCAAAATGTTTCCTCTTTTATAGGACTTCAGAAACTAATCAAAACCCACTCAAATGGGTGGAGACATGTTATCCCGTAATCCAGTTTAACAACCATTCTTAACTAAATCACATCAACCAGGGAGATGATCTCATTACAGTTTCAAATATACAGTATTGAATAGAGATTATTCCACCTTTAAGAAATGAGATTTATATTAAAACATGGCTTTTCTTAGGGGGCATATACCCTTTCAAACCAGCACACATACCTTCGCAGTAATTCTTGCAAGAACTAATTCATATTTCTAGGGTTAATCAGTGGGACACACAGGTGTCCCACTACAACCCCTTTCAATCTTGTTCATCTTCAATATGGTAATATTACTTATATACCCATTAGAGAATCACCTTCACTCCTTTCTATTCCCTTACATTGGAGTTCAACCTCACTAGCTAACAGTTCACCCATCTCTAGAGTCTATGTATCTCTAAGTCCCCTATATTCTGTATTATAAGCCTCTGATTATACATTTATGCTAGTCATAAAAGTGAAATCATACAGTATCTATCCTTCTGTGACTGGCTAGCTTCACTCAGCATTATGTCCTCAGGGCTCATCCATGTTGCCATATGCGTCAGGATGTCATTTTGTCTTACTGCTGTACGATATTCCATCATACGTATCTACCACATTTTGTTAATCCTCTCGTCTGTTGATGGGCATCTGGTTTGTTTTCATCTTTTGGCAATTGTGAATAATGCTGCTATGAACATCAGTGTGCAAATGTCTCTTTCTGTCATTGCTTTTGGCTCTTCTGGGTATATACCAAGTAGGGGTATTACTGGGTTAATAGGGCAACTTGATATTTAAGTTTCCTAAGGAACCGCCAAGCGGTCTTCCATAGAGCCTGCCATCATTACACATTCTCACCAGCAGTGCATAAGTGTACCAGTTTCCCCACATCCTCTCCAACATTTATAGTTTCCTGTTTAATAGCAGCCATTCTTATACATGTGAGGTGGTATCTCATTGAAGCTTTGAACTGCATTTCCCTTATAGCCAGTGAAAATAAGCATCTCTTCATGTGCTTTTGAGCACAACTGTAGTTGTGCTGCAGAAAAACGCCTATTCATATCTTTAGCCCATTTTATAATTGGGTTGTTTGTTCTTTTGTTGTTGAGTTGTATTTCTTTGTATATTCAGGAAATCAAACCTTTGTCCAATAGGTGATTTCCAAATATTTTCTCCCATTGAGTTGGCTGCCTCTTCACCTTTTTTTTTGTTTGTTTTTGTTTTTGTTTTTTTTATTTTTATAAATGTGAGTTTAATAATTTACAAGTTTACAGTTCTAATGACATAAAAGTGTCCAACTTAAAGCATTAACAAAAGATTGCCTTCACTCAAGAAAAGCCAATGGGTCAGAAACACCTGTCAGCTGGGTAGGCACATGGCTGGCATCTGCTGATCACTTGCTCCTGGGCTTAATTGTTTTCAGCCTCTGTTCCTGTGGATATTATTCAATTTCCTTCTTCAGGGCTGGCTTTCATCTTTTGGCTTCCCTTGGCTCT
This sequence comes from Tamandua tetradactyla, assembly GCF_023851605.1. Lineage (NCBI taxonomy): Eukaryota > Metazoa > Chordata > Mammalia > Pilosa > Myrmecophagidae > Tamandua > Tamandua tetradactyla. The sequence goes on along the minus strand of NC_135330.1, from coordinate 57,889,401 downwards.
ACCCAGATTCTGCTTTGCTTAACATCTTATGACAATATCTACTGGGCTCCAAGCATCTCCAAATATCTGTGTCCCTATTCTCCATGTGTCTGCATCTGGGTAAGACCTGCTGTGAAATTTCTGTTGGCTCTGATGCTTCTGTAATTTCTGATTCTCTCCAAAATATTCCCTTTTAAAAGATTCCAGTAAACTAATCAAGACCTACCTGGAATGGGTTGAGTCACATCTCCATCCAATTAAAAGTCAAACCCACAATTGGGCATGTCCCAGCTCCATAAGATGATCTAATCAAAATTCTCAACCTACATTTATTTAATCAGGATTAAAGTAGCTGCTCCAACAAGATCAGATCAGGTTCAAAACATGGCTTTTCTGGGGTACATAACATTGTCAAACTGGCACATTACAACTTTTGGGCCCTCAAAAAGACATGTTTTCAAAATACAAAACATATTCACTCCATCAATTTAACCATTTCAATTCAATTCAAATACAATAAGATGTTTAAGCCACTAAAAACTCTCAACAAAGTCAATTATGGACATTGTCTGCTCTAAGGTAAAAATTCTACTCCTGCTCTGGACCTGTGAAATTTAGAGCAAGTTATCTGCTGCCAATATACATAAGCAGGACATTCATAGGATACATGTTTCCATTGCTATAGGGAGATATAAAAAAATAAAATGGGGCCACTATACTCATACAGTTCTGGAAACCTATATGCTTTCTCCATTAGATTTAAAATTCTGAGAGGCATTTATCCTTTGGGCTTTAGAAAGCAAATTTAAAAAAAAGCACAGGTATGGATTTTAGTTAACAAAATGTTTCCTGGGCACATACAATTTCAAACCACCACATTCCACACTCTGCAACCCAGAAAGACCTGTTCTTTCTATAGGCAAAGTACATTCATTCCATTAAAATATTCTCCCAAAATTTAAGCCATTTTAAAAGCAATGCTTAGTACAAAGTCTAATCAAAATTTGTTATGTGTGCCCTCTGCATGTGTACCTGTGAAATCTATTGAAGAATATACAATGGAGTGACAAGAATAAAATAAACACTTCCACTTGATTGGTAGGTGAAAGGAAAGCACAGTTTATGGTTCCAAACCCTGAATGGCATACTCTATTACGTTTCAAGTTCTGAGAGTCACATACATAATGAAATTTTGTCCTCCAAGACTGATGAAAGTGGGAATTTTATCTCTCCCAAGTGCTTGTGCAACAGCCCCACTCTCTGTAAACACAGGAGTGAAATCTCCAACCTCTCAGGACTTTGGGGTTGTGGTCTGACTCTGACAGCCCTGGGGAATAATCACAACCCTCTCAGAACAGTGAGGTGGCAGAGAGAAATTCTACATTCCCAATGGGTTCTGATTCCACCATCTGAAACAGTGGGATTGTACTTAATATGGGGAGGGAGGCCAACACACTCCAAGCTGTGAAAAAGCCACACCCTTTCTACATATATTGATGGGTCCACCTTCTTGCCTCAGTTGTTTTTGTTCCAGACTTCAGCTTCTATGGTTCTGCCCTTGAAGTGAATTTTCCGACAATCGGTCCCTTTTCATCAAGACTACCAGTGGTTGTTCAAGCAGATTTTGCAAATGACTTGTCAGTTGTGAATGTTGCACACAGAGGTCCAAACCATCAGACAAAACAACACTCCACAAATCTCTCCTGGATAACTGCACTCCCAATCTTGAGTAGAACAGAATTGCTGACTTGTCTCATGTTTAATTAAACCCTTACAGTTAGTACTATTCTCTGGGAGTTCACTTTCCAGAAGCTCCAGGTTCTCTAAACAACCAATATCTGGTTTCTTTAAGCACATGATTTCAGTTCTTAGCTTATCACATTCCTCTCATATTTTGACATAAGTGGCAATTAGAATTCTGAACTTCCCATGCTTATCTTGGAAATTGCCTCAGTTAAATATCCAAGTTCGTGAATGAAGATCTGTCTTCCACCCAATATCAGAACTCAATAGTGACAGGACCTCTTCACCTTTTTGACAAAGTCTTTTGAAGTGCAGAAGCATTTGATTTTGAGGAGTTCCCATAAATCTGTTTTTTCTTTTATTGCTTGTGCTTTGGGTATAAAGTTTAGGAAGCCACCTCCAATTACCAGGTCTTGAAGATGGTTCCCTACATTTTCTTCTAGAAAATTTATGGTGCTAGTTCTTATATTTAGGTGTTTGATTCACTTTGAGTTAATTTTTGTGTAGGGTGTAAGACCAGAGGGTCCTCTTTCATTCTTTTGGCTACTGATACCCAGTTCTTCCATGCCCAACTACTGAAAAGACTATTTTGTCCCAGTTCAGAGGATTTGGGGGTCTTGTCAAGAATCAGCTGACCGTAAATTTGGTGGTCTATTTCTGCACCCTCGATTCAATTCCATTGGTCAATGCTTCTATCTCTGTACCAGTACCATGCTGTTTTAACCACTGAGGCTTTATAATAGGTTTTAAAGTCAGGGAGTGTTAATCATCTCACTTTGTTCTTCTTTTTTAGGATGCTTTTAGCTATTCAGGGTCTCTTTCCCTTCCAGATGAATTTGGTAGTTAGCTTTTCCAAATCTTCAAAGTAGATTGTTGGGACTCTAAATGGTACTGTGTTGAATGTGTAGATCAGTTTGGGGAGAACTGACATCATAATTATATTTAACCTTCCTATCCATGAGTAGGGAATGTCTTTCCAACTATTTAGATCTCCTTTGATTTCTTTTAGTAATGTTATGTAGTTTTCTGTGTACAAGTCCTTTTTGTCCTACTTAAGTTTATTCCTAAGTACCTGATTCTTTTAGTTGCTATTTTGAATGGAATTTTTTCCTTAACTGACTCCTTAGCTATGTCACTGCTTGTGTATAGAAATGTTACTGATTTTTGCATATTAATTTTATATTGCTGAATTTTTTTATTAGCTGAAGTAACTTTGCTGTAGATTTCCAGGATCTTCCAAGTATAGTATCATATCATCTGCAAATAATGAGAGTTTTACTTCTTCCTTTCCAATTTGGATGCCTTTTATTTCTTTGTCCTGCCTGATTGCTCTAGCTACAACTTATAGCACAATACTGAATAATAGTGGTAACAGTGGGTATCCTTGTCTCGTACCTGATCTTAGGGGGGAAGCTTTCAGTCTCTCTCCACTGAGTACAATGCTGGCTATCAGTTTGTCATATATTCCCTTTATCATACTTAGGTAGTTACCTTTGATTCGTATCTTTTGGAGTGTTTTTATCAGAAAAGGATGCTGAATTTTGTTGAATGCTTTTCTGCATCAATTGAGATGACCATGTGATTTTTCCCTTTCGATTTGTTAATGTGCTGTATTATATTAATTGATTTTCTTGTGCTGAATCATCCTTGCATTTCCTGCTATAAACTCCACTTGGTCATGGTGTATAATTCTTTTGATATGTTGTTGGATTCAATTTGCTAATATTTTATTGAGAATTTTTGCATCTATTTTCATTAGGGAGATTGGCCTGCAGTTTTCCTTTCTTATAGCATCTTTACCTGGTTTTGGTATTAAAATGGTATTAGCTTCATAAAATGAGTTAGGTAGAGTTCCTTTTTCTTCAATTTTTTGGAAAAGTTTGAGCAGGATTAGTGTTAGTTCTTTTTGGAATGTTTGATAAAATTCCCCTGTGAAGCTATCTGGCCCTGGGTTTTTCTTTGTGGGAAGATTTTTGATGATTGATTGAATCTCTTTACTTGTGATTGGTTTGTTGAGATCTTCTCTTTCTTACTGAGTCAGTATAGCTTGTTTGTGTGTCTCCAGGAATTTGTCCATTTCATCTAAGTTGTCTAGCTTGTTGGTGTATAAGGCCTCCACAATTTTTTAATTGAAAAAAGAAAATCATGTTAAATCTAAAAGTTCAACCTATTGATAAATACCTTAGAAGAGTTGTTTATATATTTAGATATATATGAAATAGTCACCTTAATGAAGTACAGAGCTATAGGCTACAAAATCAGTGTTTTCCAAAGTATGCTCCAAAGAACTAATTATATGGGATGTTAGATGTCATTCATAAAACATTTCTAAGATCAATATATTTGAGAAATGAATTAAACAGCCACCAGGCTTCTTTACTGAGTCTTCAATATATTAAAATGGGTTGTAACATTCTCAAAGGGCCAGAGACTAGGCCAAATGTATTTGAACTCCAAACCCTTTTCTCACACATTTCCTTGGAAGTATTAATGTCAAGGGAGAAATCACATGGGCTCAAATAATCAAGCAACGATGTATAAACCTAACTTCCCTATCACTGGGGAAAGTATAATTTGTTTGAAACTATACCTTCAAGTGAAAAGCAATTAGAACTCAGAAATTGTCTTTTCTCCAAAAGTAATTTTTTCATCCAATTCCCACCCCCTGTAAAATACCTCAAGAATATTTCTCTATTCATGAACTCATCAATTCATCACTCTTTCAAAAACTACCTTGACAATTTGGTCTATTTGCTAATACCGAAATATGCCTATTATAATTGCAATTTTAGGATTTCTGTTCATATTATTCCCTGTGACCTAGTGCCCTCCTTTCCAAACACCACAAAACCATAATGCCCCTGTTCAAGTCCCACATTTTCTAGAAGGCCTACTCAGATATTTCACCCACGAAGTTATCATAAATCCAGCAATAAAAGTTTAGTTATTTTCACTAAACTTTTGTTTTGAGTTCTTTACATGTGCTAATGTATGGAAAGGAAAAATTGAGAATCTTTATAGTCACAAAATTTAGGAACCATTTAATCCAACTGCTTAATTTTTAGAGATAAAGAAAATGAGGGTCAAAGAGGTCAGTTGCCTTCATAAAGATCATGAAGCTAATTAGTAGCAAAACCATCCCAACTTTTAAGTCTAGTGCTCTTTTTGCCCTATCATACTTTGTGCATACTTTTTAAAGAGTATGAATGTTGGACTTAATGGTATATTGACTATACACTTTAGTGTGATCTTAAGAGTTGCCAGATTTAGCAAATAAAATACAAGATGCCCATGCAATATTGGGGATATAATTGTACTAAAAAACTGTTGTCTTCTGAAATTCAAATCTGACTGGGCATCCTGTATTTTATCTGTCAACTCTACCTTAGAGTCAAAAGGATGATTAGAAGCAAAAGGAACTTGGAAAAAATTAACATCAATAAACTGTTAAAACATTCTCCTAGTACATGACACTATCATAAGATATCACTAAACATACATTATTTACAACGTATGCATGAACACAGAGACCCAATATATACACACATATATCCTTCCTCAAGGCAGAGAATCATTCAGTTAAAGCTTTGTTCTGTACATTATTTCTTTCTCTTTGGACACCAACCAACACAACAATCAGAAATACATCATTAGGATCTAATATCCTAAAGAAATACCTCTGGAATTTTAACTTTTGGTCTAATACTAATAATATACAAGTATCCCTCAACATATCCATATAATTACCAAGAAGATGGTTTCAAAAAGAAGTTTCATAAAACAAATTAAATTTTTCCATTGATTCCCAGACACCTGAGTTGCGGGTAGTTGAACAAGGGCAAAAGGTAAGATATGCTATCATCCAAAGTCACAGGTTCTGTCTATAGCTGGATAAGTAACAGACACCAGGGCTAGGCATCTATCTGGGTGTGCCTCAACAGGGATGCTAGCTGAAGTAGGTGGAAAGAGTGGCAACATCTTACCATCTGCATGATAATGAGAAAGGGCAAATTATCATTTCTAAAAGATAAAAAGGATCAATAATTTTGCTTTTACAAAATTAAAAATCAAGAAATACAGCCAATTCAGGTATTCCAAATACCAAAAATCCCACTGTGAGGTAGCAAAGAAAGATTCCTTTCTTATTTATTCTGTTTCAGTGTGATAACTGTATTTTTATAATAAGATTATGAGAAATTAACATTTATTTTCAAAAAGATTTCAACAATGGAAAAAAGGATAAAATTCACTTGAAAATAAAGGTATAAATGTCGTATGTGCTATACTCAATATGTGTACTAATCCAACTACATAAGAATGAATCATAAAATCATTTATTCACTTACTCAATCATTCATTCAACAAATACTGGCTGTGCATTTTTGTATGGGACTAGGTATTGTGAAGTATCAAAGTGGTATAATACAAGTAGTGTCCAGATTTCAGGGTTTTTTCTTAAAGGTCATTTAATTTGGTTGATTGGAATATCAATGACATTTTTTTTTCCATGGAAGTAATGTTTACTGGCTCCTAAAACAGCATATAAAATTCCCATTTAGTTCACAGTAAATATGCAATACTAAATAATTTAAACATTACATATAATAAATAAGAGTCTGTGAAAAAAATTTCATTAAGTGTTATAATTTAGGATGATGGTATTAAACTTCATTTCTGATAAGAACCAGGAACAAAACTGGGGCACAGGATTATACACATCTCCAAGGTAAAGGTTTTAATTTCTATGATATGGGAAAGAGGGAGGGAGAAGAACTGACAGGGTAGGCCTGGGGGAGTGAGAAGGAAGAGACAGTGATACAAGTTGTTTGAAGGAAGGGAAATGGAACATGTAATCCTGGATGATGGGAAAAGAGTAGACTTTCATTCTGATTTATCTACAGAGGAAAAGATCTCAATAAATTAAGATGGAAGATTAAGCATGGATAGAATTTTCAGGAGCTAGGAAGTAAATCAGTCGGGAGAAATCACTGTGATCCCAAAACATCAAATTTAGATGAACATTTTAGGTGGCCCTACACAAACTTTTCTATTTGAGTTGATAATACACAAAATAGCTTCCCCTTTTCTCCCTCTTTTCTCATTCTCTTCTTATGGAGTTATCAATGACTAGTAGCTTTAGCCCAAAAAATACTGTATAAAAATGAAGAGTCTTAGAGAATCCAAATGGAAAATAAGGTCTGAAGAATTTAATTTCTTAAATTTCAATTCTAATACTAGACAACATCTTTAAAGGGCTCTGATTGTAATAGATTTTAAAGGATGTAAGCTAGACTATATTGTAGAAAATACACTTGGTCTTAGTTTACAACAAACACAAAAGTTTAAAAAAAGAAAACTCTTGAAAGCTTGTTCAAGAATTTTTAAAGAATTAATCTTTGTTAATACTTCTTCTTTTTTCACAGAACAACCACATATATAAAACACATACAATTCCTTCTAGATTGTTTTAAAAGCCAGTCTTACTTGTGAGTTTTTATAAAGGTTGATATGATATATTTAAAACTGAAACACAGAAATCAAGTGCTAGTCAACAATTTTTCATAAACATCACCATTCAAATAACCTTCATTTTGTTCTTCTATTTCCTTAGTATTTATAGCAGAGCTTTTTAGGGCAGAGTCAACATAACAAAAAAAAAAATTTGTATTTCCCTAAACAACACAGATATGTGTGCACATGTATACCATCTCATAAAGGCATCTTTTTCCTTTGAAATATATACCTTTTGACCTCCTGGAGTGTCAACAGTGTGGTGTTCTTTCAATTTCTGTTCTTGTTCCATTATGTCTTTCAAATGTTCATTTACCTTAAAATAGAAAAATATTAATTTAAATTTATAATCAAATAACACTAACATGTACCTAAAATATCTATTTTATATATTTATTTTTTTAATTGTCTGGAATAGGTTTTTATTGCAGATAAATCTGGTTATTTAAAAAATTTTTTAAAACATAACAACATACAAACACAAACATTCTTACCATATGATCATTCCATTCTTGGTATATAATCAATAACTCACAATATCATCACATAGTTGTATATTCATCACTATGATCATTTCTTAGAATATCTGCATCAATTCAGAAAAAGAAATAAAAAGAATAAAGGAAAAATCCCATACATACCATACCCCTAACCCCTCCCTCTCATTGACTACTAGTATTTCCATCTACCCAATATGTTTTACCCTTTGTTCCCCCTATTTTTTTTCTATACCCCTTACTACCCTTTCATTGATCACTAGCATTTCAAGCTACTAAATTTATTTTAACATTGGTTCCCCCTATTTTACTTATTTTCAATCCATATGTTTTACTCATGTGTCCGTACCATAAAATAAAAGGAGCATCAGACACAAGGTTTTCACAATCACACAGTCACACTGTGAAAGCTATATCATTATATAATCATCTTCAAGAAACATGGCTACTTGAACACAGCACTACATTTTCAGGCACTTCCCTCCAGCTTCTCCAATACACCTTCACTAAAAAGGCGATATCTATCTAATGCGTAAGAATAACCTCCAGGATAACCTCTCGACTCAGTTTGAAATCTCTCAGCCACTGACACTTTATTATGTCTCATTTCTCTCTTCCCCCGTTTGGTCTAGAAGGTTTTCTCAATCCCTTGATGCTGAGTCCCAGCTCATTCTAGGATTTCTGTCCCACGTCGCCAGGAAGGTTTACAACCCTGAGAGTCATGTCCCATGTTGGGGGTGGGGGGCAGTGAGTTTGCTTGTCATGTTAGCTGAGAGAGAGAGGCTACATCTGAGCAACAAAAGAAGTTCCCTGGGGGTGACTCCTAGGCCTAATTTTAAGTAGGCTTAGCCTATCCTTTGCAGGGATAAGTTTCATATGAACAAACCCCAAGATCGAGGGCTCAGCCTATTGCTTTCTTTGTCCCCATTGCTTACGAGAATATTAGGAATTCTCCACATGGGGAAGCTGAATTTCCCCCCTTTCTCGTCATTCCTACAAGGGGACTTTGTAAATACTTTTTTATTCACTATTCAAATCACTTTGGGATTTACTGGGGCATCACTCTGGTAAAATGCCTATTTTAGATATCCTTAGTGTTAAATATAACACCACTCAAATGAAGAGAATTTCATTTTCCCAACTAGAAAAAATATTTTATAGGTGCTTTATTTGAAATTCATTAATTTAACAAAATACCTGTTGAGCATCTACCATATGTCAGGAACTCACTGGATTGCTAGAGAAAAAAGTACTTGATAACTTCAGTTTTTATGTTTAGAAAGCAAAATAACATACTTTTAAGCAAAACTTGTACAACATATTTTAGAGCCAGTAAATGAAAATTGTTTTCCCTGAAATTAAATGAATGTTTTTATCATCAATAAACAAAGTATTTTGAATCATGTTCCCAAGCTGTGCTTTTATAGACATGTCCATGGATCATGGGTGGGTTTTGGAGTGGTCACAGGCCACAGTTAAACCACAGGCAAAATTATGGGCACACAGTAACTTTCTTGGGAGGAAGTCTAATTTTTCTCCTATTAAATTATTCACATGGTCCATAATCCCAAAAGGCTAAGAAACAATCTAGTGGATGAAATGTTTCTTGAGAACAGTTTAGACATTTTAAAATTCTGATTTAATTATTTTAAGATCATGCTATTAAAAATAAAATTCAGATTTATTAAATGGCACTGCAGATGTCTGAAAATATTAATGCCATTGTCAACCATCAGAACTCTAAACTACCATAAGAGCCTGCTCTATTCAACTTAGACTGCTTAGTTACTGAGTGTTACAAGTGGTTTAATTAACCAATGGGTTCATTTTACAGCACTCTAAAGTCTCTTAATCTCTCTTTAGGTAGTCAACTTGGTTTTTATTCTTGGTTTTTACACTTTATAAGAGACAGCAGAATTAGAGTCAGAAAGACTTGGGTATAACTCAAATCCTCTACTTACAAGTTATGATCTTAGTAATTTCTTGATGTTTCCATGGCTTAGTTACTAGTTTGAATGAAACTAGTGGTTTAGAGGATCACAGTGTACAGACCCTATAATGGCCCCCAATGACCCTTTGTGTAATCCACTTCCATGGAGTGTGGGAAGGACTTGTGATTTGCAAAGGTGATAGGATGTCACTTCTGTGATTAAGTTACATATGAGGTAATTTCCACCTGCTAGCAGGCTCTCTCCCTTGCTGGCTTTGATGAAGAAAAGTTGCCATGTTGTAAGCTGCCCAGTGAAGACACCCACATGTCAAGGAACTGGGGATGGCCTCCAGCTGAAAGCCAGTGAACAACTCAGGCTCTCTGTCCAATAACATGAACCGAATTCTGCCAACAACATGAGCTTAGAAGTAGATCCATTCCTAGTCAAGCTTTCACCTGACACCTCTGTCCTGGATCACATTTGACTGCAGTCTTGTGACAGATCCTGAAGAAGAGGTAAGCCATACCTGGATACCTGATCCACAGAAATTATGATGTAGTACAATGTGTTGTTTTCAGTGGTAGGTTTTGGTAATTAGCGCGCAGCAACAGATAACTAACACAGCTTTACTTTACTAAGAAGCGGGCATGGTACACAGCAGGTACTCAATAAACAGAGACTACTGCTATTACTTGTAAAAAGTAATTACAGATGGGTTAATATCTGAAAGAGTTGTAACAAATATACTTTAAGTTGATATCTAATAGTATTAATGCATTCAGAATATCAAAATCATTATTATAACAAAATTTTACATGTAATTCTCTAGCTTCTATAATTCAGAAACTACACAAGAAATATGACATGATCACCTCAAGTTATTTAACTGACTTGGGTACACAAGGCCTAGATAAACGAAATCATTAGCTTAGTGATTCTCAAACTAATTTCCCATGGTTCTCAAATGCTGGCTAGAAGGCTCTTTCACTAAAGCTGAATTCTTTGTGCACTCTTTGTGTGATTCAAGAGTAAAAGTGAAAGGTAATTATCAAAGAGCTCACTATGACTTGGAGGTAGTTTACCACCTGAACAAGTCACAAAGACTAAAAAATTAGAGAACACAATTTAACAAATAAATGGTTTTAGCAATATGAACTAGTTAAAAATGAATTTGATGAAGTGACTTTAATTTCTAAATATTTTCTGGACTCTAGTTTTTATTTAAATATAGTCCTTCAATTTTAAAAGTACAAATTGAAGATATGGCCCAGTCAAAGTAACCAACAATTCAAATGAGATACTTGAGTTGAAACAACTAATTCAGGATGTTCAAACAGAAATGGAAAACGTCATCAAAAATCAAATCAACAAGTTGAGGGAGGATATAAAGAAGGCACTGGGTAAACAAAAAGAAGAAATCAAAAGCTTGAAAAAACAAATCACAAAACTTATGGGAATGAAAGGCACAATAGAAGAGATGGAAAAAAAATGGAAACCTACAATGATAGATTTGAAGAGGCAGGAAAATTAGTGAACTAGAGGACTGAACATCTGAACTCTGACATACAAAAGAAAAAATATGGAAAACAATGAAAAAATATGAGCAGGGTCTCAGGGAATTGAATGACAACATGAAGTGCACAAATATGTGTGTTGTGGGTGTCCCAGAAGGAGAAGAGAAGGTAAAAGAAGGAGAAAGACTAATGGAGGAAATAATCACTGAAAATTTCCCATCTCTTTTGAAAGGCATAAAATTATAGATCCAAGAAGTGCAGCAAACCCCAAACAGAATAGATCCAAATAGAAATACTACAAGACACTTACTAATCAGATTGTCAGATGTCAAAGAGAAAGAGAGAATCTTGAAAGCAGCAAGAAAAAAGCAATCCATCACATCCAGGGGAAGCCCAATATGGCTATGCGTGGATTTCTCAGCAGAAGCCATGGAGGTGAGAAGACAGTGGTATGATATACTTAGGATTCTAAAAAAGAAAAACTGCCAACCAAATTCTATATCCAGCAAAACTGTCCTTCAAAAATGAGGGGGAGGGCAGTGCGATGGTGGCTCAGTGGCAGAATTCTTACCTGCCATGCCAGAGACCCAGGTCCAATTCCCAGTGCCAGCCCATGGAAAAAAAAAAAGAGGGGGAGATTAAAACATTTTCAAACAAACAATCACTGAGAGAATTTGTGACCAAGAGACCAGCTCTGCAAGAAATACTAAAGAGAGCATTAGAGGCAGATAGGAAAAGGCAAGAGAGAGAGAGGTCAGAGAAGAGTGTAGGTATGAAGACAATCAGTAAAGGTAAAAACAGAGAAAAATAGATATGACATATAAATCCAAAAGGCAAAATGGTAGAAGAAAGTACTGTCTTTACAGTAATAACACTAAATGTGAATGGTTTAAACTCCCCAATCAAAAGACACAGACTGGCAGAATGGATTTAAAAGTAGGACCCATTTATATGTTGTCTATAGGAGACTCATTTTAGACACAAGTACAAAAAAAGGTTGGGAAAAGATACTTCATGCAAAAAATAATCAGAAAAGAACAGAAGTAGCTATACTAATATCTGACAAATTAGCCTTCAAATGTAAAACAATAAAAAGAATCAAAGAAGGACACTATGTATTAATAAAAGGAACGATTCAACAAGAAGACATAACAATCATAAGTATTTATGTACTGAGCCAGAATGCTAAAAAATATCTAAGGCAAACTGACAACACTGAAGGGAGACATAGACACCTATACCATAATAGTTGGAGACTTCAATTCCCCCCTCTCATCAACAGATAGAAAATCTAGACAGAGGATCAATAAAGAAACAGAGAATATGAATAATAAAATAAATGGACCAGATTTAACATTTACAGAATATCATACCCCACAACAGAAAGATACATTTTTCTCAAGTGCTCAAGGATCATTTTCAAGTGCTCATGGATCATTCTCAAGCATATGTGCTTTGTGACCCATATACTGGGTCACAAAGCAAGTCTCAATAAATTTAACACTTTCTCAGATCTTAATGGAATGAAGGCAGAGGGCCAGAAAATTCACAAATACATGGAGGCTAATCAACAACAGGCAGAAGGCCAGAAAATTCACAAACATATGGAGGCTAAGCAACATACCCTTTAAACAACCAGTGGGTCAGGGACAAAACTACAAGAGAAACTAGTAAATATCTTGAGACAAATGAAAATGAAAACACAACATATCAAAATTTATGGGATGCAGCAAAGGCAGTACTAAGAGGGAAATTTATTGCCTTAAATGCTTATATTTTTTTAAAAAAGGCAAAAATCAAGGAATTAATGGTTCACTTGGAAGAACTAGAGAAAGAACAGTAAACTAACCCCAAAGTAAACAAAAGGAAAGAAATAACGAATATTAGAGCATAAATAAATAAAACTGAGAACATGAAAACAATTGAGAAAATCAAAACCAGAAGTTGATTCTATGCGAAAATCAATAAAATTGATGGACCCTTATGCTAGGTTGACAAAAAGAAAAAGACAGCTAATGTAATTAAATAAAAATCAGAAATGGAAGAGGAGACATAACCACTGACCCTGCAGAAATAAAAGAGGTAATGAGAGGATATTATAAGCAACTATATGCTAATAAAGTAGATAACGTAGATGAAATGGACCACTTCCTAGAAAGGCATGAACAACCAACATTGACTCCAGAAGAAATAGATGACTTCAACAAACCAAATCACAAATAAAGTGACTGAATCAGTCATCAAGAAGCCCCCCAAAAAGAAAAGTCCAGATGGCTTTACATGTGAATTCTACCAAGGGTTCAAGAAAGAATTAGTACCAATCCTGTTCAAACTCTTCAAAAATTTAGAAGAGAAGGGAAAGCTACTTAACTCCTTCAATGAGGCCAGCATCACCCTCATACCAAAGCCGGACAAAGATACAACAAAAGAAAATTACACAACAATCACTCTAATAAATATAGATACAAAAATTCTCAACAAAATACTTGCAAATCAAATCCAGCAGCACATTAAAAGAATTATACACCATGTCCAAATGGGATTTATTCCAAGTATGCAAAGATGGTTCAACATAAGAAAATCAATTAATGTAATATACCATATCAACAAATCAAAGCAGAAAAACCACATGATCATCTCAACTGATGCAGAAAAGGCATTTGACGAATTCCTTTCTTGATGAAGACACTTCAAAACATAGGAACAGAAGGGAACTTTCTCAACATGATAAAGGGAATATGTGAAAAACCCACACCTGACATCATCCTCAATGGGGAAAGACTAAAAGCTTTTCCCCTAAGATGAGGAACAAGACACTGTCACCATTGTTATTCAACAGTGCGCTGGAAAATCTAGCCAGAGCAATTAGAAAAGAAATAAAAGGCATCTAAATTGTAAAGGAAGAAGTAAAACTCTCACAGTTTGCAGATAATATACTTAATGTCAAAAATCCCCCCAAAATACACAGCAAAACCACTAGACCTAATAAATGAGTACAGCAAAGCAGCAGGGTACAAAATCAACACCCCCAAATCACCTCCTTCTGCTTTGATTTGTTGATATGGTGTATTACATTAATTGATTTTCTTATGTTGAACCATCTTTGCATACTTGGAGGACAGTCACAGGATACATGTTTTCATTTCCAGGGGGAGAAACTGGAAGGAACACAGGTGTCACAAGACTCAAACAGTTCTAGAAACCTGCAGGGCAAACTCCACTGGATTTCAAAGTCTAAGAGTCATTTATTCTGCAGCTTTAAAAAGTGGCAGATCCACCCTTTCCAAAGACCTATGCAGTGGCCTGACTCTTTCCAAATAACCTGGGGGAGGGAGGGAAAGAGACCACCTTTCTCTCAGCTCCACCCTCTCCAAGCATTGGGGCCACACCTGGGCTCTCTGCCATTTCTGGGGCACATGCTCAACTCCTCCATGTGGTGGTAGCCAGGGTCTCCCAAATCCCCAAGGAGCATGCTGTACCTTCTTCAAGGCCTGAGGCAGCACAACTCTTCCACTGCAATGAGGTGGGAGGCTCACCCTCTGCCTTCAGGAAAAACATACCCTCCCCATGTATATGGTGGGTCCACTCTTCTGGCCCAAGGTTTCTTGGCTTCAGACGTGAGCTTCCATGGTTCTCACTCTGAAAACTCCAATTTGTCCCTTTTGTGTCTCCTTTGTACAGACTGGCAGTGGTTCTGTTTACACCAACAGTCTCTTCAAACACTCCAGGATTCTCCATCACTCTCTTCACAGTTCCTCCAAAATCTTCCCCTTATCCATCCAAAAACCTGTTCCAACATGTCTGATATTTGGAAACTGCAGCAGCACCCCACTTCTCTAGTACCAATCTGTTTTAGTCTCCAAAGCTGCCAGAATGTAACTCACCAACAGATGGGCTGGCTTTTAGTTAAAAACATATAGTTCTTCAGAGGAAAGGCAGCTAACTTTCAACTGAGGTTCTTTCTCACATGGGAAGGCACAGGGTGGTCTCAGTTGGCCTCCTCTCCAGGCCTCTGGGTTCCAACAACTTTCCCCAAGGTGATTCCTTTCTGCATCTCCAAAGTCCTGGGCTGAACTGCGCATGCTGAGATGAGGTAAGCTAAGCTGCCTGGGCTGTGCTACATTGAGCTCTCTCACTTAAACATCCACCCAATTAAATCAAACATCATTCACTGCAGTAGGCATGCCTCCTAGATGACTGCAAATGTAATCAATGACAGATGAGCTTCACATGCCAATGGCTCATGTCCAGAGCAAAAGAACTAGGCACCTTCACCTGGCCAAGCTGACACCTAAACCTAACTACCGCACTCCTTATATCAAGAACCTGGACAGGTGAGTAAAAAATATGGATAAAAAAATAAATAAATAATAGGGGGGAACAAAGGGTAAAATAAATTGGGTGGATGGAAATACTACTGTTCAATGAGAGGGAGGGATAAGGTATATGGTATGTATGATCTTTTTTTCTTTTTCTGGAGTGATGCAAACGCTCAAAAAAACTATCATGGTGATGAATACACAACTATGTGATGATATTGTGAGCCACTGATTGTACACCATGCATAGAATGTATACATGCTAAGGTTTCTCAATTAAAAAAAAATACAATTGTCAAGATTGTGGGAAGATGGCAAAGGAGTTCCAGGAATCAGTTTCTCCACCAATGTGTTCACTGAACTAGCAGGAATGATACAAATCAACTATTTTGAAGCTTTAGAGTAGAGTGGAACACTGCAGCATCCAGGGAAGAATTGGTGGCAAAAGCTGATAAACTGTAGTAAATATTTGAATTTTGCCCTCCATGCAGCTACTACCACCCCCATTTCTCCAACCATGCGATAGGCAGCAATGAGGACTGCAGCCTGGGATCTTGGTGTAATGTGCTGGTGCCAGAGGAGCTTGTCCTCTAAACTCCAGGAGTGGCCACTTGGTTGAAACACTCGCCAGTGTTTCAACCCTTCTCAAAGGAAAGCAGCAGAGAAGTTTTAAAGGAAGGACTTATTTTTTAAAAATCTTTTCTCTTTCCATTCACCATTTGAGAGCAAAAACTGTTTGAAAAAGTCACAGATTGAAGGCTCCAGCCCTCAACAGCAGTAACAACAAGAAAAAAAAAACCCAGTAATCTAGGTGAATGAGATTTCCAGAGTATTAACAACATAATATTCACACTGATCACCTATTAACAAAAATTACAAAACATGCAGAAAGACAGGAGAACATGTGCATTCACAGGAAAAAAAAGAATTTGTCAGAAACCATCCCTGAGAAAGTTCATACATTGGAACTATTAGTCAAAAACTTTTTTTAAAATGTCCTAAATATGTTCAGTGAGCTAAAGGAATCCATATACAAAAAGAACTAAAGAAATTAAGAAAACACTGTCTGAACAAAATAAAGAGATACAAATTTAAAAAAAAAAGAAAAAGTGAGACAAGAAGAAGAAAAGAACTAAACTAAATTTAATTAGTGCAAAGCACACTAATTAAAATGAAAAATTCATTTGACTGATTGAACAGCTAGATTTGAACAGGCAAAAGGATCAGCAAACTTGAAGACAAGACCATTGAAATTATTCAGTATGAAGAGCAGAAAGGAAACGAACAGAGCCTGAGGGATCTGTGGGACACCATCAATTGTACAAACATACACATCACCAGAGTTCCAGAAGGACAAGAGAGACAGAGAAAAAGGAAAAGAGAAAGAATATGAAGAAATAGTGGCTTAAAAACTTCCCAAATATAATGAGGGGCATGAATACGGCACACCATGGAAACAACCAACTCTCCAAGGAGGATATATTCAAAGAGATCTACCCCAAGACACATCAGAGTAAAATGGTTAATATCCAAAGACAAAAGTGAGTATTTTGAAAGCAACAAGAGAGAGAAGCGACTGTCACATACAAGGGATTCCCCAATAAGATTAACAGTAGATTTTTCTTCAAAACCATAGAGGCCAGAGGCAATGGGATGGTATGTTTAAAGAAACATACTTAAAGAAAAAACTGTATCTGGAAAAATTATCTTTCAAAACTGAAGGATAAATTAAGGCATTTACAGATTAAAATAAAAAGCTCAAAGAGTTTATTACCAGAAGAAATGCTAAAGGGAATATCTATCAGGCTGTATTAAAAGGACACTAGACAGTAACTCAAGGCATAAGAAGAAATAAGAACAGTGGTGAAGGTAACTACATAGGTAAGTATGAAATCTCTTATTATTTTACTTTTGGTTTATAACTGCCTTTTCTCCTTTATAAGTCTGAAGAGGTAGATGTATAACATAACATTTTAAAATCTATGTTAATGGGCATACAATATATAAAGACATAATCTGAGACAGTACCATATAAAGGAGGAGAGACCAAGATATATAGCCTTACAGACTTTGTATACTACTAAAATTAGGTTAGTACTAGTGGAAATAGTTTTTTATAACTCTAAAATGTTGGTTTTAATCACAAAGGTAACTACTAAGAAATTTTAGGTTAGTATTACTGGAACTAGTTTGTTATCAATTTAAGATGTTACTTGTAATTACAAAGGTAACCACTAAGAAACTAATTTAAAAAGACTGAGAAAAGGGAGGAAGAGGGGAATCAAAATGATACACTACACCCCAAACAAACCATTCCAGCTAATCCTAAAGAACACCTACAGCAATATATGAAATTCTACAAAGGTTCCATGCACTAGGGTAACTTATCAGAAACCTACAACCTCCAGATGAGTCCCTATATCAGATTATGTCCTGAAACCTAGAAGGCCCAGTCTCTCCAGAACATCAGCTAGTTTCATCTCCCCACCCCATGTTACTGACAGCCCCTTCCAACATGAAAAATTTGGAATGGCTATAGCACAAATATCCCTAAAAAGTGGGATAGAAAGATCAAAGGTGATGGTGGAGTAATACAGAAAAGGGAGGGTTTAACAAACAAATATGACTGCTGAATCATTAAATTATCTTTCTTTTAATCTCCAGTATCTTAGAGCAGCTAGAAGTAAAAACCTAAAATTGTGGAATTGTAACCCATACCAAACTCTGAAATCTATTCTACAATTAACCGTTGTGCTGTGCTTTGAAATTAACTGCTTTTTTGTATATATGTTATTTTTCACAAAAAAGAAAAAAAATGTCAATTATGATGATTAAAAAATATATTTATTCCTTCTAGCCTCCTATATTCTGGAGCAGCTAGAAGGAAAAATCTGAGATGACGAAAAATCTGAGATTTATGGTAGCCCATGACAAACTGTGGGATCTGTCCTGTAATTATTTGTTGAAGAGTGCTTTGGAAACTATTGCTTTTTTATTTCTTTTCTTTGTACATATGTTATATTATACAATAAAAAAAGTTTAAAAAATTATCTTTATAGTTTTTTTCAGATTACTTATACCATAAATTACACTTAAGAGTATAATCCTTGTCATGTCCACTAATTCCATATATGCTATGTACTACTTCTTTATGTACTTGATAATTTTTTATTTTGAGTGCTCTTGCATTTGCAGAGGAGAGACCCCCACCTCCATTGCTGGAAGTGTTTTATGGCTTTGTATATGGAAATGAGCCACCAGAGCCATTTTATATTTGCTTCTCTGCTAGGTGGCAGTAAGATATCCCCGGCCTGGCACTGTCCTACTGTTTCTTTTTTTTTGCTTTCTTCCTTGCTTTCAGTTTTGCTTGGGTGCTCACCCTGCAAAATGTTCAGTTAAGGTGACCTCTTCACCAGATTTTGGGGGTGACTCACATTAGTCTAAGATACTCATGATAGTCTAATTCTTTTTGCTAGAGGGTGGTTTATATAAAGGAATGAGACCCAATCCTAGTAAATGGGATCTGTTGGGGAGCTTCTGGGAAAGGTTTTCCTAGGTAATAAGAGATCCAGAAGACACTTTCATCTGTGCTAGACATTGTTATAATCGCATATGACCCCTGGAATCATGGCTATCATGAAGTAACTATGAGTGGAAATATCAAACAGTGAAGAATGACAGAGCAGAAACAATGGAAAGGACCTGCATTCTTGATGACACTGCTGAGCACCTGAATTAACTGCAGACATGCCCTATGTCCAGATGTCTTCTAATGTGAGATAATAAACCCCTTAGGCTACTTTTAGATGTACCTTCTAGTACATTAAAACCAAAGATATCATAGATGAAACCCTCCCTTTTACTGAGGGTTCAATTCTTTGTAGGACTTAACTCTAAATAGAGTCATAGTTCCAATTCCTCATAAAAGGCAAAACTCATCTTATGTCTCTAAATGACTATTAAAACTCCAGCCTAGGTTCAATACCCCACTGACAGGGTTTCTAAAACTTTTGGTTCCCACTTTGTCTCTGGAACCTGAGAATTTTATTCTCTTTCTTTAAACTCCATAGTATAATCTTTCCTAATTATAATTTTATCAAGCATTTATGTGTTTGTAGCTGGATGGGTTTCAGTTTCAATCTGCCATGTCAGAATCACTAACATTTCCTGTTGTTAACATGTGTGTTATGGGTCAGTTTTATAACTTCCATAAATCTTGAAGCACTGTGATTTGTTTACCAATTTGGGAGTGGAAAGCAAGCCTAAACCTGAAAATGTTTGTAAATTTTCCTATGTGCTGTGTGAATGTGTGTGCATCTGTGTTTTAGCATTTTAATTGTTTTTTTAGCTGCAACTGTTCTTTTGGTTTAGAAATAGTCATCTTTTTTTTTTTCTTTTTTCTTTTTTGGGCGCATGGTCCAGGAAATGAACCCAGTTCTCCCACATGCAAGGCAAGCATTCTACCACTGAACCACCATCTTTTTTGGATGATCTCCATGGAATAAGTTTATTTTTAATATTTAATAAAATAATTAACATTGCTAATGTTTTCCTTAAAAGAGAAACAACAATTGCCCAATACAAATAGGATATTAATTCTGTGAAGGACTGTTCATTTCTAAACCAAAAGTTCGAACAACAATTCCTTCAAAACACATCATGTACATTAATCTTGTAAAAATTAGCCCTTATTAACCCATGGAATTCATGTCTTTACATCTCAAACACTTCATATATTGACATTATTAAATTTTATAAGTATTTCATTATCTTAAGTATCTCAATTTTGGCCTTTACATTTAAAAACTCTTAAGGTTGAAAGTGATAATCTTTTTTTTTTTATTTTATTCAACATAACCACGTACAAACACATTCTTACCATATGATCATTCCATTGTTGATATATAATCAATAACTCAATATTATCACATAATTGTACATTCATCATCATGATCACTTCTTAGAACATTTGCATCAATTCAGAAAAAGAAATAAAAACAGAAAAAAATTCATGCATACCATACCCTTTACCCCTCCCTTTCATTGATCACTAGCATTTCAATCTACTAAATTTATTCTACATTTGTTCCCCCTATTATTTATTAATTTTTAATCCATATGTTTTACTCGTCTGTCAATAAGGCAGATAAAAGGAGCATCAGCACAAGGTATTCACAATCACACAGTCACACTGAGAAAGCTGTGTCATTATACAATCATCTTCAAGAAACATGGCTACTAGAACACAGTTCTATTTTCAGGCAGTTCCCTCTAACCTCTCCATTACACCTTAACTAAAATGGTGATATCTATTTAAGGCGTAAGAATAACCTACAGGTCACCTCTCAACTCTGGAATCTCAGCCATTGACACTTTATTTTGTCTCATTTCACTCTTCCCCCTTTTGGTTGAGAAGGTTTTCTCAATCCTTTGAGTCCCAGTTCATTCTAGGATTTCTGTCCCACATTTCCAGGAAGGTCCACACCCCTGGGAGTCATGTCGCACATAAAGAGGGGGAGGGCAGTGAGTTTGCTTGTCATGTTGGCTGAGAAAGAGAGGCCACATCTGAGCAACAGAAGAGGTTCTCTTGGGGGTGACTCGTAGGCCAAATTTTAAGTAAGCTTAGCCTACCCTTTGTGGGGTTAAGTTCATATGAACAAACACCAAGATTGGGGGCTCAGCCTATTGCTTTGGTTGTCCCCACTGCTTGTGAGAATGTCAAGAATTCTTCACTTGGGGAAGCTGAATTTTCCCCCTTTCTCACCATTACCCCAAGGGGAATTGCAAATACTTTTTTATTCACTGTTCAAATCACTCTGGGATTTATCGGGGCATCACTCTGGACAAACCTACAAAATCGCATGCCCTACTCAAGGTTCCATGTACTTATGGTGTTCAATTAAACTGTCCATATATGTTGTATTAGGAGATGCACTAGTCAAAATATAAATTTTGTACCAAATAAACAATTTTTGCTTTAGTCTCACACATAAGTTAAAGTCGTAAAATATGAATTACCAATTTTCAAACCTTGCAATATTGACATTCCTTCATTCTCCCTCACGCAAAAACATTTTTTTAATTTGTACATTTAGTCACTATCATTGTACACCCTAGGCATTCCTAGATTACACCATCTCAGTCTTTATCGTCTATCTTTCCTTCTGATATCATTTGTGTCCCCAGCCCTGCTCCCTTTATCATTCTCACATTCAGCTTCATACAGTGTACTAACATTATTGTACTACAGTAAGGTAATATTGTGCTATCCATTTCTGAATGTTTACAATCAGTCCTGTTGCACAATCTGTATCCCTTCAGCTCCAATTACCCAATACCTACCCTATTTCTATCTCCTGCTGACCTCTGTTCTTAACTGAAATTCTCCAAGTTCATTCATTAATGTTAATTCATATCAGTGAGACCACACAGTATTTTTCCTTTTGTTTCTGGCTAATCTCACTCAGCATAATGTCCTCAAGGTGGATCCATGTTGTTACATACTTCATAACTTTATTTTGTCTTACAGCTGCGTAACATTCCAACATATGTATATACCACAGCTTGTTTAGCCACTCATCTGTTGATGGTCATTTGGACTGTTTCCATCTCTTGGCAATTGTAAATAATGTGCTATAAACACTGGTGTGCATATGCCCGTTTGTGTCCTTGCCCTCATGTCCTCTGAACAGATACCTAGCAATGGTATTGCTAGATCATATGGCAATTCTATACTTGGCTTTCTGAGGAACTGCCAAACTGCCTTCCACAGCGGTTGTACCATTTTACATTGAAGAGATCCATTTTTACTCAAGTAAGTATAATCCTACCTTATTTATCCAGTACATCACAGCATCTTCAATATCATAGGGCAGATCCGTGGCTTGAAAAAAGGCTGAATACTGTTGGGCACACGCAATTACCTTCTCTATACTGACCATTTCTACAGTATAAGCCATCATTAGGGTGTCTATCATGGCCAAATGTGCACTCTGAAAATATAAAATAGGAAAAAAATATTTAAGAAATGACACATACAAAATGCTATTTATATGTTTCAAAATATTAGTAACATCTCCTAACAAGTAACAGGAGAACTAAAGACTATAGAAGACAAGTCTTAATAAGAGAGCATAAATAGTACATGCTAAAAATGAGCTGACTGAACCAAACTAATTTATCATTCAAATAGCTATTGAGGATCTATGGTTTGAGGCACTCAATATCTTCTACACAAAGGATGCCCCTTTTCCTGTTTTTCCTATTTTTAATAATCATTTACTTGGCAGCACAATTTACAGAGTTCAGATTCCTTCATCTTTAAATGTCCCTCTTTCCTCATTCCTCACATCCACATAGTAGATTATGGATTCTACTTCTAAAATGTAGAATCAAATCTACCCTCTTCCTCATTCTGATTAGCAAAGTTCCAGTTTAGAACATCAATTATTACTCACACCTGAATAAGGGGAAAGACTATTTTAACTGATTTTTTTTGCCTTCAATTTCTTTCTCTTCCAATACATTCAGCAGCAAAGGATTCTATGACTGTTTTTAAAACTTCCAAACATTACGTAAATAAATAAATTATAAAATGACATTCCCCCAGCAATAATTTGGTATGTATTCTTACAAAACAAAATTTTATACACATCCAAAGATCGAAATTTTGCTGTTTCCTATTATTTAGCTATTACAAATACTATGACCTTGTATTTCTCTAGGAATAATTCTAGTTGTAGGACTACAAAGCCCACAAATAACCACAGCTTAAGTTTTGATAGATAACGACTAAGCTGCTTTCCACAAAGGTTGTACCAACTTTATCTCCCATCAACAGTATTATTAGCATACTTGTTTCCCTACATTGTTGCCAACATTAGATACTATTCACTGTTTTTTAATGTGTATCTGTCCATAAGGCTAAACATTTTCACTCTTGTTTGACTATGCATTTCTCTGATTGTTAATGAGGCTAAACATCTTTTTATATGTTTAACAAAGGGCTCCACTACCTCATGAATACAGAAGTATTCTCCTTTATTTTTTTCTTTTACTTTACATCTATCTGGAATTCACTTTTAAAGATGACATAAACTAGGGACTATTATTTTTACAAATTAGATATTTCATCATATTCTCTTATATAGTTATACTTCATTTTCTACATAATGAAGTCTAAACTCCTTAAGAGAAGTAAGGCTATTTTTTGGCTAGTCCCCACCTATTAATCTAGCTTTATAATCTACAATTTCCTTTTCCAAATCTATCCTCCTTTCAAAACAGCCTCATGAGGCTATTTGCCATTTCCCAAATCTGTCACCAATTCTCAAGTTTCTGTGCCCTTTCTTGTTGTTGTCTCTCTCCACAATACAAAGTCCTATCATTGGTTCAAATGTCACTTATTATGAAAGCTTCGCCAATCCCCTTTTCAAACAAAATGACTCATTCCTCCCAGGTTCCTAGCAAATACTGTTTATACTTGTATTAAATTCTGATTTAATTATCTGTACTAGGCCATGGGCATTAGTATTTTTAAAAAGCTCCCCAGATGGTACTAATGAGCAATCAGGGTGAAGAAGCACAGACATCTCACAGCAGCATCGTCACCTGTACACAACCCTGTTTTCCTAAGGAGACACTAAGATCCTTGAGGGCAAGGGCACTATCTTAGTTATTGTCATATCCCTACATCTAACATGATACATAGCAATTAATAAAGCCTGGAGAAATTAAAGAAGGAAGGAAAGATGCTAGCCTCTTTTAATCACTATAAAGACCTATGGTGGCGGGCCGCGGTGGCTCAGCGGGCAAAGTGCTTGCCTGCTATGCCGGAGGACCTCGGTTCGATTCCCGGCCCCAGCCCATGTAACAAAAACGGAGAAACAGAATACAATAAAAACCAGAAAATGTTTAAAGATGTTTCCCTTTCTTCCTTCCTTCTATCCTTCCTTCCTTCTCTCTGTCTTTCCTTTAAAAAAAAAAAAAAAAAAAAAAAAAAAAGACCTATGGAGTGAAGAGGTGCCTTTTACAAGAGAGTTGAAAAGTGGATTTGACCATATTAGCAGGTGATGGATCCAGCCCCCAGAAAATTTAGCAGCATTTTCAGGAAGGCAGATGCTTTCTCTGAAGCAGAATGCTTAATACTGTCAATCATGAGGAGGAGGTGCCAAGATGGTGGCTTATCAAGGTGAGCGATTTAGTTTGTCCTCCAGAACACCTACTAATCAACCAGGAACAGTACAGAACAGCTCCTGGGGGCCACGTCACTGACTAGACACACAGTGTACCCCAGTCTGGACCATGTGGACCGGCTGCAAGCCCCCCCCAGAACCATGAGTTCCCCAAGCCACGGTGGTAGGCATCCCTCCCCCACAGGCTGCTTCCCAGAGGGGAAAGGAAAGGGACTTTACCAGCAGCAGGGGCTGAGCACAACTAAGCTTCAGGTGTGGAATTAATTAACAAATTCTGACAACTAAAAATAGGCCCCCAGCTCAGGTGAACCAGGTCAAAGCAGAGGTTGCTCATTTCTGTAGTGGCACCAAGGGGGCAGGGCTGACAGAAAAAGAAAACTAAAAAGAAACAGAGATTTGTGTGGCTGTGTTTCTACAAAGTCTTGACTGCCTTTGGATAAAGCGGCAGAATTTCTCCAGGCTGCAACGGCCCCAAGCATAGGCAGAAACAAGCTTGTTTGAGGGCTTGTCTGGAGCCTGTTCCTTCCCCAGGGGAGGAGTGAGATCCAACTCAAGTGGAATCCCTCTCTTTAGAAATTCAGACACCAGGGCTTGGCTTTTAATTTGAAGCCATTAAAACCAGCCTACAACCTCTCCTCTGTCTCCACCATGCCCCCAGCAGGAAGAGTATGCCAAAGTTAAAGGTACCACATCATCTTATGCTGGTGGAACCTGCAGGCAGACAAGCACCACATACTGGGCAGGATACAAAAAACAGAGTCCAGAGACTTCACAGGAAAAGCTTTTCAACATGCTGGGTTTCACCCTCAGGGAAAACTGACACAGGTGACTCTTTCCTCCTGACAGGAGGCCAGTTTGGTCTGGGAAAATCTGGCTGGGGTCTATAATAGCTAAACAGACCCTCCTAAGGGTGGTGGTGGTGGGGGGAAGCACCATACCAGCAGGGCAAGAAACAAGAAAACAAGAACTGAAAATTTCTTCTCTGTTAAATAAAACCTAAGCTAGAGATCCAGAAAGCTGAACTGAATGTCAAGGAACAGACAACAAATTCATCCAGCAAGAAAACCCTGGGTAAAAGAAGTGAAAATAATCTCCAGAATAAACTAATTAAGGTAACTAAATGCCTAGACACCAGCAAAAAATAACAAATCACACTAGGAAAATTGAAGATATGGCCCAGTCAAAGGAACAAACCAACAATTCAAATGAGATACAGGAGTTGAAACAATTAATTCAGAATATATGAACAGACATGGAAAACCTTATCAAAAAATCAAATCAATGAATTGAGGGAGGATGTAAAGAAGGAAAGGAATGAACAAAAAGAAATGGAAAGTCTGAAAAAACAAATCACAGAACTTATGGGGATGAAAGGCACAGTAGAAGAGATGAAAAAAAACAATGGAAATCTATAATGTTAGATTTCGAGAGGCAGAAGATAGGAATAGTGAACCGGCGGACAGAACATCCAAAATCCAACAAGAAAAAGAAAATAAAGGGAAAAAAATGGAAAACTATAAGCAGAGACTCAGGGAACTGAATGACAATATGAAGCATGTGAATATACGTGTTGTGGGTGTCCCAGAAGGAGAAGAGAAGGGAAAAGGAGGAGAAAAACTAAAGGAGGAAATTATCACTGAAAATTTCCCAACTCTTATGAAAGACTTAAAAATTATAGATCCAAGAAGTGCAGCATACCCCAAAAAGAATAGATCCAAATAGACGTACTCCAAGACACTTACTAATCAGAATGTCAGAGGTCAAACAGAAAGGGAGAATCTTGAAAGCAGCAAGAGAAAAGCAATCCATCACATACAAGGGAAGCGCAATAAGACTATGTGCAGATTTCTCAGCAGAAACCATGGAGGCGAAAAGACAGTGGGATGATATATTTCAATTACTAAAAGAGAAAAACTCCCAACCAAGAATTCTATATCCAGCAAAATTGTCCTTCAAAAATGAGGGAGAAATTAAAACATTTTCAGACAAAAAAATCACTGAGAGAATTTGGGACCAAGAGACTGGCTCTGCAAGAAATACTAAAGGGAGCACTAAAGACAGAAGAGAGAGGTGTGGAGAACAGTGTAGAAATGAAGACTATCAGTAAAGGTAAAAAGAAGGAAAATTAGATATGACATATACAATCCGAAAGGCAAAATGGTAGAAGAAAGTACCACCCATACAGTAATAACACTAAATGTTAATGGATTAAACTCCCCAATCAAAACACACTGACTGGCAGACTAGATTTAAAAACAGGACCCATCTATGTACTGTCTACAGGAAACACACCTTAGACTCAAGGATAAACATGGGTTGAAAGTGAAAGGTCAGGAAAAGATATGTCATGCAAATAACAATCAGAAAAGAGCAGGAGTAGCTATACTAATACCCAACAAATAAGACTTCAAGTGTAAAATGGTTAAAAGAGACAAAGAAGGATACTATGTATTAATAAAAGGAACAATTCAGCAAGAAGACATAACAATCATAAATATTTATGCAGCGAGCCAGAATGCTCCAAAATACATGTGACAAACACTGAAAAGAGAAATAGACACATGTACCATAATAGTTGGAGACTTCAATTCCACACTCTCATCAGTGGACAGAACATCTAGACAGACGATCAATAAAGAAACAGAGAATTTGAATATTACAATAAACGAGCTAGACTTAACAGGCATTTATAGAACATTACACCCCACAACAGCAGGATACACCTTTTTCTCAAGTGCTCATGGATCATACTCGATAGACCATATGCTGGGTCACAAAGGAAGTCTCAACAAATTTAAAGAGATTGAAATCATACAAAACACTTTCTCAGATCATAAAGGAATGAAGTTGGAAATTAATAATAGGCAGAGTACCAGAAAATTCACAATTATGTGGAGGCTCAAAAACACACTCTTAAACAACCTGTCGGTCAAGGAAGAAATCACAAGAGAAATCAGTAAATATCTCGAGGCAAATGAAAATGAAAACACAATATATCAAAACTAATGGGACACAGCAAAGGCAGTGCTAAGCAGGAAATTTTGCCCTAAATGCCTATATCAAAAGAGAAGAAAGGGCGAAAATCAAGGAATTAACTGTCCACTTGGAAAAAGTGGAGAAAGAACAGCAAACTAACCCCAGGGCAAGCAAAAGCAAAGAAATAATGAAGATTAGAGCAGAAATAAATGAAATTGAGAATCTGAAAACAATTGAGAAAATCAACATACCAGAAGCTGGTTTTATGAGAAAATCAATAAGACTGATGGACCCTTAGCAAGACTGACAAATAGAAGAAGAAAGAGGATTCACATAAATAAGATTAAAAATGGAAGAGGAGACATTACCACTGACCCCACAGAAATAAAGGAAATAATGACAGGATACTATGAACAACTTTATGCTAATAAATACAGCAATGTAGATGAACTGGACAACTTCCTAGAAAGGCATGAACAACCAACTTTGACTTGAGAAGAAACAGACGACCTCAACAAACCAATCACAAGTAAAGAAATCTAATCAGTCATTAAGAAGTTCCCCAAAAAGAAAAGTCCAGGACCAGACGGCTTCACATGTGAATTCTACCAAACATTCCAGAAAGAATTAGTACCAATCCTGCTCAAACTCTTCAAAACAACTGAAGAGGAGGGAAAGCTACCTAACTCATTCTACAAAGCCAACATCACCCTCATACCAAAACCAGGCAAAGATATTACAAAAAAAGAAAACTACAGACCAATCTCTCTAATGAATATAGATGCAAAAATCCTCAACAAAATTCTAGCAAATCGAATCCAGCAACACATTAAAAGAATTATACATCATGATCAAGGAGGATTCATCCCAGGTATGCAAGAATGGTTCAACATGAGAAAATCAATTAATGTAATACACCATATCAACAAATCAAAGCAGAAAAATCACATGATCATCTCAATTGATGCAGAGAAGGCATTTGACAAAATTCAAAATCCTTTCTTGTTGAAAACACTTCAAAGGATAGAAATAGAAGGGAACGTCCTCAAAATGATAAAGGGAATATATGAAAAACCCACACCTAACATCATCCTCTGCAGGGAAAAACTGAAAACTTTCCCCCTAAGATCAGGAACAAGACAAGGAAGTCCACTATCACCACTGTTATTCAACATCATGTTGGAAGTTCTAGCCAGAGCAATTAGACAAGAAAAAGAAATACAAGGCATCAAAATTGGAAAGGAAGAAGTAAAACTCTCACTGTTTGCAGATTATATGATACTACATGTTGAAAACCCCAAAAATCCACAACAAAACTGCTAGACCTAATAAATGAGTACAGCAAAGTGGCAGGTTACAAGATCTACACTCAAAATCTGTAGTGTTTCTATACACTAGTAATGAACAATCTGAGGGGGAAATTAAGAAAAAAATTCCATTTACAATTGCAACCAAAAGAATAAAATATTTAGGAATAAATTTAACTAAAGAGACAAAACACCTATACAAAGAAAACTACAAGAAACTATTAAAAGAAATCACAGGAGACCTAAATAGATGGAAGGGCATACCGTGTTCATGGACTGGAAGACTAAATACAGTTAAGATGTCAATTCTACCTAAATTGATTTACAGATTCTATGCAACACCAATTAAAATCACAAAAACTTACTTTTCATACATAGAAAAAACAATAACCAAATTTAACTGAAAGGGCAGGGTGCCCCGAATAGCTAAAAGTATCCTGAGGAAAAAAAAATGAAGTTGGACTTCTCACACTACCTGATTTCAAGGCATATCATGAAGCTACAGTGATCAAAACAGCATGGTACTGGTATAAAGATAGACATATTGACCAATGGAATTGAA
Organism: Tamandua tetradactyla; assembly: GCF_023851605.1. Classification (NCBI taxonomy): domain Eukaryota; kingdom Metazoa; phylum Chordata; class Mammalia; order Pilosa; family Myrmecophagidae; genus Tamandua; species Tamandua tetradactyla. The sequence goes on along the minus strand of NC_135330.1, from coordinate 57,859,869 downwards.
TAGAGTGTTCAGATATAGACTCTCTCATCTATGGACAATTGATTTTTGAGGCAGTCAGGCCAACTCACCTAAGAAAGAACAGTCTCTTCAATAAACGGTGACTAGAGAATTGGATATCCATATGCAAAAGAATGAAAGAGGACCCATATCTCGCAGCCTATACCAAAGTTAACTCAAAATGGATCAAAGACCTAAATATTAGATCTAAGACCATAAAACTGTTAGAAGAAAATGTAGGGAAATATCTTATAAATCTTATACTTGGAGGTGATTTTCTAGACCTTATACCCAAAGCAAGAGCACTGAAGAAAGAAAGAAAGCAATGGAAACTCCTCAAAATTAAACACTTTTGCACATCAAAGAACTTCATCAAGAAAGTAAAAAGACAGCCTACACAATAGGAGACAATATTTGAAAACGACATATCAGAATTTATATGTCTAGTATCCAGAATTTATAAAAATGTTCAACTCAACAACGAAAACACAGCCAACCCAATTACAAAATGGAAAAAAGACTTGAACAGACACGTCTCAGAAGAAGAAATACAAATGGCCAAAAGGCACATGAAGAGATAGATGCTCAACATCCCTGGCCATTAGAGAAATGCAAATCAAAACCACAATGAGATATCATCTCACACCCACCAGAATGGCCATTATCAACAAAACAGAAAATGACAAGTGCTGGAGAGGATGTGGAAAAAGAGGCACAATTATCCACTGTTGGTGGGAATGTCAAATGGTACAACAGCTGTGGAAGGCAATTTGGTGGTTCCTCAAAAAGCTAAATATAGAATTGCCATATGTCATGGTTAGGGACAGGTGTCAACTTGGCCAAGTTGTGGTACCTGTTCATCTGATTGGGCAAGCGCTGGCTTGTCTGTTGCAATGAGGACATTTCATAGGATTAGGTCATGATCACGTCAGCTACATCCACAGCTGATTCCATTTGTAATCAGCCAAAGGGGAGTGTCTTCTGCAATTAGTGATGCTAAATCCAATCATGGGAAGCCTTTTAAGGAGGACTCAGAAGAGACAGGTTCCATTCCTGCTTTGGCTGGTGAGCCTCTCCTGTGGAGTTCATCCAGGCCATCCATTGGAGTCATCGGCTTCGCAGCCTGCCCTGTGGATTTTGGACTCTGCATTCCTACGGTCACGAGAGACACTTTCATAAATTTTATATTTGCAAGTGTTTCCTGTTGATTCTGTTTCTCTAGAGAACCCTAACTAACACACCATATGACCCAGCAATACCATTGCTAGGTATCTACTCAGAGGACACAAGGGCAAGGACACAAATGGACATTTGCACACCAATGTTTATAGCAGCATTATTTATAATTGCCAAGAGATGGAAACAGCCAAAATGTCCATCAACAGATGAGTGGCTAAACAAACTGTGGTATATACATATGATGGAATATTATGCAGCTGTAAGACAGAATAAAGTTATGAAGTATGTAACAACATCGATGGACCTTAAGGACATTATGCTGAGTGAGATTAGACAGAAACAAAAGGAAAAATATTTTATGGTCTCACTGATATGAACTGATATTAGTAAATAAACTTGGAGAATTTCGTTGGCAACAAAGACCATCAGGAGATAGAAATAGGGTAAGATATTGGGTAATTGGAGCTGAAGGGATACAGATTGTGCAACAGGACTGAATGTAAAAACTCAATAATGGACAGCACAATACTACCCAACTGTAATACAATTATGTTAAAACACTGAATGAAGTTGAATGTGAGAATGACAGAGGGAGGAGGGCTGGGGGCACAAATGAAATCAGAAAGAAAGATAGATGATAAAGACTGAGATGGTATAATCTAGGAATGCCTAGAGTGTATAATGATAGTGACTAAATGCACAAATTTAAAAAATGTTTTTGCATAGGAAAAACAAAAGAATGTCATTACTGCAAGGTGCTGAAAATAAATGGTAATTAATATTTTAAAATTTCAACTTATGTGTGAGACTAAAGCAAAAAATGTTTATTCGGTACAAAATTTATATTTTGACTAGTGCATTTCCTAATATAACTTATGTAGATAGCTTAATTGAACACCGTAAGTACATGAAACCTTAAGTAGGACATGCAATTTTTGGGTTTGTCCAGAGTGATGCCCTGATAAATCCCAGAGTGATTTGAACAGTGAATAAAAAAGTATTTGCAAAGTACCCTTCAGGGGATGGTGAGAACAGGGGAAAATTCAACTTCCCCAAGTTGAATTCTTGATATTCTCACAAGCAGTGCGGACAACCAAAGCTATAGGCAGAGCCCCCAGTCTTGGGGTTTGTTCATTTGAAACTTAACCTCACAAAGGATAGGTCAAGCCTACTTAAAATTAGGCCTAAGAGTCACCCCCTAGAGAACCTCTTTTGTTACTCAGATATGGCCTCTTTCTCCAGCCAACACAACAAGCTCACCACCGTCGCCCTGTCTATGTGGGACATGACTCCCAGGGGTGTGGACCTTCCTGGCAACGTGGGAAAGAAATCCTAGAATGAGCTGAGACTCAGCATCAAGGGATTGAGAAAACCTTCTCGACCAAAAGGGGGAAGAGTGAAATGAGACACAGTGTCAATGGCTTAGAGATTCCAAACAGAGTTGAGAGGTTATCCTGGAGGTTATTCTTACGCATTAAGTAGATATTATCTTATTAGTCAAGATGCAATGGAGAGTGTACGCACGCACGCCGCCCTGTTGCCCACACGCCTTCCCTTAGGCGCACCGCCCCGATAGCTGTCTAGTACTCGAGCCGCGCTGTTCACCCGGCCAACGAGATGCTGCGGGCCTGTCAATTGTCCGGCGTGACCACCGCCGCCCAGAATTGTCTTTGTGCAAAGTTGGTTCTCCATCCTTTGCGACCATGCCGTAGATACTCTACTTCAGGCAGTTCCGGGCTGACTGCTGGCAAAATTGCTGGAGCTGGTCCTTTATTGATTGGTGGAGGTATTGGTGGCACTATCCTGTATGCCAAATGGGATTCCCATTTCCGGGAAAGCGTGGAGAAAACTATACCTTATTCAGACAAACTCTTTGAGATGGTTCTTGGTTCTGCACCTTATAATGTTCCATTGCCAAAGAAGCCGATTCAGTCTGGTCCACTAAAAATCTCTAGTGTATCAGAAGTAATGAAAGAATCTAAACAGCCTGCCTCACAACTCCAAAAACAAAAGGGAGACACTCCAACTTCAACAACAGCAGGTGACACACTGTCGGTCCCAGCCCCTGCAGTTCAGCATGAAGAATCTATGAAAATGGATCAGCCTGAAATTGTAGAAGGGAAACCCACACGTGCGACTTCAGAGGAAGCATCTTCATCTTCTATAAGAGAGCGACCACCTGAAGAAGTAGCTGCTCGTCTTGCACAGTAGGAAAAGCAAGAACAAGTTAAGATTGAGTCTCTAGCCAAGAGCTTAGAAGAGGCTCTGAGCCAAGCGGCTCGCACCACCCTGCAGGCAATTGCGACTCAGAACGCTGCAGCCCAGGCTGTCACTGCGCATGCCAACGCGCTGAAAACAGCCATGGACAACTCCGAGATTGCAGGTGAGAATAAGTCAGCTCAGTGGCGCATGGTAGAAGGTGCATTGAAGGAACGCAGAAAGGCTGTAGATGAAGCTGCAGATGCCCTTCTCAAAGCCAAAGAAGAGTTAGAGAAGATGAAAAGTGCAATTGAAAATGCAAAGAAAAAAGAGGTTGCTGGCGCTAAGCCTCATATAACTGCTGCAGAGGGGAAACTTCACAACATGACAGTCGATCTGGATAATGTGGTCCAAAAGGTCCAAACAGCTCAGTCTGAGGCTAAGGTTGTATCCCAGTATCATGAACTGGTGGTCCAAGCCCGCGATGACTTTAAACGAGAACTGGATAGTATTACTCCAGAAGTACTGCCTGGGTGGAAAGGGAGGAGCATTTCTGACCTAGCTGACAAGCTGTCTCCCGATGATCTGAACTCCTTGATTGCTCATGCCCATCGTCACATTGACCAGCTCAACAGGGAGCTGGCAGAGCAGAAAGCCATAGAGAAGCAGCACATTGCGTTAGCCTTGGAGAAACAAAAGCTGGAAGAAAAGCAGGCATTTGATTCTGCAGTGGCAAAAGCATTAGAACATCATAGAAGTGAAATACAGGCTGAACAGGACAAAAAGGTAGAGGAAGTCAGAGATGCGATGGAGACTGAAATGAGAACCCAGCTCCGCCGACAGGCTGCTGCACATACTGATCACTTAAGAGATGTTCTTAGGGTACAAGAGCAGGAACTGAAATATGAATTTGAGAAGGGCCTGTCAGAGAAACTCGCTGACCAAGAATTACAGTTTCGCCGTCTTAGTCAAGAGCAAGTTGACAACTTTACCCTGGATATAAACACTGCCTGTATTAGTTAGGGTTCTCTAGAGAAACAGAACCAACAGGGAACACTTGCAAATATAAAATTTATGAAAGTGTCTCACCTGACCGTAGGAACGCAGAGTCCAAAATCCACAGGGCAGGCTGTGAAGCCGATGACTCCAATGGATGGCCTGGATGAACTCCACAGGAGAGGCTCACCAGCCAAAGCAGGAATGGAACCTGTCTCCTCTGAGTCCTCCTTAAAAGGCTTCTCATGATTGGATTTAGCATCACTAATTGCAGAAGACACTCCCCTTTGGCTGATTACAAATGGAATCAGCTGTGGATGTAGCTGACGTGATCATGACCTAATCCTATGAAATGTCCTCATTGCAACAGACAGGCCAGCACTTGCCCAATCAGATGAACAGGTACCACAACTTGGCCAAGTTGACACCTGTCCCTAACCATGACAGTCCACCCCTTGTCAACTTGGCACACACACACACACACACACACACACACACACACACACACACACATATATATATATATATCACCTTAGACCATACTTAATTTCCAAATGAAAACAAATAAGCACACATTTTTTCTTTTACCTGACAATACTCAACTGTCCTGCATATAACTGGAAACACATTAAATCTCTCCAGAATAGCGTGCAAATCCTTGGGCAACATTCATTCTTAAACTTGATATCTTACAACTTAAATAGTATAACACAAACAAAACAGCATTACAGTCCTCGTTTCTGTAACTGATCACGTGGTTGAAGTTCATATTTATCACTACCTTCTTCCACTACCCATTCCATGTTCCCTTTACCCTCAGCAAGCACTTCAGCTGGCCGTGGTTCTTTGCCTGGTGGGGTGACCCAAACCTTCATTCCTGAAGTCTCAGAGCCATTAGTGGTCCTGCCTGGATTGTGTTGTTGCAGTTTTCCATTGATTTTAATCACAGGGCATGGTAGTACTAATAGACGCCCCAGGGGATCTCCTATATTCCAAGAAAACTCTTCTTTACCTCCATTATGTAGTTGCAGTCCTACTTCCTTCTGATAGTCAGGGTCAATTACCCCAGACAATAATGTAATCCCCTTCTTGGTGTGTTGATCCAGAGGCATAAGTAGCCCAAAGTGGCCAGGTGGCAATCTTAACTTCCAGTTCAGTGGTATCACTGTTGTTTCTCCTGGAGAAAGCACACCCCGTTTTGGAACTAAAACCTGTAGACCAGCAGAACTCAGGGTAGCAGGGACAGGAAGCAAAAATTTTCCTAGTGGATCACTAGGAGTAATAGTGAGTGGCACCACACCCATTTCCACCCCTTGGTTCCTGGACCCATGGATCCTGGCTATGGGAGAAACAGCACCATACAGTGGACGCTGATTCAGAGCATACACAGCTTCCTGGAGAACATTACCCCAGCCTTTCAAGTTTTTGCCACCTAGTTGGCACCGTAATTGAGTTTTCAAAAGGCCATTCCACCGTTCTATCAATCCAGCAGCTTCTGGATGATGGGGAACATGGTAAGACCAGAGAATTCCATGAGCATGTGCCCATTCCCGCACTTGATTTGCTGTGAAGTGTGTTCCTTGATCCGAAGCAATGCTATGTGGAATACCATGACGATGGATAAGGCATTCTGTAAGCCCACGGATAGTAGTTTTGGCAGAAGCATTGCGTGCAGGGAAAGCAAACCCATATCCAGAGTATGTGTCTATTCCAGTTAGAACAAATCGCTGCCCCTTCCATGAAGGGAGTGGTCCAATGTAATCAACCTGCCACCATGTAGCTGGCTGGTCACCTCGGGGAATGGTGCCATATCGGGGGCTGAGTGTGGGTCTCTGCTGCTGGCAGATTGGGCACTCAGCAGTGGCTGTAGCCAGGTCAGCCTTGGTGAGTGGAAGTCCATGTTGCTGAGCCCATGCATAACCTCCATCCCTACCACGACCACTTTGTTCATGAGCCCATTGGGCAATAACAGGAGTTGCTGGGGAAAGAGGCTGACTGGTATCCATAGAACGGGTCATCTTATCCACTTGATTATTAAAATCTTCCTCTGCTGAAGTCACCCTCTGGTGTGCATTCACATGGGACACAAATATCGTCATGTTTTTAGCCCACTCAGAAAGGTCTATCCACATACTTCTTCCCCAGACCTCTTTGTCACCAATTTTCCAATTATGGTCTTTCCAAGTCCCTGACCATCCAGCCAAACCATTAGCAACAGCCCATGAGTCAGTATACAAACGCACCTCTGGCCAGTTTTCCTTCCAAGCAAAATGAACAACCAGGGGCACTGCTCGAAGTTCTGCCCACTGGGAGGATTTCCCCTCACCACTGTCCTTCAAGGACACCCCAGAAAGGGGTTGTAATGCTGCAGCTGTCCACTTTCGGGTGGTACCTGCATATCGTGCTGAACCATCTGTAAACCAGGCCCGAGTTTTCTCTTCCTCAGTCAATTCACTGTAAGGAACTCCCCAAGAGGCCATAGCTCTGGTCTGGGAAAGAGAAGGTAATGTGGCAGCAGGAGTGGAAACCATGGGCATCTGTGCCACTTCTTCATGTAACTTACTTGTGCCTTCAGGACCTGCTCTGGCTCTATCTCGTATATACCATTTCCACTTTACAATAGAGTGCTGCTGTGCACGCCCAACTTTATGGCTTGGTGGGTCAGACAACACCCAACTCATGATAGGCAACTCAGGTCTCATGGTAACTTGGTGGCCCATGGTTAAGCGTTCAGTCTCTACTAAGGCCCAGTAGCAGGCCAAAAGCTGTTTCTCAAAAGGAGAGTAGTTATCTGCAGCAGATGGTAAGGCTTTGCTCCAAAATCCTAAGGGTCTGCGTTGTGATTCTCCTATAGGGGACTGCCAAAGGCTCCAGACAGCATCTCTATTTGCCACTGACACTTCCAGCACCATTGGATCTGCTGGATCATATGGCCCAAGTGGCAGAGCAGCTTGCACAGCAGCCTGGACCTGTCGCAGAGCCTCCTCTTGTTCAGGTCCCCACTCAAAATTAGCAGCTTTTCTGGTCACTCGATAAATGGGCCGGAGTAGCACACCCAAATGAGGAATATGTTGTTGCCAAAATCCAAAAAGACCCACTAGGCGTTGTGCCTCTTTTTTGGTTGTGGGAGGGGCCAGATGCAGCAATTTATCCTTCACCTTAGAAGGGATATCTCGACATGCCCCACACCACTGGACACCTAGAAATTTTACTGAGGTGGAAGGCCCCTGTATTTTTGTTGGATTTATCTCCCATCCTCTGACACACAAATGCCTTACCAGTAAATCTAGAGTAGTTGCTACTTCTTGCTCACTAGGTCCAATCAACATGATATCATCAATATAATGGACCAGTGTGATGTCTTGTGGGAGGCAGAAACGATCAAGGTCTCTGCGAACAAGATTATGACATAGGGCTGGAGAGTTGATATACCCCTGAGGTAGGACAGTGAAAGTATATTGCTGACCTTGCCAGCTGAAAGCAAACTGTTTCTGGTGGTCCTTACTAATAGCTATTGAGAAAAAAGCATTTGCCAGATCAATAGCTGCATACCAGGTACCAGGGAATATATTGATTTGCTCAAGCAATGATACTACATCTGGAACAGCAGCTGCAATTGGAGTTACCACCTGGTTGAGTTTACGATAATCCACTGTCATTCTCCAAGACCCATTTGTTTTCTGCACAGGCCAAATAGGAGAGTTGAATGGGGATGTGGTGGGAATCACCACCCCTGCATCTTTCAAGTCCTTAAGAGTGGCAGTAATCTCTGCAATCCCTCCAGGAATACGGTATTGCTTTTGATTTACTATTTTGCTTGGTAGGGGCAGTTCTAGTGGCTTCCACTTGGCCTTTCCCACCATAATAGCCCTCACTGCACGAGTTAGAGAACCAACGTGGGGATTCTGCCAGTTGCTCAGTATGTCTATGCCAATTATACATTCCGGAACTGGGGAAATAACTACAGGATGGGTCCGGGGGCCCACTGGACCCACTGTGAGACGGACTTGAGCTAAAACTCCATTGATCACCTGGCCTCCATAAGCCCCCACTCTGACTGGTGGTCCAGAGTGACGTTTTGGGTCCCCTGGAATTAATGTCACTTCTGAACCAGTGTCTAATAATCCCCGAAATATCTGATCATTTCCTTTTCCCCAATGCACAGTTACCCTGGTAAAAGGCCATCGGTCTCCTTGGGGAAGACTTAGAGGAAGGTTAACAGTATAAATTTGTGGCAGTGTAACAGGTTTCTTCCCCATAGGGACCTGGCCTCCCCTTCATTCAAGGGGCTCAGGGTCTGTAAACTGTTTCAAGTCTGGAAATTGGTTAAGGAGCCGTGACTCTGTGTTTTTGTAATTCAGGTTAGACTTCTGTTCCCTTGACCTAGAACTCTTTTGTTTATACAGCTCCAACAAGAATTTAGTAGGCTGCCCTTCTATTGTATTTCTAGGCACCCCATGATTTACTAGCCAATGCCACAAATCTCTGTGTGTCATATAATTTTGATGCCTCCTTTGAGTTTGTTGTCTATTATAATACCCACGTCTACCCTGTCTTTGGTGATTAAGTGCTGCCACCTGGCTTCTGCCAACTCGGGATCCTGTCATCCCCATTGTGTTTAAGGATTCCAGCTCAGTGACAGCAGTTCCTACAGTAATATCTGACCTACAGAGAAGTGCAACCACAGAGCTCTTGAGGGATGATGGTGCTAGTCTCACAAATTTATTTCTCACTGTTCTGGTAAAAGGTGCATCCTCTGGACATTCCTGGGGTGTAAGAGCAGGCTTTGCATGATAAATCCACTCTAACATCCCAATCTCTCTAAGCCTCTGGATCCCCTCATCTACATTATACCAGGGCAGTTCTGGCATTTCAACCTCAGGTAATGTTGGCCACCTTTTGATCCATGTTTCAACCAACCACCCAAACAAGCTGTTAACACCTTTTCTAACTGCTCTAGCTATAACATTGAATGCAGAATCTCTGCTTAGTGGGCCCATATCAATAAATTCAGCCTGATCCAGCCTTATATTCCTCCCACCATTATTCCACACTCTTAAAATCCATTGCCACACATATTCCCCTGATTTCTGTCTATATAAATTGGAAAACTCACACAGTTCTTTTGGAGTATAACGTACCTCCTCATGTGTGATACTTTGTACCTCACCTTTAGGGGCCTGTTGGGACTTGAGTCTAGTTATAGGTCTAGAAGAAATGAGGGGTGGTGGGGGTGGGTCATGAAAAGAATTAGAAATATCTCCCAAGCCATTTGCTTCAGGGCTTTCATTTGCAGTTTCATCTGGTGAAACAGGATTAATAACTCTAGGGCTAATCCCTTCAGGAGGAGGTTGGGTGGCCAATTCCTCAAGGAGGCTGGAGGTGGGGCGGCTATGTCCTCAGGGCAGACTATTACAGGGTTATCTAAAGAAGGCTCAGCATGGTCTAGGGTTTCAACCTCACCCCCAACATCATTATCAATCCATATGTCACCATCCCATTTCTCAGGGTCCCACTCCTTTCCAATCAATGCCCTCACTTTAACGGCAGACACCATGCAAGACTGAGATTTCAGTTTACGTTGTAAAGTTGCTACTCTAACAATAAGATTCTGAGTCTGAATTTTCAGAGATCTCAAGTCTATGGCTACAGGAAATAAAATTTTCCTTCAGGATACTCATAGAAACCTCTACATCTTTCAGACGGCACTTAAGCTTCTTGTTTGAAGCCTTAAGCCCATCCCTTTCACCCTTTAATGTAGACAGTGTATCTAACAACAACCAATCAACATCTCTATAACTCTTATTCCTACAAAACTCTGTAAAGGTGTCAAAAACATTATCCCCCAGAGTCTGGCTTCGTACAAGCGAAGCATTAGGAGAATCGAATGATGATATTTTGACTATCTCCTTTGCCAACTCAGTCCATGGATTGGGAGTGTCATTCTGATTACGGGAATCAGAGTCCTTAGTGTCTCTGAGCCCAGTCAGAGTAGAAAACCATTCATAAAAACCCATTTTTTAAGATTCTGTTCCTTAAGAACCACTCCCGGTACCAAGATGTATTAGTTAGGGTTCTCTAGAGAAACAGAACCAACAGGGAACACTTGCAAATATAAAATTTATGAAAGTGTCTCACGTGACCGTAGGAACGCAGAGTCCAAAATCCACAGGGCAGGCTGCGAAGCCGATGACTCCAATGGATGGCCTGGATGAACTCCACAGGAGAGGCTCACCAGCCAAAGCAGGAATGGAACCTGTCTCCTCTGAATCCTCCTTAAAAGGCTTCCCATGATTGGATTTAGCATCACTAATTGCAGAAGACACTCCCCTTTGGCTGAATTCAAATGGAATCAGCTGTGGATGTAGCTGACGTGATCATGACCTAATCCTATGAAATGTCCTCATTGCAACAGACAGGCCAGCGCTTGCCCAATCAGATGAACAGGTACCACAACTTGGCCAAGTAGACACCTGTCCCTAACCATGACACTGCCTATGCCAGACTGAGAGGAATTGAACAGGCTGTTCAGAGTCATGCAGTTGCCGAAGAGGAGGCCAGGAAAGCCCACCAACTATGGCTTTCGATTGAGGCTTTAAAGTACAGCATGAAGACAGCGTCAGCAGATTTGCCTACTGTTCCACTGGGCAGTGCTGTGGAGGCCATTAAAGTCAACTGTTCTGATAATGAATTTGCCCAGACTTTAAACGCAGCTATCCCTTCACAGTCCCTGACCCGATGGGTGTACAGTGAAGAAACCCTTAGAGCCCGTTTCTATACTGTCCAAAAACTGGCTCGAAGGGTAGCAATGATTGATGAAACGAGAAATAGCTTATACCAGTACTTCCTCTCCTACTTGCAGTCCCTGCTCCTGTTTCCACCTCAGCAACTGAAACCACCAGCGGAGCTTGGCCCTGGGGATGTGAACACATTTAAATTATTGTCATATGCCTCCTATTGCATTGAGCATGGTGACTTGGAGCTGGCAGCCAAGTTTGTCAATCAGCTAAAAGGAGAGTCCAGACGAGTGGCACAAGGCTGGCTGAATGAAGCCCGAATGACCCTAGAAACTAAACAGATAGTTGAAATTCTGACAGCATATGCCAGCACCGTAGGAATAGGAACCACTCAAGTGCAGCAAGAGTAAGGTCTAGAAAGAGCTTTTGTAAAGTCGTATTTCATGTCAAAGGAAATCAGCAGTGATATATGAAGGGTTTGCAACAAAGGGCCCCCAAATTGTCTAGAAATGAGCAGGTTACAGACACTGTTCTAAATGTTAGCACCTGTTGCATTTATACTATTCCCATTTGCTATCATGTCAGTGAACTCCAGGAGTGCTTTCTTTGCAACTTGTGTAACATTTTCCGTTTTTCAGGTTTTACTGATTGGGTTTGTGAGCCAGTCAAAATAATGTTTGTGATCCATACTACTACTGATTTTGCCTTGAAGCAAACCCAATAAAACAACAAGATGAAAACAGAAAAAAAAAAAAGATGCAATGGAGAGGCTGGATGTAACTGCCTGAAAATGTAGAGCTGTGTTTCAGTAGCCATGTTTCTTGAAGATGATTATATAATGCTATAGCTTTCACAACGTGACTGTGTGATTGTGAAAACCTTGTGTCTGATGCTTTTATCTATCTTGTCAATAGACGAGTAGAACATATGGAATAAAAATAAATAACAGGGGGAACAAATGTTAAAATAAATTTAGTTTGAAATGCTAGTATCAATGAAAGGGTGGGGTAAAGGTATGGTATGTATAAATTTTTTTTCTGTTTTCATTTTATTTCTCTTTCTGAACAGACGCAAATGTTCCAAGAAATGATTATGATAATAAATATGCAACTATGTGATGATATTGTGAATTACTGATTATATACGTAGAACGGAATGATCAAAATAGGAATGTTTGCATTTGTTAGGTGTTTTTTGGTATTTAAAAAAATAAAATTAAAAAATTAAAAAAAAATAATGGCAATCATAAAACCAACAGTGACTCTTACTTATTAAGTCCAATTTATGTGCCAGATGTTTTGATAAGTACTTCACTCATATATTAGCTCTTCCATTTCAAATCTTTTGAAATAAGGCTGAGAAAAATAAATAAAATAAACCTTCTATAATCCTTACAACTCTCTGAAGTGCCATTTATATTTTATATGTGCAGAAACTAAGGTTCAGACAGTTAAATAGCTATTCAAGCTTATGTGCTCCTTCCACTGTTTTATTTGGCAGGAACTAAATCATTCAGCCACAAAGATAAGAAACAGGTTTTGGAAATAACTACTGTGAGAAAGAAAATTAAGCATCATAAATTGTTTAAAATTAAAATTATATTTTCAAATTCTACCCCCTTCAAGAAGCCTATCCCAGATTCTTACAGTACACAGAAACCCCAGTTCTTCCTCCATACTACTAGCAGTTTGTATCAATTACAGCCTATCTTTTTTACTCACAGCATTTATCTGTATGTATCTCTCTATTAAATTCTAGTCCTAGAGGACAGGGATCCTAACTTTTTAATCTTTATTCCTAGCACAATGATTTATAGATGAAAGCTCTATTTTATCTAACAGTATTAAAAAGCCCAACTCTTTGGGACAAAAATGTGGAAAAACATTTCAAGAGCCCTAAACCATTCATGGACCCGTTAATCAAAACTCTTTATTCTACAGATATAATTTCAAACAGTAAAGAAAAGAGTTATATAAGTAAAAATTACCATTATGGTATTATATGTAACAACAAAAAAGAAAATAATGCAAATATCCAACCACAAGGAGTAAATTTATAATATCTTAAATTATTTAACAATACAGGAAACGTACAATATTGAGTGAAAGAAGCAGAATACCATACTATAATAATGATCATTATATAAATGTGTGTGCCTATGTATATTTTGCATATAATAACAAAGTCAGTTATAAGTGAACTTAGGGGAAATTAATCCCCTAAGGTTTCCTTTCAAATGTCACTCATTATGAAACCTTTGCCAATTTCCTTCCCAAACAAAATGACTCATTCCTCCCAGGTTCCTAGCAAATATTGTTTATACTTGAATTAAATTCTGGATTTAATTATCTGAAGTAGACCATGGGCATTAGTATTTTTATAAAGCTCCCCAGATGTTACTAATGAGCAGCCAGGGTGAAGAAGCACAGATATCTCACAGTAGTACAATCACCTGCATACAACCCTATTTTCCTAATTAGACACTAATTAGGAAAGGAATAATTAAAAACACTTAGAAAGGACTTTGTTACTATATGCAAAAATACGTATAAAATCTATAGTTTACTTCAAAAATTGAGATAGTAAACATTAAGTATAATCAGTAATAATTTTCAGACTAGAGCTCATTCCATTGATTATTTAACTTCCTATACTCAAAAACAATTTTTAAAATTTCCACTACTGTGCTCAGACTTATTTCCATGATATTCACCCACTTTTCAATTAAGAATCTTCAAATTTTCACATGATTTTTTTATTCTTTAACTTTGCAATATGAAATAGTGATAAATTAAAATTTAAAATTCTGTATAAAAGAGGTATACAAATATTAATTATGTATTAATATTATGAAAAGATTAATATTAAAAAAGAAACTCAAGGCTAAAATCAATCAGGTAATCACAGGTTCAAATAAAATACACATCTCTAATTTCACACCTAAAGTATTAAGATAAAAATAATAATAATAATAACAAGAAAGAGTGTTATGTGCCATGCACTGTTTTTAGCACTTTACATATGTTCAATTCATTTACTACAACAACCCCATGAGATAAGCACCATTATAATACCTATTTTGCAGTTGAGAAAACTGTATAATCTACTCAAGGTTTCCTGGAAAGATGTGGTAATGTTTGGCTCCAGAGTCCATACCATCTAATACTAAACCTACAGACTTAATTCCAATGTTCTTCTTTGACTCTCAATATTGCAGAAGAGGTAGAAGTAGTAATGATAGAAGCTAGAACTGTACACAGAGGCTGCTAGGTGGCATGGTAGATAGTGATGTCTAAGAGCAACAGTTTAAAGACTGATTATTGAAAAAAAAAAAAAAAACAGGAGGATTACCTGGCATTTCACTGAACAGAGAAAGGATTTGGAGTATAGTCTTATATATGTCAAATGCTTAGAAAACACATAAACACTACAACTATAAAATTGGGCTATCATTTATATTAGGCCTGTAACTTTTAAAAATGTACCACATATGGAGGTTTTTGAGTATTATGCCCTTAACTCCATTTTCCTCATAAGACCTGTGGTTTTTCATTTCATGGTTCTGCAAAGTGCAGTGGTTTTTAGCAACACCTGTGTTGTGTTATAACACGACTGACTGCATACAACAACAATGCTAAGAATCAAAAAACCCTTAGAAAACCACACAGAGGAAATCATTTTCTGATAAAATGATAATGATGCTCAGGTTAAAGTAATAAAAAATCATTAAAATGCAGTCTCATACAAGACACCCAGATTGGAAAGGAAGAAATAAAATTATCTCTATTCAGGTATATGATCTTAGATACAGAAAATCATAAGGAATCCACTAAAAAAATAATTAAAACTAATAAATTAGTTCAGCAAGATTGCAAGATACAAGATCAATTTTCAAAAATTAATTGTATTTCTATATGCTTAGAGAACAATCTACAAATGCAATCTAAAAATTCCATTTGTGACAGCATCAAAAAGAATAAAAAACAAAAGTAAATTTAACAAAAGAAGAATAAAGCTTACATTCTTTGAAAACTACAAAACACAGCTGAAAAAATTTTTTAAAGATCTAAATAAATGAAAAGACACTCCAACTTAATGTTAAGTTGGCAGCAACTGCCAAACTGATGTACAGAGTCAATGCAAACCCTGTAGTTTGGCTTCTTTGTAGAAATTGTTGGCTTCTTTGTAGAAACCGACAAGCTGTCCCTAACATTTATATGGAAACACCTAAGT
Organism: Tamandua tetradactyla; assembly: GCF_023851605.1. Lineage (NCBI taxonomy): Eukaryota > Metazoa > Chordata > Mammalia > Pilosa > Myrmecophagidae > Tamandua > Tamandua tetradactyla. Next base: position 57,844,528 of record NC_135330.1, on the reverse strand, counting down.
CGGAAGATTCACATTTCCTGATTTCAAAACCTACTACAAAGCAACAGCCATCAAATCAGTGTGGTAGTAGCATAAGGAGAGACATAAAGATCAACTGAATTGGAATGTCCAGTAATAAACCCATCTATCTATGGTCAAATGATTTTCAACAAGAATATCAAGACCTTTAGATAGGAAAAGAACAGACAGTCTTTTCATATATAGTTCTGGGACAACTAGATAGCTACATACAAAAGAATGAAGTTGGACTCTAACTTTACATCATATATAAAAATCAACTCAAAATGCATCAATGATCTAAATGTAAGGGGCCAAAACTATAAAACTTCTAGAAGAAAACAGATGGTAAATCTTCATGGCCTTAGATTTGGAAATAGATTCTTAGGTATGACACCAAAAAGCACAAACAGAAGGAGAAGCAGATAAATTGGACTTCGTCAAAATGAAAAAATTCTGTGCTTCAAAGGACACAATCAGGAAAGCAAAAAAGACAATCTAAAGAATGGGAGGAAACATTTGCTAATCATATATTTGATAAGGATCTTATATTTAGAATATATAAAGAACTCATACAACTCAATAATAAAAAGACAACCCAATTTAAAAATGGACAAACGACCTTGTGCTGGTTTGAAAGGATGTATATATCCTAGAAAAGCCATGGTTTTTTTGTTTGCTTTTTAAATTTTTTTATTTTATCTTTTTAAATACCAAAAAAACACCAAACAAATGCAAACATTCCTATTTTAATCATTCCATTCTACATATATAATCAGTAATTCACAATATCATCACATAGTTGGATATTCATCATCATGATTATTTCCTGGAACATTTGCATCTATTCATAAAAAGAAATAAAATGAAAACAGAAAAAGAAATTTATACATACCATACCCCTTACCCCTCCCTTTCATTGATCACTTGCATTTCAAACTAAATTTATTTTAACATTTGTTCCCCCATTATTTATTTTTATTCCATATGTTCTACTCGTCTGTTGACAATGTAGATAAAAGGAGCATCAGACACAAGGTTTTCACAATCACACAGTCACACTGTGAAAGTTAAATCATTATACAATCATCTTCAAGAAACATGGCTACTGGAACACAGCAAAAAGCCATGTTTTAATCCTAATTCCATTTTGTAAAGGCAGCTGTTTCTTCTAATCCCTCTTATAGTTTAAGACTATAATTAGATCATCTCCCTGGAGATGTGACTCAATCAAGAGTGGTTGTTAAACTGGATTAGGTGGAGACGTGTCTCTACCCATTTGGGTGGGTCTTGATTAGTTTATGAGAATCCTATAAAAGAGGAAACATTTTGGAGAAAGCAAGGAGATTCAGTGAGAGTAGAGAATAACATAGCCACGAGAAGCAGAGAATCCACCAGCCAGCGACCTTTGGAGATGAAGAAGGAAAGCGCCTCCCAGGCAGCTTTATGAAACAGGAAGCCAGGAGAGAAAGCTAGCAGATGACACTGTGTTCGCTATGTGCCCTTTCAGCTGAGAGAGAAGCCCTGACTATGTTCGCCACGTGCCCTTTCAGCTGAGAGAGACATCCTGACTATGTTCACCATGTGCCTTCTCACTTGAGAGAGAAACCCGGAACTTCATCGGCCTTCTTGAACCAAAGTATCTTTCTCTGGATGCCTTTGACTGGACATTTCTATAGACTTGCTTTAATGGGACATTTTCTTGGCCTTAGAACTTTTTAAACAAGCAACTTATCAAATTCCCCTTTTTAGAACCCATTCTATTTCTGGTATTATTGCATTCCAGAAATTCCATTTTGTAAAGGCAGCTAGCAAACTAGAACAGACCTAAATAAACATTTCTCCAAGAAAACATACAATTGGCAAGAAGTACATGAAAAATGCTCAGCATTATTAATCATCCTGGAAATGCCAATCAAAACCATGAGATAATACGCTACACCCACTAGGATGGCTACAATCAAAAAGTCAGAAAATAAGTGTTGGCAAGGATGTGGAGAAATCTGAACTCCTGTATACTGCTGGTAGAAATGTAAAATGGTACAGCTATTTTGCAAAACATTCTGGTAGTTCCACAAAAAATTAAACATTATTGACTCAACAATACCACTCCTAGATATTATATTTAAGGAAAACAGAAACATATGTCAACATAAAAACCTGTGCTATTCCAGGGCCAAAGTACTTAATTACTACTATACTGTCTCATCAACAGTGAAGCAATTGCCAAAAGATAATGAGATGGTTTCTGCTTCAAATGGTAGCATTTCATTTTAATCTTAAACATCCATTCTTCATAAACCTTTTTTATCCCATTTTTTATACTAGATAAATATAGGTTCACTGCAGTTGTAAGAAATAATACAGACACTTCTCAGAAGAGAAAATACAATTGGCTAAAAGGCACATGAAAAGATGTGGTTATTAGGGAAATACAAATAAAAACCACAATGAAATATCCTCTCACACCCATTAGAACAGCCATTACAAAAAAAAACAGAAAATGACAAGCTGCTGGAGGCAATTCAGAGAAAGAGGCACACTTATCCACTGTTGCTTGGAAAAAGTACAATCAATGTAAGCTAGGGTCTATAGTCAACAGTAACATTGTAATATGCCTCCACTGAAGGTAGCAAAGCACTATGCGAAAACTCAATGTCGATGGCTGGGGGGCGGGGGTGTTTCGGGGGAGGGGTATGGATTCTTTGTGAAGAACAGGAAACATCTTCATATAGATTATGGTGGTAAAGGCATGTCTGTGCACTTAGGCTGGATTGTATGATGTGCAAATAAAACTGCTCAAAAAAGAACAGAGAGAAACAAGTGCTAGAGAAAATGCAGAGAAAGAGATGTACCTATTCACTGTCAGTAGGGAAACTAAGAGGTGTAGCCCCTTGGAGGGCAGTGTGGGGTTCCACAGGAGGCTAGGGGTGGGGTTGCCATATGATCCTGAAACTCTGTAGTTCAGTATATACCTGAAAGAACTGGGTGTGGGGACACTTGCACACTGGTGTTTATGGTGGCGGTGTTCAGAATTCACAATGAATAGATAGATATGCCTTTACCACCATAATCTATATGAAGACACTTCCTGTTCTTCACAAAGTATCCATACCCCTCCCCCCGAAACACCCCTACCCCCAGCCATCGACATTGAGTTTTCGCATAATGCTTTGCTACCTTCAGTGGAGGCATATTACAGTGTTACTGTTGACTATAGACCCTAGCTTGCATTGATTGTACTTTTTCCAAGCAGCAGTGGATACATGTGGCCTAAGGATACAACGACTGAGGAATGGAAAGGAGAACTATGGTGTATACATACAATGGACTACTGAGCAGCTGCAGAAAGGAATGAAGTTGTGAGGCATGCAGCTAGGTAGGTGAATGAACCTTAAGGAATGTGTGTTAAATGAAATGTCAGGAACAAAAAGACAAATATTATCATGGCTCAATCATATGAACTAACCATAATATAAAAACTTCGTGAATTGAAGTCAAACACATCAGTTATGAGGTTGGGGCCTATCATAAAGGGTCCTAGATTATAAGCTCTTACAGCAGTCACATATATTCAGAAGTCTGTTATTTCTAAATTGTAAGACACCAAGCTGTTCGTCAATAACCTGGTCATTCCCAGAAACTTCAGGTGTTTCTGTGACAGAGTTAGAGTTCTGAAGCTATGAAAGTTAGCAGTACCCCATACAGGTGCTGTTTAAAAAGTGATCAGACTTTGAGTAGAGGTATGAATGAAGCTGACAGGACTAAGATAAATTAGAATGTAGGGTAAAGGATGATATCATCCATATTTTAAAACTTTAACTTCTGTGTGAGACCAAAGGGAGAGATGTTTATTTGATACAAAATTTATATTTCAGATAGTGCATTACCTAATTTAACTTGTGTGGTTAGTTTAATTGAACACCATAAGCACATGGAATCTTGAATAGGGAGTGAGATTTTGTTGATTTGTCCAGGTTAGTGTGATGTCCCAATATATCCCAGATAATTAGGGCAATAAAGTATTTGCAAAGTCCCCTTGGGGAGAAAGGAGGAAATATTCAACTTCCCCATTTGGAGAATTTCTGATATTCTCGCAAGCAGTGGGGACAGCCAAATCAAGCCCTTGATCTTGGGGTTCGCCTCTATGAAACTTAGTCCTGCAAAGGATAAGCAAAGCCCTTAAAATGAGGCCTAAGAGTCACCCCCAGAGAATCTCTTTTGTTGCTCAGATGTGGCCTCTCTCTTCAAGCCAACTCAGCAGGTGAACTCACTGCCCTCCCCACCCCCCTGCTTGGGACATGACACCCAGGGGTATAAATCTCACTGACAGTGTGAGACAGAACTCCTGGAATGAGTCAAGAAGAGAGAAACAAGACAAAATAAAGTTTCAGTAGCTGAGATTTCAAACAAGAGTCAAGAGGTTATCCTGGAGGTTATTCTTACGCATTATATAGATATCTTATTTTAGTTTATGGTGTACTGGAGTGGCTGGAAGGAAGTACCTGAAACTACTGAGCTGTGTTCCAGGAGCCTTGATTCTTGAAGATGGTTGTATAAAGATATAATGTTTACAATGTATCACACAGTATTTTTGACTGTGTGAGTGTGAAAACTTTGTGGCTGATGCTTTTTATCCAGGGTATGGACAGATAAGTAAAAAATAAGGACAAAAAATAAATAATAGTGGGGGATAAACGGTAAAAAAAAAAATCGGGTAGCTCGCAATACTAGTGGTCAATGAGAAGGAGGAGGAAGGAGTATAGGATGTTTTTCTTTTTCTTGAATGATGCAAATATTCTAAAAATGTTCATGGTGATGAATACATAATTATGCAATAATATTGTGTGCCATTGATTGTATGCTTTAGATGGACTGTACCTCTGTGAAGTTATCTCAATAAATACACACATACACACACACACACACACACACACACACACACATATATAAAGCCAACCTATTTCTGTTATATTGCATTCTGGCATCTTTAGCAAACTGAAACACTGCCTATGAAAACAAAACTCAAAACCTTTTTTTTAACTTTTTATTTTGAAAGAATTATAAATTCACAGTAATTTTCACAAAATTCAGGAAACTAACTGAAGAAAGAAACCCAGACACTAAAAAATTTAACAGTTACACTGTTCAGCACTAAATAAAAATAACTAGACATAAGAAGCAGGAAAATGTTTCATAATTAGGAAAGGAATCAGACCCAGAAATCACAGAGACAATGGAATTAGCAGACATGGACTAAAACAAATATTATAAAACATGAACATTTATGATAAGAAAAGATGTATGGTATTTTAAAAACAGAATTTCTAGAGCCTGAAAATACAGTATCTGCAATGAAAGATTCACTGGATAAACTCAACAGCAGATTAGGCACTTAAGTCAAACTAAAGACATAGGAATAGAAACAATGCAAAAAGAATAGAGCCTCAGTGACCTACAGAAGCAGTTAGATAAATTGAGTCTGAAAAAAAAAAAGTGATGGGAAGAGGGGGAGAAAATATTCAGAGAAAGAATAGAGTTTTTTTCTGATTATGATAAAAACTACAAACCAACAGATTGAAGAAGTCCAAAAAGTATCAAACAGGAAAAACACAAAAAACATTACTAAGGCATATCATAATCAAATTGCTGAAAAACAATCATAAAGAAATTTTAAAAGGAGCTAGAGAACATGACACACTGCATAAAGAGAAATACTGTAAGAAAATCACTTTAAGAATTTCTCTGAGAATCAGTGCACATCAGGCAACAAGAGAACGAGATCTTTAACATTCTGAAAGAAAAAGCTGTCAACCTAGAAGTCTACAACTAGCAAAAGCACCCTTCAAAATGGGGGCAAAATCTTGAGTCTTGAAAACAAATGTATAATGATATTGTTTTCACAATGTGACTGTGTTATTGTGAAAACCTTCTGTCTGATGCTCCTTTTATCCAGGGTATGGACAAATGAGTAAAAAAAAAAATGGATAAAAAATAAATACATAATAGGGGGATAAGGGTAAATTGGGCAGATTGAAATACTAGTGGTCAATGAAAGAGAAGGTTAAGGGGTATGGTATGTAGGAGTTTTTTCTTTTTATTTCTTTTCTGAAGTGATGCAAATATTCTAAAATGATCATGGTGATGATATGCAATTATGTGATGATATTGTAAGCCACTGACTACACACCATGTATGGACTGTATGTGTGTGAAGAACTGTCAATAAAAATATTAAGAAAAAATGGAGGCACATAAAAACAGCTTTAGACAAACAATGAAATAATTTGTCATTTACAGACATGCACTACAAAAATTTTTAAAGGAAGTTCTTCAGGCTGAAGGAAAATACACCAAATGGAAATTCACATCTAAACAAAAATATGAAGAACATCAAAAAAAGGACATATGTGCACAAATATAAAAGACTTTGTTCCTCTTCATTAAAAAAATCTCTTTTTAAAATAATTCACTGTTTTAAAGCAAAATAAAAATGTATTCTGAGGTGTAAAAAATATGTAAAAGTCAGATGCAATGCAAGAATAATACAAAAGATAGGAGAGGAAGGAGGAAATGTCCACATAATGTTAGCAGTGCTTATTATACATAAAGTGAAATGATATGGCCTGAAGGTAGACTATGATTAGATATATACTAGAAATTCTAAAGCTATACTGTCCAAAACAATAGCTATTAACTATATAAGGTTTCTGAGTCCTTGAAATGCAGATAGAAGAGAGGACCTGAATTTTTAATTCTTTCAAATTTAATTAATTTAAAATTAAAGCTAAAAACTGATTCAATTCAACAACAAAGAGTCAAACAACCCAATTTAAAACTCTGAAAAGACTTGGATAGAAATTTCTACAAAGAATATATGCAAATGGCCAATAAGCACATGAAATGATATCCAACATAATTCAGTCATTAGGGAAGTGCAAATCAAAACCATAATGAGATACGACTTCACTCTCACTAGGATAGCCATAATAAAAACAATGAAAAATAACAAGTGCTGATGACGATATAGAGAAATTAAAACTGTTATATATTGCTGGTGGGAATGTAAAATGATGTAGTTCCTGTGGAAAACTGTCTGGTGGATCCTTAAGTCAAATGCAGAGTTACCATATAACCCAACAATTCCACTCCTAGGTATATACCCCAAAGTGCTGAAAGCTGGTGTTCAAACAAAAACTTGTACATGAATGTTAGCAGCCTTACTCACAATAGCCTAAGTGCATAAACAACAAATGTTCACAGAGGAATGGATAAACAAAATACGTCATATATGCATACAATGGAACACTATTCAGCCACAAAAAGGAATGAAGTACAAATGCATGCTATAACATGATAAACCTTGAAAACATTAAAATAAATAAGAAAGCCCACATATTATACAATTTCATTTATATGAAATGTCCAGAACAGGCAAGTCTATAAAGAAAGAAAGCAGATTATTGGCTGTCAAGGGCTGGAGGATGAGGAGGATGGGAAATGACTGATTAATCAGGTATGGGGTTTCAGCATGGGATAATGAAAAAGTTCTGGAACTAGATAGTGGTGATAGTTGCAAAACCCAGTTAATGTACTTAAAGTCACTGGATTGTATACTTTAAATGGTTAAAATGATAAATTTTATGTAATGTATATTTTACCACAATCTAAAAATAGATAAATGAAGTGGAGCGCATTAATCAACAACAGTAAAATACCAGGTAATTCAGTTATTGAAAAGATTTTTAAGCTTGCTAGAAACAACTTATGTACATGAATCTAAGTTTTCAACTGTAAGTTTAATGAAATGTAAAGACAGATAAAGTATTTCTGATGAAAACAGAATATTCAAATCGAGATGTTCTATATGTATAAAATTTACTCAGGACTTCAAAAACCTAGTACAAAATAAAAAGATTCTATCTATTTCATCAATAATTTGTAAACACTGATTACACACTGCAAAATAGTATTTTTGTTATGTTGGGTAAAATAAACATATTCTTAAAATTTATTTCACTTATTTTTATTCTTTTTAATATGGCTACTAGAAAATTTTAAATTACACATGGCTCCCAGTATATTTGAAACAATAAAAGCCAAAATGTGCTGGTCTGAAACTGTTATGTAACCAAGAAAAGCCATGTTCTTCTAATTCAATCCTGAGGATGCAGACTTATTGTTGATGCAACCTTTTGATTAGGTTGTTTCAATGGAGATGTGATACCAACCATTCAGGGTAGATCTTAATCTGCTTAATAGAGCCCTTTAAGAGAGAAACACTTTGGAAAGGACACAGACGTCTAGAGGTGCAGAAGTAAAACACCCCAGGAGATGCCAAAAGGACCCACAAGAGCTAAGAGAGCGATTTGAAACCAGAAGCCAGATGTGAAAGACAGCAGATGTTGCCATGTGACAGAGGAACCTGGATGCCAGCTGCCTTTCCTCCAAGGTATCCTCTTGGTGGTGCCTTAAGTTGGACATTTTCATGGTCTTAGAATTCTAACTTGTAACTTAATAAATCATCTTTATAAAAGTCAATCCACTTCTGGCACATTGCATTCCGACAGCTTTAGCAAACCAAAACAGAAAACTTTTCCAAAATAAACCAGATAGTAATCCATAAGACAAGAGGGCTCAGTGAACCCTAAAAGCAGGAAATACACAAAGAAAATAACACCTAGGCATCTCATAGTCGAACTTCTGAAAACCAAAGAGGAAGAAAATCTTGAAAGAAGCCAAAACGCATGAAATAAAAATGGAAAGAATTGAAAGGAGAAATAAAGGGATCTACAATTAATTGGAATTTTCAACAATCCTCTTTCAGGAACGGTAAGATTAAGGCAAGAAACTACCAAAAGGGATATAAAAGATGACATTAATGTAAACAAGCAACATAAACAACTACTGAAAACTTCTCCCCAGAGATTCAGCAAATAAAAGGACAATTCTCCATTGTTCAGAATTGTGGAGGAAGGTATAGACTGGAGAAGGATCCCACAAATGTTGAATCAAAGAAAGAGAAAAATATCAGGTAACAAACTTCCATCCTGGGCCAGCTGGTCCTCTCTCCTATCCCTCACTCAGTTTCACACACCTTGGGAAGTGCACAAAGGCAGCAGCCGAGATCCCTCCCACCTCCAACTAGGGACCAGACTATGATATCTCCCACAGTAGTGAGACAGATCCTCCCCAGATATCCAGATACAGAGACCCAAGTACACAGGGACCCACGGCAGAACTTACACCATGAGAGAGGGTGGAATACAGAAGGGCAGCAAAGAGAATTTTACAAAAAATGGAGGATCTGGGAGGGAAGCACAAAATCCTCCCTAAAAGCAGCAAGTAATGAAGCAGATACCCAAATCAATTATTTGGGAAACTGGGGGACAGGGAAGGGTATTTCAAGGCCTAGGTCAATAAGAAATGAAGAGTTTGAGAAAACATGGACAGAGACTAGGTTTCTAGTCCTGAGTCCTGGTGTTCGTCACCTACTGTTCTAGTTTGCTAGCTGCCGGAATGCAACACACCAGAGACGGACTGGCTTTTAATAAAAGGGGATTTATTTTGTTGGTTCTTCAGAGGAAAGGCAGCTAACTTTCCACTGAGGTTCTTTCTTATGTGGAAGGCACAGGATGGTCTCTGCTGGTCTTCTCTCCAGGCCCCTGGGTTCCAACACCTTTCCCCGGGGGTGACTTTCTGCATCTCCAAAGGCCTGGGCTGAGCTGCAAGTGCTGAGATGAGGAATGCCGAGCTGCTGGGCTGTGCTACATTGCGTTCTCTCATTTAAGCACCAGCCAATTAAGTCAAACTCACTCATTGCAGCAGACACGCCTCCTAGCCGACTGCAGATGTAATTAGCAACAGATGAGATTCACATACCATTGGCTTGTGTCCGCACCAACAGAACTAGGTATGCTCACCTGGACAAGTTAACAACTGAATCTAACTAACACACCTACCCTTGTCAAAACAGTAGCTGGGGGCACAATCCTTGCCTGGTGAACAGCTACAGCTGGGCAGCTGCTGGGGGAGTACTCTGCCTCAAGTACAGTGGGGGACACAATCCACAATGAGCCAGATCTTGGCCAGCAATGTGAGGGTACAGAATCCCACCAGTTTCAGCCCCACCCAGTCTGATGCCACCTGGGCTCCAGGAGGTAAACAGTTTCTGAGGGCAATTAAGTCACTAAACAGTGCCATCTTCTGGGCAGGCCAAAAGTGCAGGGGAATTGCAGGGCTTTTCAGAGCCACTCCAGCCTCTACCCCAGGCCCATTGGAGCTGGTCTGCACCCCCTGCATGGGTACCTGGCCTTGTTTTGGCTGAGAAATATGGATGACCCAACTGTCAAAGCAGTGCCCTAATACAAACACAAGCTACAACTAAACCCTAGACAAAAGAGAGAAATCAACTTTCAGAATAGACCCATCAAGATAATGAGATTACCAGGTATGAGCAAAAGATCACAAGGCATTCTAAAACTCAAGAAGAAATGGCCTAATCAAAGGAACAGACCAAAAAGTCAGAGTAGGTACATATCAGGAACAACTAATCAAAGATTTACAAACAAATCTCCTGAATCAATTAAAAGAAATGAAGGAAAATGTGTATAAAGAGATAAAGGAGATTGAGAAGACATTAGAAGAGCATAAAGAAAAATTTAAAAGAATACATAGAAAGATAACATATTTTGGAAATAAAAGACACCATAGGTAAAATTAAAAATACACTGAAGACACACAACAGCAGATTTGAAGAGGCAGAAGAATCAGTGAGCTAGAAGACAGATCAATAGAATATGGACAGACATAAGAAAAAAAGGGAAAAATTTATGCCATGTACGCCAAATAGAATAAATCCAAATACCCACTCCAAGACACATAGTAATCAGACTGTGAAATGCCAAAGAGAAGGAGAAAATTCTGAAAGCAGCAAGAGAAAAGCAATTCACCACATACAAGGGAAGCCCAATAAGACCAAGTGTTGATTTCTCATCAGAACCATGGAGGTGAGAAGGCAGTGGTATGATATATTTAAGACAGTGAAAAAGAAAAATTGCAACCAAGAGTTTTCTATCCAGGAAAGTTGTCCTTGAAAAATGAGAGAGAGTTTAGAATATTCACAGATAAACAGAAGCTGAGAGAGTTCATTAATAAGAAACCAGCCCTATGAAAAATACTAAAGGGAGACCTGCTGGATGAAAACAAAAGACAGGAGAGAGAGGTCTAGAGAAGAGACAGAATTGAAGAATATTAGTAAGGATAACTTAAAGGACAAAAAGACAGAGGAAAAAATATATCTGGCAAATAAAAACAAAGGATAAGCTAGTGGAATCAAGAAATGCCTTTACAATAATAACTTTGAATGTTAATAGATGAAACTCCCCATCAAAAGACACAGACTAGCAGAATGGATTAGAAAATATGATCCCTCTACATGCTATTTACAAGAGACTCGTCCTAGACTCAAAGATGCACACAGGTTGAAAGTGAAAAGATGGAAAAAGATATTCTATGCAAGCAGTAACAAAAGAAAGCTGGGGTAGCCATACTAATATCAGACAAAACAGACCTCAAATGCAAAAATGTAAAAAGACATAAAGAAGGGCACTATATAGTAATGAAATGGGGAACACAAGAAGAGTAAATAACAATCATAAATAGCTATGCTCCTAATCAAGGTGTCCCAAAGTACATGAGACAAATACTGGCAAAACAGAAGGGAGTAATAGAAGACTCTACCATAATAGCAGAAGAGTTCAACATAGCACTCTCTCCAATAGACAGAACGACAAAACAGAGAATCAATAAAGAAAAAGAGAACCTAAATAATACGATAAATAATATCCTATAATATGATGTAGAATACTGCATTCCAAAACAGCAGGATATACATTCTTCTCAAGTGCTCATGGAACATTGCCAAGGATAGACCACATGCTGGGGCACAAAACAGGTCTCAATAAATTAAAAAAGACTGAAATTATACAAAGTACTTTCTTAGATCATAATGGAATGAAGCTGAAAACCAGGAACAAATGGAGAACTGGAATATACACAAACATATGGAAGGTAAATAACACACTCTTAAACAATCAATGATCAAAGAAGAAATTGCAAGGGAAATCAGTAAATATCTCGAGACAAATGAAAACAAGAATACAACATATCAACAATTAGAGGAAGCAGTGAAGGCAATGCTGAAGGGAAAATTTAAAGCCCTAAACACCTACATTAAAAAGGAGGAAAGTGCTAAAATCAATGACCTAACTGAACAATTGGTGAAACTGGAGAAAGAACAGCAAATAAATCCCTAAGCAAGCAGGAGGAAACAAATAACAAAGATGAAAGCAGACATTAATGAAATGGAGAATTAAACAATTCTCAGAAGCATGAAAAGCTAGTGGGTCTAGAACCCTCTGTCAGCTGGGAAGAACCCTCTGACGACTAGCATCTGCTAGTCCTTCGGCTTTCAGTTTCAAATAGCTCCCCCAGGGGCGTTTTCTTTCTGCATTTCCAATGTCTCTGTCTGTGTGGACTCTGAAGCGTTTTCTAAAATAGTTTCCTCTTAAAATACTCCAGTAAGTGACCCACCTTGAATAGGTAGAGACACATCCATGGAAACCACCTAATCAAAAGGTCCCATCCACAATTCAGTGGGTCACCTCTCCATGGAAACAACTTTTTTAAAACATATTTTTATTGAGACATCTTCACGCACATACAGTCCTTCCAATGTATACAATCAATGGCTCCTCAAAATCAAATACTTCAGTGTTTCAAAGGACTTTGTCAAAAGGGTGAAAAGAAAAGGTAACCAGCTCAATGGGAGAAAATAGAATGGCTTTCAAAAGAGGAATTTATTACGTTGCAAGTTTACAATTCTAAAGCCATGAAAATGTCCATATTAAAGCAAGGCCATAGAAATGTCCAATCTAAAGCATCCAGGGAAAGATACCTTGGTTCAAGAAGACTGAAGACATTCAGGGTTTCTCTCTCAACAGGAAAAGAACATGGCAGCACTTGTTAGCTTTCTCTCCAGGCTTCCTGTTTCATGAAGCTCCCCCAGGGGCATTTTCCTTCTCTATCTCCAAAGGTCTCCGGCTGTCCTTCATCTCCAGAGGTCTCTGGCTGTGTGAGCTCTAATGGTTCTCGTGGCTCTGTTGCTCTTTCCAAAATGTTTTCTTTTTTAAAGGATTCCACTAAATTAATCAAGACTCACCTGGAATGGGTGGAGTCACATCTCTTTCTAATCAAAGGTTAATACCACAATTCAGCAAGTCACATTTCTGTGAAGATAATCTAATCAAGTTTCCAAGCTATGGTATTGAATAGGGATTAAAAGAAACTGCTGCCTCCACAAGATGGATCAGGATTAAAATCTGGCTTTTCTAGGGTACATAATCCTTTCAAACCAGACAATTAAGCTACCTAAATTTCAAGACAATTATAAATTATATATATTATATATACTTTATATATATTATAAACAATCATATATATTATAAAACCACTGTAATAAAGATAGTGTGGTGTTGGCCTAATACATATATATAAATACACATACAAAATCAATTAAACAAAATACAGACAAGAGAGTCCAAAAACAGACACACACATATAGTCAATTGATTTTTAAGACTTGGGCCAGAGTACACCAAGGCAAAAGAAAGTCTTTTTAATAAATGGTGATGGAGCAACTAGACAGCTTTGTTAAAAAAAAAAAAGAAAAGAAGAAAATGCGCCTGATCCCTTACCCCACATTATACAAAATTATAATCCCAAATCAATCACAGACCTAAGCATAAAAACTAAAAGTTTCTAGTTTTAGTTTTCATGACAATGGAATAGGCAAAGATTTCTTAGGATATAAAAACACCAACTATAAAAGAAAAACATTATGAATTGGCCTTCATTAAACTTAAAATCTCGACATCAAGAAAATGAAAAAGTCACATACTGGGAGAAATTATTTGTAATACATGTACTTGACAAATACTTGTATTCAAAATATGTAAAGAACTCTTATAATAACAAGAAAAATTTCAATAAAAAAATGAGAAAAAATTTGAACAGATGCTTCACCAAAGATATATGACTGACCAATAGGCATATGAAAAAATATTAAATAACATCAGTCATCAGGGAAATGTAAATTGAAATGCATACTAAGATAATAATTCACATAGGTATTTGGCTAAAATTTAAAAGACTGACTATACCAAAAGTATTGACAAGAATAGAGAGCAGCTTGAATTCTGATTAGAAATCAAGTTTTACTAACATTTGCTGGGGGGAAAATAAATGGCACAACCACTTAGAAAACTGTTTGGCAGCTTCTCATAAATGTAAACATAAACTTACATATGGCCCAACAATTTGACTCCAAGAAGTATTTACTCAAGAAAATGAAAATACATAACCACACAAAAAACATACACAAATATTCATAGGTACTTTATTTATTTTAGGACTAAACTGCAAACAATTCATCAACCGCCATCCATCAAGTTAAATGGGAATAAACAAATTGTCATATAGTCATATAATGAAATAATACTCAGCAATAAAAAGGAAGAAGCTACACATAACAACATAGACACAAATCAAAAATATGAGCAAAAGAAGCCATCAAGATTCCATATGGTATGCTTTCATTTGTATGAAATTCTAGAACAGGCAAACTACTCCACAGTGACAAAAAGGAAATCAGTGGATGCCTGCAGTGGGATGTGGGGTATGGTGTAAGGACTGACTGCAAACAGGAACAGGGGAATATGGGGAGTGATAAAAATGCTCTGTATCTTGATTGGAGTCTTATTTACAGAAGTATATTTGTCAAAACTCATCAAACTATTTACTTTAAATGGGTATATTTTATTTTCACTAAATTATGCCTCAATAAAGTTGATGTTTAGTAAGAAAGTTGTGACCTTAGGAAGTCACTTAACTTCACTGAACCTCATCTTCATTTGTTAAATATCAGTAAAGCTTGATTTCTCACCTCACAAGGCATCAAATGAGAAGTATATCAAAGTACTCTAAATTTACAATTCTAAGTGACATACACATCTACAGTGTTTTTATGACAAAGATTATACTGTCACTATATGGCTACAGGATTCGCTTACAGAATAGTTTATTACATATAATAAGTAAAATCTAATTTCATTGATAAAATCTAAAGATAACCTTCAAACTTTATTATAATAATTTATTTTTAGGCTTTCCCAAAACAAATATTTTATAAATTAATTATTTAAAGAACTAAGTTAGGAGACTTATATTATTTTTCCCCCTTCATGTGCCTGACCCACCTATGATAGAGCTGGGAATGAATCATGAAAGACATGTAAGCAGGGAAAAAACAATAACCACAAAGACCATAATCAAGAACATTATGAAAATCCATTAAAATACATGGTTATATACAACAAATTAAGATTTCAGTACAGAACATATGTATTTTCCAAATGTCCTAACCAAAGTGTCCTAAACAAGGACACTTATAATAGTTCATATATGGCAGCTTATAATAGTTTATATATGGCAGCTCAGCCACGTCCATCACCACTCAACATAATTGCTGCTATCTTGTGTAAACAACGTAAAATGACAGCCATGTTCTTTCATTTGCTAAACAATATGACATCACTAGTTTATCTTAACCAGTAATATACGTCATTCAAGTAATGACCTAACTGAGGAGACAATTAAGAAAAAATTCCACCAAAAATAACAACTGAAAGAATCAAGTATCTAGGAAGAAACTTAAGCACAGATGTAAAGGACCTCTAATCATAATGGAATGAGGCTGGAAATCAATAACCACCAAAGAACTAGAACTTTCACAAATAATGGAGATTAAATAACACATTATTAAACAACTACTGGGTCAAAGAAGAAATTGCTAGAGAAATCTGTAAATATCTGGAGATGACTAAAAATGAGAATATGACATATCAGAACTTATGGAATGAAGCAAATGCAGTGTTCAGAGGGAAATTTATTGTTCTAAATGCCTATATTAAAAAAGAAGAACAAAAACTGAGGACTTAACTGATCACCTGGAGGTACTAGAGAACAAAACAGCAAACTAACACCAAAGCAAATAAAACAGAAATAATAAAGATTAAAGCAGAATTAAATGAAATGGAGAACAAATAAACAATATAAAGAATCAATAAAAAGACAGTATTTAAAAAGTGAGTATGACTGCTGACTCATTATATTGATTTTCTTTTGGTCTCCAGTGTCTTGGAGCAGCTAGAAGAAAAAAGGAAAAATTGTGGAACTGTAACCCATTCCAAACTTTAAAATCTGTTCTATAACTACTTGTTAAAACATACTTGGAAATGTATTGTTTTTTTTGTATATATATTTCACAATAAAAACAAAGCTTAAAAAAAAAGAATCAATAAAACCAAAAGTTGGTTCTTTGAGAAAATCAATAAAATCGATGGATCCCTAGCTAGGCTGACAAAGGAAAAAAGAGGATGCAAATAAACAAAATCAGAAAAGAGAGGGGGTCATTACCATGGATCCTGAAGAAATAAACACAATCATAAGCAGATACTATGAACAAATAGAGGCCAATAAACTAGACAACTTAGAGGAAATGGACAAATTCCTAGAAACACATTAACAAGCTACACTGACTCAAGAAGACATAGAAGATCTCAACAAACTGAACACAAATAAAGAGATTCATTCAGTCATCAAAAATCTTCCTACAGAGAAAAGCACAGGGCCAGAAGGCTTCACAGGGGAATTTTATCAAACATTCCAAAAAGAGCTAATATCAATTCTGCTCAAACTCTTGCCAAAAATTGAGGGAAAAGGAACACTACCTAGCTCATTTTAAGAAGGTAATATCACTTTAATATCAAAACCAGATAAAAATGCTACACGAAAGGAAAACTACAGACCAATCTCCCTAATGAATACAGATGCAAAAATCCTCAACAAAATACTAGCAAATTGAATCCAACAACATATTGAAAGAATTACACACCAAACCAAGTAGAGTTTATACCAGGAATGCAAGGGTGGTTCAACACAAGCAAATCTAAGATTCTACAAAGGTTCCATGCACTATGATTACTTTGCAGAAACCTACAACCTCCAGATGGGTTCTCAGGCCAGATAAGTCCTGAAACCCAGAGGGGCCAGTCTCTCCAGAAACACCAGCTAGTTCTGTACCCCTATCCCATATTATGGACAGTCCTTTCCAACATGAAAAAGTTAGAATGAGCATAGTCCAAATATTTCTGAAGATTGGGAGAAAAATCAAAGGAGAAGGAGGAGTAATAACAGAGAGGAATGGATTTAACAATGAGTATGAACGCTGAATCATTATATCAATACTTCTTCCAGTCTTCAATGTCTTGGAGCACCTAGAAGGAAAAACCTAAATTGTGGAACTGTAGCCCATAGTGAACTCTGAAATTTGGTCTATAACTACTTGAGGTACTTTGAAATTTATTGCTTTTTTGTATATGCTGTATTTCACTTAAATAAAAATTTTTAAAAAGCATCAACTCATTACCCTGCTTAAAATCCTCCAATGACTTCCCTGTATATCAGAATAAAAATCCTAATTTCTTATCATGCCCTATCTGTGTTGGCTACTATCTTCTTCTCTAACCTCATTTCATTCCACTCTATTAATCTTGCTCACTAGTAGCCTCAGTAGCATTCTTTTAGTTCCCAAAACAAACCGTTTCTACATGGAAGCCATTAAGCTTGTTACCTCTGCCTGGAATGTTCTTTTCCCAGATTTTCACATGATGGTTTCTTCCTGATATTTAGATCTCAGTTCAATCAACTCTCCAGACAGGCTTTCCCTGACCATGCTCTATAAAAAGAACATGTTCTATTCCCTCGAGCATCTTCTATTTTTTTTTTTACATTTTTTTTATTAATTAAAAAAATTAACAAAACATTTAGAAATCATTCCATTCTACATGTACAATCAGTAATTCTTAATATCACATAGTTGCATATTCATTTCTTAGTATATTTGCATCGATTTAGAAAAAGAAATAAAAAGACAACAGAATAAGAATTAAAACGATAATAGAGAGAAAAAAAACCTATTCCTCACATGCAGCTTCATTCAATGTTTTAACATAATTGCATTACAATTAGGTAGTATTGTGCTGTCCATTTCTGAGTTTTTATATCCAGTCCTGTTGCACAGTCTGTATCCCTTCAGCTCCAATTACCCCTTCTCTCTTTTTTTTTTTTTTTAATTAACGGAAAAAAAGAAATTAACCCAACATTTAGAAATCATACCATTCTACATATGCAATCAGTAATTCTTAACATCATCACATAGATGCATGATCATCGTTTCTTAGAACATTTGCATCGGTTTAGAAGAACTAGCAACACAACCGAAAAAGATATAGAATATTAATATAGAGAAAAAAATAAAAGTAATAATAGTAAAAACAAAACAAAACAAAACAAAAACCTATAGCTCAGATGCAGCTTCATTCAGTGTTTTAACATGATTACTTTACAATTAGGTATTATTGTGCTGTCCATTTTTGAGTTTTTGTATCTAGTCCTGTTGCACAGTCTGTAACCCTTCAGCTCCAATTGCCCATTGTCTTACCCTGTTTCTACCTCCTGCTGGACTCTGTTACCAATGACATATTCCAAATTTATTCTCGAATGTCCGTTCACATCAGTGGGACCATACATTTGTCCTTTAGTTTTTGGCTAGACTCACTCAGCATAATGTTCTCTAGGTCCATCCATGTTATTACATGGTTCATAAGTTTATCCTGTCTTAAAGCTGCATAATATTCCATCGTATGTATATACCACAGTTTGTTTAGCCACTCTTCTGTTGATGGAGATTTTGGCTGTTTCCATCTCTTTGCAATTGTAAATAACGCTGCTATAAACATTGGTGTGCAAATGTCCGTTTGTGTCTTTGCCCTTAAGTCCTTTGAGTAGATTCCCAGCAATGGTATTGCTGGGTCGTATGGCAATTCTATATTCAGCTTTTTGAGGAACCGCCAAACTGCCTTCCACAGTGGTTGCACCATTTGACATTCCCACCTCGAGCATCTTCTTGATTTATTTTCTCCAAAGCATTTACCAACATCTGAAATAATTACTTTTTGTTTAGTTGTTTACTGCTTGTCTTTGCTACCAAAGTATTAGTTCCATGAAAGCAGGGGTTTGGTGTGTCTTCTCATGACTCTATCACATTGCCTAGGATAGAGCCTAACTCACAGTAATTCTCAACAAATAATTATTCACTGAGTCAACTACTTCATATCGTACAAACTACATAGTAAATAAACGTGGTCCTAAAATGCTAAATTCCTGAAAACTCTGCCTTCACGAAATTCTTAGTGGGAACTTTAACATCCAGACATAGAGTTTGTTTATTTTGAGTCCAGGTATTATCTACCAACTCAGGGCCTCTGTAATTGTTCTCTCTTCAGCAATGATCTTCCCCCACAAATATGCCTAACTGGCTCCTTATTATCTTTCAAATATCTACTCTATAAATATATCCTTCTTTGTAAGGCTGCCACTCTAAATATAATAACATAGTACACAATTCCCTCTTATCATACTATCACATTTTCTAGCTTTTTATTTTTCCTCTGTAGTCCTTACTACTTATCCAAAGTTATATATATATTTTTTTGTTTACTTGTTTGACTATTTATCACAAACTAAAATTTTTAGCTTCAGGGAAATAATAGTTAGTATTCTCACATTCCTGCAAGTATATCAGAAGAACTTCCTGAAAAGACAGACCCCAGAGACAGACCTTGTAACATAGCTCACTTTGTAATCCAGCTCATTACAATGTTGTTTCAACCAGAGAACAGTACAAGCTCAGGTAGCTAAGCACTGTAAAGATATTTTTCTGATACAGAAGGCCATTTATCCAGGCATATAAGCACAGGCAAGTATCCAAATGGAACACTTTGTAAAGTGTTGTGTGTTTTTTCAAATGATCACCTATTTTACTTTTTCAAATCATATCATCGAGAAATTAATGAAGAACAATTTGCTAAACTGCATGGCTCACAGTGGTGGCATAATTTACCAAGCTGGAAAAATGGGTCAGTATCAGTGGGATGGGTGAAGGGAATCAATCTGTTCAACAAAGACTAGAAGTGTAGATGGTAACAGATGAGTGTCGTGACATTCCCCTGTTCTACAGCATTGCACTGTAATTGTGCAAATAAGAAAAATCTGTATTTCCATACCAACCTGCTAAAACATCTCAATCTCTGTGCTCCAAATATTTATTTTTATTTACTTATTTACGAGAACTATGTCACTCAAGAATAGAAGCAATTCCAGACACTGGAGATAAATAACCTTCTACTGTGCCACCTACTTCACTTCAGTAACCTACATTAAACGTGGAGACATCCCTTTATTCTTTCTAGAAGATGAAAAGTCCTAGTTAATATATACTAAGTATATATTAAATTCATCTTCAATAGTTATAAAAAATTATTGGTGGCATGTCTGTAATAGACAACTTCATAAAAATCTTAGCTTTTGCAAATTTGCTACAAGGATGAGAATACAGACAAAAAGAATATAAAACGTTCATTACTCAAAAGTGAATTATCAAAAAGGGAAAGCAGAGGTGTAAATAAATTCAAAATAAATTCCATTAGTAATCTGAAAAAAAAATTAAATGAAAAGAAACTAGCAATAAAAGCAGGTTATTCATGAAAAATTAGAATGGGCATAGCCCAAATACCCTAATGAGTGGGAGAAAGATCAAAGGTGATGGTGGAGTTACACAGAGAAGTTAGGATTTAACAAATGAATATGATTGCTGAATTAGTATATTAATATTTCTTTTAGTCTCCAGTATCTTAGAGCAGGTAGAAGTAAAGACCTAAAACTGTGGAATCGTAACCCATATTAAACTCTGAAATCTGTTCTACAAAAAAAAAAAAAAAAGTGAATTATCTACTTTATTTATAGACAAAGTTTACAGCAAATTCTTCTCTCATACTTTAGAGTCTAGACTGAAAAATCAAAAGGGAAGGAATGCGCATTTGAAATTGTTCAGTGTATACTACATTTCAAGTCAAATATAATAAAATAAGTAAAAATTTTTGAATTAGAAAATAAGACAGATAAAATGATATTTCAGGAAAATTAATCTGGCAGCAGGATTCCATACAGACTACTTAAAATAAGACTTGAGGAGGAAAATCCACATACAGACTCTACTCCCACAGTTCTTTTTATTAAAACAGACAATTTTGAGTATTAAAATACACTTTTAAGAAAAACATGGGTATGGTATTAAAGAACGATAGTTTCTAATACCAACACTGTCATTTTATCACTCGTCTCTAAAACAGTTGGTGATTTTTAATGTGGGTTTATAATCAGTTAGTGGGTCATACATGAAGTCAATTTAGTTGGTCATGACCCACATTTTTTCACAAATAGAACAGAAAAGAAAATCAAGTTACACAGATGAGTACTTTTGCTTCTGTAATATAGGTGTAACTTGGTAAACCAGGTGTGGATTTTGTAGTAAAATGTATTTCTAACTGTAGATCATAGACAAAAAAATATGAAAAACACTAGACCAGATGTTGGCCAGGGTTTCTTCTAGCTCTAAAACTACATTTCTATAGCTAAATCTGTCCTTGATTCGGAAAAAAAGGGCTGTGGGTACCTTTTTTTAAACTGAGTTTTAGCTTCAATTCTTCTAATGATAAGGAGCAGGATCCAACTCTATTGGATTAATTCTGCTAATTTAAACAAAAATGGGATTTACTGAGGGAACACTGAGAAAGTTGGCAGAATCTAAGGGAGTGCTGAATCACTAAGTTCAGGAAGGACAGAAAAAGAACAGCTCCAGGCATCTTAGTAGTAGGAGCTTACAGACTCCTAGTGAGAACTAAAGGACTGATGCTATAAGTGTTCTCCAAAAGATGGGGTGGAGTTCCAATCACCTTCTATCACTGTGCAGTGATCCTCCATTCAGATTATCCTTCCTAGGAAAGAATCTAATCAGGCCTGCTTATATCAGGTATCTTAAACCCTTAGATCAATCAGCATTGGCTAGGATCAGGATGAGGAGCATAAATACTGTCTCTGGGAAAATCAAGAGCTGTCTAGTTATCCCAATTTGTTTAAATCATCTGATCTTTATGATCGGAAATTCACACTTCATTTGTTGACCTCTTATGTACCAGGCATACTACTCAGTGTCATATGAGAAATATAAAACACATTATCAATAGAGAAAGGAGAATGTGAATTGTATTTAACAAGATTTCCAATATAATCAATATTATATTGACATTATAATGAACATTATATTATTCATTTCACATAACATTCTAATTTATTTTTTAATTTTTTAAAAAATGTAACAAACGCAAACATTCTTAACTTTTGATAATTCTGTTCTATATATATAATCAGTAATTCACAATATCATCACATAGTTGCATGTTCATCATCACAATCATTTCTTAGAACATTTGCATCAATTCAGAAAAAGAAATAAAAAGACAAAAGAAAAAACCCTTATACCTTAAGGGTTTTATTTTAGTATTTATTTTAGTATTTGTTTCCCTTATTATTTATTTTTATTCCATATGTTTTACTTATCTGTTGATAAGGTAGATAAAAGGAGCATCAGACACAAGGTTTTCACAATTACACACTCACATTGTCATTTCACGTAATATATTCTTGAACACTTAAGTATAAGTCAAATTTTTCTAGACCAATATTGTAAAATGAACCCCAAAATAAAATGTTTTTTAAAAAATAAAAAAATTTTGCAAAGTGAATCACTACATTTATTTTTGGAAATATCTATCTTCATATGTCTGCGGTCACTAAATGAGACCTATCCCTTATATAAGAAAGAACGGCTTGTCAGGTGACCAAAACAATTCCCTTTTCTTCCTACCATTACTATTCTTGGGATTCCCACCCTAACTCCCTTCTCACCAAATATTCCTTCAATGCTGCATACCCTCTCATTGTTGGACATCCTACTTCACGCTGATATTCTTTGCTAGTATCCCCAGTAATGATCCAGGCTACAATCCACAAGGAGAGGAAAAGGGATGGCAGCATGATACATTTGTAGAACAAGCATGAGTGTAGGACTCAGAAAGACCTGGGATCTATCTCTGCTCTGTTACTAACTAGCCAAAAGATCATGACCTATTCATTTCCCCTTTCTATACCTTTTTCATAGGAAATAAGTATCTATTTAATAAATCCATCCATAAAGTTACCTTTCCTGTCAAAAAGAGATGGTAATATATAGTGAGAGAAGCCAAGATGGCAGCTTAGCAAGGTGTGGGATTTAGTTTGTCCTCCAGAGCAGCTAATAAATAGCCAGGAACAGTACAAAACAACTGCTGAGACCATGTCAGTGACGGGACACACAACATACCCCAGTCTGGACCAGTTGGACCAGGTGCGAGCCCACTGAGAACCGTGAGTTCCCCAAACCATGGAGGCCGGCACCCATCCCCCACAGGCTGCTTCCCAGAGGGGAAAGAAAAGGGACTTTACCAGTAGCAGGGGCTGAGCCCAACGAAACTCCAATTGTAGAACTAATTCACAAATCCTGACTACTAAAAATAGGCCCCCAGTTCAGTTGAACCTTGAGTAAAAGTGGAGATCACTGGTTTTTGCCCTGGTGCAGAGAGGGCAGGGCTGATAGAATAAGAAAAAAAAAAAAAACAGAGGTTTTTGGGATCTGAAAAGGTCTGCGCCCTGAAGGAAAGGAGGGGGCACATAGGACCTGGAGATACATAGATCAACACACCAACTTATCTTCTGATTGGCAAACCCGAGGAACCAGGGTCCTGCTCTAAAAAGGATTTTTCCTTTTCTTTGGCTGTGTTTTTACAGCCTGACTGCCTTTGGATACAGCTGTAAAGATTCCCAGGCTCCTACTATCCCAGGCATAGGCAGAATTGGCTTGTTTGTTTGGAGCCAGTGTCTTCCCCAGGAGAGGTGTGAGGCCCAGCTCAGGTAGAATCCCTCCCTCAAGGAATTCAGACTCCAGAGTCTGGAAAAGTGAAGCAATTAAATCCAAACTACAACCTCTCCTCTATCTCAACCACGCTCCCAGCAGGGCATGGTGTCTCACCATCAGGGAAAACTGATGCAGGTGACTCTTTCCTCCTGAGAGGAGGGCAGTTTAGTCTGGGAAAATCTGACTGGGGTCTATAATACCTAAGCAGACCCTTCTAAGTGGGGGGAAAAAAGATACCATACAGGCAGGGCAAGAAACAAAAAAAACAGAACTGAAAAATTCTGATCTGTTAAACAAAACCTAAGCTAGAGGACTAGAATTAGCTGAACTGAATCTCAAAACTAAATAAGGTAATAAAATGCCTAGACACTAGCAAAAAAAAAAGAATCATACTAGGAAAATTGAAGATATGGCCCAATCAAAGAAACAAACCAACAATTCAAATGAGATACAGGAGTTGAAACAATTAATTCAGAATGTTCGAACAGACATGGAAAACCTCATCAAAAATTCTATCAATGAATTGGGGGAGGATATAAAGAAGACAAGGAATGAATAAAAAGAAGAAATTGAAAGTAGGGAAAAAATCACAGAACTTATGGGAGTGAAAGGCACAGCAGAAGACATGAAAAAACAGTGGAAACCTACAATGCCACATTTCAAGAGGCAGAAGATAGGATTAGTGAACTGGAGGATGGGACATCTGAAACCTGACAAGCAAAAGAAAATACAGGGAAAAGAACAGAAAAATATGAGCAGGGACTCAGGGAACTGAATGACAACATGAAGCGCATGAATATATGCGTTGTGGGTGTCCCAGAAGGAGAAGAGAAGGGAAAAGGAGGAGAAAAACTAATGGAGGAAATTATCACTGAAAATGTCCCAACTCTTATAAAAGAGTTACAGATTCAAGAACTGCAGTGTACCCCAAACAGAATAGATCCAAACAGATGTATTCCAAGACCCTTACCAATGAGAATGTCAGATGTTAAAGAGAAAAAGAGAATCTTGAAAGCAGAAAGAGAAAAACAATCCATCACATACAAGGGAAACCCAATAAGACTATGTGTAGATTTCTCACCAGAAACCATGGAGGCAAGAAGACAGTGGGATGATATATTTCAATTACTAAAAGAGAAAAACTGCCAACCAAGAATTCTATATTCAGCAAAATTGTCCTTCAAAAATGAGGGGGAAATTAAAACACTTTCAGACCAAAAAATCATTGAGAGAATTTGGGACCAAGAGACTGGCTCTGCAAGAAATACTAAAGGGAGCACTAAAGACAGATAAGAAAAGACAGAAGAGAGACGTGTGGAGAAGAGTGTAGAAATGAAGACTTTGTGTAAAGGTAAAAAGAAGAAAAATTAGATATGACCTATAAAATTCAAAAGGCAAAATGGTAGAAGAAAGTACTGCCCGTATAGTAATAACACTAAATGTTAATGGATTAAATTCCCCAATCAAAAGACATAGACTGGCAGAATGGATTATAAAACAGGACCCATCTATGTGCTGTCTACAGGAAATGCATCTTAGACCCAAGGATAAACATAAGTTGAAAGTGAAAGGTTGGGAAAAGATATTTCATGCAAATAACAATCAAAATAGAGTGAGAGTAGCTATACTAATATCCAACAAATTAGACTTCAAATGTAAAATGGTTAAAAGAGACAAAGAAGGATACTATGTATTAATAAAAGGAACAACTCAACAAGAAGACATAACAGTCATAAATATTTATGCACCAAACCAGAATGCTCCAAAATACATGCAGCAAACACTGAAAACACTAAAAAGAGAAATAGACACATCTACCATAACAGTTGGGGACTTCAATTCCCCACTCTCATTAATGGGCAGAACATTTAGACAGAGGATAATTTGAATAATACAATAAACGCACTAGACTTAACAGACATTTATAGAACATTACACCCCACAACAGCAGGATACACGTTCTTCTCAAGTGCTCATGGATCATTCTCAAGGACAGACCATATGCGGGGTCACAAAGCAAGTCTCAATAAATTTAAAAAGATTGAAATCACACAAAACACTTTCCCATAAAGGAATGAAGTTGGAAATCAATAATAGGCAGAGTACCAGAATATTCACAAATATATGAAGGCTCAAGAATACACTTTTAAATAACCAGTAGGTCAAGGAAGAAATTACAAGAGAAATCAGTAAATATCGAGGCAAATGAAAATGAAAATACAATATATCAAAATCTATGGGATGCAGCAAAGGCAGCGCTAAGAGGAAAATTTATTGCCCTAAATGTCTGTATCAAAAAAGAAGAAAGAGCAAAAATTGAGGACTTAACTGCCCACTTAGAAGAACTAGAGAAGGAACAGAAAACTAACCCCAACGCAAGCAAAAGGAAAGAAATTCTTCTGTACTATAAGATTAGTACAGAAATAAATGAAATTGAGAACATAAAAACAATGGGGAAAATCATCAAAACCAGAAGCTGGTTCTATGAGAAAATCAATAAAATTGATGGACCCTTAGCGAGGGTGACAAAAAGAAGAAGAGAGAGGATGCAAATAAATAAAATCAGAAGTGGAAGAGGAGACATAACCACTGGCCCCACAGATATAAGGGGAGGTAATGAGAGGATACTATAAACAACTTTATGTTAGTAAACTAGACAATGTAGATGAAATGGACAACTTCCTAGAAAGGCATGAACAGCCAACATTGACTCAAGAAGAAACAGATGACCTCAACAATTCAATTGCAAGTAAAGAAACTGAATCAGTCACTAAGAAGCTCCCCCAAAAGAAAAGTCCAGGATCAGATGGCTTCACATGTGAACTCTACCAAACATTCAAGAAAGAATTTGTACCAATCCTGTTCAAAGTCTTCAAAAAAACTGAAGAGGAGGGAAGGCTACCCAACTCATTCTGTGAAGCCAACATCACCTCATACCAAAGCCAGACAAATATATTACAAGAAAAGAAAACTACAGACCAATTTCTCTAATGAATATAGATGCAAAAATCCTTGACAAAATTCTTGCAAAAATCGAATCCAGTAGCCCATTAAAAGAACTGTACAACATAACCAAGTAGGATTCATCCCAGGTATGCAAGGATGGTTCAACATGAGAAAATCAATTAATGTAATACACCATATCAACAAATCAAAGCAGAAAAACCACATGATCATCTCAATTGATGCAGAAAAGGCATTTGACAAAATTCAACATCCTTTCTTGTTGAAAACACTGCAAAGGATAGGAATAGAAGGGAACTTCCCCAATATGATAAAGGGAATATATGAAAAATCCACACCTAACATCATCCTCTGCAGGGAAAAACTGAAAACTTTCCCCCAAAGATAAGTAACAAGACAAGAATGTCCACCAATGTTATTCAACATTGTGTTGGAAATTCTAGGCACAGAAATTAGACAAGGAAAAGAAATACAAGGCATCAAAATTGGAAAGGAAGAAGTAAAATTCTCACTGTCTGCAGATGATATGATACTATATGTCGAAGACCCAAAAAAATCCACAGCAAAACTGCTAGACCTAATAAATGAGTATAGCAAAGAGGCAGGTTACAAGAGCTACACTCAAAAATCTGTAGTGTTTCTATATACTAGCAATGAACAATCTGAGGGGGAAATCAAGAAAAAAATTCCATTTACAATTGCAACCAAAAGAATAAAATATTTAGGAATATATTTAATTAAAGAGACGAAAGACCTATACAGAGAAAACTATAAGAAATTGTTAAAAGAAATCACATAAGACCTAAATAAATGAAAGGGCATATTGTGTTCATGGACTGGAAGACTAAATATAGTTAAGATGTCAATTCTACCTAAATTGATTTACAGATTCAATGTAATTCCAATTAAAATCCCAAAAACTTACTTTTCAGAAATAGAAAAACCAATAACCAAATTTATCTGGAAGGGCAGGGTGCCCCGAATAGCTAAAAATATCCTGAGAAAGAAAAATGAAGTTGGAGGTCTCACACTACCTGACTCTAAGACATATTATGAAGCTACAGTGGTGAAAACAGCATGGTACTGGCATAAAGACAGATATACTGACCAATGGAATTGAATAGAGAGTTCAGATGTAGATCCTCTCATCTATGGACAATTGATCTTCGACAAGGCAGACAAGCCAACTCACCTGAGACAGTCTCTTCAATAAATGGTGCCTACAGAACTGGATATCCACATGCAAAAGAATGAAAAAGGATCCATATCTCACACCCTATACAAAAATTAACTCAAAATGGATCAAGGACCTAAACATTAGATCTAAGACCATAAAACTTTTAGAAGAAAATGTAGGGAAATATCTTATCAATCTTATAATAGGAGGGATTTCCTAGACCTTACACCCAAAGCATGAGCACTGAAGAAAGAAAAAAATAAATGGGAACTCGTCAAAATTAAACACTTTAGCGCATCAAAGAACTTCATCAAGAAAGTAAAAAGACAGCCTACCCAACGAGAGACAATATTTGGAAATGATATATCAGATAAAGGTCTAGTATCCAGAATACATAAAGAGACTGTTCAATGCAACAACAAAAAGACAGACGACCCAATTACAAAATGGGTTAAAGACATGAACAGATACTTCTCAGAAGAGGAAATACAAATGGCCAAAATGCCCATGAAAAGATGCTCAACTTCCCCGGCTATTAGGGAAATGCAAATCAAAACCACAATGAGATATCATCTCACACCCACCAGAATGGCCATTATCAATAAAACAGAAAATGACAAGTGCTGGAGAGGATGTGGAGAAAGAAGCACACTTATCCACTGTTGGTGGGAATGTCAAATGGTACAACAGCTGTGGAAGGCAGTTTGGTGGTTTCTCAAAATGCTAAATATAGAATTGCCATATGACCCAGCAATACCATTGCTAGGTATCTACTAAGAGGACATGAGGGCAAGAACAGAAATGGATATTTGCACACCAATGTTTATAGCAACATTATTTACAATTGCAAAGAGATGGAAACAGCCAAATTGTCCATCAACAGATGACTGGCTAAACAAGCTGTGGTATATACATATGATGGAATATTATGCAGCTGTAAGACATAAAGTTACGAAGCATGTAACAACATGGATGGACTTTAAGGACATTATGCTGAGTGAGATTAGCCAGAAACAAAAGGACAAATACTGTATGGTCTCACTCACATGAACTGACATTAGCAAATGAACTTGGAGAATTTCAGTTGGTAACAGAGACCATCAGGAGATAGAAATAGAGTAGATATTGGGTAACTGGAGCTGAAGGGATACAGATTGTGCAAAAGGACTGATTGTAAAAATTCAGAAATGGATAGCACATTACTACCTAACTGTAATACAATAATGTTAGAACACTGAATGAAGCTGAATGAGAGAATGATAGGTGGAGGCCAGGGGGCACAAATTAAATCAGAAGAAAAGATAGACATAAAGACTGAGATGGTATAATCTAGGAATGCCTAGAGTGTATAATGAAAGTGACTAAATGTGCAAATGCAAAAATTTTTTTGCATGAGGAAGAACAAAGGAATGTCAATAAAGCAGGGTACTGAAAATAAATGGTAAGTAATATTTTACAACTTTAACTTGTGTGTGAGACTAAAGCAAAAAATGTTCATTTGGTACAAAATTTATATTTTGACTAGTGCATCTCCTAATATAACATATGTGAACAGTTTAATCGAACACCATAGTATTTGGAACCTTGAGTAGGGCATGAGATTTTGTAGGTGTGTCCAGAGTGATGCCCCGATAAATCCCAGCGTGATTTGATCAGTGAATAAAAAAGTATTTGCAAAGTCACCTTGGAAAAATTCAACTTCCCCAAGTGAAGAATTTTTCATATTCTCACAAGCAGTAGGGACAACCAAAGCAATAGGCTGAGCCCCCAATCTTGGTGTTTGTTCATATGAAACTTAACCCCACAAAGGACAGGCTAAGCCTACTTAAAATTATGCCTAAGACATCAAGATAGATATATCGACCAATGGAATCGAATAGAGTGCTCAGATAGAGACCCTCTCATCTATGGACAATTGATCTTTGATAAGGCAGTCAAGCCAACTCACCTGGGAAAGAACAGTCTCTTCAATAAATGGTGCCTAGAGAACTGGATATCCATATGCAAAAGAATGAAACAGGACCCATATCTCACACCCTATACAAAAATTAACTCAAAATGGATCAAGGACCTAAACATTAGGTCTAAGACCATAAAACAGTTAGAGGAAAATGCAGGGAAATATCTTATAAATCTTATACTTGGAGGCAGTTTTATAGACCTTACACCTAAAGCAACAGCACTGAAGAAAGAAAGAAAGAAATGGGAACTCCTCAAAATTAAACACTTTTGCACATTAAAGAACTTCATCAAGAAAGTAAAAAGACAGCCTACGCAATGGGAGACAATATTTGGAAACGACATATCAGGTAAAGGTCTAGTATCCAGAATTTATAAAGAGATTGTTCAACTCAACAACAAAAAGACAGCCAATCCAATTACAAAATAGGAAAAAGACGTGAACAGACACTTCTCAGAAGAGGAAATACAAATGGCCAAAAGGCACATGAAGAGATGCTCAACTTCCCTGGCCATTAGAGAAATGCAAATCAAAACCACAATGAGATATCATCTCACACCCACCAGAATGGCCATTATCAATAAAACAGAAAATGACAAGTACTGGAGAGGATGTGGAGAAAGAAGCACACTTATTCACTGTTGGTGGGAATGTCAAATGGTGCAACCGCTGTGGAAGGCAGTTTGGCGGTTCCTCAAAAAACTGAATATAGAATTGCCATATGACCCGGCAATACCAGTGCTAGGTATCTACTCAAAGGACATAAGGGCAAAGACACAAACGGACATTTGCACACCAATGTTTATAGTAGCATTATTTACAATTGCAAAGAGATGGAAACAGCCAAAATGTCCATCAACAGACCAGTGGCTAAACAAACTGTGGTATATACATACGATGGAATATTATGCAGCTTTAAGGCAGAATAAAGTTATGAAGTATGTAACAACATGGATGGACCTTGAGAACATAATGCTGAGTGAGACTAGCCAAAAACTAAAGGACAAATACTGTATGGTCTCACTGATATGAACTGACATTAGTGAATAAACGTGGAATATGTCATTGGTAACAGAGACCATCAGGAGACAGAAATAGGGTACGATATTGGGTAACTGCAGCTGAAGGGATATAGATTGCACAACAGGACTGAATATAAAAACTCAGAAATGGACAGCACAATACTACCTAACTATAATACAATTATGTTAAAACACTGAAGCTGCATGTGAGAATAATAGAGGGAGGAGGGCTGGGGGCATAACTAAAATCAGAAAGAAAGATAAACAACAAACACTGAGATGGTATAAACTAGGAATGCCTACAGTGTATAATAATAGTGACTAAATGTACAAATTTTGAAAATGTTTGTGCATCAAGAAGAACAAAGGAATGTCATTACTGCAGGGTGCTGAAAATAGATGGTAATTAATATTTTAAAATTTCACCTTATGTGTGAGACTAAAGCAAAAAATATTTATTTGGTACAAAATAAAAAAAAAAAATTAGGCCTAAGAGTCAACCCCAAGAGAACCTCTTCTTTTGCTCAGATGTGGCCTCTCTCTCTCAGCCCACATGATAAGCAAACTCACTGCCCTCCCCCTGTCTACGTGGGACATGACTCCCAGGGGTGTGGACCTTCCTGGCAACACGGGATAGAAATCCTAGAATGAGCTGGGACTCAGCATCAACGGACTGAGAAAACCTTCTCGACCAAAATGGGGAAGAGCGAAATGAGACAAAATAAAGTGTCAATGGCTGAGAGATTCCAAACAGAGTCGAGAGGTTATCCTAGAGGTTATGCTTATGCATTAAATAGATATCACCTGTTTAGTTGAGATGTAATGGAGGGGCTAGAGGGAACTGCCTGAAAATGTAGAGCTGTGCTCCAGTACCCATGTTTCTTGAAGATGATTATATAATGATATAGCTTTCACAATGTGACTGTGTTACTGTGAAAACCTTGTGTCTGAAGCTCCTTTTACCTACCTTGTCAACAGACGAGTAGAACATATAGAATAAAAATAAATAAGGGCAACAAATGTTAAAATAAATTTAGTAGCTTGAAATGCTAGTCATCAATGAAAGGGAGGGGTAAGGGGTATGGTATGTACAATTTTTTTTTTCTGTTTCCATTTTCTTTCTTTTTCTGAATAGATGCGAATGTTCCAAGAAATGATCATGATGATGAATATGCAACTATGTGATGATACTGTGAATTACTGATTATACATGTAGAATGGAATGATCAAAATAGGAATGTTTGCATTTACTTGGAGCTTTTTGGTATTTAAAAAAATAAAATAAAATAATTTAAAAATAAATAAATAAATAATAGGGGAAGAAATGTTAAAATAAATTTAGTAGATTGAAATGCTAGCGATCAATGAAAGGGAGGGTAAGGGGTATGGTATGTATGAATTTTTTTGTTTTCTTTTTATTTCTTTTTCTGAATTGATTCAAATGTTCTAAGAAATGATTATGATGATGAATATGTAACTATGTGATGATACTGTCAGTTATTGATTATATAATAATAACAGAATGATCATATGGTAAAAATGTTTGTGTTTGTATGTGGTTATGTATCACAAATTAGAAAAAAATTTTAATTTAAAGGCATAAAAAGAAAAAAGAAAAAAAGAGATGGTGATAACTGCCACATTAACTTTCTCTGGTTGTTACAAAAATATAAACAATGTGCAAATACTTTATAAGTTGTTAAGCACTACAGAAATAGGAGAGACTTCTATGTTTGTTTATTTGTTATGTTTGGTTTTTCAAAGGCCATATGGCATAAATGGGATACAGCATGGGCTCCAGAGTCAGGAAATATAAGTTTAAATCCGAGCATCATCATTTATTACTCTGTGGAGCCTTGGGCATGTTAACTCTAATCTTTCTGAGTGTCAGTTTCCTCATCTATGAAATGGAAATACCACACCACTTATATCACATATTATGTTAGTAATTAATATTTGGTTTTCCTCATCTCTCATTTCATCCTCACAGTTCTGCACTTTCAGATCTATCCCATATCCACATCACTGTCTTTCAAGCCCACAGACCTTTCACCTAATGCCCTTCAAGAGCATCTTCAGGGCAGAGATCATCTACTTTGTCACCAATGCCTAGAGTACACAGTAGGAACTAAATAAGTAAGTATTTATTAAAAAAGAAATGTACATTAGTCTTCATGGTCAATATGTGTTACATAAATTAAAAGACTGAATATTCCACCAAAATGCCTATAAACTTTATTTCATTTCTTTGTGCAGCCTAAGACTTACTTTCACTAATAAACTAATCTATCCTTTTTGACAGGTACCAAGAAAAAAGAAAACTTAGGGTAAGAGTTGGGGAGCTTTTTTATTTTTTCATAGAAAAAGAATGAAGAGCATCACCTTTAGATTTCTCAACTCTAAAACTGTCCCCTTACTTGCTATGTTTTCTACCATTATTAGAGTTCTAAACCCCCAATGGCAGCAGATGGGGAAGCAGATCTAGTCCCCAGGGCTCCCAGAAAAAACAGAGTGAAATCAAGAAGGTGTTTTTTTCCTAGCTTCTGGCAGTAACAACCAATTAATTAATTACCAATTAATGAGACATCTTTTTGCCAGACCCTTGCTAAACTCTCCTCTCTTTCCTCACCCAAGACTGATGAGTCAAAATATAATCTCAATTCTACTTCAAATATACCTCTTCAATTCAACCTTTCTCCTCCATTTGCACGGCCTCTACCTTAGCGCTCAGGCCATGGGCTATTTCAACAGCCTCCTAAAAGATAACTTTTCCACAATACCACCAGAATGACTTTCTGAAACACAAATCTGATGATATCCTCTCTGTTTTAAAACCCTATTCTGGGTATCCCTTATCACTTCCAGGGTAAAGTACAAACTTGGCATGGCATAAAAGATCATTCATGCCCTGTCCTCATCTAACTCTCCAATCTCATTTCTCATCATGTCTCAGTATATCCCTAGTGCTAAAGCTATAACCAAACCACTTACTTTTCCCTGAATGTATCATGTTCTCATACCGTCATTTATCACTCTCTTATTCACTCCCATATACACTCTCTTACAACATGCCCTTTCCTATCTTCATTTGTCTGTCTGGTAAATTCCCTCATATCCTTCAAAACTCAGCTTAAGAGAGGATGGAGTTTGGTGCTTTGTCCTCCTAAAAGCATATGTATTATAATTTTGTAATTTAGTTTTCTATAACTCCTACTAAGACGTGAACCACTGAAGGGCAGAAATTCTTTTTAATTACAGCAAATAGCAAACGGGAACCCAGAAGCTCCAAAAAAAATTGAATAAATTAATAAATGATAACTGACTTTAGTTTTATTATAAATATAAAAGGTTTTTGTGAAATTATAAGACAAAATAAGCACCATTCATCAAATTATTTCTAGAAAAAAGTAAACTTGCAATTCCAAACAAATCATTACAAAGGAACATGATAAACATCCACTGTCATGGTTAGGGACATGTGTCAACTTGGCCAAGTTGTGGTAGATGTTTATCTGATTGGGCAAGTACTGGCCTGTCTGTTGCAATGAGGACACTTCATAGGATTAGGTCATGATCACGTCAGCTGCATCCACAGCTGATTCCATTTGTAATCAGCCAAAGGGGTGTGTCTTCTACAATTAGTGATGCGAAATCTAATCACGGGGAGCCTTTAAGGAGGACTCAGAGGAGACAGGTCCCATTCCTGCTTCGGTTGGTGAGACTCTCCTGCGGAGTTCATCCAGACCCTCCATCAGAGTCGTCGGCTTCACAGCCTGCCTTGTGGATTTGGACTCTGCGTTCCTGCGGTCACGTGAGACACTTTTATAAGTTTTATATTTGCAAGTGTTCCCTGTTGATTCTGTTTCTCTAGAGAACCCTAACTAATACATCCATCATAAGGTATCAAAACATAATGTGAATTTGTAGTTGATGTGTGTGTATAAGCTAAAATTAATGAACTCCAAATTAGGTACATATTCTAGCTTGTTAGCTGCCGGAGTGCAATATACCAGAAACAGAATGGCTTTTAAAAAAGGGGAATTTAGGGCGGGCCACGGTGGCTCAGCAGACAAGAATGCTTGCCTGCCATGCCAGAGGACCTGGGTTTGATTCCTGGTGCCTGCCCATGTAAAAGAAAAGAAAAGAAAAAGGGGGAATTTAATAAGTTGCTAGTTTACAGTTCTAAGGCCGAGAAAATGTCCCAATTAAAAGTCCACAGAAATGTCCAACCAAAGGTATCCATCCAGAGAATGATATCTTGGTTCAAGAAGGCCGATGAAGTTCAGGGTTTCTCTCTCAAGTAAGAAGGCACGTGGCAAACACAGTCAAGGTTCCTCTCTCGTCTGGAAGGGCACATGGCGAACACAGCATCATCTGCTAGCTTGGTCTCCTGGCTTCCTGTTTCATGAAGCTCCCTGGGAGGCATTTTCCTTCTTCATTGCCAAAGGTTGCTGGCTGGTGGACTCTACTTCTCATGGCTATGTCGTTCTACTTTGCTGTCTTTGAATCTCTTTCATTCTCCAAAATGTTTCCTCTTTTATAGGACTCCAGAAATTTATCAAGACCCACCCAAATGGGTGGAGATATGTCATCACCTAATCTGGCTTAACAACCACTCTTGATTAAATCACATCTCCAGGGAGATGATCTGATTACAGTTTCAAACCTAGAATATTGAATAGGGATTATTCTGCCTTTATGAAATGGGATTTTGATTAAAACATGGCTTTTCTAGGGTCCATACAACATCCTTTCAAACCAGCACAGTACATAACTGGGAAACAGAAAATTGAGTTCCCAGTACTGTATATAAAGAAAAAAAACCCATTGAAAAAAACAGTAGAGAGAAGATGGAGGCTTAGTAAGACGCGCGGGTCTTGGTTCCTCCTCCAGAGCAGCTACTGGGGGAGTGAAGACGGTGCAGAACACCTCCGGGGGCCACGACAGAGACCGGGAAGACAGTGTACCCCATTCTGGAATGGCTGACTGGCTGGGAGAGCCCGCTGCGGTGAGATCACTGAGGGGCATGTGCTTCCCCGGGCCGGAACGGCAGGCAGCCAGAGTCCCTCCCTCCCTCCTTCCCGGGCCGGCTGGGAGAGTTGGACAGGCGATCCCCTCGGGCCACGGCAGCTGGCGCCCCACCCCCCACGCGCAGTCCCCCGAACCAGCTGGGAGAATTGGATCGGAGATCCCCCAAGCCGCGGAGACCGGCGATGACTGGGGTCTGTTCCAAACATGTGGCTTCCCGGTCCGGCTGGGAACGGTGGATAGGCCTCCCCCAAGCTGCGGTAGCCGGTGCCCCCCCGCCACGCTTGGCGCCCCGGGCCGGCTGGGAAATTTGGACAGGCGCTCCCCCAAGCCGCGGAAGCCGGCGCCCCACCACCACGCTTGGCGCCCTGGGCCGGCTGGGAGGTTTGGACAGGTGCTCCCCCAAGCCGCGGAGGCCGGCGACCCTACCCACGCGCGGATTCCCGGGCCGGCTGGGAGATTTGGATTGACACTCCCCCAAGCCACTTCCGCTGACGACCATCCCCCACAGCGAGAGTTTTCCAAAGTTAAAGGAGCCACAGCATCTTTTACTGGTGGGACCTGCAGACAGATGAGCGCCACAGGCGTCACCTACTGGGCAGGATAAGAAATACAGAGCCCAGAGATTTCACAGAAAAATCTTTCAACCTGCTGGATCCCACACCCAGGGAAAGCTGATCAAATGCCCAGACGCCAACAGAAAATAACGGATCACGCTCGGAAAATTGAAGATATGGCCCAGTCAAAGGAACAAACCAATAGTTCAAATGAGATACAGGGGCTGAGACAACTAATGCTGAATATACGAACAGAAATGGAAAACCTCTTCAAAAACCAAATCAATAAATTGAGAGAGGACATGAAGAAGACATGGGCTGAACAAAAAGAAGAAACAGAAAAACTGAAAAAACAAATCACAGAACTTATGGGAGTGAAGGACAAAGTAGAAAAGATGGAAAAAACAATGGATACCTACAATGGTAGATTTAAAGAGACAGAAGCTAGAATTACTGAATTGGCGGATGGAACATCTGAATTCCAAAAAGAAACAGAAACTATAGGGAAAAGAATGGAAAAATTTGAGCAGGGGATCAGGGAACTGAATGACAATATGAAGCGCACAAATATACGTGTTGTGGGTGTCCCAGAAGGAGAAGAGAAGGGAAAAGGAGGAGAAAAACTAATGGAAGAAATTATCACTGAAATTTCCCAACTCTTATGAAAGACCTAAAATTACAGATCCAAGAAGTGCAGCACACCCCAAAGAGAATAGACCCAAATAGGCGTTCTCCAAGACACTTATTAGTTAGAATGTCAGAGGCCAAAGAGAAAGAGAGGATCTTGAAAGCAGCAGGAGAAATCAATCCATCACATACAAGGGAAACCCATTAAGACTATGTGTAGATTTCTCAGCAGAAACCATGGAGGCAAGAAGACAGTGGGATAATATATTTAAATTACTAAAAGAGAAAAACTGCCAACAAGACTTCTATATCCAGCAAAATTGTCCTTCAAAAATGAGGGAGAAATTAAAACATTTTCAGACAAAAAGTCACTGAGAGAATTTGTGACCAAGAGACCAGCTCTGCAAGAAATACTAAAGAGAGCACTAGAGTCAGATATGAAAAGACAGAAGAGAGAGGTATGGAGAAGAGTGTAGAAAGAAGGAAAATCAGATATGATATATATAATACAAAAGGCAAAATGGTAGAGAAAAATATTATCCAAACAGTAATAACACTAAATGTCAATGGACTGAATTCCCCAATCAAAAGACATAGACTGGCAGAATGGATTAAAAAACAGGATCCTTCTATATGCTGTCTACAGGAAACGCATCTTAGACCCAAAGATAAACATAGGTTGAAAGTGAAAGGTTGGGAAAAGATATTTCATGCAAATAACAACCAGAAAAGAGCAGGAGTACCTATACTAATATCCAACAAATTAGACTTCAAATGTAAAACAATTAAAAGAGACAAAGAAGGACACTATCTACTAATAAAAGGAACAATTAAACAAGAAGACATAACAATCATAAATATTTATGCACCGAACCAGAATGCCCCAAAATACGTGAGGAATACACTTCAAACACTAAAAAGGGAAATAGATACATATACCATAATAGTTGGAGACTTCAATTCACCACTCTTATCAATGGACAGAACATCTAGACAGAAGATCAATAAAGAAATAGAGAATTTGAATATTACAATAAATGAGCTAGACTTAACAGACATTTATAGGACATTACATCCCACAACAGCAGGATACACCTTTTTCTCAAGTGCTCATGGATCATTCTCAAAGATAGACCATATGCTGGGTCACAAAGCAAGTCTCAACAAATTTAAAAAGATTGAAATCATACACAACACTTACTCAGATCATAAAGGAATGAAGTTGGAAATCAATAATAGGCAGAGTGCCAGAAAATTCACAAATACGTGGAGGCTCAACAACACACTCTTAAACAACAAGTGGGTCAAGGAAGAAATTGCAAGAGATATTAGTAAATATCTCAAGGTGGATGAAAACGAAAACACAACATATCAAAACCTATGGGACGCAGCAAAGGCAGTGCTAAGAGGGAAATTTACTGCCCTAAATGCCTATATCAGAAAAGAAGAAAAGGCAAAAATTCAGGAATTAACTGTCTACTTGGAAGAACTGGAGAAAGAACAGCAAACTAACCCCAAAGCAAGAAAAAGGAAAGAAATAACAAAGATTAGAGCAGAAATAAATGAAATTGAAAACATGAAAACAATAGAGAAAATCAATAAGGCCAGAAGTTGGTTCTATGAGAAAATCAATAAGATTGATGGGCCCTTAGCAAGATTGACAAAAAGAAGAAGAGAGAGGATGCAAATAAACAAGATCAGAAATGGAAGAGGAGACATAACTACTGATCTCACAGAAATAAAGGAGGTAAAAACAGGATACTATGAACAACTTTACGCTAATAAATACAACAATTTAGAGGAAATGGACGGGTTCCTGGAAAGACATGAACAACCAACTTTGACTCAAGAAGAAATAGATGACCTCAACAAACCAGTCACAAGTAAAGAGATTGAATTAGTCATTCAAAAGCTCCCTAAAAAGAAAAGTCCAGGACCAGACGGCTTCACATGTGAATTCTATCAAACATTCCAGAAGGAATTAGTACCAACTCTCCTCAAACTCTTCAAAATAATCGAAGTGGAGGGAAAACTACCTAATACATTCTATGAAGCCAACATCACCCTCATACCAAAACCAGGCAAAGATATTACAAAAAAAGAAAACTACAGACCAATCTCTCTAATGAATATAGATGCAAAAATCCTCAATAAAATTCTAGCAAATCGTATCCAACAACATATTAAAAGAATTATACATCATGACCAAGTAGGATTCATCCCAGGTATGCAAGGATGGTTCAACATAAGAAAATCAATTAATGTAATACACCATATCAACAAATCAAAAGCAGAAAAATCACATGATCATCTCAATTGATGCAGAGAAGGCATTTGACAAGATTCAACATCCTTTCCTGTTGAAAACACTTCAAAAGATAGGAATACAAGGGAACTTCCTTAAAATGATAGAGGGAATATATGAAAAACCCACAGCTAATATCATCCTCAGTGGGGAAAAATGGAAAACTTTCCCCCTAAGATCAGGAACAAGACAGGATGTCCATTATCACCACTATTATTCAACATTGTGTTGGAGGTTCTAGCCAGAGCAATTAGACAAGAAAAAGAAATACAAGGCATCAAAATTGGAAAGGAAGAAGTAAAACTATCACTGTTTGCAAACGATATGATATTACATGTCGAAAACCCAGAAAAATCCACAACAAAACTACTAGAGCTAATAAATGAGTACAGCAAAGTAGCAGGCTACAACATCAACATTCAAAAATCTGTAGCATTTCTATACACTAGTAATGAACAAGCTGAGGCGGAAATCAAGAAACGAATCCCATTTATAATCGCAACTAAAAGAATAAAATACCTAGGAATAAATTTAACCAAAGAGACAAAAAACCTATATAAAGAAAACTACAAAAAACTGCTAAAAGAAATCACAGAAGACCTAAATAGATGGAAGGGCATACCGTGTTCATGGATTGGAAGACTAAATATAATTAAGATGTCAATCCTACCTAAACTCATCTACAGATTTAATGCAATACCAATCAAAATCCCAACAACTTATTTTTCAGAATTAGAAAAACCAATAAGCAAATTTATCTGGAAGGGCAGGGTGCCCCGAATTGCTAAAAACATCTTGAGGAAAAAAAAACGAAGCCGGAGGTCTAGCGATGCCGGACTTTAAGGCATATTATGAAGCCACAGTGGTCAAAACAGCATGGTATTGGCATAAAGATAGATATATCGACCAATGGAATCGAATAGAGTGCTCAGATATAGACCTTCTCGTCTATGGACATTTGATCTTTGATAAGGCAGTCAAGCCAACTCACCTGGGACAGAACAGTCTCTTCAATAAATGGTGCCTAGAGAACTGGATATCCATAAGTAAAAGAATGAAAGAAGACCCGTATCTCACACCTTATACAAAAATTAACTCAAAATGGATCAAAGATCTAAACATTAGGTCTAAGACCATAAAACAGTTAGAGGAAAATGTAGGGAGATATCTCACGAATCTTACAACTGGAGGAGGTTTTATGGACCTTAAACCTAAAGCAAGAGCACTGAAGAAAGAAATAAATAAATGGGAGCTCCTCAAAATTAAACACTTTTGTGCATCAAAGAACTTCATCAAGAAAGTAGAAAGACAGCCTACACAATGGGAGACAATATTTGGAAACGACATATCAGATAAAGGTCTAGTATCCAGAATTTATAAAGAGATTGTTCAACTCAACAACAAAAAGACAGCCAACCCAATTACAAAATGGGAAAAAGACTTGAACAGACACCTACCAGAAGAAGAAATACGGATGGCCAAGAGGCACATGAAGAGATGCTCAATGTCCCTGGCCATTAGAGAAATGCAAATCAAAACCACAATGAGATATCATCTCACACCCACCAGAATGGCCATTATCAACAAAACAGAAAATGACAAGTGCTGGAGAGGATGCGGAGAAAGAGGCACACTTATCCACTGTTGGTGGGAATGTCAAATGGTGCAACCACTGTGGAAGGCAGTTTGGTGGTTCCTCAAAAAGCTGAATATAGAATTGCCATACGACCCAGCAATACCATTGCTAGGTATCTACTCAAAGGACTTAAGGGCAAAGACACAAACGGACATTTGCACACCAATGTTTATAGCAGCGTTATTTACAATTGCAAAGAGATGGAAACAGCCAAAATGTCCATCAACAGAAGAATGGCTAAACAAACTGTGGTATATACATACGATGGAATATTATGCAGCTTTAAGACAAGATAAACTTATGAACCATGTAATAACATGGATGGACCTAGAGAATATTATGCTGAGTGAATCCAGCCAAAAACTAAAGGGCAAATACTGTATGGTCCCACTGATGTGAACGGGCACTCGAGAATAAACTTGAAATATGTCATTGGTAACAGAGTTCAGCAGGAGTTAGAAACAGGGTAAGACAATGGGTAATTGAAGCTGAAGGGATACAGACTGTGCAACAGGACTAGATACAAAAACTCAAAAATGGACAGCACAATAATACCTAATTGTAAAGTAATCATGTTAAAACACTGAATGAAGCTGCATCTGAGCTAT
Source organism: Tamandua tetradactyla (assembly GCF_023851605.1). Taxonomy (NCBI): domain Eukaryota; kingdom Metazoa; phylum Chordata; class Mammalia; order Pilosa; family Myrmecophagidae; genus Tamandua; species Tamandua tetradactyla. The sequence continues at coordinate 57,802,617 of NC_135330.1, read as the reverse complement.
AGGGTTTTTTTTGTTTTTGTTTGCTTGTTTGTTTGTTTGTTGTTGTTGTTTTTTACTATTATTACTACTTTTATTTCTTTTCTTTATATTAACATTTTATATCTTTTTCTGTTGTGTTGCTAGTTCCTCTAAACCGATGCAAATGTACTAAGAAACGATGATCATTCATCTATGTGATGATGTTAAGAATTACTGAGTGCATATGTAGAACGGTATGATTTCTAAATGTTGTGTTAATTTCTTTTTTTTTTCTTTCCGTTAATAAAAAAATAAAAAGAAATAGGGGGGGTTTGTAAGAATAAAATTAAGTTTAGCTTTCATACAAGATGGCGCAGGATGAGAAACGGAACTCACCAAACGAAAGGCTGAAAAACAGCTCAGACTGGTCCTTCAGGCAGGGAAAGGGGAGGGCCTCTGATGCAAGCCTAGAATTGGCGCCAAATCCCTTTATAGGTAAAAACAAGTTTAAATAAGTAATGGCCAGGTTCAATGAAATGTAAAGCATAATCAAAAGCAGGACCCTTTGGCAGGAAATATGAATTAGTTAGACTATCCAGATTGGATACTCTAGAGGTTACAGCCTATCATCAGAGAAAGAGGGGAGGGATCTGCATGCTAACCTTAGGGTATACAGCCTGTGGCAGTGTACTGCTTGGTGCACCAGTCATGGTGCACCTAACCATTTTCTTCGGTTAGGTGTCCATTTTTACAAGATTGTGAATAAATTATTTTCTTCTCCACAACTGGACGAGCATTTGTCCTCTTTCAGGTACGGCTTTCTTTCTAACAAAAGGAACTGGCAGAAAGAGGGTAGGGCTGATGCAGGACTAGGGACTGAGGCTTTTTGAGTTAGTGAGCACAAAATAAAGTGGAAAAGGACTAGGCTCCAAGAAAAGGGGGCACACAGAGCCTGGGGATACACAGAGCTGTATACCAACTCCAGGTCCTGACTGGCAAACCTGGGAAGCTGGGGTCTGGCTCTGAAAAGGCATTTTTTTCCTTTTTTCTTTTTACTTCTTAACAGCTCATTAGCTAGAACTGCAAGCATTCTCAGGCTTCATTACTGCCCCAGGCAAGGGCAGAATGAAGGCATGTCTGAGAGACAAAGTAACTAGTCAGGTGAATGGGAATAGCTTCCTAAAGGAGGTATCTTCCCCAAGAAAATGGGGGTGGGGGCAGGGGCCAGCTCAAGTGGCTGCCCTCCTTCAGGGAATTCAGGCCCCAGGGGCTGGAAAACAGAAGCAACCTAAGCCCACCTTCTACCTCAGCCTCTGTTTCAACCACACCACTAGCAGGGAGAGGCTGCTGAGAATTAAAGGCACGCCATCATTTATACTAGCGGGAAGTTGCAAGCTGATAAGCACATGTCGGGCTGTATAAGAAAAGAACAGAGTCTAGAGGCTTCACAGGAAAATCTGACAAACTACTGGATCTCACTCTTAGGGAAACTTAATACTAGTTACACTCTCCTCCTGAGACATAGGCCTGTCTGGTCTGGGGAAATCTGACTGGGGTTGATCATTATCTGAGACTCTCCTCAAAAAAAACGGTTCTAGACAGGCAGCGCAAGAACCAGAAAAACAAGAGCTGAAAAATTCTGATCAGTAAAACAGAAGCTATGCTAGAGCTCTAGAGTAAGTCGAACTGAATGTCAAAGAACAGAGAGAAAACAAAGCCATCCAACAAGAAAACCCTAGGTAAAAAAGCGAAAATGACCTACAGAATGAACTTATTAAAGAAATCAAATACCTAGATGCCAAGAAAAAATAAGTCATACTAGGAAAATCAAAGACATGGCCTAGTCAAAGGAACAAACCAACATTTCAAATGAGATACAGGAGATGAAACAACTAATTAAGGATGTTCAAACAGACATGCAAAGTCACATCAAAAATCAAATCAATGAGTTGAGGTAAGACATAGCAAAAGGGATGAATAGAAAGAAGACATTGTGTGAACATAAAGAAGAACTCGAAAGTTTGTAAAAGCAAATGGCAGAACTTATAGGAATGAAAGGCACAATAAACAAGATGAAAAAAACAATGGAGACCTACAGAAGCAGATTTGAAGACGCTGAAGAAAGGATTAGTGAACTAAAGGTCAGGGCATCTGACACAAAAGAAAAGATAGGGAAAAATATGGGGAGGCTCTCAGGGAATTGAATGACAACATGAAGCGCACAAATATACGTGTTATATTATCCAAAAGGAGACGAGAAGGGAAAATGGACAGAAAGACTAATGGAGGAAATAATCATGGAAAATTTCCCATCTCTTATGAAAGACATAAAATTATAGATCCAAGATGTGCAGCATATCCCCACAGAACAGAGCCAAATAGACTTACTCCAAGATACTTACTAATCAGACTGTCAAATGTTGAAGACAAAAAGAGAATTCTGAAAGCAGCAAGAAGGAGAAAAATGATTCATCACATACAAAGCAAGCTCAATAAGAATTGTGCAGATTTCTCAACAAAAACCATGGCAGCAAGGAGGCAGTGATATAATATATTTAAGATTCTGAAAGAGAAAAACTACCAATCAAGATTTCTATACCCAGCAAAACTGTCCTTCAAAAAATGAGGGGAAGTTTAAAATATTTTTAGACACTGCAAGAGTTCGTGACTAAGAGACTAGCTCTCAAGAAATACTAAAGAGAGCACAACAGGCAAGTAGGAAAAGAGAGGGGAGAGAGGTCTAGAGGAGAGAGTATAAATAAAGACTATCAGTTAAGGTAAAAAGAGACAAAAAAAATAAGATATGACATACAGAAGACAAAATGATAGATGAAAGTATTGCCTTTACAATAACATTAAGTGTTAATGGAGTAAACTCCTCAATCAAAAGACAAAGACTGGCAGAATGCATTAAAAAACAGGACCCACCTATCTGCTGTCTACAAGAGACTCACTTTAGACCTAAGGACAAAAATAGACTGAAAGTGAAAGGATGGAAAAAGATATTTCATACAAACAACAACCATAAAAGAGCAGGGGTAACTATATTAACATCTGACAAATTAGACTTCAAATGTGCAACAATTAAAAGAGAAAAAGGACACCATGTATTAATAAAAGGAAGAATTCAACAGGAAGACATAATAATCATAAATACTTATGCACTGAGCCAGAGTGCCCCAAAATATATGAGGCAAACACTGATAACACTGAAGGAGAAGTAGACACCTCTACAATGACAGTTGGAGACTTCAATTCACCACTCTCACCTTACTGATCCTCCGTCTAGATAGAACATCTAGACGGAGGATCAGTAAGGAAACAGAGATTCTGAATAATATGATAAATGAACTGGACCTAACAGACATTCATAGAACATTACACCCCACAACAGTAGGATACACATTTTTCTCAAGTGTTCATGGATCATCCTCAAGGATATACCATATTCTGGGTCACAAAGTAAGTCTCAATAAATTTTAAAAGATTGAAATCATACAAAACACTTTTCAAATCATAATGCAATGAAGGTGGAAACCAATAACAGGCAGAGAGCCAAAACCAGAGGAACAGGGAAATTCCATGTATCACTTAAATTACATACCTTAAAAATTATTTCCTACAATCAGGTTTATATGCATTCAAAGCTATCAACATGATCAATACCGCCTGAAAGAAACCTAAGTTTAAAGTAATCAGCAGTCAACCAAAACCCTCAGCTTAAAATTATTTCTAGAAGCATCTTTTTTTTCTTTCTTTTTTTTTTTTTTAACATGGGCAGGCACCAGGAATCGAACCCAGGTCCTCGGGCATGGCAGGCAAGCATTCTTACCTGCTGAGCCACCGTGGCCTGCCCTAGAAGTATCTTTACATTGTATCTTCATACCTACAAACTACACTATGAAAAAATGCAGCAAATGTTAAGTCTGTTACACTTCTAAAGATTATCTAAAATAAATAACTTACTTTAAGGACTATTAGTTTATCTAATACATGTATGCAGCTGCATCTGAAAGAGAAGTTACTATGCAAACACTGATTCACAAAGTTATCGATGTGTTTTTATAACTATTCACTTGGTCCTGAACCAAAGGAAGTAGAAGTAATCATACCAGGAGCATAGAACTAGTGGAGTGATTCAGGAGGGGCTGAATCTAAGATATTGGGACACCTACATAGAATTTTGCTTGTCCTGGTACTGGCAAACTGCTCACATATATGACATGAGAATAAAGCAGGTGTACAAAAGTCAAAGGGTAAGCATACTGTGAATATGGAGCTATCAATAAAAGCTGAAAATCTCATATATCTGATAACAGATAAGCATTCTTAGTTATATTGAAACATCCTATTATGAAGCTATAACTGTCATTATTTTATTCTTGAGTCAATATTCTCCATTCCTTCAATGCATTACATTAGGTTTATTGTTATCTATATATAACAAAGGGTGTGTGTTTTTAAAAAGAAAGAGGCAGAAAGAAAATTAGATCATTCCCTCACCCTGTACTATGTCTGATAAATTAATTTTTGTTCACCCTTCTTAAATTTCATAAGCACTTGATAGTATATCCTTTTACATATACTTCTCCCCTTTTTCCCTAAGCGAAACTAGTCTCATATAAAATGGCATGACTTCATCAAGTGTACAAAACTGATTTTATTTCTAACACCATACTTGCTGACACTTTGCACTTTGTGAAACTTTGTCTAAAGAGGTATAATGCACTAAAACAGAATAAAATGAACTTAAACATTTGGATTTAGGGCTCCAGAGATATCCATGAAGAGAATTCCAAAATGAGTGTCCCAGGCTAGCTTAGAGTCCTTGTGTGTATGTATGTACGTGTGTGTGTGTGTATATATACACATACATATACACACCCACCCACACACAAGAATGAATTAATGGGTATTAAACAAAATAGCATATGATAAGCAATAATTTACCAAGAGGTCATTCAACTATGTAAATGAACACATAAATCTTATCGCTTTCCTAATAAATAGTCAAGTATGCATTTTCACTGTCTTCTAGCTAGTTTCTATGATTAAAAAAATTGAAAAAAATATCACTTCAAAATACTTGGAGATATGTATTTGTTTCTCCCAAATATGGTATAGCAACAAACATTTCAAAACTGTTCTGTTAAAATCTTCCTTCATTTAAAGAGATTTGTAAGAAAAACATGGTTTGTAAACTCTAGGCTGAGCAGACAATCCAATTTCAAAACATACTACAATTCACACTCAAAATTATACACTGCAAACACACAGTAATCTTGGATATATATAAACTCACCATCTGTATGGGTTTCTTGTGGAGATCTCGTTCAGTTACCAATCTTTCCTGGTCAGTGACATAAAGACCTTTCTGTGCTAAAGCCTGGATTACAGCATCATGGCCCAAAAGGGGTTTTGCAGCATCACTCTTGAGAATAAGACTCCCAGCACGACAGTACAGTTCAGCCGATAGAAGCAAATTAACAACAGGTGGTTTGATGTGTTCCTGGTCATACTGATCTGTATAAAATGGTTCTCGAAGTTCCTCTGGCACATTTTCTATAAAGATTAAGGAAAAAAAATTCTCTTACAAGATTTTTATAAAAGAAACACACAATTTATTTAATTAGTATTTATGTAGTAGTACTTAAATTTCCCACTTAAAATAAAATCCTTTAACTAAAAAGATGATTTATATGTCTCATTACTGAACCTAGGCAAACAATCTAGAATGAGAGAAAGATGCAATTTTCCTTTTAGAAGATATTGTTCTGGTTACATTTTAAAAAGGGACTACAAAAGAAATAAGGAGGAAAGTTTTCTAATGAGTTCAGTGGCTCTGGGGAAATTTTTCCAACACACATAGTCAAATCCAAGGAATGAGCTAAAACTTTCCTAAAAAAATAACTCCTACAGATCCCCTCCACTCAAGCAAACAGGAAAGATACTTTAACAGGTATGTCGGGAGACTGTTAGGCCTGTAGTCTTGGGAATGTAAAATCATTTGCCCAAATATAAAATCATTTGTAACTAATCAGTTGCAAAATAGGTACTACTTAATTTATCCTGTCCCTCTGCTTCAAGGCCCTTGGTTACTCTCGCTTTCTGCTTAGCCTGCTGATACTGTTGAGGTGGAGTTAAATGTACCGTTCAAAGGAGAACTTCTCTTCAAAGTCTCTGACACTAATAAACCCTTTCCCATGGATGTCCTTACTGTCCTACCAATCACTCTCCATCCTATCCCAAAAGCCCTTCTGCGCACCCAACTGACACCTTCAATGGAGACACAGAGGAATCAGTTTACAAATGGGACATGGGAATGAAATCAAGTTTTTGTTTCAGGTGTCTTTTCTGCTAGTCATCTCCCATGAAATATCAACCTCCACATTCCCAACGTCTACTCCCACATCAACTTTAGGGGCTGCCTTTGCAATCAAAATGGCAGCAAGATTACCAAAAAACACAACCTCAAGTTTTCTACAAGTTTTCTTTCTTTTTTCTCCCCTGCATCTCTTAAGCTTTCTTCCTTCCTTTCTCGTGTACTACCTAAGAAAAGAATGAGGTTTGTCCCCCAAAAGGAGAGGGCAGAATATCTAAATTAGAAGTTAACATGGAGCTGCAATCATAGAACCTGACAGCTCTGGCCTGGGATACAGCCAGCCCTCTCCATGTCTTCTCTTTGGAAACAGAGGTCCCCTGAGGCCAGCTATCCTATCATTGATTTTAGCAGTCTCCTGAATAGACAGCTTAAATGTAAACTCAATAATGCCATTGTACCAATGCAAGTCAGCATTTAAAAAAACTTATTCATAAGGTATTGATAAAGTTCTTAGCAATTTTCACCTTAAAGTTTTCATCAAACAATATTATTTAGAAAAAATATTTTCATCAAACAATATTACAATAATTATTGAGGTTTCATTTTATATATCAGCATGGTTTTGGGGAATCCAAGGAATTGGAAATAATCCCTGCCCTCATGGAGCCAACCTACAAAAAGACTAGATAGACAGGCAGGTAAAGTTAAATATAAATAACTCAGAATTTAGAGATAATACTAAGCAGTAAATGATTAAGTACCAAACGAAAGAAATGAACAATTAAGTGCTTAGAGTTCAAAGAAGCAAGGGTCACAGAGGGTTGACATGAATTCATCCAAAAGGAATAAAAGACAGGAAGAATGGGCAAAATATGTTTAGACAGGAAAAAAGAGGCTTTCCAAACAAAAGAGAGAGAGAGAGTTATAAACCGTGTTCAAGAGACAGCAAACTGAACAATTTGGGTGGAGAAAAGGGTACATGTAAGAGAACAGTGAGCGATAAAGCAGGAATGGGAGGTTGGTGATAAGATTAAGTAGTTATATCTTTTAAACATGAGGACTTTATATGGCAGTGAACAAGTTATCCCTGACAGTTTTAAAGGAGGAAAGTAAAATATCAAGAGAAATGTTCTGGGACAATTAATCTGGTGTTCAATACTGATGGTGGCAAAAATTAGAAATAGAAGATTATTTTATAAAGATAAGAACATGAAGTTGGAAAGCAATAATAAAAACAGAAAGTGAAGGACAGGAGAGACTCCTGGAATAAATCCAAACGTACCCAGAAATAAGGCAAAGAGAGGGGGACAAGATGGAAAGCAAAGTTGATCAAGCCTGGGTAACCACGAAAATTGTGGTATTATTAATAGAAAAAAGGAAATCAGAAGAATCACCAATTCTGGAAGCAAAATTATATACTCAATTTTATACATGTTGAGTATGAAACAATAGCAAAAATATCCAAGTGGAAATAACCAATAAGTAGCTGGAGATATAGGACTCCGGAAAGAGGACAAGAGTAGATATATCAACTTGGGATTTTAGTGATATCTAAAAATACTACCCTCATTTAAAAATTGAAAGCACTTTCCTTCCTTCATACTTACATTAACCAGCAGTGAGCCAGCCTTAAGCTTAATACAGCAGCCTCAGCATGGAGCATAAACTTAATTGTAAACTGCAGAAAACAGCACTGGTACCCATTTGAATTTCAGTATCACAGAACTAAACAAACTATTTAGTAGAACAACTGTAAAAGGGAAATCTTTTATTTTAAGTTAACTATTATAAAATGTATACATAATGGATTTTTATTTTCTGAAACAATAAAAAAAACTACTTATTCAGGTAACTCGGTAACTAAACAATAGCTACGCAAAGAAAAGTAACTGCTCGTTATCACACTTACAAACTTCTCTATTATATTCTATACATGCCACTTAAAACTTATTTACTTTTTTTACATCCATTCTCACACATGATCTTTATAACAAGTTGGTGAAACTGGTAAATCAGGCAATACACAGATAAATAATAGAATATCTTTATACTCTAAGTGTCAGACACTGTTCCTTTCATTTAAGGCATTTAATTCATCTAATCCTTACAATCTCTTAACCCCATTTTACAGCTTTAAAAAAAAAAGGTTATCTTGAACAAGGGCAGGTAGCTAATACATGCAGAGTGGTTCAGTGGTAGAATGCTTGCCTTTCATGCGGGAGACTTGGGTTCGATTCCCGGACCAGGAACACACACACACACACATCCCCCAAAAAAAGAGATTCATTCAAACCTAAGCTTTTGTGAAAGCTTAAAAGTTTTAAAAAGATCTCAATGCAAGGAAAAGCGAAAGGACCCAGATCAAGTCAAAACAACGTTTCAAGAACACGATAAAAAGATTTTTCACCCCCAAAAAATACAAAACTGTGTATTAAGTATTATAATAGCTCACTTAAAAAACAAGTTTCAAGAACAAAATCTACTTCATAGAAGACTTCAGAAATGTTTATCATTTTGCCAAGAGTACAAGACTCTCATTTTTATAAAAACAGTTTGAAGTTGTATCACATTTTAAAACATGAACTGAAACAGCATACTAGAAAATAAACAGGCAAAATCAAAGATAAAAGGCTTCACTCTCTCCCTAATCTCCAGACAGCAGAAGCCAAGAAATTAATACTTAATGGGTGAAACACCACTCCTAGAATTGCAAAGGATAAGAGACAAGTTTTTCTTGTGCACCAGGACTTAAAAGCAGAACCAACCTTAATCATATCATTAATAAATCCGGACTAGACCTAGGTTTTGAAAGTAACATTCACCTGAAATGCCTGAAGTACAGGTAGAGGGAGTAGAGAAAATATTGCTCAATGCATTTTCTATAAAGCTAGGTTAGTACCAGTTGTATCCACATTCCTGCAAGTGATACAAATTTCTTTAAAACAATGAAGGGATGGGGGATAAGGAACAGAATATATTTTAGAAATGTATTCACCATACTAAGTCACGGAAACACTTTTTTATTTCCCAAATCTAAAAGTTGTTTCTAAAATAATTGCTATTACGGAACTTGTGAGTTTCAGAAACTCCAATCAGGGTGGTGCGATGTTGGCTCAGTGGCAGAATTCTTGCCTGCCATGCCAGAAACCCAAGTTTGATTACCCATGCCTGCCCATACGGAAAAAAAAAAACCTCCAATCAAAAATAAGCCACAGAGGGTGCAAGGGTAGTTCAGTGGTAGAATTCTTGCCTGGCATGCAGGAGACCCAGGTTTGATTCCCAGTCCATGTACTTCCTCCAAAAAAAACAAGCAAGAAAAAGAAAACAACAACAAAACAAACAAAAATTCAACAAATGGTGCTACAATAATGGGAAACTCACATGGAAATATAATGAAATGTGACCCCGCCATATAGCATACAAAAAAAAAAGCCACAGAAAACAAAACAAAAAAACCCATAAAATAATAAGCCACAGACCTTGAACTTAAATTAACCAAAAGACAAAAATGGGTCAAATAACAGGAAAAAATTCAGTTACCTGTAATCAAAATTAAAAAAAAACTAGAATAAGACCTTTTTGCCTATAAAAATGGCAATTAAAAAAAAAAACTTGTTGATAAGGATGTACTGAAGTGGGTGCCCTTATACATATGACCAGAGAGCACAGACCATGTCTGTTATTCACCATGATATAAATCGCCAGCACCTAATTCAGTGCCTGGTACATGGTAAGTATTTAATAAGTATTTGTTTTTAAAAATACATTATTATTTTTAATTCTAGTCATTAACCCAATTTCGAAGTAACTGCAAGATTTCAACCCCCCCTCCCACAAATAACTCCCAGATTCTGTGCTATTAACAATAATTTACTCCTTATATCTCCTTTGAAACATTTTAGTTTTTCTTCATAGGCATACTCTCCATTTCTGCAATAGTTTTCCCTCTCAAAGCCTTAACCTGTATTCACTACATTAGGAGGCTGCATGATGTAACAGAGAAAATTCAGGCTTTGGAAAAGTAGGGGCTTTGGATTTAAAAAGACTCAGTCAGCTCCTAATTTTACCACATATTCTATATACAAGATCCTGAGTGCAGTGATTAACTTCTCCGTGTTCTAGTTTCCCCAAATTGCACAGATAGGCAATCTACTACTACTCTGACATCAACTTCCTCCACCACCAATACTCCCAACTATGTACCAGGCACCCAAGCTTTTCTGATGCTAGAACATGCCAAGTTTATGCCTTCTGACCTGTATACTGGCTTTTTCCTATGCCTGTAATGTTCCTCCCCCTAACCTTTACTTGATTGGCTCCATCCATTCAGGCCTCAGCTTAAATGTCACCTCCTCAGATATATCCTCCCTAACCACCCAATCGATCACCCTATTTTAATTCTCTATAGAGCAGTTATTACTGTCCCATAATAGTCATGTTTGTTTATTTCTGCCTCCTCCCACAAGAATGTACTTCAACAAAAGCAGGACACTTCTATCTTGTATCACTAGCACCTGGAAGAGTTCCTGGAATATAGTGGGCATTCAAAAGAATGTAACATAGCCTTGATTTCATAGCAGGTACCCAAATAAAAGTTAACTCCATCTGTCTCTCTACCCCATTACCAAATGATATGGTGAGTGCTATACGGCATTCCTGAGCTTAAATTATGACCACCACTCCTCCCACTACCAAAGAATCTCTTCTGAGTCCAGATCTGTATAAGCTACCAGCTTACTCAACTCTTCACTTGAATGACTCAAAGAAACCTCGAACTCAAAATGGGAGCCATGTTTCTCAATGTCAAGGGAGAGTTACAAATATGGAAAGGAAGACAACTAAAATGAACTCTGTGCTGTTGGATTGGATTTGGAAGTATCAATATGCACGCACACACACACACACACACACACACACACACATATATATTCATAATATACTAAACAGGCCCAAGACTAAATGCACAAAAGGCAATAAGCACCAAGTACATGTGAGAACATAATACTCATGAGTCCTTAATTCAGCCACCCACTAGACCCCCATTCAAGTCCTCTGCTGTTGGAACAAAAACAAAACCCATGGCTGTTCATCAAGCTTACTAGTAAACTACAGCTATGGCAAACATGCTTATCCCACACCTACCCTTTGTTCAGACCCCAAATCTGATCTGTGAAACCACACCATCAGCAGGGAAGGCTAATGTGGCAGAAAGAAACTGACAGATATAAGAACACATTGTATACCCAGTCTTCAGGCAGTATGGTCTTTTCTCCAGAGTGTGTTAGTTAATCCCATCTCTTTCTTATTGTTCCTCATGTTAATTTGGTCATTTTCCATGACCTCTGGAATAATATACTGAATTGTACTGGTAGTATATTGGAAGCTACCATTGTATCAAGGTAATTTCCCACATGACACTCAGAGTAACCAAACCAAATTAAATATAGGGAAATTTCTTTTTAAAGGAGTACTCCAATGAATACATGAAGAAGTCATGATGGAATTAGAAAATCACCACTTTGTCATCTAGACAATGATCACTAATGGCAACTAACATCAAAAAAAGATAACAAGGCATTAAGTGTCTCCTGATAGAAGGACACACCATCTATAATCTATGCAAAAAATAAATAACATATAAACCAAACTCACCAATTCTCTAAATCTACCTAACAATTAATAAGAAATAAAGGGGACAAAAAGAATCCTGTCAAACAGGATCACAGAGCTCCAAACTATGGGAAACACTATAGGATAAACACTCTGATTGCTCAATTAAATAGCAAAGAGAAAAACTGAGATGGAGGGGGAGGCCATATACTTAAAAACTGAAGGCATATCAAACAATTGCAAAGTATAGTCTTTATATGGATTCTGACTGCAACAAAATATAAAACAATAAAAATTAAAATATATTTGTGGGATAATTGGAGAAATATTAATAGTGATGATACGGAGTAGTATGAGGATGACAATGCTGTGGTGATACTACCAGTGCAAATTTGTTTAAAAAGGGTGTCCCTGACTTTTGAAGATATATACTAATATAGTTACAGATAGAATGATGTGAAATTTGCTCCAACTAATGGAAGGGGAGGACAGATGAAACAAGATTACCATAAGCTGATGATTGTGGAAGACGAGTGATGATAGTATGCTGTTATTGCATCTATTTCAGATTTTCCATAGTCAAACGGTTTTGTTTGCTTGCTTGTTTTGTTTAACAAGAAAGAAAAAAGCAAGAGAAAAATTCAGAACTGGCTCATTCTGACTAGTCTACATCTAACTACTTTGCTAACTCTCACTTCTCCAACAAGCCTAAACATTCTTCTAGGCTCTTTGGGGCCCTCTTTTCTCTCCATACTCTCCCTCAAGGTGACTAGCAATCACCCACTCCCTTGATTTTAATTACCTCCTATATCTCTCAACCCTGAGATCTTCTAAGCTCCACATGTGAATTTTCAGTATCCTAATGCACACAACACCATTTAGATGTTTCCCAAACTCAACACTATTTTCTTCCACTCTTCCCCACCTCACATGCACACACACACACACAAAGACATACAATCTGGCCCTCTCCCAATGTTCCTTTTCTCATTAAACAGAATCTATCTTAACACTTCCCACAAGGTCATCCCTTCTTTCACATATCTAATCAATCACCAATTCTTATTTTTACACTCATCCACTTGTTTCCATAACCACTGCTACCATCCAAATTCAAGCTGCCATCATCTACCACCTGGAACACAATTAACTTCCCAATTGTTTTTCCCCTTCATAACTCAGCCCCCTCTAATATATTTCTAATGTTTCCAGGAGAGCATGTGAAAAACATACTTCCAATGATGTCATCTTGCTGGTGAAACTGAGTGGCTGGGACTACAAATGAAAGGGAGTCTTTTCACTAAATCTACCCTCTATATACTCTTTGAGTTTTGACCTCTGTGCCTGTCTCACCTATTGAAAAAATATTTTAAAGTGTCAAAAAATAAATTTTCAAGAACGTATAATCAAGACCTCTTGTCTCTACTTTAGAGGGCAGTAGTTATAAAAAATAGACAATATTTCTCTGTTTCAATATCTGTTACAATTCAAAATTCTATAAAACATAAATTAGAGGACAAATTTACATCATCAGCAAAGTCTTTATACGAGTGTCACCAAAAAGGAAGATGGAGAATGAGAAGACAATCTAAAAAGATAACCTTGAGAGTAGTAGAATATCATCAGAAAAAAATGAAACCATCACTTTAAAACTTTCATTTATTGAAGACAAATATCTTCTAAAATGTTGCAAATATTTCAAATATCCTTTAATCCAAGGACCTAAAGTACTTACAAGTTGCATGCAATTCCCATTTTAGAGATAGAAAACTGTATTGGTGGAGGGAGGCCTGGGAAGGGGGAAACATGGCAGTTTAAAAATAACTTCTTAATATCATACACACACATACACAGGAAGCTATGGATGTGAAATATGCAATGGGGAGATGAACATTTATTTCAAAATGTTAACTGTTCCATTTCTTTATCTCAAGAAAACAGGGCACTCATGAACATTAGTAGATACGATACTGAAAAGTTCAATAATGAGGGTTACAGAGGGAGATTAGGCTCCTCTCTATTGCTGTATTGCTAGCCTCTTTTTAATCTTTCCTCGTTTGCAGTGAAAAAAAGATTTTTAATAAAAATAATTATTCGAATTTATTTGAAATAATTATAGGAACTACAATCCCATTTCCCAATGGAAAGGAGGATATATGAAGTTGGCCTAAGTGTGAGACTGGAAATTCTAAAACTTTGCGATTCTGAGTTTCTCCTAAGGAATTCAAAGTGATACAAAAATATTTATCATGATTATTCAACAAATAAGGAAACTTTCAGACAAAGAATATTTTAGGAAAATGTCCCAAAAAAAGAAGGGGTAAAGTGGTAGATGGAGAACTGGAAAAATACTACTGTACAGGCATTTTATTTTTCTCTTTTTTTTTACATGGGCAGGAAGCGGGAATCGAACCCGAACCCGGGTCCTCTGGCATGGCAGGTGAGCATTCTTGCCTGCTGAGCCACCGTGGCCCGCCCTGTACTGGCATTTTATCTAAAATGATTGAAGAGACAATGTTTAAATGTGATAAATGAAACAATTATTATCACAGCTAGATCATCAAGCTTGTATTTAATTTATTAAATTATATTTAATTTAAATACAATTGTGTCATTTACCAATACTATATATGGAAAACTAGATCCACTGAGAAGAGCAGAAATTCTAACATTACAGACCAGTGTTAGACATATTTCATATTTCTGTACTAACAAATCAAATATAAATAGACTTGTCAAAGAAAAATTAAACACACTTTCACATTTTTCAAAAACAACATTTAAGACTTACACTTGACAGGTTTTCATGCTTTCTTTATTCCTTCATTTCCCGTACTAGTCTATAAAATTTTAACGGATTATAGGAAGAGTATAACACGGAGGGTTAAATTGCAAATTTTAGTATCATAAAGGCTTAGACTCGAATTTTGGTTCCACCACTTACCAGCTAGACGATCAAGGGCAAGTTACTTTACCCCTCCAAATCTGCTTTCTCATTAACAAAAAAGGCATAGTATCAGATTTCCTATATTTTTAGATTTTTTTCTGTTTTAATATTTGTGAAACCAGAAATGTCTTATAATTAATTTGTACCTTTAATGTATAAAAATCTTTTAAAATCAATGGTGCCCCTTACATCTTTACAGCATGTGGTTCTCAACTGGGCGATTCTGCCCGCCAGAGGACATCTGGCAATGTCTGATCACTGTTGGTTGTCCCCTTCATCTGGAAGGGGGTAGAATACTACTGGCACCTAATGCACAGAGTCAGGGATGCTACTAAAACCCTCCAATGCACTGGGCAGCTGGGTCAAAATACCAACTTTCAAGTCTTAGAAGGAGAAATACAATAATATCTACTTAATAGGCTTCTTCTGAGAAAAAAAAAAGAAAGTATGTAAAATGCCCAGAATAGTACTTTTGCACAGAGATGTTCAGTAAATTAATAATACTAGGTTTTTTTAATCCAGTAAGTTTAGGATAATTTTTTTCTACTACATAAATGTCAAAATCCTTAACATAGCCCAATTCACCATTCAAGCTGGACCTCTCGCTATTTCATTACATACTCTCCTATTAAACTGTTCTATGTGTTTCACTAACACTATTTGGAGTTCCACAACTCCATGCCTGTACACAATGCCTATGTTTCATTCAGCCTGACTCCCTTCAGGTCTAGCTTAAATATCACCTGTGCCACAGAGACCTTCCTTCACACATCACTGCGCTGAAAGCGACCTCTCTCTATCCTAGTCTCCCTCCCCCACTGTAGCAGTCAAATGGCTCATATATTTCCTAAACTTTACTGTAGGCATACACTGGTCTTATCACAACCCTCTTAGAAAAAAGGACACTGTTTAAACCTGTAGCATTTGACTCTGCTAATCAGACGACAGCTACCAACACCCCTCCCTTGAAACTTTCTCTCCTCAGGGATTCAGTGACAGCATACTTTCCTAATTCTCTTCCTAAATCTCTGATTGTTCTAATTCTGCCTCCTTTTCCTCAGCACCCCTTCCCCCCCATTTTAAGCATTCATGACCCAAGATGCTGTCTAAGATTTCTTCTCTCCTCCTATAATCTCATGTACTTCCAATTTCAACTACACTATCAGGAACAGAAGATTCCCAAATCATCATTTCTAGTCTCAACTTGTCTTTCATACTTCAGACATTCTAGCTACCACTTTCAATGGATTTCTCAGACAAGATATTCAAGTTCAAGGTTTCCAAAATCAAAACCTATTCTCATTCCAACTTGCTGCTTTCTCTATCTCTGCAAAAATGGTATCACAGTTCATCCTCTCAGTCACCATCTGTATCTATTTCTATGTATCTTATATATCCCCCTTTTCATCTAAACCACTCCCCACACACTCCAAATTCAGTCATTTAGAAATACTAGGGATTATACCTGAGCAACATTTTTCTATCTTTTTCCCTCTTTTCCATTCTTCTGACTTCTATCCATAGTACAATGGTTAAGAATCAGATTTCCCAGGTTCAAATCCCAGCTCCATTAGTGGGTGGCTCTGGATGAGTTCCTAAACCTCTGGGCTTCACTTTCCTCACCAGTAAAATTGGAATGATAATAATTTCCACCTCATAAGAACATCATGAGGTCTAAAATGAGATAGCATGTGTAACATATTTGATATGGAGTAAGTGCTCAATAAATATTAACAGCTTTGTCATTTCCACCATACTTCAAGCTCTCATCACCTCTTGGCTGGACTCCTGCAACAGCTTCCTAAACTGGCCTTTCTGTTATATCTCTCTTAATCACAATGCTACCCATGACTCTCACAATCTTCATATATGCATAAGAAGCAGATCTTATGTGGTCTGTTGGAATACACAAAGTAATGTAACAAGAAGTATTTATAATAGCAAATGAATTTATATCTGTAAAGTAAATGGCATGAAAAGGAGAATGACAGTTGATAAGGTTGAAATGATATGTTGAGAATAAGAAGTGGGCCATGAATTCGATGTTAAGAAGAACTCCAAATTCAAGAATTCAGTAAGGAGTGCCAAGTGGTTTTGTAACTACATTTTCCACAAAGGATTTAAGGCAGCTGAACATGTCAAGCAAACTCAATAATACCACTGCTTAAATGGGTTAATCTGTTCAAATATAGTAGTAGAGACAGCAAAAACAGCTCTAACTTCCTCTTTTACAATTAATGTAAGTAATGTGTGTGTATTGTTTCAAATTCATCCATATAAATTTATTCTTTATTTAATCAAACTATATTTGCATTCTTTCACAGAGTAAAATATTAAGATTTGGGCTATTTTAGGATGTGGATTATTTGATGTGGAATACTTTTAGTGTAGACAGAAGAAAATGGTCCCAAAAGTCTGACATAAGACTTCAAATTAAGTAAATACTCTATCTGCCTTCTAGGTATTACAATGTCGGTGCTTTATGGCTCCTTTAGTTCCTAGTTCCACAATTTATATCTAGCTATCTTTAAATGACTTCCAATATATGGTTCTAAATTAACCACTTTTTAATATGTCAAAAGGTAGAAAGTTTCTGACAGAAGACTAAAGCAGTGAATTTAACAAACCATACCTTAAAGTTGGACTAATTTTTTAAATAATTAGCTCTATACCATTAATAATACCTTTGAAATATACTGCCTATTAACATTTGTTGTATAACAGTGTCTGCACCAAATGAAGAATATTTACATCAAAGGACCTGAAAATCTTGCTCTTTTCCTCTATTCTTACCACATAAATTTATGCTTTCAAAGACTAACAGAGAATAAACAAAATATACAAATATAACATTCTGAATAATGTGTTAATTTCCTATAACTAAATCAGTCTCAAAGCCCTCTAAACTTGTTTTTCATTTCATTTTGAGTATGTTCTTTATATTCATTCCAACTGCTGTTAAGACAAATGTAACTAAGTATCAACAATATTTATCTACACCATATAAAAGTAGATCTGCCCACTATTTAAAGAAAAAAAAAAAGACTTGAACATGAATTATGTGTACATTTTTTATACTTGCAGATAAAAGGATTACTCTGCAGAGTAGCGTAGTGTAGCGTAAAAAGTAAAGACTTCATACAGAATCCATCACACAGTCAAATGTTTAATCTTAAGTTAATTTATTTGAGCCTGTACCCTTATCGGCAAAATGAGAGCAATATCTGTCTACAGGTTTGCTGTAGGGATAAAGGAAATTATTTAAAGTGATGGATATATATAATAGGCATGCACTGTCTCCATCAATACCTTACTCACCCTTTGAAGTCAGACAGACTTCAAATCAAAGCTCATCTCAGTCACTTACTAACAGCACTGATAGTAGAAAAGGTATTTAACCTCTCCGTGTACTAGCTTCCTCATTTCTCTGTTTTTTTTTTTTTAATGGGGAACACAAAACCTACATCAGAGTCGTGAATTCTGACTGTACAATTTAATGCAAAGCATCCAGCACAGTGCCTGGCACAGGACAGATTTACAGATTCCATCAAAACTAGATTCCTTTTTCACATCCTTTCTTCTTTAAATATGTTCAATGAGTGTTCTCAAGTGGTCCAGAATCTATTAACTTGCTGATATATATCCAGAAAGTAAGCAATTTTCTAGTTAGCAGCCTTTATGAATCCAGGGGAAATTTTTGACATTGTATTAAAAATATCCTCTCAGAAGGAAAGAAAATACTTTTTTTATTCCCTATGTCTTCCACTTTTGCACATGCTACTTTCCTGAATAGGTTATTTTTTACATATTTTCTGCATAAGCAAATTTTCCTCTTTTCAACTTTTCTAAACACATAAATAGCCTTCCTTTTCTCTCTGAATGAATATAGTAGCATCAGTATGCTGCTTAAGTTAAAACCAAAATACATCTGTTATTCTCACTGCTTACATCAGTGGTGCCAGAAATTTTAAAAACCAGTAATGCTTTGTGCTGGCTCCTATGTGTTACTCTAGACACTTAG
This sequence comes from Tamandua tetradactyla, assembly GCF_023851605.1. NCBI lineage: Eukaryota > Metazoa > Chordata > Mammalia > Pilosa > Myrmecophagidae > Tamandua > Tamandua tetradactyla. The sequence goes on along the minus strand of NC_135330.1, from coordinate 57,783,759 downwards.
CTCCACAGAAATCTTTAACACCTAAATTATTTCAAAATGATTTTTTAATTATATTTATTCCTGATGCCAGATGTAAATCTGTAACATCTTTCTACTTCAATATCAAGGCATGAGAACTGAAACAAAACTAAGGCTGCCATAAACTAAATCACGTCAATGTGAAGTTTCCCCAATAGCTAATTCAAATAATTTTCCAAACACTGAAATTTAACTGCCATTTAATGAAAATGGGTAAGCCCAGAAAACACTGCTGTAAGTTTAAGAAGAATGAACTAAACCATTTACCCACATATTTTCACACTCCTAAAACTGGAAATAAGCCATCCTCAAAAAGAAAAACATGTATTTAACATCTGCAGAAAGTTTGTAAATAATAACACTGTCAAACAAAGATTTTACAGACCCAAAATTCATCAACTAGAAGACAGAAATCTTACAAAATTATTCTTAAAAGTTATCAGATGAAACTACCTTATGGAGGCATCTTCAAATAAAAAGGAGCTCTCTAATTTTTTAGCGTTCCAAAACATGGGCTCCTAAAACAACAGCTAAGGAATTAACAGCAAGAGGCCCTTTTCCTGTTATTTTGCAAAGATTGGGTAACGGAGGGTACGGGAGTGTTTAACTGTAACCATTTGTGTCAACTGCACATGTCCTCAAAAAACTCTATTAAAAAAAAATTCCACAGTAGGGAGCTTTGTTTCTCTTAATTTATGAAGCCAAAATACGTTTGGAAAAAGAATTATATGCATCACTGATAATATGAAATGAAAATAGAACCGTACAGTCAGTAAGCTAAATATTGGTTTTACACATCTGGTTTAAAAGAGCCTGAAATGTGTTTGAAGGAAAGATACAGGCTTAAAAAAGACAACAGAAATTAATATTGCACTTCGACACCGGCCACCTTAATTCTACGGAGCCTTAAGAGCAGCCATCATCACAAGCGTCAAAACCAGTATATTAATGTACCATCCACTTTCCTCCAACAATAAAGAAATAACTCAGATTTCCTGATGTGCAATCACAATTATGACTGAAGGGGAAATATATGCAGCACAATGAAAAAATACCACGTATTAAAACCATTCTGTAAAACATGGCAAAACTGCTCACTGAAAAAAAAGACACTTTTGCTATGCTATCACTACCCAATAAAAAAAGCCTGGCCAAATCCCACCTGACCATTCAAGCCTGCTTTATTTCTCCTTTCTTTCTCCTCTTCCTAGAGTCCATCATCCCCCTGAACCTGTACAAGGAGACATGCATGGAGGGAGATTCGACGACTGGACATAAAAAATCAAGATGAGTCCATTACGAGGAAGAGGGAAGACACCACTTACCTGTCCCAAAGGCTTTGGCCACCAACCAGGCCAGATTGCAGGCGATTTTGGCCCTGGAGAAGTCATAGTGGTCAAAGGGCTTGATGGCTGGAACAATGAAGGTCTTTCTCATCTCCCTGGGGTCTGTGGCATCCCCCATCTTTCACGGCGGTCCTCGGGGTGCTCCGGCTCTACCCTTCACATGGTGTGGCCTCGCTGCCGCGGGGGTCAGGGCAGCGGGGGCGAGATCAAACCATCAGGCCCAGGGCGAGGCCCGTCCGGGTGGCGATCAGGGAGACACTCAGCGATCGCTCAGCGAGCCTGCAGCCTCCCGCCGGAGCCGCCGCCGCCGCTCCTCCCGGGCATAGGAATGTGGCGGCGCCGCGTCCGTCAGTCCGTCCGTGCGTCCGTGCGAGCGTCCGCCCCGCGCCGGCGCCCCTCGGAGCCACCCGCCCCGCGAGCGCGCGTGTAAGCGAAGCCGCCTCCCCTTTGTCTCGGTTTAGTCACACAGGCTTGGGGGAGGGTGGAGGCTGGAAGGGCCCGGAATTTTTCAGGGAAGGGGGGGTGGAATCTTTAACAATCAAGTTGTGGAAAATGTCCCCGCCATCGCGGTGCCCGCACACCCCCGCCTCCCTCTCCCCTTCCCTCGGAGCCGGGAGACCCCTCAGGTCCCGGACGGGCGCAGGGACGAGCCCGAGGAGCTGGACGCACAGGACGGGGGCGGCCGCGCAGCCTGGCCGAGGGCGGCTGCACACGAAGCAGCGGAAAACGTCAAAATCACTGCGGCTCCCAGGCCGGCGGCGGCCCGTCCCTCCTCTGCGATCCCCTCCCGTCTCCTCCTCCAGCCGCCGGCGCTGCCGCAGCGTCCCCTGTTTTCCTCCCTGTTGACGGCGAAGGCGGTGGCCTGGGAGAGGCAGTGAATCCCAAGCCCTCTGTTCCTGCCTTATCAGTTTTGCCCTTGTATTTTTTTTTTTCCCCCTTCTGCCTCCCGGTCGTTCCCCCTCAGCCGCCGCCGCCGCTGCAGTTTTCCGGCTGCGGCACTGGATGGAGGGAGCAGAAGCTGGGACTGAGCATGCGCCCTCGTGCTGCCCCGGCCCGCCGCCGCCCCACCCCCGCCCGGCTTCCCGGCCGCCCCCGAGGTCCCGGCCTCGAGCCCCGGCACTGAGCATGCCCAGCCTGGCTTCCCTCGCCACGGCCGGGGCTTCCACGCGGCTCGTGTTTAATTAACACTTGGAAGCGTTTGCTTGAGTGGACATCCTCCACGTCCTTGGATTTTTGACTGATGCTGCTTGTACTGCCAAAAGAGGAAAGGGAAGGAAGGGAGGAGAGAGAGGCCTAACAGTAGCTTTCCTATTTCAGTTACACAGTTGTTAAGCTAAGAGAAACGATATTTATTAAAATGCTTATTATGTGGCACACATGGTTTGTTGCGAACTTAACAGGCACAATCACGTTTAGTCCTCGCATTAACCAACTAAGGGGGAGGTGTTATCTCAAATTGATCACGAAATTATGCAGAGGCGAAGTGATTTGCTTATGTCACACATGGAAATGAACCAAGATCGAGGCTCCAATCATTATTAATTCCATTATATCAAGATACTTTCTTTAACTCGATACTCTCCACCTGAACTTTCTCTTTATGGAAGGGGGACACATGCATCAACGCCCCCCTGCTCCGTCAGAATAAAGCATAAATTCTTATACAGAGCAAAAGACTTCCAAATTCTGTCCTCTACAAACCATTATAGCTTCATTTCTGTCAGAACGTCTCTCCATTCTCCCAAAGGGGCAGATTTTCTCAGGCCTCTGGATTCTTGCTCAAAGCTCGCTCTCTCCACCTGACTTACTAATGTTCAAGCTTTTTGCTGTATCCTTTCTTCCAAGAAGCCTTCCTTGACAGCTGCTGACAACGCCTCAGTCAGGTTTGTCACACGGGTGCCTCTCTTACCTTACAGTTCCTAGAGCACCCTGTTCGTATGTCTGTCAAAGTACTTGTCACACCGTATGGTAATCATCACTTACTTGTCTGTCCCACTGATTACAGGTTCTATCTCAGCCTCGATGTAGTATGAAGCCCTTAGTAGTTGCTCAATTAATGTATAGGGCCTAAGGGTGAATCTTGTTGTCGTTAATGCTTATTTACTTTAACACATTTAATCCTCTGGTTTTAATACATTATCTAATTTTAATCACTGTAAAATCCTGTGTTATCCTCATTTTATAGATGAGAAAAATAAGGCTCAGAAAAAATTTTAAATTTCCCCATACCATGCAACTAGTAAATAGTCAAAATTTGAACCCAGGACTGTCTGACATCAAAGCCCAGGCTTTGAATTACTAGGGCTCCCTGTTGTCAAACTCCTTTAGACAGAAGCAAGACATGTGAAGCATGAGGGGAGAAGCTTTGGACTTTATTATTTAAAAGGACAAGGTAACAAACAAGCAGGTCCCTTTGTTTCTGTTTAAACCCTTCATACGCTCCTCCCTGAAACTAGTGGAGCACCTACTACTAAGCCTTGCTAACAATGTGGGATAGGGAAAAAAAGTGAGAAGAATAGTATGCTACAGGGTGGTTGATGCAAATTTTTTCAATAATTTAATGAATATTTATAGAGTATTCCTCTTGGGCAAATTCCTTTGCTAGACCACAGAAGGGATAATAAAATTAACATATGGATAACACTTCACAAAGAGTATCCATATGATAGCTACTTAAATTCTCACATCCATTCTATGAAATAGGCATTAACATTATCTTCTCTTTCTGGATGCAGGATTGAGGGCATTAAGTTGTTTGGCCAAGATTTCGTGGTTTATTAATATCTGAGCCTGACTTCAGTTTTCTGTTTCCTCTCCTCAGGCACCTTTCCCTGTGTGGGCTCCCCTCCCCAGATTATGGAGGCTGATGTGTACATAAAAGAATAAAATACAAAGTAGAAATGGTAGGTGCTATAAGAACTATCAAACACAAAGAACATGTGGGTGGTGGGGGAGGGGTGGTGATCCGCAGGTTTAACAGAGACTTCTCTTAAAATTAATGGACTCAGATTCCCCTTCAACTGAATTCTAAATCACACGAAAACAAATTAAGAGAAATCTAGAGCCTAGAAAGTTTCAAAGATACATTTTGCCATTCATTATAATAATCTGCAAGCCAATATAAGATTCTCATGGCCAGGCATCAGTCCTAATCATCTTAATGTCGCATGCCACCTAGCACAGAACTTTGCTCACAATGGTGCTAGGTAAATGTTTATTTAGATTGAAAACTATTTCAACCTAAATAAATAAGATGAGGAAAAAGAGACAATAAAGACAGTTGTTGTCCCTTTATTCAATGGTGATGCATTTAGTAGGGTGCATTAACCCCAAGTGGGAAAGAGTATGTTTAGAAATGGGGGTGGGGTGGGGGGAACAGACATGCTTACACAATGAGTAGCTTTTACTTGCAGGGAGGCTCTGAAACAACTTGGGGTCAGAGTGGGAGGCTATTATTAACAGAGTAACATGCTCAGTACAAAGAAGAAGGATTCTTTTTCAGGGAAACAGATACTCTAATAGGGTGTTCTTTCTGACACCTTCAGAATGGAAATCTCTACAGAAAAGCACTGATAAAAAAGAAATGCTCTCAACTGCCTCCTTAAGATATCTGACTCCCTTCAAAACAAAATAAAACCAAAAACAAAACCCAACAATTCTTTGGGCCTGCTTATCCAACTGCATTGCTGTCCCTCTCATTTTTATGTCCAGGTCTAGGGTCTTAGTCTGTCAGGAAACAGTTACACTTATTCCTACCTATATAATCCTCTCTATTTTAAAAGTGCTTCTCTCCTTTCTTCTGGAAAATTCGAAATGCCAGCCAACTTACTTCTTTATGGTTATCCACCATTTCTCTGTCTTTGGATAGATTCATAAATTCATTTTCCTTTCATTTATTCATCCATTCACCAACAAATATTCATTGAGCCCAGGATGTTGAGAATGCATTGTTGAACAAGACAACCATTTTAGTTTCCCAACTACTAAAACAGATACCAGGCAATGGTTTGGTTTAACAGTTTCCATCTTGTGCCTTCTCTCTCCTTCAGATTTCCACTCTATTTATGAAGGACTCAAGGAATCCAGAATAAAGCCCAACCTGATTCATTTGAGCCACACCTTAACTGAAGTAACGTCTTGAAGAGTTCTTATTTACAATGGGTCTCCCCCCACCGGAGTACAGACCAACACCAAGAACATGTTCAAACTGGGTACACAATTCAATCCACAACAACTAAGGAACCAACTTTCTAGAGAGAAAATTGGAAGTTTTGGTACCCAAGCAGCCCAGCTCTCCTTCATTATCATATTCGTATCTCTACCCACTGAAAGCTTGGTTATCTCACCAAAAGAAATGTTCAGCATGTCCCCTCAGAAACAAACATTAAATCATTGAGCAGTGCTGTAAAACCTCACATTATGTTTTAAATAAATCATATATACATACGCTGTCATCCACTTTCAATTACTTATGCTGATGCTGCACATCCCTACTACAGTCTTATTACTAGCCTAATTTGGCAGATGGAGAAACCAAGGCACAGAGGACTTAAGCAATGAAGACCTTATGTTATTTTGAAACTCAAGGAACTCAAATAAGTAAACTTTGAATCAACCAAGTTAAGAATGACCAAAAAGAAAAAGAAAAATGAAAAAAAATTAAAAAGGAAAGAAAGAGAGCTAACTGATGACATGTTAAGTTGACCAAACAGCAGCAGCAAGTAAACCAATATGGACTAGAAGAGTCTATGCTATATATCTCACACTATCATTTCTAGACACAGCCGTGGCTCTCATCTAAATAGCTAAGAGAATTTTATAAGGATTACTTCATCAACCTTCACAATAATTCCAGTGAGGCCTGTATGCTATGATGCCAAGTGTGTGGCTGGAACAAATGAAACTCAGGGAGGCCAGATAATTTCCCACAGTTGCACTGTGAGTCATAGCCTGAACTGAAAATGAAAACCTGGTCCTCAGGTTCCCAGGTACAGCACTATATGTTCTCAGATTCCTAAGACACTTTTTCTTTATTTCTTCCCTACTCAAGCCAAGGTCCCTGATTTGTAACACCGTTGAAGATGGGTGAGGGTGTTGGAAATAAACAGGAAGAGACTAGGCTGGAAATAAGGTCTGTGAGCTCCAGTACCATTCTCCATGTCTAACGCGGTTTGGCGAAATTCACGTTTCTTCTCTGCTCTTGAGTATCCGCTGCTGTGAAACAAAGGGATGTAACTAGGCAACTTCTAAGGTACCTCCAACGTCAACAGCCTGCGATGGAAGGATGAAATCTACACACTTTACCAGATTATAACTGAAGGTTAAATTAGCCAGTAGCCTAGTGTTTAGGATTTAAATTTTCCGAGGAGTCACGTTCTTTATTTCCACTAAGCTTTATAATGGGATTGTGCAGAAAGGCTAAGAGAGGTTACAGAGCAGAAATGGGATCCTCTAGTGAAGGTAGGACCAGATCAAAAAGGGATGCAATTGTTTGTTGGTAAATACTATAGTCCCACAACGTAAGTAAATAAGACCTAGAGTTCTAAAAGGACATCTAGTTGCGCAGGAAGATTTTACTCTTTTGGGCAACTTCATAATGGGAACAGTATAAATGTCTTCTAGTAGAAAACCTGTCAAAAAATTATGCTGCTTATAAGTATCCATCATGCATCATATGGAAAGATCTCCAAGACATTATGTGGTTAAGTAAAAAGAGAAAGATACAGAGCAATTTGTTTTAGTATGAAGTTTTAAATAATACACATTCATGAATATCGCTGTATACAAGGATACAAAAAAACTGGAGGAAGAGATGAGAGACTTACTTTGCTCCTCATCTGCATTGGTAGCTCTTGACTTTAGTTTTATATATATCTTTACTTATTAAAAATATGAATTAATATTTTTTAAACTAACCTTGTTTTAGTTTGCTAATACTGTCAGAATGCAACATACCTGAAATGGAATGACTTTTATAAAGGGAGTTAATTCAATTACAAGTTTACAGTTCTAAGACCTTAAAAATGTCCAAACTAAAGCATCCAGAGAAAGATACCTTTACTCCAAAGAAAGGCCGAATGGCACCCAGGATTTCTCTGTCAGCTAGGAAGGCACATGGCTGGCATCTGCTGGTCCTGTTCCCAGTTCCATTGCTTTCAGTGTCTGAGTCGAGTGGCTTCCTCTTCAAGTGTCTATGGGCCCTCACTTAGTTTCTCAGTATCAGCTCTTCAGGTCCTGACTTGCTTAGCATCTCATGGGAAGGCACATGGCGACGTCTGCTGGGTTCTACAAATGTCTGCATCTGAGCTTTCTCCAAAACGTTTCCCCCTTTGAAGGACTCCAGTAAGCCATTCAAGACCTACCTTGAATGGGTGGAGTCACATCTCCATCTAATCAGAAGGTTACATCCACATTTGGGTGTGTCACTTCTCCACAGAAACAACCTAATCAAGAGGCCCTACCCTACAGTATTGAATCTATTGAATCAGGATTAAAAGAACATGGCTGCTCCCACAAGAGTGGATTAGAATTGAAAGAACATGGCTTTTCTGGGGTACATAGCAATTTCAAACTAACACAAACTTCTTCACTCTTTCCTGGTAAGGTAAATTCCATTCCCACCAAACTACTGCTTTTTTTCTATTCAAATTTTCTTTCTCTTAGGCAGGCCATGGTGGCTCAGCAGGCAGAGTTCTTGCCTGCCATGCTGGAGACCTGGGTTCAATTCCCAGTGCCTACCCATGCCAAAAATATGTATATATATATATATATATATATATATATATATATATATATATATATATATATATATATTCTTTCTCCTATGAAATTGTCACAATTATAGATGATGGTTGAGTTTTTGTGTCTTCTTATTTGATAAAATACAAATTTGATAACCCCATGTGCACCCCTACCACCCCCCCCCCCCCCCCCGTTGTTGAGGATTGAATCGTGCTTCCCACAAAAGGCATGTTCAGGTCCCAACCCCAGGTCCTGTGGTAAGAACCCATTTATAAGTAGGGCATTTGAAGATGTTATTAGTTAAGGTGTGCCCAACCTGAATGAAGATGGGCCTCAAACCAATATGGCTCAAGTCCTTATAAGCAAAGGAAATTGAACATAAGGAAAGAAGCTATGGGGAGCAGTCAGAAGCCAGAAGTCAACAGAACCCGGAGGAGAAAGACGATATTGCCATGTGACATAAAAACCAGGAACCCCAAAGGTTACAGATATCAGACCCGGGAGAAAGCAAGCCTTTTAACCTCTGAAACTGTGAGTCAATAAATTTCTTTTCTTAAGCCAGCCCATTATGCAGTGTGGTAATTTTTTTAGCAGCCAGGAAATTAATATCCATCACCCACCATTCCTTTATTCATTCATTCATTCAGGGAACTTGGCAGCTTAGTGAAATCCCAAATTCTGCCAATTTCTAATTAACTGAATTAAGGAATTTAGGCCTGATTAGCTTCTTAAATAAGACTGATTCCTAACAGTATTCAGAAAAACAAAGCAAAAATCTATTATTTTTTTGTACCATATTTGCTATGGAAACAGTTATTGTTGTAGTTTCAAATATGTTGATATTTTAAAATATATTGTTATTTGAACAAGTCATGACATGTGAGCTACATTTCCCTTCTTTAGTTTCTAAAAATATATGTCAAATCTTCCTTAAAATCACTAATTTGGAGCTAAGCTTAAACTTTTGCAGACTAATTTAAAAATAGATTTTGAGCTATCAGTGGATCATAGGAAATGGTCATTTTGTTCCTTTCATTATGAACTATAGACAGCTGGAAAAACACCCTGTCCTTCTTTCTGTTTGACCTTAGGATATTAGGAGGATTTTTAGTATAAGATTTTGATAAACAGAAACAAAATATGGTGGCTTCCTGCTCCTGATTTAGTGTTTTCATCTATTCCCCATCTTCCTCCTAATTTTTAGATGAGAGAAATATAACTTCCTGTTTAGTTTCTTATGTTGTTAATTTAAAGGTTCTGCATAAAACTAGAAGAGGAAAATTACAGCTTTATGTTGAGAATTTGAAAAAGCCAACCTTGTGGCATCCAAAATGATATTCTTTATGGAACCTAGATAACTGAGCACGGTATTTTCGTCATATGAGAAACACTTTACTTTTAGGTTATTCGAAACAAAAGCTAGAATTGGAAAGGAATGAAAGGCAACAAAAGGCCTAGTGCATTAAAAATGCGCTGAGGTAGTCTTTTGCAATTGCAAAATAACAGTGGTTTCTTTAAAAATGGCAGAAATACTCTGATGCTTTTACTAAAAATATTTAAACATCTGCTTAAACCTATTTCTCATATTTTAATGATTTGTTACATCAAATTAGTGAACACAATTTAGATAAATCACAACCATTTGTAAATAAAATTGAATCTGATTGGAAATGCTAAGAACCACCTTGGATGTGTGCAAATAGTAACCCATTTTCTCCCCTCCAATTCTTGCATGTCCATCTTAATCTTGACATAGAGGAGTTGGATCAGGCCAGTCATTCACCTGTACATCTTTTCATTCTTTTAGTCTGGTTAACTTTTTAGCGTGATGAAAAGTTATCACATAGCTCAGGTGTGGGAGTGGAGCTGTGTGTATGTATAGGGGATGGGGATTGTAGCTACAGCTGTTTTCCAAATCTTGGCCAGCTCTCCCCACTGCCCCACCACCACCAAAAAAAAAAGTATGTTTTTTTTTGTCACCAAGAGGAGGGACAGACCATATAAATAACTTACCAAACTCTACACCAATACTTTTTTAAAAAAATTAGAACATATCCCTTTAATTGCAATTAAGTGTATTTTTTATACTTAAAAGTTAGAATTTTTTTCTCATGGCAAACACCTATAAATACCTACAATCCCACTTACTATAGATATCCTGTGTCTATTTCCCATTCATTCTGTACCAACACAGTATCACAGAGAAATTCCCATTTGTAACTAGTCTCTTTCATGTAACAATATTATTAATATCCTTTTCAAGCAATACGTATTCACCTAGAACATCAATTTAATAAATAATATTTCATTGTATGGTTGAAAAACATGAAAAATCCACAATGGGCGTTGCTCAAAGATCCCTATAGACTGGGAGAAGGATTAAAGGAAAAGGAGGAGGTATAACAGAGAAAATGGGATTTAACAAACGAGTATGGCTGCTGAATCACTATATTAACATTCCTTCTAACCTCCAGCATTTTGGAGAAGCTAGAAGAAAAAATCTGAGATGGTGGAATGGTAGCCTATGACAAATTCTGGGATCTGTTCTGTAATTACTTGTTGAAGTGTACTTCAACAAAAATCATTGCCTTTTTCTTTCTTTGCTTTGTATATATATTTTACAATAAAAAAAAGTTTAACAAATTCTAATAGCAGTTTCTGCCATTGTAAAGGCTCTTTTGTGGCCATTAGATTTAACAAATTCAATTTACCTGTGTCATATTTTTACAGCTCTGATTTTGTTAAAAATATGTGATTCTCCAGCTGCCTTTTACCTATGATAATTTTTACTATATGCAGTTCGGGCCATTTCCTTTTTAAATTTTATGCAGATAATTCTATCAGTAATTTTCATTATGAGTTAGAGAAAAGACTGGCAGTCTTACACTTGATGTTGCAAACGTAATATACTACACAAAGGAAGAGAAAGTAGGACCCCCTTTGCCACCCACAGAGAGCAGGCAGTGTGGTGGTTTAAAATATATCCACAAATTCTCAAACATTCCTTCAAAAGCTGGGGTCTGGTCCCCCTTCCATGGAGTGAGGACTGAATTAAAGGACTCAATTCTGAAGAATAAGTAAGGAGCGTGAGGTCAGTGTACATAACCCAGTCATTGGCGACTAGAGCATAAAGAACATCGCAGCTTCCTGCTCCCTTGCTTGCCGGTGTACCCTCTCTCGTTCTCTCAGATCTCTCCTGGGTTGTGAGGACACTCAGGCAGCCGTTGGAGAGACCCGCGTGGTGAGGAACTGAAGCTGCCTCCCAAGGGCCATGTGAGTAAAGCGTCTTGGAACTGATCCTCCAACCCTCTCAAGCCTTCAGAAAACTGCAGCCCGGCCAGAAGCCTCATGAGAGACTGATTCACAACCCAGCTAAGCTGTTCTTAGACTCCAGACTCTCAGAAACTGTGTGCTCATTTGGGAATCATTTGTTATGCAGCAATAAATAACTAATAAAGAAGATGTGACAGTTGGCTGGGGGCAGATCAGAAAAGCCTTCCTGGAATTCTAGATATTCTCACAAGCAGTGGGGACAACCAAAGCTATAGGCTGAGCCCCCAATCTTGGGGTTTGTTCATATGAATCTTAACCCCACAAAGGATAGGTCAAGCCTACTTAAAATTAGGCCTAAGAGTCACCCCCAAGAGAACCTCTTTTGTTGCTCAGATGTGGCCTCTCTCAGCCGACACTACAAGCAAACTCACTGCCCTCCCCCTCTCTATGTGCGACATGACTCCCAAGGGTGTGGACCTTCCTGGCAATGTGGGACAGAAATCCTAGAATGAGCTGGGACTCAGCACCAAGGAATTGAGAAAACCTTCTAGACCAAAATGGGGAAGAGAGAAACGAGACAAAATAAAGTGTCAATGGCTGAGAAATTCCAAACAGAGTCAAGAGGTTATCCTGGAGGTTATTCTTATGCATTAAATAGATATCATCGTTTTAGTTAAAGTATAATGGAGAGGCTGGAGGGGACTACCTGAGAATGTAGAGCTGTGTTCCAGTAGCCATGTTTCTTGAAGATGATTGTATAATGAGATAGCTTTCACAATGTGACTGTGTGATTGTGAAAACCTTGTGTGTGATGCTTCTTTTATCTACCTTATGGACAGATGAGTAAAACATATGATTAAAAATAAATAAATTATAGGGAGAACAAATGTTCAAATAAATTTAGTAGATTGAAATGCTAGTGATCAATGAAAGGGAAGTGTAGGGGTATGACATGTGTGAATTTTTTTTCTGTTTTCTTTTTATTTCTTTTTCTGAATTAATGAAAATGTTCTAAGAAATTATCATGATGACGAATATACAACTATGTGATCAAAAAAAGAATGTTTAGGGCGGGCCGCGGTGGCTCAGCGGGCAAGAGTGCTTGCCTGCCGTGCCGGAGGACCCCGGTTCGATTCCCGGCCCCAGCCCATGTAAAAAACAAACAAAATATAATAAAACAAGAAAATGTTTAAAGATGTTTCCCTTTCTTCCTCCCTTCCTTCCTTCCATCCTTCCTTCCTTCTCTGTCTTTCCTTCCCTTCCTTCCTCTCTCTTTAAAAAAAAAAAAAAAAAAAGAATGTTTATATTGTTTGTCGTTTGGTTTTATTAATAAAAAATTAAAAAAAAAAGAATGTATCTGCTTGTACATTGTTTGATCAATAAAAATTAAAAAAAAAAAAAAAAAAACCCTTCCTGGAGGCGGCATCTGGGCGGTGTTTGCTCATGGTGATGATGCTGTAGCAAACGCCCCGTCTGTATTGCTCCCCCAACCCTCCCACTCTGCCCCACCCCCAACCTCACCTCTCTACTTCCTCTTCTCAACTTTCATCCCCTGCCCACTCTCCCTCTCCCTCTCCTTTTCTCTTTCAAATAAGGTCGCAATGGGAAGGGCTGTATAAACCTTCTGGATTTTTAGTAGGAAAAGAGCTTTCATGATTAAATACTACTTGAAAAACTTCATTTCCATTGCGCAGACTTATTTCTGATAAGCAGGTATCCCACCTTTTTAAGCAGTCTGTTTACTCATTTTTTTGCCCAATGTGAGTGGGCACAACAAGGGTTATAAACCAACTTTTGGGAAATAGCTACTTTAGAGTCAAATTTTAGAGAATGTTTCAAATTAAATATACTATAAAAGTAGCTGTCTTTTATAGTTGAGTTAGATACTTGATTTTTATTGATGAACAGAAGAAAAAGATTGGCCCCAGGAAGCTCTAAATGTCTTTTGCCAAGAAGAAAATTTGCTGACAGAGATGGGATAAATAGCTGAAAACACAGAAGTTTGCCTTTGCCATGGGGAGGTTGCATTCAACTTAGAACTTGCGTAATACTTCATAAAATATAGGGGATATTTTTGTAATTTATGTAATAATTAGATTTTCACCATGTTTAGTTACTCCTGTCTTTCACATAAAGTGCTCTAATAGCCTCCTTTTTTTTTTTGTTAATAGATCTCTTGGCAAACATTTTTTATACTCAAGGGTCCATCAGCTGAATATGCTTCGTGTCTTAAGGACTTCGTTCCCTCAGCAATCTGTTTTATACCAGAGATTTCCAAATTAATATCTAAATTCATAGTTTTTATAGAATATGGAATATTTGGTTATGTAATCATTTTATGTGAAAAGCAATAAAATCTCAAATACTATATATTAAAATAAGATCTTATGGCATAACTTTAGACAGCACTATATCTTCTGAAACATAATAACTATAGTAAAATTCAAAATAATGCCAAGTCTCTAAATTGTGCATCATGCACCAAACAATATTAAAAAAAAACGTTTCACTACTTTACTTTTAAATCTCCTAATGAACATGAGAAGTAGCATTCAGTTAAAAACAAAATCAATTTTACTCAATATTGCTCCAATTGCTGAAATGTTGTGAAAAACAGTCGTAATTCGAAGGACTTTATCATGTTGATTTAGACATCGGTAGCGGACTGGAGAAAATGCTGAAGGGGACAGTCCCATTTGATGGAAAGATGGACCAAGTGACCTATTTCAATTTGCTAAAGCTACTGGAATGCAGTATACCAGAAATGGGTTGGCTTTTACAATGCTGATTTATTGACTTGCAAATTTACAGCTCTTAGGCAGTGAAAATGTCCAACTCAAGGCATCAACAGGACAATACCTAGACTCTGAAGACAGGCTGCCATCATCTGGGGCTCCCTAGTCACATGGCCAGTAATATGGCAATGCCTGCTGGTCCTTCTGTCCCAGGTTTTGTTGCTTTCAGCGTCTGGCTTCAGTGGCCCTGTCTCTCAGCTTCTCTGGTTCTCTTCTCTGTGACCTTCTCTTAATTCTGTCTCTTGCTTCTCTCTGTCTTTTATCCTCTTACAAAGGATTCCGTCAGAGGATTAAGACCCACCTTGAATGGGGTGGGTCACATCTCAGTTGAAATAACCTAATCAAAAGGTCCCACCTACAATAGGTCTGCACCCACAGCAGTGGATTAAAAGAACATGGTCTTCTCTGGGGTGCACAACAGCTTCAGGCTGCCACATGAACTCAAAGGTTTTGTCCATCTTTGAGTTTTGCAACTCTTCAATGCTACTCACACTTTGATGAAACTTAAAAAAAAAATTGTGTTGCATTCTTTTTTTAAAGTATTGATTATTGCAGTTAATTAGAACAATGTTAAGTGATTTTTACTACAGGGAACTTTTAAACTGATTCAGTAGGATCCCAGGTACTTTTTCTTAGAGGAAATTCTATAAAAGAAAACAAATTACCACACGCTTTTTCCAAGTGAATGTCTTAGTTTTTATTTGGTTCCAAATGGAACTAAACTACATTATGTAATAGATGCTTGCTAAGAGTATGACTGGTTTTTAATAAAAAGTTTTATTGAAAACTCCACTTTCCAAATTGCATCCTTTCCCCAAACTTTTAAAAATGAAAAGTGAACACAACTTATGAAGGAAGAAAGTCAGACTCTACATAAAATGTTAGGCTTAATTTTACTCTGTGTATATTTTCAGAATTAGCTCCTTTGACACAAGCTTGCATGATGAATAAAGTGCTCCAGCCAAGTTATAAATCTCAGCAAAGAGAGATTTAAATGGCAAGTGTTGGGTGGGACGATGCCCTTTCTACCACACAACTTCTCTGCACTAACAAAGAAGCATTCATGAGTCTAGTCTACGACTTAATGCCTGAGTCTATCACCAGCGAAACATAAGGTTGCTAGAGCTGTTAGAAAACTGTATTATGAAAATGCAGAGGCATGGGAAAAAACGTATAAAAATGTACTTGATGTCTTTCTATGGGTTGGACTTCTTATAGACAAAGTACTATTTCGCATATATATATATATATATATATATATATATATATATATATATATATTAGGTAATACTGTCCTTTTACAATTTAATAAAATCAAGAGAACTTCAAGTTCAACTACAGCACAATTTGTTTGTGTTTGTTTTCTTTAATTTGATACTCTGCCTTTAAATACGTAACCACCCCCTAACCAGAAAAATCGAACAGCAATTAAAGATCAGGATTTGCTGTTTAGATTGGAAAAAATTCACATTTTTCTAAAAGGGAAATCACAATAATAATAATGGAGTTGTTTATAGACCAGCTTCTCCTTCATAGGTTGCAATCTTATTTTAGAGCCTAATTAGAGAAGATTCATCCTTGATTCTTTCTCTGCTGGATTTCAATGAATGAGTTACGGAGAATGTTCTGCTGGAAAATCAGAAATAAAAATAGTATAAGAATGGATTAGAACAGCAGTTCTCAACATTTTTTCATTTTCAACTCCCCATTTTTAATATTCCAAAAGTAATTATCTGTTAAAATATCTACAACAGAAAATGCATGCTACACAAGCTTTTTGCTGAAGGTAAAACACATAGGCATAAAAGGCTAACTCATGCTTATGCCACTCTGGTGTCACCATTTTTTTGGAGTTTTTTCTTCCCTCTCAGCTCCCTTTCCTGCCGGCCCTCTCATGGCGGAAACCTCGGGGCATAAGGTGGGGCCCTGAAGTGGAAGATTCGCCCCACTAAGGTCCTGCCAGATGGTGTGAGTTCTACTCCCAGCTCTGCACTTAACCACAGGGCGTTCTTTAACCTCTTTGGGCCTCAGTTTCCCACCATTCTGAAATAAGGGTGTTGACAAAGGCCTAAAATTGTATTGCCTAAATTAAATCACATTTGGCATCTAAATCTGCCTTTTAAGATAATTTCTATATTTACATAAAGAATACTGCTCCACTTTTCAGTTTACCACCTATCTAGGCGGTCTTGTGCATGCATCCTTTTACTTCTTTTCCTCTTCCCTCAGCTTCCTTTGCGGTATTTCCCTCTCCATCCCTATGCTCCATTTCTAGCTTGTTTTGCCTTTTTCTTCTTTTTCCCCATTAGTTCCTCATTTTCACTAAAGATTGCTCTGTCTATACTCCTTTACCCTAGTTAAGTAATTCCAGAAACCATAGCTGAATTTTAAGTGATTTTTTCTTTTGCTGTATTATGAGTAGAAGATGCTCTTATTAAATCAGTATATCATAAGATGTCCTTATACAAGTTCAAATTGATAGAAAAATATTTCTGACCATCCAGTATGTGGTTACTCTATTAAGCAACTAACATAAATATTTCAAGGTATAAACCAGACAGGATTGGTTTTACTAATTTTAAAATTTTGAAATATTTCAAACTTACAGAAAGTTATAGAAAATAATATATCTTTGTCAAATCTGAATATTTTGCTATACTTGTCTCAACATTTTTTAAAAATAAAATATTACAGATACAATTCCCCACCCTCTGCCACACTTGCACCCACTGTCCTGAATTTGGTGGGGTTTTTTTCTGTGCATTTTTTACGCTTTTATTACATGTGTAAAATACTGTACTGACATATGTTTTTAAATTTTACATAGATGTAATACCATGGGTGTTATGGTTTTTTTTAATTAATTTATTTTTTATTACAGAAGTCTTACAGAAAAATCATACAGAAAATACAGAGTTCCAAAATACCGGCTCAAAGTTCTCCCTATTGTCAACTCTTTGTATTAACATGGTAACTTTGTCAGAATTTATTAAACAATATAATTATAATTACACTGTTAACTTTAGTCCATAGTTTATGTAAGTTTACTCTTGTACAATCCTATGGGTTCCTCCCCCCCTTTTATTTTAACTGAGAAATCTTCACACACATACATTCTATACATGGCGTACAATCAATGTCTCACAATATCATCATAGTTGTATATTCATCACCATGATCATTTTTTAGAACATTTGCATCACTCAAGAAAAAGAAATAAAAAGGAAAAGCTCATCATACCATACATCTTACCACTCCCTCTCATTGACTACTAGTATTCCCATCTACCCAATTTATTTTACCCTTTGTTGCCCCTTTTACTTATTTATTTTTTACTCATCTGTCCAGACCCTGAATTTAAGGAACATCAGACACAAGGTCTTCACAATTCCACTGTCACATTGTAAAAGTTATATCTTTATACAATTGTCTTCAAGTAGCTAGGCTCTGGAACACAGCTCAAGAGTTTCAGATACTTCTCTCTAGGCACTCCAATACACCATAAGCTAAAAAGGGATATCTACATAATGCAAAAGAATAACCTCCAGGATAACCTCTTGACTCTGTTTGAAATCTCTCAGCCACTGACACTTTATTTTTTCTCATTTCTCTCTTCCCCGTTTTGGTCAAGAAGACTTTCTCAATCCTTGATGCCAGGTCCCAGCTCATCCTGGGCTTTTTGTCCCACGTTGCCAGGGAGATTTACACCTGGAGTCATGTCACATGTAGGAAGGAGGAGAGTGAGTTCACCTGCTGAGTTGGCTTAGAGAGAGAGGCCATATCTGAGCAATAAAAGACGTTTTCTGGGGGTGATACTTAGGCCTAAGCTTAAGTAGGCTTAGCTTATCCTTTGCAGGAATAACTTCATAGGGATGAACCCCAAGATTGAAGGCTCGGACTATTGATTTGGTTTTCCCTACTGTTTGCGAGAATATCAGAAATTATCCAAATGGGGAAGTTGAGTATTTCCTCCTTTGTTCTCCTTCCCTCAAGGGGACTTTGCAAATACTTCTTTATTCACTGCCCAGATTAATATAGGATTTATTGGGGCATCACACTAACTTGGACAAACCAACAAAATCTCATGCCCTATTCAAGATTCTATGTACTTTATGGTATTCCACTAAATGACCAAACAAGTTAAATTAGGAAATGCACTACCCAACATATAAATTTTGCACCCAATAAACATCTCTCCCTATAGTCGCACACAGAAGTTGAAATCTTAAAACATGGACGAAAACATCGTACCATGTTTTAATCAATGTTATGTTTTTGAGATTTATCCATATTGCTGCATTTAGCTCAAGTTCATTCATTTTGGTTGATGTATACGTTCTTTTATAAGAATATACCACAATTTTTAAATTTTCCTGTTAGTGGATATTTAGGTGGTTTCTAATTGTTTGCTATTATAAACAGTGCTAGAGTAAATATTCTGTACATATTTTCTTGGGCGTTATGTGTGAGAGTTGCTGAGAGTTATGAAGATGCATATTTTCAAACTAATTATATATTTCTAAATTGTTCTTAAAAGTGATTGTAGACTTTAGTCTTGTAATCACTAAAGATAGACCCTCATGTTTATTAACAAAGGATCTTGGGTCTGCCCAGAACTAATCCACCCCAAGTTCAAAGTTATCCTGATAACCAAAGTGGGCCCACAGGACATGCTTAGAGGCTTAGACTTCAACCTACAAATCACCTTTACCTCATTTTGCCATTTTTTTTCATATTCTGTGACTAAGCATGTAATCAATCTGCGCATGTTCAATAATCAGAACACCTCTAATTACGTCATGTGGACACACTATGCTCATTATCCTAAACCTTGCCCATCTTTTCTCTAATAAAACTATCAAAAAAAGGGTAATGCGAAGGTGGCTCAGTGGCAGAATTCTCACCTGCCATGCCAGACCTGGGTTCGGTTCCCAGTGCCTGCCCATATTAAGGAAAAAAAAACCTGTCAGAATTACTGCAGCTCAGGGGACAAATTTTGGGCCACTGGCCATCTGCTCTCTTACAACACATCTAGTAATAAATTCTTTCTCTCTTTGAAAAAAAAAAAAGTGGTTGTAGCAACTTAAGCTCCCACCAGGAGTGTATGAGTTTCTTCTGGCCCAATATCATGTCAGCACTTGAAATCATTAGGCTTTCACATTTATTCCAATCTAGTAGATGTGAAATGGTAGCTCATTGTACTTATGCATTTCTCTGATGACAAGAGAGCACAAATATTTTGTTTCTATGTTAATCGGGTTTCTTCTTCTGTGAATGGTATATTCATATCTTTTGCTCATTTCGCTTATGGGTTATCTTTATCTATGTAGGACTATCCGTTGTGGATTTTGTGAAATAGATATCTAATTTTGTTTTATTTTTTTGATATGGATAATCAATTTTTCTCTCACCAAATATTGCAGAAGTTGAGACTTTCCCCACCAATTTATAAGGTTGCATAGTTTCCATGTATGAAAGGCTCCATTTTGCAACTCTTTATTTGGTGCTATTGAACTATTTTCCTATCTTGCACCAATATCACAGTCTTAATTATAACTTTACAACAAGCTTTCTTATATGGTAGGGCAAATTCTATGACCATGTTCCTTTTCCTTAAAAAACATCTCTGTGTTTAAATTTTAGAATTCAGTTGCCAAAATCCTCTAGGAATAGAGGATAGGGATAGAGGGTTAGAATTACAGTAAGTTCAAAGATTAATTGTGGGAGAAAGAACATTCTTATAATATTGAATCTTTTAAAGACAAGATATAACTCTGCATTTTGTAGGTCTCCTTTCATTTTTTTTTTTTCAATTAGATCCACATTTTTTTCCTAAACTGTCCCTAACATGTTTTGTTAGATTTGTTCTTAGGAATATTGTGACTTTGGGTACCAGTAAGAGGATGGTGTGTATAAATGAAATTCATTTAAAAAAAAATAAAAAAACTCTATTATTGGTTCTTGCCATTTATTTTCTCTCTGCATTTTCTGTGAAAATTGGCCAGATGTGAATTTTTATAGTTTACCCCTTTCTTATTGTTTTCATATCTTATGCAGTGGTTTGAACTTTTCCAGTACAACAATGAATGTAAACTATGATGAAAAATATCCTTGGTTTGTTCCTGAATTTTAAAATAATGCTTCCAACAATTTATAATTAAGTATCATATTTGCATAGGGTATTGGTAGGTAGACTTTATCAGTTCAAGGACGGTTCCTTCTATTCCAATAATTTTTTGTTTTTTTTTTTGGCTCTATTTTATTTTAATCATAAATGAATATTAACTATTGTGGGGAGAACTACATTACTCTATCTCTGCATTAGTAATCATAATTAATCTTCTGATTATAATTGAAATTACCTCTAAATTTCCTTTCTACACACTTCTTGTCTAATTGTGGCATAAGTGTTATACTAGCTTCATAAATTAATTGGAATCTGATTTGGAACAGTGTATAAAATAGGATTATCTTTTCTTGGGAGGTTTGATAGAGCTTTCCTGTGAAACCATCCAAGCTTAACAGTGCTTATGAATGGAGAATTTTAAACTTTGAGTCAACTTATATAAGCGTTAAATATCTATTCAGGTTTTCTATTTTTTTAAGCAGTTTTGAGCTATGTTTCCATTTCATCTATGTTTTCAAATTTTTATTGACATAGACTTGTTCATAGCATTATCTCATTGTTATTTTAATTTCTCATTTATCTGTAGGTTTGTCCCTTTTCTCATTTCCAATACTGTTTCTTTGTACGTTTACTCTTTTTTTTTACATTTTAAAATGGCGCTTTTATTTTAAAAACTATATTTTCCAAAATAGAAAATATTTCACGAGAAGAGTGCATAGTTTTACATTTTGAAAATCTTTTAACTGTCTTTCTCAATAGAAAACTGTGGATTACCAAATTGGTTTTGCATTCAGTCTCTTGTAATCTGTTGTTTTGGTTGGAGTTTATGCAGAATACCAGACATCACAGATATACAGTTAGAAAAGGAAGGAGTATGTAATAACCTTATCAGATCTTATTCTTTTTTTTTTTAGCTTTTGATCATTCTGTTCTACATATATAATCAGTAATTCACAATATCATCATATAGCTGCATATTCATCATCATGATCACTTTTTGGAACATTTGCATCTATTCAGAAAAAGAAATAAAAAAGAAAACAGAAAAAAATTCATACATACCATATCCCCCACCCCTCCCCCTCACCAATCACCAGCATTTCACTTTAAATTTATTTAACATTTGCTCCCCCTATTATTCATCTTTATTCCATATGTTTTACTTTTCTGTTGATAAGATAGATAAAAGGAGCATCAGACACAAGGTTTTCACAGTCACACAGTCACATTGTGAAAACTTTATCATTATATAATCATCTTCAAGAACCATGGCTACTGGAACACAGCTCCACATTTTCAGGCAGTTTCCTCCAGCCTCTTCACTACATCTTGGCTAACAAGGTGATAATCTATTTAATGCATAAGAATAGCCTCCAGTCAAAGATCTAAACATTAGGTCTAAGACCATAAAACAGTTAGAGGAAAATGTAGGGATATATCTTATAAATCTCATAATTGGAGATGGTTTTATGGACCTTACACCTAAAGCAAGAGCACTGAAGAAAGAAAGAAAGAAATGGGAACTCCTCAAAATTAAACACTTTTGTGCATCAAAGAACTTCATCAAGAAAGTAAAAAGACAGCCTACACAATGGGAGACAACATTTGGAAATGACATATCAGATAAAGATCTAGTATCCAGAATTTATAAAGAGATTGTTCAACTCAACAACATAAAGACAGCCAATCCAATTAAAAAATGGGAAAAAGACTTGAACAGACACTTCTCAGAAGAGAAAATACAAATGGCCAAAAGGCGCATGAAGAGATGCTCAATGTCCCTGGCCATTAGAGAAATACAAATCAAAGCCACAATGAGATATCATCTCACACCCACCAGAATGGCCATTATCAACAAAACAGAAAATGACAAGTGCTGGAGAGGATGTGGAGAAAGAGGCACACTTATTCACTGTTGGTGGAAATGTCAAATGGTACAACTACAACTACTGTGGAAGGCAGTTTGGTGGTTCCTCAAAAAGCTGAATATAGAATTGCCATATGACCCAGCAATACCACTGCTAGGTATCTACTCAGAGGACTTAAGGGCAAAGACACAAACTGACATTTGCACACCAATGTTTATAGCAGCATTATTTACAATTGCAAGGAGATGGAAACAGCCAGAGTGTCCATCAACAGACGAGTGGCTAAACAAACTGTGGTATATACATATGATGGAATATTATGCAGCTTTAAGACAGAATAAACTTATGAAGTATGTAACAACATGGATGGACCTTGAGAACATTATGCTGAGTGAGACTAGCCAAAAACTAAAGGACAAATACTGTATGGTCTCATTGATATGAACTGACATTAGTGAATAAACTTGAAATATTTCGTTGGTAACAGAGATCATCAGGAGATAGAAATAGGGTAAGATATTGGGTAACTGGAGCTGAAAGGATACAGACTGTGCAACAGGACTGGATACAAAAACTCAGAAATGGACAGCACAATACTACCTAACTGTAATGTAATTATGTTAAAACACTGAATGAAGCTGCATGTGAGAATGATAGAGGGAGGAAGGCTGGGGACATAAATGAAATCAGAAAGAAAGATAGATGTTAAAGATTGAGATGGTATAATCCAGGAATGCCTAGAGTGTATAATAATAGTGAAATGTACAATGTACAAATATTAAAAATGTTTTTGCATGAGGAAGAACAAAGGAATGTCATTATTGCAGGGTGCTGAAAATAGATGATAATTAATACTTTAAAATGTCACCTTATATGTGAGACTAAAGCAAAAAATGTTTATTTGTTACAAAATTTATATTTTGACTAGAGCATTTCCTAATATAACTCATGTAGATAGTTCGATTGAATGTCATAAGTACTTGGAATCTCAGGTAGGACATGAGATTTTGTTGGTTTGTCCAGAGTGATGCCCTGACGAATCCCAGAGTGATTCGATCAGTGAGTGGAAAAGTATTTGCAAGCCCCCTTCGGGGAATGGTGAGAGTGGGGAGAAATTCGACTTCCCCAAGTTGAATTCTTGATATTCTCACAAGCACTGTGGACAACCAAAGCTATAGGCTGAGCCCCCTGTCTTGGGGTTTGTTCATCTGAAACTTAACCCCACAAAGGATAGGTCAAGTCTACTTAAAATTTAGGCCTAAGAGTCACCCCCAAGAGAGCCTCTTTTGTTGCTCAGATGTGGCCTCTCTCTCCAGCCAACATGACGAGCAGTCTCACCACCCTCCTCCTCTCCGTGTGGGACATGACTCCCAGGGATGTGGACCTTCCTGGCAACGTGGGACAGAGATCCTGGAATGAGCTGAGTCTCAGCATCAAAGGACTGAGAAAAACCCTAGAATGAGCTGAGAATTAACATCAAGGGATTGAGAGAAACTTCTCGACCAAAGGGGGAAGAGTGAAATGAGACTAAATGTCAATGTCTGAGAGATTCCAAACAGAGTCAAGAGGTTATCCTGGAGGTTATTCTTATGTATTAAGTAGATATCACGTTGTTGTTCAAGATGTAGCGGAGAGGCTGGAGGGAACTGCCTGAAAATGTAGAGCTGTGTTCCAGTAGTCATGTTTCTTGATGATGATTGAACAATGATATAGCTTTCACAATGGGACTCTGTGAATGTGAAAACCTTGTGTCTGATGCTCCTTTTAGCTACTATATCAGCAGAAGAATAGAACATATGGAATAAAAATAAATAATAGGGGGAACAAATGTTAAAATAAATTCAGTTTGAAATGCTAGTGGTAAATGAAAGCGAGGGGTAAGGGGTATGGTAAGTATAATCTTTTTTTTCTCTATTATCATTTTATTTCTTTTTCTGTTGTCTTTTTATTTCTTTTTCTAAATCGATGCAAATGTTCTAAGAAATGATGAATATGCAACTATGTGATGATATTAAGAATTACTGATTGTATATGTAGAATGGAATGATATCTTAATGTTTTGTTTGCTAATTTTTTATTATTAATAATAAAAAAAAAAAGAATAGCCTCCAGGATAACCTCTCGACTCTGGAATCTGTCAGCCATTGACACTTTATTTTCTGTCATTTCACTCTTCCCCCTTTTGGTCGAGAAGTTTTTCTCATTCCCCTGATGCTGAGTCTCAGCTCATTCTGGTGATTTTCTCAATCCCTTGATGCTGACTCTCAGCTCATTCCAGGATTTCTGTCCCACGTTGCCAGGAAGGTCCACACCCCTGGGAGTCATGTCCCACATAGACAGGGGAAGGGTGGTAAGTTTGCTTGTTGTGTTGGCTGGAGAGAGAGGCCACATCTGACCAACAAAAGAGGTTCTCTCGGGGGTGACTCTTAGGTCTAATTTTAAGTAGGCTTGACCTATCCTTTGTGGGGTTAAGTTTCATATGAACAAACCCCAAGATTGGGGGCTCAGCCTATAGATTTGATTGTCTGCACTACTTGTGAGAATATCAAGAATTCAACTTGGTGAAGTTGAATTTTCCCCCTTTTCATGATTTCCCGAAGGGGACTTTGTCTTTGTGCCTTTATTCTTATTTTATTTTTAGTCTTGCCAGAAGCTTGTCTGTCTTGTTAAGTTTTTTAAGATATTAAGTTTTATTTCATCGATCTATTTTTGTTTGCTACATCGTTAATCCCTCCTTCTACTCTCTTTGAATTTACACTGTTCCCTTTATTATTTCATGCATTGGTGTTAGCTCATTAATTCTCATGTTTTCTTCTTTTTAAACGTGAGTATCTAAGGTAATAAATTTTCCTGTAGGAGCTCCTTAGGATTTAGCTCATAGATTATTTTATTTTATTTTATTTTTGTATTTTTTAATACTTTTTTTATTAACTAAAAAAATTAGCAAACAAAACATTAAGATATCATTCCATTCTACATATACAATCAGTATTTCTTAATATCGTCACATAGTTGCATATTCATCATTTCTTAGAACATTTGCATCGATTTAGAAAAAGAAATAAAAAGACAACAGAAAAAGAAATAAAATGATAATAGAGTAAAAAAGATTATACATACCATACCCCTTACGCCTTGCTTTCATTTACCACTAGCATTTCAAACTGAATTTATTTTAACATTTGTTCCCCCTATTATTTATTTTTATTCCATATGTTCTATTCTTCTGTTGATATAGTAGCTAAAAGGAGCATCAGACATAAGGTTTTCACATTCACACAGTCTCATTGTGAAAGCTCTATCATTGTTCAATCATCATCAAGAAACATGGCTATTGGAACACAGCTCTACATTTTCAGGCAGCTCCCTCCAGCTTCTCCGCTACATCTTGAACAACAAGGTGATATCTACTTAATGCGTACGAATAACCTCCAGGATAACCTCTCGACTCTGTTTGGAATCTCTCAGCCATTGACACTTAGTCTCATTTCACTTAGCTCACAGATTTTGATATATGGTATTTCATTATTTTTCAGTTATGAGAATTGCATTATTACTTCTTTTAAAAATTATTTACTTTTTTGAGTTTTTTGGTTTTTATTATAAAAAGTTTTTAACATATACAATGGATATATATATATACCCATAATACAAGTCGATACCTAACAAAATTTTTCCAAATACAGAGATTTGTGTTTTAAATTTCCAAATGCATGGATTTTAATAATGATATCTAACTTAATCACATTACATTCAGAGAGTATTGTATGTGTAATGAGTCTCTGGTATTGGATGAGATTTTTATTGTGGTCTCCTATGTGATTTATTTGTAAATGTTCCATGTGCTTGGAAAGAATAAAATTCCTCCAATTATTGATTGCAAGGTTCTGTATATGTCCATTAGGTTAAGCTTGTGAATAGTGCTTTTCAAACTTCTGCATCCCTTCAGATTTTTGTCTGCTTTATATAGCAATTACTGAGAAAGGAGTAGAAGAATCTCGCACATGCTTGTTAACTAGTCGACTGTTCCTCATAATTTTGACAATTTTGGCTTTGTGTATTCTGAGACCATGTCATTAGATGCATACAAGTTTAGAATTGCTATAATTTACAGGAAACTTTTTTTTTTATCATTAAATACCTTTATATCCCTAATAATGTTTTTGCCTCGATGGTGGAGCTTTCCTTTTGTTAGCATTTACTAGGTATAACATTTTTCTATCCTAATATTTTCAATTATTTTGTGTATCTATATGGTAAATTTCTTACTTATTGATGAGAGACAGATTAGTTATCCTAGAGGGTCATTCTCTCCTCACATCTGGCACCTTAACAAGAAGGTAGCTCAACATGTATGAACTGACTCAATGAAAGGACAGCCTAATACCAGCATCTCTGTAATGCCAGCTCATCCTTTCTAATAAATCCATTTCCTCAATCAAGAACTTCTCATTGTCATACAGTCAAGTAGATGTTACCTGTCTCTCCTCCAATTCCCTAGAAAAATTTAGAATGATAAAGGAGTCCCTTACTTTAAGTCCTTTAAATGGTACACTTTGTAATGTTCTGCCTAAATACATTTCTCTGTGGGATAATGAGAAGTGGGAAGAACATGTGTACTTTTTTATCTCTGCTTCTAAGTTTTCTCAATAAATAGTACTTTAATAAACAGTACCAGCTACATCAAGTGAAACTAGTAGTATACGTGTCCGTGTCCCCTTATTGATTATAATCAATACCTAGCTGGAAGTTTTAAATCCCATCTGACAATCTATGTCATTTAGTCTTCACTTTTTTTTTTTTCACATGGGCAGGCACCCAGAATCAAACCCGGGTCCCCGGCATGGCGGGTGAGAATTCTGCCACCGAGCCACCATCGCACCACCTCAATCTGTCATTTAACTAGGCATTTATTCCATTTACATTTATAGTAAGATATTTTTCTACCATCTTATTTTGTGCTTCCTATTTGCTCTGCTTTTTCCTTTGCTTTTTTCAATACTTTTATGTTTTTGGCTTTATGTAAATATTTTTGTTGTGGTAAAAGCTACTGTTTTAACCGTTAAATGTCATTAAGCACATTCACAATGTTGTGAGACCATCATCACTATTTCCATGACTTTTCCATCATCCCAAACAAAACTGGAATAACTCATCATCCCTCTCTGCCCCCAACCCATGATTACCTCTATTCTACTTTGTCTCTATGAATTTACCTATCCTAGATATCTCATATAAGTGAAATCATACAATATGCATCCTTTTGTGTCTGGTTCATTTCAATAAACATTATGTCATTTTGTCACATGTACCAGATCCTCATTTCCTTTTATGGCTGAATAATATTCCATTGTACGTATATACCACATTTTGTTTGTCCATTCATCTGCTGATGGACGTTTACGTTGTTTCCACCTTTTGCCTATTGCGAATAATGCTGCTATGAGCATTGGTATATAAGTATCCCTGCTTTCAATTCTTTGGGGTATATACCTAGGATTGGAATTGCTGGGTTATGTGATAATTCTGTGTTTAACTTTTTAAAGAACCATTAAAATGTTTTCCACAATGGTTGCACCATTTTACATTCTTACCACAATACACAAGGGTTTCAATTTCTCCAAATCCTTGTCAACACTTCTTACTCTTCATTTTTAATATAATAGATATCTATTTTATGTTTTACTTTTAATTTATTGAATTTACACTATCTCCTTTTCTCTACTGTTTTGAAGCATACATTCTATTTCTTTAATTTAGTGGTTATAGCTAAAATTTCAACCTACAGGCTTTATTTAATAAAGTCAAAGAGTAATTCATATCTCTACTATCCTCTTGAGTGTGATTGGAATCTTTTAAACATGATTATTCTCTCCTATCTCATATATTGCTGTGATCCAGGATTATACTTCCACATTGTTTTGTTTTCTCAAATTAGTTATGCTTCTTGTTGTTGTTTTTATAAATCCATGCTTGTTTAGACTTACTTACTTGTTTATCAATGTCTACGATCACCATTCTTTCTTGCATCCTGAATCTTCCTGTGACTATTTTCCTTTAGCCTGAAGGATATTCCTTAGTAATAGCTTTCTCTGTAGGGCTCTGGAATTCATAAATTCTCACCATCTTTGTTTCCCTCGAAAAAAATTTTTTATTTCACCCTCACTCTCAAGTAATAGCTAACTAGAAATAGAATTTTAGGTTGACTATTATTCACAGTAGCTTGAAAATATTATTCTCCCCCTCCTCCCCAGAGAACCTCTTTTGTTGCTCAAATGTGGCTTCTTACTAAAGCAAAAAATGTTTATTTGTTACAAAATTTATATTTTGACTAGTGCATTTCCTAATATAACTTATGTAGATAGTTTGATTGAACACCATAAGTACTTGGAATCTCAGGTAGGACATGAGATTTTGTTGGTTTGTCCAGAGTGATGCCCCGATGAATCCCAGAGTGATTCGATCAGTGAGTGGAAAAGTATTTGCAAAGTCCCCTTCAGGGAATGGTGAGAACGGGGAGAAATTCAACTTCCCCAAGTTGAATTCTTGATATTCTTACAAGCAGTGTGGACAAACAAAGCTATAGGCCGAGCCCCCCAGTCTTGGGATTTGTTCATCTGAAACTTAACCCCACAAAGGATAGGTCAAGTCTACTTAAAATTTAGGCCTAAGAGTCACCCCCAAGAGAGCCTCTTTTGTTGCTCGGATGTGGCTTCTCTCTCCAGCCAACATGACGAGCAGTCTCACCCCCCCCCCCATGTGGGACATGACTCTCAGGAGTGTGGACCTTCCTGACAATGTGGGACAGAGAACCTAGAATGAGCTGAGACTCAGCATCAAGGGATTGAGGGAAAGCCTAGAATGAGCTGAGACTTAACATCAAGGGATTGAGAAAAATTTCTCTACCAAAAGCGGGAAGAGTGAAATGAGGCAAAGTGTCAATGACTGAGAGATTCCAAACAGAGTTGAGAGGTTATCCTGGAGGTTATTCTTATGCATCAAGTAGATATTGTCTTGTTATTCAAGATGTAATGGAGAGCCTGAAGGAAACTACCTGAAAATGTAGAGCTGTCTTCCAGTCGCCATGTTTCTTGAGGATGATTGAATAATGATATAGCTGTCACAATGTGACTGTGTGATTGTGAAAACCTTGTGTCTGATGCTCCTTTTATCTACCTTGTAAACAAAGGAGTAGAACATATGGAATAAAAATAAATAATAGAGGAAACAAATGCTAAATAAATTTAGTTTGAAATGCTAGTGATCAATGAAAGCGAGGGGTAAGGGGTATGGTAGGTATAATCTTATTTTTTTCTTTCCTGTGTTTGTTTTATTTCTTGTTCTATTGTCTTTTTATTTCTTTTTCTGAATTAATGCAAATGTTCTAAGAAATGATGAATATGCAACTAAGTGATGATATTGTGAATTACTGATCATATATGTTGATGTTTTATTTGGTTTCTTAATTTTTTAATTAATAAATAAATTTTTTTTTAAATGTGGCATCTCTCTCTCAGTCAACATGACAAGCAAACTCACTGCCATCCCCCTCTCTACGTGGGACATGACTCCCAGGGGTGTAAACCTTCCTGGCAACGTGGGACAGAAATCCTAGAATGAGCTGGGACTCAACATCAAGGGATTAAGAAGACCTTCTTGCCCGGGGTGGGTGAGGTGGGGGAGAGGGGAAAGAAAGAAATGAGACATAGTAGGGTGTCAGTGGCTGAGGGATTTTGAGCGGAGTTGAGAGGTTATCCTGGAGGTTGTTCTTACGCGTTATATAGATACCACCTTTTTAGTTAAGGTATATTGGAGAGGCTGGAGGGAAGCACCTGAAAATGTAGAGCTGTGTTCCAGCAGTCATGTGTCTTGAAGATGATTACATAATGATATAGCTTTTGCAATGAGACTGTGTGATTGTGAAAACCTTGTGTCTGATGCTGCTTTTGTCTACCATATGGACAGATGAATAAAACATATGGATCAAAAATAAATAAGTAATAGGGGGAACAAATGTTAAATTTAATAGATTGAAATGCTAGTGATCAAAGAAAGGGAGTGGTAAGGGGTATAGAAAAAAATAGGGGAAACAAAGCTAAAATATATTGGGTAGATAGAGATATTCACGTTCAATGAGAGGGAGAAGTAGGGAGTATGGTACGTATGAATTTTTTCCTTTTTTCTTTTTATTTCTTTCTCTGAATTGATGCAAGTGTTCTGGGAAATATCATGGTGATGAATATACAACTATGTGATGATGCTTTGAGTTATTGATTGTATACCAAGGATGGAATGATCGTGTGGTAAGAATGTTTATGTTTGTATGTTGTTGTGTTTTTAAAAAAAATTAAAATCTAAAAAAAAACTGCTAGAAGAGAAGATGTAATCAGAAATGAAATGGAATAAAATGTTTCTGAGATTTTAAAAAATTGTGAAAACTGATCATGGCATTCAGTGCATTTAAAAAAAATAAAAAATGGCTTTGTACCTTAAAAAAAAAAAGAAAAGAAAATATTATTCCTTTGCATTGTAGCTTCTGTTTTTGTTGAGAAGTTTGCTGTTAGCCTAGTTGTTATCCTTGTGTATAGAATCTCTTTTCCTTTTATTTGCTTTGAACTTTTCTTTGCCTGTGATGTGCTGCAATTACACGACCTTTTGTCTGTGCAGGGTTGTATTTAACCTTCTTTGAACTCCTTGTAATACCCAAATCTGAAGGTAATGTCTTCCATTATTAGGTAGTGACAGTTATCAGCCATTATCTCTTAATGTTAGTGACAATTTGAACGGCCTCATTATGTACTTCTCTTAAGTTGTCATGCATGTCTTACAGGACTGTAAATGCATTTCTGTGTATAAAACAGTGAGAACATGCATTTTCCTCTGGGGTAAAATCTTCAACATTTGGTTGAAGCACTAGGCCCCTAATATATGAAATCTTTAATGGCAGGTTACCATGGTGCTGCCTACTTTTGCCTTATTATCAGCAATGAAGTCAGAGTTTTGATGTGTGAGATTTATTTTTTTCTAACACATGATCATTAAAATGAATCATTCATCAGAGCTGAAATATCCCATGTCCTCTACATGCACCATGCTTGGGAAACCCTGAAGCACAGCACCCCTTGGAAGAGTGGCTGACTTGGGGGTAAAGGTGCCAGTGAACATATTTAAGCAAGAGGATAATACCAGGCAATTCTCCTGAAAATATCATATGGCGAACAGACTACCACAGTACTGATTCTGGAAACAAGATTTTGAGGCCAGTGTAGTAAAACTGAGCACTTAAAACAAATCTGACTGTTGCTTAGCTGTTGGCGAAAGAGAGGAAAGAGCACATTTCTAGGGTAGAATTGATGAGCTAAAGAACAATTGGATGGAGATAGGGTGAGAAAGTGTGTTATATGGAGATTGGTTAGGTATTGATACCTTTGACCAGTATCAGTGGCTATATGATAAGCAGGGCTTTTTGTTTGTTTGTTTTTGGGGGGAGGGTTACTTTATTTATTTTTTTATTGTTTTGTCCCAAAGAGATGTGCCTGTAAGCCATTCCTTCAGCAGGGGAATTTTGTTAGATATTAACTTTACTGTTTCTCCAGCTGAGTTATTTCTTCACAGTCCCATCCTACTCCATGAAAAATGTGTTTCCAAAGTCTGTTAATTTGGGGTATTAAGTCAGGTTTCCTCCAGTTTGAAGCTTAATCAATTTTGCACATGGTAAAGATGAGGAACTTAGTCAAATTTTACAAATGACATTTGACCAGATGCATGCATAGCTCTCCAAGTTTGTACAAGTGAGCGTCCCTAAAGTTGAAGCTACATTATCTTCACGGCAAATACATCTCTGCTGCTGAAAGCTGAGGAGAAAGGGAGATATTTCCTTCCCTTATTCCAGATACTGGCTTTGGAAAATTGTTTCCTGAAGTGACAGAATGCTGAATAGTGAGGAATGTTGAAATGGTTTTTTACACAAAGCTACCAGTACAAAATCCAAACGATGTAGGGCCAGAGTGTAGAAAAGCAGGCATTGTGCTTCTGACCTATTTCTTTCCCTGACCCATTTTCGTCATCCCCTTTCAGGAAACGAGAGCACAGGGCTTCAGTTTCAGATTGTCAAGGGGTCCCTGATTGAAGACACACATTTTCCCTAAATCTATGCTGCACCTGTCTTCCCACATTCCCTCTCTTTTAACTCTCCCACCTCTTGTTTTCCAGACTGGGCACTATTCTCTCAGAATTCAAGTCTCCTCGTGTGTTAGTAAATTGCAGAGCTTTACCCTCAGCTCCAAGTCAAAAACCAACTCTCCTGTGTCTGGATTCTGCTGTCAGATCCAGGGAAGAGTATGAGCTTTAGCTGACATGTCTAGAGCAGGAGAGATGAGTGAGGTCCCTCACTCTAGACTGTAATATGCTTTTTCTCTCAGTAGCCCAAAACTTATCTTGAAGACACACATCTTGCTCTAAAATCTCTCATGCAGCCTACAAAGAAAACTGCTTCTCCCACTAAAACAACTTGAACAGCACCTGTCCTCACTCCATCCTTCTGGATTGGTTAACATTACAACACCTCTTCTATTAAACGGACAATGAAACACATCCTACCCTAAGTACTAGTTCTTTCTCCCTTGACTATGGAAATAAATAAAGGTTGGGGAAACTGGAGATAAGAAGGGGATTAAGTCAGTTTTTAACATATTGAGTTTGAGGTGTCTATGGGACATCTAGATGCAGACGTCCAGTGAGCCGTAAAAAATGTAAATGTGGAGCTCATGAGAGGGGTTGGGTTGACAGATGAAAGCTAAAGGGCTATCAAATAACTGCTAACCTAGAATTCTGTACTCAGTGAAAATGTCCTTCAAGAGTGAAGACAAAATAAAGATATTTCCAAACAAACAAAAAGAGAATTTATTGCCGACAGACCTATACTAAAGGAAAAATAAAGGTAGAAGGAAAATGAGCCCAAATAGAAGCCCAGAAATCCAGAAAAGAATGAAAAACAATAGAAAGGGTAAATATGTGAATAAATGTAATTGAATATTTAATTAAATGTAGAACATTTATCAGAAAATATTTACTCAAACACCTCATATAGCTTTGGTATGGAAATTTGAGCATGCAACAAGGAACTATTATATGAAATATTAATCTTTCCTTTACTCTAATGCTAAGGTTTTTATTTTGCATAATATAATGAAGAGCAAGGTATGTGAGGAAAATTGCCTTAATATATTTTGTGACTCATTCCTTAAAGTTACAGCAATGATAATTTTTTTTTCAAAATACTTTCTAATTTCTCTTTTTATTTCTTCTTTGATTCATGAGTTATTTAGAAGTGTGTTATTTAGTTTCCAACTGTTTCGAGTTTTTCCAGGTATATTTGTTATTGATTTTTAATTCGAACCCGCTGTAGTCTGGGAGCATACTTGGTATGACTTGAATTATTTTAAATTTATTCAGATCTTGTTTTATGGTTCAGAATATGGTCTATCTTAGTGAAAGTTCCATATGCACTTAAGGAGAATGTGTTATTCTCCTTATTCTGTTGTTGTAAATGTCAAACAGGTCTGGTTCAAGTCTACTCTATCTTTCCTGACTGTCTGTCTAATTGTTCTATTAGTTATTGAGATTGAAGTCTCTGACTACAATTGTGGATTTGTCAATTTCTCCTTTCAGTTTTATCAGTTTTTTCTTCATCTATTTTGAAGCTCTGTTTTTAGGTGTGTAAATATTTAGGATTTGTATATCCTTTTGATGAATTGATTCCTCTATCATTATAAAATGACTTTCTCTATCAACACTAAAATTCTTTACTCCAACATGTACTTTGTCCTATATTAATATAGCCACTCCAGCTTTCTTTTGACTGTTGTTAGCATGGTGTATCTTTTCCCATTCTTTTATTTTAAATCATTTTGTCTATATTTTAAGATTGTCTTTTAAAAGAAATTTGGAAGTACTACTCTCATTCAGTATTCAGAGAATTTTTTACGAGAAAATTAACAGTATATGCATAAAATATTTTGTAAAGGGTTTGGTATGTTTCTAATAAGATACCTGAAAATATAACCATTCTTTTTAATAATCAATTTCTAATACTTGCACTTGGGTACAACTTTGCCTACCAAAAATCTTGAGAAAGGTCAAATGCATCTACACTTATGATAAAAACTACAAATATTATGTATGGAGTATAAGCCTTTCAAGGTGATTCTTGGATGAAATAGACTTCTAAATACTCATACAGTTACATGACGGTTTTCTTAGTTAGATCTGCTTTTGTTTTGAATAATAGAAGCCTAATCAAGCTAGTTTGGAAAATACATTATAAAAAGTATTTATTATAATTAATTGGATCACAAGGAACTCCAAGAATGTTTGAAACTGTAATCAGATCATCTCCCTGGATGATGTGATTTAGTCAAGAAATGAAGGATTAAAAACAAAAATGAGAAACCCAGCTTTCTACTTAATCCTCTAGGACATGTGGCCACTTGTGTCAGCTTTTTCGTGTGTTGGATTCATTTATTTTTCCTCACTCTCTCTCTACAGATCAATTTCCTTTCCTTTAGTGTGCTCGTGGCCAATATTCCTTCCCTACTCCTGGCTTAAATCACTTTTCATTATGAGTGCCTGAAAGAGACTGACTGGTGTCTCAATTCCAAATTTCTAAAAGAGGAACTTTCACTGCACATAACATCAGCAATGAGCAGGGAGTGGGAAAGAAGGGGCAGTTCTCAGGAATGGGAGATAACTGACATTTGGGAACAAAAGGTGTCTCTCACACAGGTATTATTTGGAGTATGCAGATTTATTTAAATAATATGCTTAGTTCACATGGGGCCGCTTGGTTACTTCAGAAATAGGACTTAAATCTAGAAATCTCAATCATATAGGACAGAAATAGCTGCTGTCACCCTGAGAATGTTAGGTTTCTATATGTTCTAGTTTGCTAGCTGCCGGAATGCAATATACCAGAAACGGAACAGCTTTTAACAAGGGGAATTTAATAAGTTGCTAGTTTACAGTTCCAAGGCCGAGAATTAAAACAAGTCTATAGAAAAGTCCAATCAAAGGCATCCAGGGAAAGATACCTTGGTTCAAGAAGGCCAATGAAGTTCAGGGTTTCTCTCTCAAGTGAGAAGGCACATGGCGAACACAGTCAGGGCTTCTCTCTCCGCTGGAAGCGCACATGGCGAATACGGCGTCATCTGCTACCTTTCTCTCCTGGCTTCCTGTTTCATGAAGCAGCTTGGGAGGCATTTTCCTTCTTCATCTCCAAAGGTCGCTGGCTTGTAGACTCTGCTTCGTAGTGCTGCAGCATTCTCTGCTCTCTCTGAATCTTTCATTCTCCAAAATAATTTCTCTTTTGTAGAACTCCAATAAACCAATCAAGACCCACCCAAATGGGTGGAGACATATCATCCCCTAATCCAGTTTAACAACCATTCTTGACTAAATCATATCATCCAGGGAGCTGATCTGATTACAGTTTCAAACATACAGTATTGAATAGAGATTATTCTACCTTTATGAAATGATATTTGGATCAAAACATGGCTTTTCTAGGGGGCATACTTCCTTTCAAACCAGCACACTATATTTCTAGTTTGATACATAAAACTGCAAATTCTAGTCACTACAAAGGGACAAGATAGTCCCTGCTTGTCCTTTAGTAACTGTCTTTGTAGCTGATTGGTTCCAAAGGTGGATCTTAAGCTTTCTCCTTGATTCTATGCGCTCCAATAATTTTCCAACAAATTCAAAAGCCTAAGTAAGTTTCTGATGCTTGAAACCACAGAACCTTAATTAAGAGAACTCAGTACGAGGGTGATGCAAATGGTGGCTCAGTGGCAGAATTCTCGCCTGCCATGCCAGAGACCCCAGTTCGATTCCCGGAGCCTGCCCATGCCAAAAAAAAGAGAGAGAGATCAGTACAGACAGATTAACAAATATCTCAAGGAAAAAAAAATATCATAAAACACAGAGAAACATTATGCCCTTGAAAAGATTCCTATGTTATGATGTTTATTCATGTAAGAGCTCACCAATGGTTAGAATATAGCAAGCAAAGAGTGAAAAATGGAATTCAACAGAAACTGATCTTTCAGTGCATATCATAGTAGTAAAGCAAGTCATAAAAATATCCAAGTATGAACAAAGGATTTTGATCTTCATCCTCAAAACCAGAAAATTGTTAACTCCAGATGATGAAAACCCTTTGTGACAGCTGGTATCCAGAGAATTTTCGTCATAACTGGCACTTACTTCATTAGAAACTGAGACATTGCTGTCTTCAAAAAATAAACCATCCTCACACCACCATGATGGGGACTGGTAATTTCTTAGCAGTTCATTGTAGAAGCTCCTTCATGCCAGCCCCCGTATTTCAGAGCAGACAGCAATCCCTGCCCAGATCACCCACACCCACACTTCCAGGCAGCTCTTACGGTGGTCTGTTTTCTATAGTTGAAGTCTGGGCCCAATTTCAGAGTTTCCCTGCCTTGTGTTTTCCATTTACCATTACATGGGTCCTGCAATCATCTGGCCAGGGTGGACATAGCAGCCCTGAGGGCTGAAATAAAGGTAGGCAAGAGGCTCAAGACCAGCCTTGACTTCCATAACATGGGTACTTTAGATTCAGGATAATGTGGGGACATGATACCCCAGAGAAAAGCACATCTATCAGGAAATAGAGTAGTAGAAAGAAGTAGGTACTTCCTAACAAATGTATGTAAGTAAATATAGATCGGACATTTAGAAATAAATTCATCTGAATATTTTACCATGTGTTTAGATTCCCATTAAATGCTCTAACAGCTGCCATCAATTCACCCTTGAATCCTTAGCTGGCACATCACTGGGTCCAACTCTATGAGTATGGTTGACTGCCTGAAACCAATGGAAATCTGACTTGTCCAAGATCATGTAATTAGAGACAAGCCGGGATTCCTGACTGAACAGCTTGGGTGCTTCTATTAGCTCACAGAGTTCCACGGGGTTTGGGAACAGACACACGTCATGGCCATAGAGCCTTTTAGAGGAGATGAAGAGGAGATACCCTACTTTATTTCTCTGACTTTATGTCCTAACTCTCTCCCTTTCATTCTTTGGCCTTCAGCCACACTGGCCTCCTTGTTGTCCTTCCAATACACCTTGCCTGTCCTTGACTCATGGTCTTTGTTCTGGTTGTTTTCTTTGCCTGGAACCACTTGAGGGGGTTACATTTAATAATAAAACGTGCATCTTTGTTTTCACAAAATATTCTGAGCATATTTTTTTTTAATTCCAAATCAGGACACTTCTTATGACAAGTATTTTTTTTCCCGATTTATTAATTTATCAAGATGGAAGGATTTACAAAGAAAAGAAACATTGAATCATATTTAATAACAAATGTGACGAATCATTGTAACTGAGAAGACTGTAACTGAAGAATCACTGTAACTGTGTAAGGTAGTCTAAGAGCATGTGTCTCACTAGAGATCCTGGCATATCAAAAGAATGTGAATAGCAATTGCGTCCTTTGGACATTTTGGTGAATGTCCCCTGAATGAAGTATTTGTTATACAAACACACCGAGAGGTAAAATCAATAGCTAAATGTATGTCACCAAGGGACAGTAGATCAAACTTTACTTGTTGCTTGTCCTAATAACATCCCTCTCCTTCCAGATTACTCAACAGCCTCTTAACCAGTCTCTGCTTCTATTGCTCTCCTGCAGTCTCTTTTTAATATAGCTTTCAAATGAATCCTTTTAAATGCCTAAATCTGATCACTTCACTTCTCTGCTCTACTCTCTCTAACCACTTCCCATTTCATGCAGATCAAAACTCAAAATCTTTCTAAAAGCCTCGAAGGTCCTACATGGTCTACAACCCTCCTTCCTACTTTATCTCTCTGACTTTATGTCCTAACTCTCTCCCCTTCATTCCTTGGCCTTCAGCCACACTGGCCTCCTTGTTGTCCTTCCAATACACCTTGCCTGTCCTTGACTCATGGTCTTTGTTCTGGTTGTTTTCTTTGCCTGGAACACTTCGCCCTTAGTCCAGATGGCTAACTCCCTTTCCTCCCTAAAGTCTTTGCTCAAGTGTCATCTTTTCATTGAGTACTCTACTTAAAATTGCAAGTTCCTTCCAACCTTGGCACTCTCACTACCCCCTACCTTAATGCATTAGTTTCCTAGTTGCTAAAATAAATACTGTACAATGAGTCAGTTTAAACAACAGGAATTTGTTGGCTCAGGGTTTTGAGACCAGGAGAAGTCTAAAGTCAAGGTGTCAGCAAAGCAATGCTTTCTCCAGGAAGACTGTGATACTGTTCTAGAGCTGCCAGCGATCCTTGGTCCTTGGCTTTTCTTTTATTTGGCAGTGCATGTGGTAGCATCTTCTTTCTCTTCCGGGTTCTGTTAACTTCTAGTTTCCTGCTTTTCCCATGGCTTGTCTTTATGTATACAATTTTCTTTGCTTATACAGATGTCAGCCATATTGGGTTAAGGCCCACTGTCATGCAGTTTGGGCCCACCTTAACTAACATCGTCAAAGGTCCTATTTACTAATGTGTTCTACCCACAGGACCAGGGTTTGGGACCGGAGCATGTCTTTTATGGGGACCATTTCTCAATCCCTAACACCCTCCGTATTTTTTTCCATAGCACTTAACACCCTACTAGGTACGCCACCGTTTATTTATTTGCTTTATTTGTAGTTTCTTATCTTTCCCCACTAGACTCTACTTCTGTTTGTTTTTTTCATAACTGTATCCCAATAGCATAGAGCAGATCCTAACACATAAGAGGCACTCAATTAATTAGTTGAGTGAATAAATGACTGAAAGAGCAAGGATTCTATCAGTTGAATTCTTTATGGTACTTTAGAGCTCCCTAGTCAACCTCAGCTCCTCTTGGGATGGTAATGGCTGAAATGTCATGAGACTGGGATGCTCAGTCTGATTTACTGCAGCTGACAATGCTCAGCGATGGCCACCCTGTAAAATGATCATTTGCCTGCTAGGGTCTCAGATGCCACTACAGGCTCTGTGGTCAGAAGTAGTTCACTCCATCCTGGACACACAGTTGCAGGTCCTTTGTTTTGGAATCCATTTAATGTTGTTGTTGTTGTTTTTAATCTTACCTTGACCTCTCTCCTTGCATTCCAAGACCCCTTCAAGGTCTCTGACCTCAGGGCCCCATGGCGGTTCACCTGCACCCCAGGCAGTTCTGCCTATTCTTAATGCCTGACTTTGCGTCCCCACAGTCCCTGCTGAAGTCAGAGCCCTGAGCCCACTGCTACCTGGAAGGAGAGCTTGGATGTTAGATACATTCCGCTAAATGCTCCAAACTAGTTCTAACTAACCAAAGAGCAAATGAAGTGTTGGTTGAATTATCTGTGAAATAAGCAAATCTGGATTTGGATGTTTATAGCTAGTCTAGAATATTCTGTTTCTGGGCTTGTTTTCCCAAATCATCTAGATAATTAACATGAAAATAAAAACACAGGAGATAGTCTCATCATCTTTCTTTCACTTTTCTCCATATAGTGGCACTTTCTCAAGGTAAAATATGGTTATTTGCTTCTTTAGGGAACAAATATCAATTTTGTGCTTAAATTGCCTTGTGCAGAAATAGGACACAGTAGACTCCTATGACTAATTGAGAAAGAGTCAGAAAATAGAAATTAGAATATAATCTTCAACCTTTAGAGTCTGAGAAGCCTTTGAATTAAGGCTCTCTTTAGATTGTTTAACTCCTTGAAATGAATCATAATTGATTCATGGCCCAGCTATTTTATCCCTAAAGGACTGAAATCTTGATTTCTAAATTGACAAGACTGTGAAATAGAACCCAGTATCCTTTCAGATCAGTTATTTCTGTATCTCTGCAAAAATGATCTTGCAAAGGGCTAATGATATATAATCAGATTTACAGCTTACATCATCTCATTTGATTCTGCTAATATGCTTACTGATTAGGCAAGGGAAAATATATTGTTGTTCCCATGTTAAAAATACAGAAAGTAGCACAAAGCCTGGTCCTCATTGGCAAACAGGAAGTGAGCTAATTTTCTTTCCCAAATGTTTGATTCCCAGGTCACTGAGATATTTGGTGCCCTACCCTACCTCCCATGGATTGTCCTGCTGCTTTTTTCTTATTTCCCAGTTCTCTTTTGTTGAAATGTTTGATGCATTCAATTGGAAATTTCTTCACTGGAAATACAGTCTAGTTACTCTAGCTTTCTGGAAGTGGTTATGAAATTACTGATTCTTGTTTTTTTTTTTTTTTTTTTTTTTTTTTTTTTAAAGGAAGGAAAGACAGAGAAGGAAGGAAGGATGGAAGGAAGGAAGGGAGGAAGAAAGGGAAACATTTTTAAACATTTTCTTGTTTTATTATATTTCGTTTGTTTGTTTGTTTTTTACATGGGCTGGGGCCGGGAATCGAACCGGGGTCCTCCGGCACGGCAGGCAAGCACTCTTGCCCGCTGAGCCACCGCGGCCCGCCCTGATTCTTGTTTTCTGGTTAGTATTGGAATACATCAGGCCAGAAGATAACCTAGGGGACAAAAAAATATTTAGATGCCATCCCTAGAATATATGAGAAAGGAAGTAAGCAAGCACCAAATTATTAGCATCATTAACACCACCAACAACAATTTACCTAGAATCTATTACATGCTAAGTCTGGAAATAAAAAGAGACAACAATAACAACAACAAAAAGGTACAAGCATTGCCTTCAAGGAGCTTATAATGAGAAGTCAAGCATAAACATGAAAGGAAACGGCAACATAAAGTAGCACGGGTAGTATATGATGGCCACATTTTTCAAATGAAATTGGATTGTGTGATCTGAGAGTACTTAATGGGAGTAGCAGATCTTCTTTTTTTGCCAATCAGCAATACGGAATTCAGAAGGAGGGATTCCTAAGCATCAGAGTTGGTTTGTTAGGCTTTGTGGAGGAGATGGGGCTTGAAGGGAAAACCTTGGAGGACATTGGAGCATAAACAGAAAGGAGACAAGGAAGACATTCCAACAAAAGAGAGGAAATAACATGGATGTGGGAAATCATGTGTAATGTTTGTTTGGAAGGGAAGAGATAGGTAATTAAGGAGCAAAGTAGAAGATTATGTAAGAGACATGTCACAGTGGGCCCTGAATGTTGGCTAAGGAGATAGGACTCAATAGTTACAGCCTGGCTATTGAGTGGGCTGAATTTGGTGGAGTTTAATTAGGAAACAATTTTACTTACTACTGCTTCTTTCAAATACTCCCTAAAAAGGATTTCTCTTTAGTAACATTGAGTTACTTTTTGATCAGGACCCATAGTTTTCAGGGCAATTTTAGAGGGTTTTTTTTGTTTTTTTTTTAACTGAATCTAAATAAACACTCCAATCTTTCGGCCACTTTGGAGCTTCTCTCTTGCCCTCAGCTCAGGACAGACCTGTGATTTGGGAACCAGCAGTGGGTGAGGGCCCTGGCCAGTTCTTCCCCATGTCATCACTGTCACTGCTTCTGGCTTCTTTAGGGTGGGGATGAAGTTGGCAGAAAAGGGATTAGAAGGAAAGGGACAAAGTTGTTTCTTATATCTACTGATGTATGTAGTTCTTTTTTGGCTACCTAATGCATGGCAGACATCCAAATGCTGGCTCTTTCACAGGGCATATATGTGAGATCTTTGGAACTCCCACTAGATATCCCAAGACAGTCCTGTTCCTAGTCTTTATTAGCCCCATCCTCTGATGGGAAGCCCATAACCTCTCTCATTGGGATCTTCTAACCCTGGCAGACAACTCTCTTATGTGGGCTGCTTTCAAGGTAGTTCTTTCCAGGTTACTTTGCAAGTTTCCTATGGACCAAGTGTCCATTTGGTCCATAGGAAACATTACACATTGTTCCTCTAGAAATGGATGAAAGGACAAACTGCTCCCACTTCTATCTTCTCTCCTTGCCCTGCCTCCATGGGCAGCTCTAGCCAGGCTCCCACCCTGTGAATCCTCCAGGGGAGAGTTAGGTACCAGTATCTACTTTCATTCTGTATGGCCCAATTTCCTGGGAACAGTTTCTTCCCCCAATTTTTCTTGTGTTCCATCACAGTAGTAAGACACTCAGCTTCCAGCCAGAAAATGAGATACCAGTGTCTCCTCTTGTACATGGCACCAATCTGCATAAGTGAAAACACATTGCAATGTTTTCTACTCACACAATTTCTCCTACTACCCAAGAATCGCATTAATGAATCTTGGCCCCTCTTATAAAGGTTGGAAATGTGTGATGATGCTGATTAACAAAGTATGGTTTTAACCACCTCTTGGTAAGTCCTGCATGGATGTATCTATACTTCTTTTTAGAATATAGAGGTGTTTTTCACCCACTGTCCACAGCTTTGGGGCTTTAGCTGAAATATTAAGACAACAAATTTCTGTTCCACATCCTGTAACACAGGCAATAGAAATCTGAGGAAGGGGAAGGGAAGACGTGAGGAAAGGGGAGACAATTTTCCTGCTTTATAATTTGCCTAGAGCCCTGGTGACCTTTCCATTTGCCTCTACAAATCATTTTAAATGATGATTTTGACTTGTTGCCTTGGGCTGTGGCTGCCTGAACTAAACTAGAGCTGGTCCTCACAGACCCAAACAACTGCAGTTTTGCTTTATTGTGTCAATATGTGCTTCATATTTCCAGCCACAGACTATCTCTTTGCATTGGGATCATTACGCCATTTTATTTTCTATCAGTTGCTATCTAATATTCTCTCAAAATGAACTTAAATAAATATTTATGTACCTAAATGTGGGTGTTTGAATTTCTCTTCTAAGTTATGTTCCTTAAAGTAATTCCATTTTAAGCCAATAATGCCTGCACAAAACCTCCAAAATGAATTATTTAGCATATTCCCTTGATATGTGCTCTCCATGC
This sequence comes from Tamandua tetradactyla, assembly GCF_023851605.1. NCBI lineage: Eukaryota > Metazoa > Chordata > Mammalia > Pilosa > Myrmecophagidae > Tamandua > Tamandua tetradactyla. The sequence continues at coordinate 57,740,687 of NC_135330.1, read as the reverse complement.
AAATTGTGGTACGTATTTGAGGTATCATGTAGGAAAACAGGGTTTAAGTTTTTGTAAATGTTTACCAAAGTGCACTGAAAATCTTTTACTTGATTTTTTTAACATTATACCAGTGGCTTATGTTTCTAAAAACAAATTGTTTGATATGATGCAAGCATATATAAAAGATAAGTGTAATTATCTCTTCTTCTCACACCCCTGTCCCAATACCATCCCTCCATTGCTGCTGCTCTGAGGCAACCAGTGTCAATATTTTGTTAAGCATAAATAAATGTATATTCAGATATATCAGGAATTTGTTTTGCCTGCTATTACCAAGATAGAATCATACTCCATACAGTTCCAGATTTTTCCAAGATTCAATACTGCATCCCATTGTTCTTATAAAGTACCTCAGTCCATGCATCTTGACTTAACTTTCTGCATTTGATGGCTTATCAGAGATAACCATGCAACTCAGTAGATACAGATCTATTACAATATTTTTCTAATTTCTTTATTCATAATATCTCCCTCTCTTCCTTCCTTATCCCCTCTCTCTATCCACCCTTCACTCCTCTCTTTCACACACACACACACACACACACACACACACACACACACCACACTATTTTACATAGAGAAGTTCACCCCGTTTGTGTAAGGGTATGTTCATTTTGATTAGCCTTTCTGTTTTATTTATTTTTTTATTTATGTCCTCGCTGTCCTTCCTCTCCTACTCTCCTCTTTCTCTGTCCAACCCCTTCCTCCCACAGGCAACCTGCATTAAGAATGTGACACATTTTTCTGTATTTTCTCCAGATGGTGATAACCATACATAGATACACAAGTTTAAAATGTATTGTTTGCTTTAAAAAATGTGATTATATTATGTACACTGTTCATGTATCTTAGTTTCCTCATGCAATAATGCCTTAGGGAAATACCTCCATGTTGATAGGTAGAATTCATTTATCTTTGTGCTTGCATAATATTTCACAATGTGGATGCAACAAAATATATTCACCTATTATCATCTTGATGGATAGTCACTTTGTTTCCAGTCTTTTTCATTATGAAAAATGTCACAGTAAACATCATTATATATACATTCTGATAGACTTTTATTTCTATGAAAGAGACTTCCAGAAGGACTGCTGATGGAAGACATATGTATATTTTTAACTTTAATACATATTGCCAGATTGCTTTCCAAATAGAAATGTGTAAGAGTAATTGTTACAATGTATAAAAAGAACTACACAGCAACCGAGTGGGATTTATTTCAGGTATGCAAGGCTGATTCAACACTGAAAATCAATTAATGTAATCCATCGTATCAACAGGCTAAAGAAGAAAAATCAAAGAATCATGTCAATAGATTCAGAAAAAAACATTTGACAAAATCCAGCACACATTCACAATGAAAACTCTCAGTGAACTGGAAACAGAGAAGATCATCCTCAGTTTGACAAAGAACATTTACAAAATCTTCATCCAAAATCATATTTAATGACTAGCCCGCTAATATTGGAAACACAAAAAAGATGTCTCCAGTCACTATTCTTATTCAACATCATAGTGGAAGTCCTAGCTAATGCAATAAGACAAGAGGAAATAAAAGGAATACAGACTGGGAGGGAAGAAATTAAACTACCTTTGTCTGCAGATAGTCTGATTGTCTATGTAGAAAATTCCAAAGAATCAACAAAAAAATTCTGGAAATAATGAGCAATTATAGCAAGGCCTCAAGATACAAGGTTAATGTACAAAAGCCAATCGCTTTCCTAGATATCAGCAATGAACAATTGGATTTTTTTTTTTTTTTTGCATGGGCAGGCACTGAGAAACAAACCTGGGTCTCCAGCACAGCAGGTAAGAATTCTGCCTGCTGAGCCATTGTGGCCCATACAACAACAATTGGAATTTGAAATTGAACACCAATATGTTACTTGAATAAAAATTAAAAAAAACAACATAGGACCATACAACACAATGAACCATACTATAAGCAATGAACTATAGTTATGAGAAATGCAAAAATTTTCTTTCATGAATTATAACAAATGTATCACCCTATTGCATTGTATTAATAGAGTGGAATATGGGAATTCTGTATTTTAGGCATGATTTTCTGTAAACCTACAACTTCTTTAATTAAAAAAAAACACAACACCAATTACACTAGAACAAAAATGAAATATTTAAGTATAAATCTAATAAAATATGCACTAAATCTACATGAAGAAAGCTACGAATCTCTGAAGAAATCAATAAAAAATAATCTAAATTGATCAAACAAGATATTCCATGCTCATGGGTAGGAAGATATAAAGTTAAGATGTCAGTCTCCCCAACATAGAATGTAATCACAATCAAAATCCCAGCAAGTTAATTTGCACATAGCAACAAATTGATTATAAAGTTTATGTGGAAAGACAAAAGATCCAACACAATACTGACAAAGAACAAAGTCAGAGGAAGGCAAGTAACACTACTTGCCTTCAGGACTTATGATAAAGTAGTAGTGATCAAGGCAGTATGGTACTGGCGAAAGAACAGATGAAATGATCAATGCAACAGAATAAAGAGCCTAGAAACAGACCCACACAAATAAAGTCAATTGATCTTTGACAAAGGAGCAAAGACAATTCAATGGAGAAAGAAAGTCTCTCAACAATGGTGCTAGAATTATAGGGTATCCACATGTTAAAAAAAAAAGTGAGTAGAGCTGTGTTCCAGTAGCCATGTTTCTTGTAGCTATACAATCATCATACAATCAGAAGATGATTGTATAATGATATAGCTTTCACAGTGTGACTGTGTGATTATGAAAACTTTGTTTCTGATGCTCCTTTTATCTACCTTGTCAACAGACGAGTAGAACATTTGGAATAAAAATAAATAATGGGGGAACAAATGTTAAAATAAATTTAGTTTGAAATGCTAGTGATCAATGAAAGGGAGGGGTAAGGGGTAGGGTATGTATAATTTTTTTTTCTGTTTTCATTTTATTTCTTTTTCTGAATAGATGCAAATGTTCCAAGAAATGATCATGTTGATGAATATGCACCTATGTGATGATATTGTGAATTACTGATTATATATGTAGAATGGAATGATCAAAATAGGAATGTTTGCATTTGTTTGGTGTTTTGTGGTATTTAAAAAAATAAAATAAAATAAATTTTTAAAAAAGTGAATCTAAATGCAGACCTTACAATTTTCACAAAAATAAACTCAAAATTGTTCATAATCTTTAATGTATAATGGAAAACTATAAATCTTCTAGAAGATAACATATGAAAAAATCTAGGTGACCATGAGTTTGGAGATGATTTCTTACGTAGAACTTCAAAAGCGCAATCCAGGAAAGAAAAATTTGGTAAGTTGGACTTCATTCATTTAAAAACTGCTCTGGAAACACTGTTAAGAGAAGGAAAAGACAAGTCACAAACTGGGGAGAAAATATTTGCAAAAGACATACTGGACACGGAATTTGTGCCCAAAATATACAAAGAGCTCTTAAAACTCAACATTAAGAAAGCAAAACCAGGTTGGGAGAGCGGGCCACGGTGGCTCAGCAGGGAGAGTTCTCGCCTGCCATGCTGGAGATTCAGATTCGATTCCTGGTGCCTGCCCATGCCAAAAAAAAAACCCAGTTAGGAAATGGGTAAAAGAGCTGAACAGACTCTTCACCAAAGAAGATATGCACAGGGCAAATAAGCATAGGAAAAGATGCTCACCACAATATATCATCAAGGAATTGCAAATTAAAATAACAAATGAGATACCACTACACAGCTATTATAATGATTAAAATCTAAAACATGGTTAACACCAAATGCTGGTGAGGATGTGAAGCAGCATGAACTCTCATTCATTTCTGGTGGGAATGCAAAGTAATACAGAACTCTGGAAGACAATTGGACAATTTCTTACGAAGCTAAACATAGGCATTCCATATGATCCAGCATTCACACTCCTAGGTGTTTTTACCCAAAGGAGCTGAAAATTTGTGTACTTGCACATGAATATTTATAGCAGCTTTGTTCAAAACAGCCCCAAATTGGGAGCAACCAAGTTGTCCTTCAAAAGATGAATGGATGAACAAACGGGTACATCCATACATTGGAATATTATTCACCATATGTGTATTTTTTTCTTTAAACTTGTTATTTTGAATAATTTCAAACTTAAAGGACAATTGCAAAAATGACACAAAACCCATACAGAGAACTACAACATGCCACTCCTCCAGATGCTCAGGTCCATCAACTTAACATTTTGCCACATTTACTGCATCATTCTATTTCTCTTCCTTCCTTCCTCCCTCCCTCCCTCCCTTTCCTCCCTCCTTCCCTCCTTCCTTCCATGGGTCCCCTGCACATTTGAGAGTACATTGTATTCAGCATGCTCCTTGCACTTTTCCTAGGATCAAGAGTATTCACTTATATAACCACCTTAAATATAGTTATCAAGTTCAAGAATTTTAACATTGATATAAATCTTATAGTCCATAATCTAATTTTTTTTGGGGGGGTACATGATCCGGGAATTGAATCTGGGTCTCCTGCATGAAAGGTAGGCATTCTAACCACTGAACTACCCATGCACCCTATAATCTAATTTTTAAATGTCCCAAAAAATCTTTTTTTGTATCTTTTTTCCTCCATTATTAGATCTTATCTAGGATCATGTATTGTATTTAATTTCCATTGTCTCTATAGCTGCCCATTTCTTTTTTTAAATTGTGGGAACACGTATGCATATAAACTTTCCCATTAACTACTCCCAAACATACCGTTCAGCGGATTAATCTACCCTTCATCCAGTATGAAACACTTTTCATCACCCCAAACAGAAGACTTACACCTGTTATGTATTTACTCCCCGTTCTCCTTTACTCTTGTCCCTGGTAACCTATATTCTATTTTCTGTCTTTATAAGATTGCAGGGCGGGCCACGGTGGCTCAGCAGGTAAGAATGCTTGCCTGCCAAGCCCGAGGGCCTGGGTTCGATTCCCGGTGCCTGCCCATGTAAAAAAAAAAAAAAAAAAAAAAAAAAGATTGCATATTCTAGCCATGCATTGGAATAATAAAATATCTGTCCCTTTATGTCTAACTTATTTCACTCAACATGATGACTTCAAGGTTCATACATGTAGTGGCATGTTTTAGAACTTCATTCCTTTTTAAGCTTATTTCCGTTGTATGTATTTACCTAATTTTGTTTATCCATTAAATCGCTGTTGGACATGTGGGTTGCTTTTACCTCTTAGCTATTGTGAGTGATGCTGCTGTAAACATCGGTGTAGCATATATGTATTTTTTAAAATATTTTTATTGATAAAACAACATACAAACACAAACATTCTTAACATACAAACATTCCATACATGATGTACAATCAATGGCTCGCAATATCATCACATAGTAGTATATTCAACACCATGATCATTTTTTTGAACGTTTGCATCAGAAAAATACATTTGTATTTTTGATTTTAATTGATATTGCAATATATCTTTCCAAAAGACTTTACATTTCCATCAGAAATCTACATACTTCTCCCCCCCACAACCCCACTCAGAACTAGGTATTAGTACTCCTTTTGACAGTCTAATCAGTCAAAAGGATATTTCATTGCATTTCATGCATTTGCATTTCCCTGACCACTGGAGAGTCTAAGCATCTTGGCATTTGTTTCTTAGCCATTGGATTTGCACTTCTGTGAATGGCACATCCTGTTTCCATCTTGCTTTTCTTATCAGTTTGGTAGCATTCTTTGTATATTATAGATATTAGCCCTTTTCCTGTCATAAGCATTGTGAATATGCTTTCCTACTCCATCATTTGTTCGTTGAATTTGTGTTTGGTATAGATCGCCATTCAAATGTTTTTATATGTCTTATTAAAAAAACTAGCATTGGGATTTCCAATTTTAGTTGAGAAAGTCTCTTTTGCTCCAAGTTCATATGTTGTTGTCTAGCTATTTCCATGCGACTTTTATTGTTTTATAATTTATATGGTATGACATAGGGTCCAACCGTATTTTTTCCAGATGGAGAAACAGTTGTGCCAGCACCATATGCTAATAAACTATAAACTATTCTTTTCCACCAAATGGAAACATCATCTTTGCCTTACATGACGTTCACACATGTTCTGGGGTCTATTTCTGGTCTCTCCCATGTGTTCTATAGGCCTAACTGGTCTCAGACCAATGCCACACAGCTTGGACTGCAGTGGCCTTGTGATTGCGTTCTGATATATCATGAGGCAAGTTCCCTGGCACTATGCTGCCTTTTAATACACTTCTTATATTCTTGGGCTTCATTCTTCCATATTAGCTTTAAGATATTCTCACTCAATATCCTCTCACCCTCTAAAAAATATAAATAATTCTGTTAGAATTCTAATTGGGATTGCATTAAATGACAAATCACTCAGAATTAAATTAAATGCATTTAATTCTGAGTGTTTTGCCATTTTTACAATATATTTCTATCCAAGAACTTGGTTAATGTGTCCACTTGTTTGTTTCTTGTTTTAGGTCCTTCAGTAGGAATTTTTTGAGTGATTTTGAATGGCTTTGGGCTTTTAATTTTGCTTTCCAATGTTCATAGGTAGTATGTAGAAATGTGATTGATTTTTGTGTGTTGAGATTATACCCTGTAACCTTGTTGAATTCACTTATTAGTTCTAGGGTTGTTTTTTTGTTTGTTTGTTTTAATGTAGATTCCTTGGAATTTTCTATGTAGACAATCATGTTATATGCAAATGGGGACTGTTTTATTTCTTCCTTTCTGGTCTGTATACCCGTTTATTTCATTTTCTTGTCCTAACAGTAGCTAGACCTTCCAGTTCTATATTGTATAATAGTTGTAAGAAGGGATATTCTGCTTTGTTCCCAATCATTGGGGGGAAACATTTAGATTTTTCACAATTAAGCATTGTGTTAGTTGTAGGCTGTTTGGTAGATACTCTTTATCGAGTTGAGGTAATTCTCTTCTTTTCTTCCTGAGAATTTTTATTATGAATGGGTATTGCATTTTTTCAAATGCTTTTTATTTGTCAATTGATATGATCATTTGATTTTTCTTCTTTAGCTGTTGATATAATGGATTACATTAATTTTCAAATGCTGAACTAACCTTGCATACATGGGATAAGCTCCACTTGGTCATGGTGTATAATTTTTCTAATATAATGTTAAATCTGCAAACATTTTATTGGTATTTTTGTGTCTAAGTTAATGAGCGATATTGGTCTGTAGATTTGTTTTGCTTTCTTGTTTTTGGCTTTAAACACTAAATATTTAGTATTTAGTATATATTTGGTAAAATTCTCCAGTGAAATCATCTGAGCCTGAGATTACTTTTTCAAGAACTTTAAAATTACAAATTCAATTTCCTTAATGGTTATAGGACTATTTAGGTTGTCTATTTCACTTTGGTTGAGTTTTGATAATGTAGTTTTTGAAGAATTGATCCATTTCTTCTAAGTTATCAAAGTTATCAGCCTAAAGCTATTTGTAGTATTCCCTGCAGGAACTATAGTAGCATTCCTATTTCATTCCTGATATTCTAATTTGTGTCTTTTCTCCCTTTATCTCTGTCTGTCTCCCTAGAAGTTTATCAATTTTGATTTTTTCGAAGATGGAATTTTTTGTTTCATTGATGTTCTCAATTGTTTTCTTATTTCTGGTTTCATTGATTTTTTGTTTTTAACTTAAAAAAATATCCTTCCTTCTGCCTGCTTTGGGTTTATTTCACTGTTTTTTTCTAGTTTCTTGAGATAGGAACTTAGATGATTGATGTAAGACTTTTGTTTCTAATGTAAGCATTTAAACTATAAATTTTCCTCTCAGCACTGAATTAGCTACATCCCATGCACTTCAATATGTTGTATTTTTATTTTCTTTCAATAGCAGCATTTTAAAATTCCCTTTGAGACTCCCTCTTCATCCCATGGATTGTTTAGACATTGCTTAATTTCCACATGCTTACAGATTTTTCTGTCAACTTTCTGTTAACAATTTTTACTTTGATTCCATTACAGTAAGATAACCCACGCTGTATGATTTCAATTATTTTTAATGTGAAGGATTTTTAAAGGCCTAGGGTACATTCTATTTGAGGGAACATTCCATGGGTCCTTAAAAAATAATGTGTATTCTCCTGTTATTGGGCAGAGTATTCCATAAATGTCAGTTATGTTCTGTTGCTTGATTGTGTTGTTCAGATTATACATATCCTCCTGGTTTTCTGTTTACCAGTTCTATCAGTTGCTGAGAGAAGGTGTCCCTTTCCTTTTACATTAATCAGTAGTTACTTTATGGAGTTACTCTTGTGAAGGGACTTTTTCCATATTTCCATTTTCTGGTACTCATGGTAATATTGAAAAAAAGTTACTTTTTAAAAAATAACTTAACACATTCTCTTATTAATTCTAATAGATATTTTCTTTAACTCGAATATCTTGGGTTTCTTAGGTTTGCTATCAAATCAGCAACACAAAGTTTTCCTTATTTTTTCTACTGTTTATGGGTAAGCCTTCTATTGATTAGCACTTCAAAGAGTGTTGAGTAATACTGGAAACAGTGGCCACACCTGTCTGCATTGTGATTGCAATCAAGATGGTTTTAATATTCCACGCTTGAGAATAATTCTTTACTAGTTTTGGGTAGACTTTGTTGTCGTTATTTCCTTCTAGTTCTATCATCTTTGCACTTTATTACAAACAGCTGCTGCTTTTTATCAAATGCCTTTCTAGCAACTAGTTATGTGGCTTTTCTCCTTTCACTTGTGGATGAAAGGAATTACATTGATAGCTTTCTCAAATGGAACCACCCTTGTTTTCTTAGATTATTTGGTTGAAAATCACTGGGTTCATAAGTAAAATTGGTCTGTAGCTTTCTTTACTGCAATATCTTCATCAGGCTTGATATTAAATTTATGCCAGTTCCGTAAAATAAATTGGGAAGATTTTCATCTTTTTAACTGTCTGGAATAGTCTAAATAACATTGGATTTATCTGTTCTTTAACATTTATCGAACTCATCTCTTTTAAATGATAGCTCTATAATTACTTTTCCTATCTCTTATGGTAGCTATGATGTTTTAGGTTTCAGTTTCTTCTGGGGTTAATATTTGGATAATATTATCTGAAATTTATTTTAATCTCCTTTCCATCAGTAAGATTTTTTTTCTCATTCCTAGCCTTGCCTATTTCGCTTTTTTCTTCAATAAGACTCCTTGAGACTTTATTATTCTTTTCAAAACCCAGCTTTTGAATTTATTTTTCCTTTCTGCTATTCTTGCTTCCTATTTACTAATTCAGCTTTTATATTTATATTAACTCCAACTTTTTATTTTCTTTTGGTTTATTTAGTTGCTATTCTAATTTCTTAAACACTATGCTTTTTATTTTTGCTTTTCTTCTTTCATAGTGAAGACATTTAATTTTTCTCTAACAATAGCTTTTGCTGTATTTCTTAGCTTTTGTTAAGAAATTTTTTTTTCAAATGTTTTAGATAGTTCTAGGGTGATATTCAAAATACCCAGCCACCAGTATTTAGTGCAGGCACTGCCAATCCGAATGTATGTTAACCATTAACACCAGTATAGCTGTTTTTAGTGCATGTCAACAAATATCCACTCCCATTTATAATTTGTTTCTATTCCTTTTTTGACCAAAGATATTCTAGGCATGTGTTTGTATTGTTTCTAGGTAGTTACATAACCCTACTTAAAGGGTTGTTGTGAGAATTAAATCACTTATTACATTTAAAGTACTTAGAACATACCTGACATATGGAATGAGTTTTAGAAAAATGTTAGCAAATATATTTGGTATTTTTCCTGTTGGTCACCTTCTGATTTTTTATTTCAGGGTTAAAGAATGTATATTCTCTCTGTGAGAAAGGCAAAGCTCTATGTATGTCTATGAAATCTAGTGGACTGATTCATTTCCTCTACAGTTCTTCACTTCTTTTTGTCTATTTGCCCAGTCCTGCAAAAGGCATATTGAAATTTCCCAATATAATTGAATTTGCATTTTGTTCACAGATTTTTGACACTTCTCCTTTCAAAAGACGGAATCTACTTCTCTTTTCCTTACATGTGGACTGGATTTAATGACTTTCTTCTAACAAATGGAATGCTTTTGTAGGACTTCTGAGGCTATGTCATTAAAAAGAGGCTCTCCATGAGCCTCCCATATGGATAGCTAGCCCCAGGGAGAGGGCAGGGAAAAACTCACCAGCAGTTCACAGGGACACTCAAGCAGGCTGAGGAGAGGCTCACATGCAGGGGAACTGAAGCCTTCCAACAACAGTCTTCTGATTAGCCAGCCATATAAGTGACCCATGTTGGAACCGGATCCTTCAGGCACAGTTAAGCCTTCAAATGATAGCAGCCCTGGCCCGCGTCTTGAGTGCATCTTGTGAGAAACTCCACTTAGGAGTCTCCTAGCCAGAGCCTCCTAGTCAGATTGCTCCAAATTTCTGACTCACAAAACTCTGAGAGGTAATAAGTATTTCTGTTGTTTTAAGACATTAAGCTTTGGTATAAGGTGCTAGACAGCAATAGATAACCCATGCAATATATATAAGCTCTATTCAGATTAATTTATTGTTTAGCATTCTTTTAATAATATTTCCTTAACGAGTGATGGGTATAAGATTATTCTACAAATGTTTATATATCCACAAATATCATTTATTCATAACTGACAGCTAAATGTTAACTTGCCTTGGTATAAAATTCTTGGATTTCAGTTCTTTTCTCTCAGTAATTTGTAAAGATTACTCCGTTGTGTTTTAGCTTCCTAAGTGAAGGTAAATCAGACACTTGTTGATTCTTTACTTTGTAGTGGACATATTTTTTTTGAAAATCTGAATTTCAAGAATTTTATCAGTATATGCCTAGATGTTTCTCATTAATTGTACCTAGAACTTAGTGAGACATTGAATTTGTAGACTTGGGCCTTCCTTCAACCACAAAATATATGTTTTCTATTATTATTCCTCTTCCATCTACTGCTACTTCCAACAGGATCTATGCTGCTTCTGGTTCTATCTTCCAAGTCTCTTATCTTTTTTCTTTTGCCAAAACTTTCTCTCTCTTGTATTTTTGCTCTGTCATTTGCAATGTTTTTTTCTACTTGCTTTCTCAGGCTTCTAATTTGAGTCTCAGTAATGGCCTTCATTTAATTATTAAATTTTTAACCTGAAAATCATGATTTCTTTTTGTTCCTCTAGAAGTTGTCATCTGTCTCTTTGAACACTCCATTTCACAAGGGGCATATTCTGATGATTTGGTCTGCTCTTTTCTCTTGCTGACTGTGGGCCCCTTAGGAGAAACTTAAATGGTAGTGGTCCTGAAAGGATAGAAAGACTGTGGTCTCTATCCTTTCTATCATATATCCTATATCTGATGATATATTGCAGATTGGTACTCAAGAAGGAAGGGAGCTCTTCTGTGCTCTTATCTCCTCAAGCTCCCCTGGCTTCAGCTTGCTCCCTTTCCGGCTCTTTGACGTCAGGGAGAAAATGCATACTTACATAGGGCAGAAGTCAACCTCCTGCTGGCAGGCCACCTGTGGAACTTCAGGGAATCCAACAAGCACCAAGACCGTCCCTCCCACCCTGACCCCTCAGCTCCTACCCAGTCCACAGTGAAGAAAGCAACACATTAGATTTGTGATTCTCACCCGCTGGTCTCTCCGGCCCTACTGACAGGCTCCATCTAATGGAATTGGGTCAGTGTTGGGGCTGGGAGAAGAGAATATGTGACACATTGAGCTGCCATTACTCCTTACATAAATTAAAAATTAAGTATTTATTCATACTTATCCATTCATCTTTCATGCCAAATAGATAGCATACAAATAAAGATATCTATGAGTCACCTAAATCTAAAAGCAAACTTGGAGCTATAATTTCAAGGAATATTTTATATAATACAAACTCAAACCAGCCAAATAATTTTTGTTCAAATTCTTGAATGTAAATACTTACATCTAGACATGAAGCATGAGAAATGTCAACCCTGGCATGAAAACTCTGCAAATGACAGAATCTATGGTTTTAGAATGAGGTGGTTATTTGATCTCTATGCAAACCTCAGCATATATCTTCTTTTTCTTTTTTGTCCTCTGGAAAGCTATAATTTGAATTTAAGAGCAGTAGTTAGGAGTATAATGCTAATCCAAATCAGAAAACCATGTATTAAACCCTTTCATGAGTGAGGCATTATGTAAAGCAGAACTCAGCACCCATCTCTGAAGACAAAGCATTTTTCCCAACTCCAGCATTAGCCCTTTGCACATCCCAAATTTCTTCTTGCAAAGTTCAAGGACTTTTCCAGATTCCTTCTCTAACTAGCTATGGCCATTCCAGTTTTTATTTCAGAATCTTCTTTTCAAAGGGAGCTGATTCTGTCATTTTAAGGGTTTAACTGCCTCCACATTATTGAGAAACAGGGGATTTAGAAAAAAAGCTGAAAAGTTCCTGAAATTTAAGAAATCACCAAAAATTATCTTAAGTATGTGCACTTAGGCCAAAATGAAACATATCTGCAGCTAGGAGGCCTTACTCAGCCCCTCTCTGGTTGCCTACATTGCAGGTTGTAAGAGCAAGCCTTGGGAAAACCCCCCCCCCCTCCCAGTTTCTAGCATTCTTTTGCTCTCTGGTTGAGCTCAGGAAGACCCTCCTTTGCTTTTTCCCCATCCCCAGTCCCTCTTGTCTTCTCTAAAGCTCAAATATTCCAATAATCTTATTTGGGTGTACCCTAGTAGTTTATTCAAAAGCCTCTAGACATCTGTTTACAACCTTAATGTCTCCCCTGTTTCATACAGGACATGTCACTTAAGGTTATTACTTAACATGTATTAGAGAATGAAGGAAAATTATGAAGTGACCTGTCCTTAGTTTTCAGTAATGGTCAGGCCAATTCCTAGCTCCAAATTGAAGTGGAATAATGTAAGATTAAGGGCAAGTTCAAAGAAAATTCAAGTGTTTGCTAAAGGTATGGAAAATAAGACCTTGAGGAAAGGTAACAGTGTATCAACCTAGGCACTATTAACATTTTGGGATAATTTTTGGCAGAGGGGGTGGGAGTGGGGGACTGTTTGTAGGATGTTTGTAGGGGGCGTAGTAGGATGTTTAGCAGCATCCACTACCCACTTGATGCCAGTATATCTCCGTCCAGTTGTGACAACCAAAAATATCTCCAGACATTGACAAATGGCCCCTGGGGGGAAATTGCCCTCAGTTGACAACCGCTGTGTTAAAGGATTTAAGATATACAGTAGAAGGAAGAACTTTTAGTTACAAGACCCAAATCTTTGAAGGCACTCACACTGATGACAATCAGCAGCAGCTTTCTATTTCTACTGAGAACAGAGGAATTTTTAGCCCAAAGGATCTGGATAAAACAGAGATGAAAAATTTCTTGTGAAGTTTGTTATGCATTGAAATGGGTTACTAAGAAAGGAATGGAATTTCCTTCTCTGCCAGTCTTTGAAACAAGATAAATCCCCTTGTTCCTAACATAATTCTGAGATAATCATTCCTTATAGGAGAAGATGTGCTAGAAGCCTCCAGGCTCCCTTCCGCACATATTCTACTGTCTGGCACATTGCTGGGACTGTCTAGGTTTCCTATACGTTCCAGAATGCCAGCATTGTCCCGTCGGTTAAATGGGACTTTTTCAAACCAGACAGCATGAAATATGAATGTTTCATATTGTTTCAAAACTATTGGAAATAATACAGGAATCCATAAAATTGTCAGTATTTTTTGAAGATACTTTTTAAAGGACTTGGAAGAAGCTTAATTAGTTTTATGTTACACTGATATTCTCTTACTCTGAATAATTTATTCACTGTAAGCGGTAAGAAGTGCATCCTATGCTTTTTAAGAACCACAGGATGAGAATATTGAGTCTGCGTGAAAGGAGAGTTTAGGGCTTCTTAGAAAAAAAGCTATTAATGAGAAAGAAATTGCCTAATATCTTTTAAATTTATTTACATTACCACCTCATTACCGAAAGAATTTACAGCTGAATTCTTGATAATTACCAAATTCCTCAAGTTCCTGAAGTAATATTAGTTACTATGTAACGTGTGGAGGAAGAATTCTTGAACTACATTTTGAACCTGTAGTATGACTAGTACTTCAAATTCTGGAAGTACGGTGTAGAACAATAATGTTTTGCATGTCTTTGCTATATTATAATAACCCATTATTTAACTATATGAATTAGTCAAATAAATATTTTATTTGGATTTAAAATTATTTTAATTCTTTGTTTTATATTTTTACATTTTGGAGATTTAGAAATAGTCACAAATACATTAGTTAGGACTCTTTCTTTCTTGCCTACAAACTAGTGCAAGAAGAAAAAAAAAAAGTGGGGGAGAGGGTTTACTGGATCTTGTACTTAAGAATCCCTGGTGCCAGAGGACCTGGGTTCGATTCCTGGCGCCTGCCCATGTGAAAAAAAAAAAAAAAAGAATCCCTGGTGTAGCATGTGCTAATTGTAAAGATCCAGAAATGGATAGCACAACACTATCTGATGGTAGCACAATAATATAAGTCCACTGAATGAAGCTGAGTGTGAGTGTGGTTGAGGAGGCAGGCTGGGGGGCATGTATGACACCAGAAGGAAAGACAGAGGATAATGACGGAGACTATAACTTAGTGATGCCTAGAATGGACAATGACGGTGATTTAATGTACAAATAAAAGAAAGTTTTTGTATGAGAGAGAACAAATGAATATCAACATTGCAAAGTATTCACAATGGGGTGATATACAGGAAAAAATACAATCAATGCAAACTAGGGTCTATAGTTAACAGTAACAGTGTAACATTTTTCCACTGAAGGTAACAAAGGCAATATGCCAAAGCTAAATGCCAATACGGGAGGATATGGGGGAGGCAAAAGGGATTCTTTGCAGAAGAAAAGGAAATGTCCTCCTATAGATTGTGGTGGTGGGTACGGCTATGTGATTATACTGGGAACCACTGATTTTTCACTTAGGTTGGATTGTATGATGTGCGAATAAAATTGTTTAAAAATGAACAGAGAGATACAAGTGCTGGAGAAAATGTGGGGAGAGAGACGTACCTATTCACTGCTGGTAGGGAAGTTGAGAGGTGCAGACCCTCTGCAGGGTGTGGTGGTTCCACAGGAAACTAGGGATGGGGTTGCCGTATGATCCTGAAACCCCATTGCTAGGTGTACATTTGGAGGAGCTGAGAGTGGGGACACAAATGGACATTTTCACACTGGAGTTTAGGGCAGCAGTGTTCATGATTTGCAATTGATGGAAGTGGACTAAGGGTACGTTGACTGAGGAAGGGAAAGGGGAACTACGGTATATACATACAATGGACTCCTGAATGGCTGCAAGAAGGAATGCAATTGTGAGGCATGCAACTAGGTGATGAAGCTTGAGGACCATATGTAGAATGAAATGTCAGGAAAAAAGTGACAATTCCTTTCTCCTATGGACTAACTATAATATACTACAAACTTGGAGAATTGAAACCAAGAGCGTAAGTTATCAGGTTAAGGTCTATTAAAAAAGTTGTTAGACTATAAACTCTTATAGCAGTCACAACTATTCTGGAGTTATAACTGTTGTTTCTAAATTCTGAGATGCTAAACTATTTGTGTATAACCTGGTTGTTCCCTGGAACTTCAGATATTTGTGTGACACCTGAGACTCAGAGTCAGAGCCTTGAAGCTATGAAATTCAGCATTATTCCATACAGCAATTGTTACAAAATTTGAAAAAATGATCAGACTTCAACTAGAGATATGAATGAAGCTGATCTGGATAGGACTAAGGTAAAGCAGAACACAGGGTAAGGAATGTTATGGTTCATTTTTAAAACTTCAACTTCTGTAAGACCAATGGAAGAGATATTTATTTGATACAAAATTTATATTTTTGGTAGAACACTATCTAATTTACCTTGGATGGTCAGTTTATTCAAACACCATAATTACATGGAATCTTAAATAGTAAGTGAGATCTTGTTGGTTTTGTACAGGTTAGTGTGATGCCCTGGTATATCCCAGAGTAATTTGGGCAGAGAATAAAAAAGTATTTGCAAAGCTCTCTAGCGGGATTGGGGAGAGAAGAGGAAATATTAAACTTCCCCATCTGGGGAATTCCTGATTTTCTCAAAGCATCGGGGATAATCAATTCAATAGGCCAAGCCCTCAATCTTGGGTCTTGCCCCCAGGAAACATTCCTTACCCTATGAAACTTATTTCTACAAAGGAGAAGCTAAGCCTACTTATAACTCTAAGAGTCTCTCCCAGGCAACTCTGTTTGTTTTATTTCTGTTGTTGTTTTTGCATGGGCAGGAACTGGAACCAGGGAACTCTTGTATTGCTCAGAGGTGGCCTCTCTCTCTAAGCCAACTCACGAGGTGAACTCACTGCTCTCCCCCGCTACATGGGGCATGACTCCCAGGGGTGTAAATCTCCCTGGCAACATGGGACTTGACTCTCGGGGATAAGCTTGGACTCAGCATCATTGGATTGAGAAAGATTTCTTGACCAAAATAGAGAAGAGAGAAATGAGACAAAATAAAGCATCAGTGGCTGAGAGATTTCAAACAGAGTTGAGAGGCTATCCTGGAAGTTATTCTTATGCATTATATAGATATCACCTTTTTAGTTTATGGTGTATTGGAGTGGCTGGAGGGAAGTACCTGAAACTGTTGAACTATATTCCAGTAGCCATGATTCTTGAAGAAGGCTGTATAACTGTATAGCTTTTGCAATGTGACTGTGTGATTGTGAAAACTTTGTGGCTGACACTCCCTTTATTTGGGTTATGGGAAGATGAGTCAAAAACATAAGGACAAAACCAAAAAAGACGAAGAAGAAGCCCTGGTGTAGTGCACTGTCTGAGAATGGCTGGATCCTGGGCTCAAAAAAGTGTATTTATTTTATTGTTAGACTCCATGTGGCAAGATGATTGCAGGAATTTGACTTTCATATCAAGTTCAAGTATATAGGATATGAGAGTCTGCTTTCCTAGTAACTGAAGTTAACTATGAAACATGAGAGGTTAGCTCTGATTTGTCTGGTTTGGGTCAAGTGTTTATCTGTGATGGTTGTTTAGAGGATGTGTTCTGATTCGATACACTAGGTCGCAAGTCATCCCTGCAGTCAAGAGTGGAGGCATTCCCCCAGAAACATAAGAACTGAGGTGAGGAAAGATGGATTCCCAAATAAAAATCAAGAATTGTTACTACAAGTAAGGTGAATAAATGCTAAGCAGCTAACAACAAACGTCCATTACATAAAGATTACTCGTATTGGGGTATTACAATGCTCAGTTCAGTACAAGAACGTTTAAGTAAAATGCATGCCTCTCTAAATGTAGCATTTGTGCCAACAAAAACCAATGGGAAAGGGATTTGTGATCTTATTTTCACTTTTGGTAGGAAAAAGCCTTCTTGAAAGCTGTGCAGATTTGAAAGGACGTAAGTACCCTAGAAAAGTCATGTTTTAATCGTAATCCCATTTTGTAAAGGCAGCCGTTTCTTCTAATCCCTATTCAGTACTGTATGTTGGAAACTTTAGATTATCTCCATGAAGATGTGACTCACTCAAGAGTGGGCATTAAACTGGATTTTACAGTTTGGGTGTAAACTGGGTCACCACCCATTCCAAGTGGGTCTTGATGACTTTACTGGAATCCTATAAAAGAGGAAACATTTTGGAGAAAGCTGGAGATTCAGAGAGAGCAGAGAAGAATGACAGCCATGAGAAAGTCACAACAGAGAATGCTGCAGAACCACGAAGCAGAGAGTCCACCAGCCAGCGACTTTAGGAGATGAAGAAGGAAAATACTTCCTAGGGAGCTGGAGAGGAAGCTGGCAGATGATGCCATGTTCACCATATGCCCTTCTACTTGAGACAGAAATCCTGAAAATTGGCCTTCTTGAATCAAGGTATCTTTCCCTGGATGCTTAGACTGGATATTTCTATAGACTTCTTTTAGCTTGGACAGTTTTACAGCCTTAGCCTTGCAACTTACTAAACTCCCTCTTTCAAAAGCTGTTCCATTTCTGGTATACTGCATTCTGGCAGTTAACAAACTAGAACAACAGCCCTTGAATTTTTTTTTCAATCAAGTTGTTTAAATCAAGAATGAAATAAGGTTCACATATTATATTTAGTTTATATATCTCTTTTTAAACTATAGTTTCCTCCTCTGTTTGTTTCTCTTTTTTCCCTGAAATTTGTCATTTTCCTGTAGTTTCCCACAGTCTGAATTTTGCTGAGTGATCCTACTTTAAAATCTTCTCCTACTTCTTTTATTTTCTGTGAATTTACATAGAGATTGGATTTAGGTTCAATTGCTTTGTCAAGTGTTGTGGATTGCACCAGGCACCCCAGAAAGACATGTTCAAATCTTAGCTCCTGGTCCTATGGAGGATCATCAAAGATCCTATTAAGATGTGGCCAAGTTGAATCAGGGTGACCTCAGTCTAATATGACTAGAATCCTTCTAAACAGAGGAAATTTGGATTCAGAAGTTAAGAGTCAGGAGGAGACAGAAAGCACAGATGGACATGTGACAGAGGTAGAGCTGAGTTATGTATGGATTGCTGGCCAGCCACCATTAGAAGCCCATACAGGCTTCACAGAAAACATGATCTTGCTGACACCTGACTTTGGACTTCCAGCCTCTGAAACTGTGAGCCAATACCTTCCTGTTGCTTAAGCAAACCTGTCTGTAGTATTTGTTATGGCAGCCCTGGCACACGAAAACAGCAGGAATATTATGTAAACGGTTTGGAGTTCAGCCATCAGGAGGCACAAAATATACGGTTGTCTCTTTCTGTGATCGATCAGTGGATGGAGGCATTGCCAGCCTGATTCATATGCTATAATGTACTTCATCAGCTTTTCACCTAATGTTTTTCAAAGTGTTTTAGTTTCCTATATGCTACAACAAATACAACAGTTGGCTTAACAACAGGAATTTATTGGCTTACTGTTTCAGCGGCTGTAAGGCTTGCTTCCTTTCAGAGTAGTATCCTCTGGTTGGCAGGCAATCTTTGGGGTTCTTTGCCATTTCTGTCATATGGCAATGTACATTGTGATGTTTTCTCCTTTCTCCTCCAGTTTCTGTTGACTTCAGCTTCTGGCTACTCCCCAGGGCTTCTCTCTCCATCTTGCTTATAAAGGACTTCAGCCATATTGGATTAAGGCTCACCCTCATGCAATTTGGGCACACCTTAACTAATAACAGTTTCAAAGGTCCTACTTACAAATAGGTTCACACCCTCAGGACTGAGGTATAGGACCTAAACATGCCTTATGTGGGGGACATGATTCAATCCCCAAAAAGCAGTCATTTATGATCTTCATTATTTCATTAGAGGTTGCAGCACTGTGATATTCTAATTCTCTTAGGCTTGCTTCAGTTATTAGCCAGACTATTTCTAAGAAGGGAAACTCTCTCTCGTCAACTAATTGGTTATCTGAAATTACAGTTTGTTTAGGAAAGATGGAACAATTGTTTAATTCTTTCCTTGTATTTATCAGTTTTTAGATAAGTTGATCTAAATTAACAATATTATAAGTTGATTCTCTATAACCTTTCAAAGATGATCCATGAGGGTTTTTTGTTTTTGGTCATAATGAAAGTTACCTACACATAAGATGAACATAAGTAAGGCTAGGTAAAATTACTTATTAGACTCACTTCTCATTTTTCAATTTCTACAATGTAGAAGGAAATAGCTATATATCCTACTGTATAACACAATTTAAGCTACTATGGGTATTTTAAAAAGGAATTGAAAAATAAGCTGTATTAGTTTGTTAAGATGCCGGAATGCAATATATCAGAAATGGAACACCTTTTAAAAAGGAAATTCAATATGTTACAAGTTTGTAGGTCTAAGGCTGAGAAAATGTCAAACCAAGGCACCAACAAGAGGTTACCTTCACTTGAGAAAGGATTATGCTATCCGGAACACCTCTGTCAGCTGGGAAGGCACATAGCTAGTATCTACTGGTCCCTTGTTCCCGGACTCCGTTGCTTTCAACCTCTGTTCCTGTCGGGGTTCCTCACTTGGCATCTGTGAGCCTTTACTTAGCTCCTCTGGGACACAGCTCTGAGTTCTCATGGGAAGGCACATGGTGATGTCTACTGGGCCCTGGGTCTCATACTGGCTCAGAAGCAACTGTTCTTCAAGTACGAATGTCTGCTCTGCTCTGTTAGCTCTTGAGCTCTCTCCAAAATGTCTCCTCTTTTAAAGGACTCCAGTAAACTAATCAAGGCCCACCTGGAAGTGGGGGAGTCACATTTCCATCTAAGCAAAATGTCACACCCACAACTGGGCATGCCACAACTTTGTGGAGATAGTCTAATCCAAAATTTCCACCCTACGATATTGAATCAAGATTAAAAGAAGTGGCTGCCCTCGCAAGTTAGGGCCACGATTAGAACATGGCTTTTCTCGGGAACGTAGCAGATTCAAAACAGCACATAAGCTGAAGATTGATTTTTTAGTAACAAGATGAAAAAAAGTAAAAAAGACACATGAATTGATATCTGCCTATTTATAGAAAGCAAATAAGATACACCATCTATATTTGTAGTAAAATTCTATTTAACTCAGGAAATGTAACATCTTCACATTTCTCACAGTCTAAACACAATCCAGAAATATTTGTAAGGTATTTTTGAGGTGTTATTATTACAAATCATCTAAATGGTGCACTTATCTAAATCTATCACTGTCCAAATAGGCTGTCCAGGTTTCCAGTGCAAGCTTTATAAAAGGTTCAGCCTTATAAAAAGTTCTAAACTCTGGGTGTAGGGACAAGAACGTTTAAGAGGGAACCAGGAACTTCCTTTGGTTGTATTCTTATCCACAGAGAATCTGCAAATGATACTAACAGCTTTCTCTACTCTAAGAGCCATTAAATACCTTAAACTGGAAGATAAATTTCTATTGTTTCATTGGTGGCCTGTTAGATTATTAAATCTTTGTAAGTCATTCAAATATTTGCAATGTCCAGATACTGCATAGGTGCTGGTGACATGATGGTAAAAAAAAAAAAATCCATGGACTGTGTACTCAAGGAATTTATAGTCAAATTGTGAGCTGACAAGGAAATGAGCAAGCAACTTTGGCAAAGGGATCTGATAAAGTCAGTGTGATTTATTTTTCCCAAAAATAATTGCAACATTATTACACAGAGAAAACTTATATGTTGTATTTGACTATAAAGGCTTTTCTTTTTTCTGGCCTTTTGTTTAAGCACAGTGCTAAAGGATGCAAGCACAAATGTATCCTTGGTTCTTACACAAACTTGGGCCATTTTATAGCTAACACACTTCTGACAGCACACTTCCTAGCCTGCTTTGGTCTGCCAACCTCACCACATAAAAGCGTTCCTTCTTGGTCTTAGCTTCAGATGCAGGTCATAATTGATCAATTAATACTAAAAAGAGTTAAGAATACATATAAGTAGTCATTGAAAACCATCATCATCAAAAAAAAAAGGTTCTCAAACTCTCTTTTCTTTTTTTGAACTCCAGAACCCTGTGTTTAAATGGAATCACCTCTTAACATAAAACTGAAGGCTGCTACTCTCATTCCCTATTTCCAAGTACCTCTGCAGGACATCTGTTGTTTTTTGGAACATCGACTTCAAAGATAAGAATGAAAACAAACTCAGAAATCTTTAACTTGAAAATTTCTTGCAAAGGCTTTTATTCACACTCTTTGAGAACATATAGCCTTCTTGCTTCAAATTATTATAGTAAGCAAATCTTATATTTTATAATGCTATTTTAGCTTTGGGAAGAACTTTTCCGTTAACAATCTCTGTTTTGTGGTCTGTGTCCTCTCCAATTTTAATGCAGTCACTTTTAATTTCATGGTATACATTTGTTAGGTTCATGGATATTTTGTAGTGTGTAGGCTTAGTGCCTTGTGACTAAGTAGATTTCTTTTAAGCAAATATGAATTGAATTGATAAGTCATTTTCCTTAAACCCAGGTCGCATCTGATACTGATTGATCTCCCTACCTACAATAAAGTAATCTATCAATGTATCAAAATATACTATAATAAAGAGAAACCCCTTAGTCTTTAAAATATTTATGTAATCTTTCAGACTGTTTGATTCGGTTTAATACAATGGCTTTAATTCTCACAGATTGTTATACTGTCAAATTGAAATTTAAGATTTTTTGCAATCTGCAATAATTGCTGCTTATATTTATCACTGTTAAGGAATTATAACTAAATGATAACTGGTCATCGGTTGAGGGAAAGAATAAGAATACAATCTGCTAAATTGAATTAAAGATTAAACTCAATTTGGAGTTCAAAATTAAGATTTTAAAGTGTAGAAGTTTCTTGTGAGGCAGCAAGCAATGAAAAGTCAAAAATGGAAAGGATTTGGGCCTGAAATGAATCACCACACAAAATGAAAAAAATTAAAAAAAACTAGCTCCCACTGATTTCATTATTTGAAGGATTAAAACTTCCTCTATTTTATAGTAGAGAACAATAAAATGTGGGAAATGGAATGAGAGAAAGGAGCAGTTATTTGTTACTTAAGTTAAAAATGCTCCTATACTAAATTTTAAGAAGTTACCTTGTTGTGATACACCATTTAAACCAATAACTTTGTTTCTCTCTCTTATAACACTAGTAAGGTTTGGTTACTGTAGAAGATATAGATGAACAAAGAGAATAAAATTATTGTCACTTCACCACCCCAAAATAATTATGATTAACATTTTAACAGTTTCGTTGAGGTATAATTCATATAGCATATAATTCATCCATTTAAAGAATAAGCTTAATGGTTTTAAATTCACAGAGTTGTGCAACCATCACCACAACCTAATTTTTAGAACATTTCATCTCCTCAAAAAGAAGCCTCTTAGCAGTCATTCTCCATTCTTCCTCATACATCTTTTCCCTCAGCCCTAAGCAATCAGGGCTGTCTATATTGATTTGTCTATTCTGAACATTTTATGTAAATGGAGTCATACATTATGCAGTCTTTTGTGATTGACCTCTTCACTTAGCATAATGTTTTCAAGAGTCATCCATGCTGTAGCAAGTATCAGTAATTCATTTCTTTTTATTGCCTAATACTATTCCACCATATGGATATACCACATTTTATCTATCTAGTTATCAGTTGATGGACATTTAGATTGTTTCCACTTTCTGACTATCATGAATAATGCTGCTATGAACATCTGTGTACAAGTTTTTGTATGGATATATGTTTTCAATTATCTTGGGCATTTACCTAGGATTGGAATTGCTGGGTCATGTGGCAGTTCTATGATTAACATTTTGAGGAACTGTCAGATGGTTTTCCAAAGTGGTGGCACCACTTTATATTACCATCAGCGATGTACAAAACACCAATTTCCTCAAATCCCCATCAACACTAGTTATTGTCCATCTTTTTTATGATGGCCTTGCTAGTGGGTATACATTGGGATCTCTTTGTGGTTTTCATTCACTTTTCTGCAATGACTAATGATATTGAGCATCCTTTTCATGAGTTTGTTGGCCATTTGCATATCTTCCTTTGGACAAATGTCTATTCAAATCCTTTGCTTATTTTTAAATTGCATTGTCTTTATATTGTTGAGGTGAAAAATGTTCCTTTTTATATTCTGCACACAAGCCTCTCATCAGATATATGATTTCCAAATCTCTTTTCCCATTCTGTGGGTTGTATTTTAGCTTTCTTGATGATACCATTTGAAGAACAAAAATTTTTACTTTTGATAAAGTCCATTTTTTTTTCCTTTGTCTCTTTTGTGTTTGGTATCATATCG
Source organism: Tamandua tetradactyla (assembly GCF_023851605.1). NCBI lineage: Eukaryota > Metazoa > Chordata > Mammalia > Pilosa > Myrmecophagidae > Tamandua > Tamandua tetradactyla. Next base: position 57,716,828 of record NC_135330.1, on the reverse strand, counting down.
AAGAAGCTTTTGCATAACCCAAGGTCATGAAGATTTATTCTTTCATTTTCTTCTAAATGTTTTCTAATTTTACATTTAGGTCTATGATCCATTTTTTTGTTGTTTGCTTGTTTTTTTCTCCCATTTTGATCATTCCATTCTACATATATAATTAGTAATTCACAGTATCATCACATAGTTGCATAATCATCATCATGATCATTACTTAGAACATTTGCATCAATTCAGAAAAAGAAATAAAAAGACAACAGAAAAAGAAATAAAATGAAAACAGAAAGAAAAGATTATACATACCATACCCCTTACCCCTCCCTTTCATTGATTACTAGCATTTCAAACTAAATTTGTTTTAACATTTGTTGCCCCTATTATTTATTTTTATTCCATATGTTTTATTTGTCTGTTGACAAGGTAAATAAAAGGCGCATCAGACACAAGGTTTTCACAATCATACAGTCACATTGTGAAAGCTATATCATTATGCAATCATCTTCAAGAAACATGGCTACTGGAACACAGCTCTACATTTTCAGGCAGTTCCCTCCAGCCTCTCCATTACATCTTGACTAACAAGATAATATCTACTTAATGCGTAAGAATAACCTCCAGGACAACCTCTCGACTCTGTTTGGAATCTCTCAGCCATTGACACTTTGTCTCACTTCACTCTTCCCCCTTTTGGTCGAGAAGGTTTTCTCATTCCCTTGATGTTGAGTCTCAGCTCATTCTAGGATTTCTGTCCCACGTTTTTCCAGGAAGGTCCACACCCCTGGGAGTCATGTCCCACATAGACAGGGGGAGGGTGGTGAATTTACTTGTTGTGTTGGCTGGAGAGAGAGGCCATATCTGAGCAACAAAAGAGGCTCTCTTGGGGGTGACTCTTAGGCCTAAATTTTAAGTAGACTTGACCTATCCTATGTGGGGTTAGGTTTCATATGAACAAACCCCAAGACTGGGGGCTCAGCCTATATTGTCCACACTGCTTGTGAGAATATCAAGAATTCAACTTGGAAAGTTGAATTTTCCCCTGTTCTCACCATTTTGCAAATACTTTTCCACTCATTGATCAAATCACTCTGGGATTCATTGGGGCATCACTCTGGACAAACCAACAAAATCTCATGTCCTACCCAAGGTTCCATGTACTTACGGTGTTCAACCAAGCTATCTACATAAGTTATATTAGGAAATGTACTAGTCAAAATAGAAATTTTGTACCAAATAAACATTTTTTGCTTTAGTCTCACACATAAGTTGAAATTTTAAAATATTAATTACCATCTATTTTCAGCACCCTGCAGTGATGACATTCCTTTGTTCTTCCTCATGCAAAAACATTTTTAAAATTTGTACATTTAGTCACTACTATGATCCATTTTGAGTTAATTTTTGTATGGTGTAAGTATCTAACTTCATACTCTTGCATGCAGTTATTCAGCTGTCCCAGACCATTTGTTGAAAAGGCTATACTTTCCCCCATTGAAATTGGCACCCTGTTGAAAATCAATTGGCCATAAATATAAGGGCTTATTTCTGGACTTTGAATTCTCTTCCACTGATCTATTTGTCTATCCTTATGCAACGCTATTAAAATTTGCTGTGGCTCTTTCATCGTCTTTTTTTCTCTATATGTATTCATATTTATTTTTTCAAAACCAGTGGTTCATACTAATCATACAATTTTTAATCTGATTTTCCCTTAGTAGATAATATCCTCTCATGAAATGAAATATTAAACTTCATTTTTAATGGTTAGATTATACTCCATTGTACAGATATCCAACAATGAGTTTAATCCTCTATTGTTGAGTAGTTAAGCTGTTTTCAAAATAGCATTATTTTTGAATAATGTAATGAACACTGCAAAAATATGCCTTTATTTGCATCAGTGATACTTTCATAAGAAAAAACCTACAATGGTAATTGCTAGGGATGGTTTTCTTTTCTTCTACCACACCTCTCTTCTCAACTAAACGTTTGAGAAGAGAAACTCTCAGTTCCTGGCTTCACTTTCTCACCTTCTATATGTATGAGTATTTTTCAGTGCTTAGTACATACTACCACATCTCCATTATAGCAATTGGCCAAAAATATACAAGAGTATATTGTATATACTCTTTACTAAAAATGGATATTATCATTTAAAAATCTTGACCAATTTTTATTTCATACTTTACAATGGACCTATAAGAGGGATATCTCAAACCTAGAAGTTTTCGATAGATTTACTAAAGATCAAATAACCAACTTTGCTCCATGTCTTAAAAATCCCAAATTTTGAAGTTATTTTTATTTCCTATATAAAGAACTGCTTTATTTTGCTTCCTCAGGGTAGACTGGGAAAGGAAACATTTCAAATGAAGTAACCTAACGGAAGTAACCAATAAGTTATAAACATCCAGAGACAGACTGATTCCTCTAGCGGGGCCTCACTTGGTTACTTTATATTGGTGTGGTCAATCACCAAGGTTCTGATTAGCTGTGTAGGTCCTGAAAAGCAATTTTATCATTGTACCCAGGTTTGACTAGTCTCTGGTGAAAGGACTCATGATAACCATCTCACAAAAGACTGGTATTTAAAATGAAATCTACTTATTAATTTCTTGTGAGATCTTTCACTGACAAGACGGATTGTTCAAGATGTTTGCTCAGGGCATGTTTTCCTTAGCGTGAGGCTTGGCACGTAGAAAATGCTCAACAGATGTCAGCTGTCATCATCATTATTATTATGCAATAGCTTTGCTCTTTGTCTCCCCTTTATTGGGAACACACACTAATCTATTAGGTGTTTCTTGATCTTTTGGAGTCATACTTAACTTTGGGAATCTAATGGAATAGACCCCTTTAGCTAAAAAGAGGGCCCTTATGTAAAATATGGGGTATTTTATGGGTTAAGAACTGTGCTCCTTCCCTTACTAGGGCTCTCCTTTCTTTTCTCCCTTCTCGAGGAAGAATGCTCAGAACTAGGTTAAAAGTAAAATATACTCTAATTTCAAAATCAGGCTACCATGTTAAAAGATAGAGATAAGCAGAACTGGACTAGGACAAAATCTTTTAGCTGTTTTCCTTTTATATTGCTTTGCACCCCTTCTCTTCTTTCTTAGAACTATGACTGGGGAGGGGGGACTCCTCTCCTCAAAAAGTCAAAATGCCAAGCCTGGGCCTGCCTTGATTCAACTCAAGCTCTCTTCTTTTTTTGAAAGTGAACTTAACATTCATGTGGATGATTCATCTGACACCTTGGCTTTTCAGTTCCTCCGCCTTCTTGGTCTCCAATAATCTGATCTTCGATGCAATCTCAGACACCCAAACCATATTCTTGGCTTTGTCATAACAATAACGGCACCATCTCCAAAACGTTGATTTCAAGAATCCCAGTCTCTGAGTACCACCCCATCTTTCTGGCTCCTTTTCTAGAACTGCTGCAGCAATTCTGTGATTTCATCAGGAATTCCCATCATTTGAGTTTGTCATTTTCTCAGCAATAATCACCTACCCATGTCCTCACATCCCTCTTTTTACCCAGCCTAAAGTGCATAGCTCAAAATTATTCTCTTGCAAACATCCTTAAAACTCTTGCCACTCTCTGCCTGAGGTTCCCCTATTGTACTCATTAAGGAAGTTCCCAGCTCTAGTAACACCTACTTTTTTTGCCCACTCTGGGCCTACAGTAGAGCATCTGAATATTACTCAGCTGATCTTATTAACTTTGTCCACTAATCTTTAAATTCATGGCTCAAAGTCTCAGCTGGGTGCTTAGCACTGCTTGACAATCCTATAACATTTCTTTTAATGTTCTCTTTCCCACTCTCCAAAAAGACAATTTCAAACCATCTGTCTTCAAACCTCCCAAATTGTATCACTTCCCCCCATCCCAACTGTGGCCCCACCCTCACCTTTTTGACTGATGACCTTGTCTCACGCTCCAATGAGAAAAAAAAAGCAGAGAAAGACCACCCAAACTACAGCATACCTTCATATAAACCCATTGGAAATTCTGTTCTAGCTCTGTGGACTAAGTGCCCTTACTCATTTCAAACGCAACTCCTCCATTTGTGTTCTAGATTCTATACACTTTTGCATCTTCAAGGACTTGGCTCTGGCAATTGTTCCCTCTCTCACCTGTATCATCAATTTCTCCCTCTCTAATGTTTTATTTCCATTAGTGAACAATATGCTATAATAACCTCTATCTTAAAAGAGAAAAAATTTTATCTAGACCTGATAACTCAGCCCCAGTCCAGCGTCTGCTCCCCTTTATAACAAAACTTCTTGAGAGAGGTGACCATAATTGTTGACTTAACTTTTAACTCACACTTTCCCCTCATTCAATTTCCCCTGAGATTGCTGTGTCCAGGTCACTAACGATTTCCAAATCGCCATATACAGTGGCCATCTCTCTGTTCTTATCTTAATTGAATCTCTGAGCAGTAATTGACCCACTCTCTCCTTCTTGAAATACTTTCTTCTTTTGGCTTCTATGGCAAAACAATTTTGGGGTTTCCTATTCAATGAAGTTCATTCTCAGATCCTCTGCAGATTCTTCTTCTGAACAATCTTTAAATGCTAGAGTGTTGGAGGTCTCTGTCCTAGGCTCCCTCCATAATTTCTAACTTTACATACACATCCAAGTAACTATTTCTAGTCCTGTAGTTCGAAATACCATTTATAAACATCCCAGAGTGGTGGGAAAGTAGGTGGCTGAGGAAAGGGTAAAAGAAAGATTGTCTTTTTTACTATATACCAATTTGTATCTTTTTTTTTTTACATGGGCAGGCACCGGGAATCGAACCCGGGTCCTCGGGCATGGGAGGCAAGCATTCTTGCCTTCTGAGCCACCGTGGCCCACCCCAATTTGTATCTTTTAATTTTTATTCAATGAAAGTATTACATATTCAGACAAATAAATTAAATTTTAAATATATACACACATGAGAGAGACAGAGAAAGGGAAATTTCTCTCTTGTTGAAGCCACAATCAATCTAGGCTCTTCCTAGAAGCCAACCTTAATCCTAACTAGATACAGAGGGAGAGGCTGGATTTACAGCACTGAAAAAGGGTAACTACTGGTATTAGGGTTTTGGGAAGGCAGGAGGAATAGACTCCACAGTCCCAGGGGAAGAATCAGCCTTTCATAAGAGGAGGGGTGCACCCTCTATTGGCACACAGAGAAGGAGAGAATCCATGCAGATACAAGAGGGTTTGTATGTGTGGCAGGAAGGCACTTGTTATGTCATGGCTTCAATTTATTTACGAAATACGAGGCAGGGGTTTCTATTGAGATTTAGGGAGTAGGACTGGAGAGGTTGGGGGCAGGGACCCCAAAGGAGTTATAGTTTCAAATAACTGTTGCTCTGGGTGGAAGTACAAATTGACCAGAGAAAAGCAATGGTGGGCCCATTTGTAGTTGATCATGAATTTATAGAGTACAACAGTTATGAGTAATAATTTTCTTAGTTCAAATCCAGGTTCTGCCAGTAAATAGTTGTCTGCTCTCAGGCAAGATAGTCAAATTAGTACCTCAGAGTTTCCTCATTTATAAAATGGGGGCTCATACCTTTATTCAACAAATATTTATTAAGTGCCTAGTATATGCCAGGTATAGATCCTGAGGCTGAGGATAGGGTCAAAACCAAGAAAAACTCTCCTTTTTCATGGGTGTCATGTTGGTAGTACCTTCTTTTTAGGGTTGCTATGAGGTTACATGAGATTCTAATTTCACCAATTTTAAAATGCACACACTTTTTCATATTTTAAATATCTTAAATTGGGATTCACCTTACAATCAATGTCATCTTACAGTTAATTGGCAAGATTATTTTTACATTGAAAAATGGTACATCTTATAATCAACAGAGTTATGGATTCAATGCAATAATATAACACTTGTAAAAGTTTAATAAAGTGTCTGGAAGTATATATATTGCAGCACTACTTATAATAGCAAAGAACTGGAAATAACCCAAATATTTGTCAATAGGCCACTGGAATTATAGTATATATACACAATGGAGTACTGTAAAAGAATGAAGAATATTTCTATATACTGCTATGAATTTGTTGGGAATCGAATCATGCCCTCCACAAAAGGCATGCTCAGGTTCCTAACCTTGTCCTGTGGTTATGGACCCATTTGTCAATAGGACCTTTCATGATGTTATTAGTTAAGATCTGCCCAAACTGATAAGGGTGGACCTTAACCAATATGGCTGAAGTCCTTATACTTGGAAATTGGACATAGAAGAGAAGCCACAGGGAACACCCAGAAGCTGGAACTCAATAGCACCTGGAAGAAAAAAGAGAAGATGCTGCTATATGCATTGCCACGTGACAGAAAATCCAAGAACCAAGGATCACCAGCAGCCCACCCTAGAATGCTACAGTCTTCAGGGAAAAAACATTACCTTGATGATGCCTTGATTTTGGTTCTCCTAGCCTCAAAACTACTAGCCAATAAATTCCCATTGTTTAAGCCTACCATTTTATGGTATTTATTTTAGCAGCTAGGAAACTAATACAGAAGTGATCTCTAGGTTATAGTGCTAAGTGAAAAGAGATGGAGAAAAGTATCTATAATATACTTCTGTTTATCTAAAAGGGGTGAATATATTTGGGTACATATAAAAACACATTCTTGGGCAGTGCAAGGGTGGCTGGTTGGCAGAATTCTTGTCTGCCATGCTGGAGACCTGGGTTCAATTCCTGGAGCCTGCCCATGTCAAAAAAAAAATTTTTTTTAACAAAAATATATTCTTATATCAGCAAAAATGGAAGGCTAAACCACAATTTTAAAAGTTATTTGCCCATAGGGAGTGGAAAGAATAGGGCAAAAGGGCCAGGAATAAAAGCCAGACTTTTTGGAATATACATTATTTTGTACATTTAATTTTGAACCATGTAAACATTTTATATAATTTTAAAACAAAATTAAATCAAAATGGAAAAGAAGGGTAATCTTGAAAGATCCAAAGTACTTCTGCCTTTATTTGGTGGCTTAACCACATAGAAAGGAATTATTTCAAGTGTCTCTAAAACACAATAATTTGACTATACATCCCTAGTTGGATATATCTGGAATTAAAAATAAAACTTCAAAGACATTTTTAAACTGTTTTTGGTAATCATATGGTTAGTAATTTTTGTTATTGTTATTCTGAAACCATTCTACAAACATTAAATAAATATGTTAATTAAATAAATATGTTAAGTATAATGAACCAAAACACATACAATATATTAAAATCCACGAGTTCATAATGATTAAAAGAAAAAAAGCAAAACAACCACAACAAAAACACTCATGGGTCACTTTAGAGAATGCTAGAGTATGCACTTATAATTCCAAAACCGGTAAATAAAAAGAAAGAAGCAGGGGCGGGCCGCGGTGGCTCAGCGGGCAAAGTGCTTGCCTGCTATGCCGGAGGACCTCGGTTCGATTCCCGGCCCCAGCCCATGTAACAAAAACGGAGAAACAGAATACAATAAAACAAGAAAATGTTTAAAAATGTTTCCCTTTCTTCCTTCCTTCCTTCCTTCTATCCTTCCTTCCTTCTCTCTGTCTTTCCTTTAAAAAAAAAAAGAAAGAAGCAAATAATTTCTCTGTCTTTTCTGTACGAATTGTACCTCAGGGTAACCAGTTAATTGACGAGAGAAATTTTCCCTTTATGGAGATAAATAATCTAGCTAATAAGTAAAGGAGGCATAACAGAATTAGAATTTCACAGTGCTTCAACCTCTGAAGAAATAATGGATGCAATCAAAGATTATCAGTGGCTGCTAAAACCATTAGGTGAATAGCTGAGGGAGAATGTTGGTGCACAACTCAGGTTGAGAATGTATAAATCCGCTGATCAACCTTACCATCGCAGAAAGAGTCAAACAGATATTTTGTGTCTTCTGATAGAATTTAAAAATCTAAAAAGCCTCTAGATGTATCAGTTTACAGAAAATATAGGAGATGGGGAACCTTCTAAACATCAGTGGAATGCAATGAACCAAATTTAGACTATGGGAAACTATATAGCAAAAATGACAACTAAATAGTAAGGCAAAAGAGAGAGAGGGAAGGAAATCAAGTTAAAAGAGACTGAAAAGACATATCAACCAAATGCATGTTTGAACTTTATTTGGTTCCTGATTCAAATAAACAAATCATTTTATATATATATATATATATGGAAATTTGAAAACTGATTAGATATTTGATATTAAAGAAGTATTATTAACTATTTTAGAGGTGATAATGTCTTTTTAAAAAGAGTTTTAATGTTTAGAGGTAAGTACTAAAATATTTATTTAACGAATATATGCTGTTTTACGTTTGTTTCTAAATAATCTGTTGGGGGTTGGGGGAAGTGGGCTAGGGTACAGATGAAACAAATTGACCATAAGTTGATAATTGTTGAAGCTTGTTGAAGAGTTCATGGGGTTCATTTTATTATTCTTTCCACTTTTGTATATGTTTGATTTTTTCCATAATAAAATCTGAAATGCCAGGTACATAGTAAGAAATGAATTAATGTTAGCCATTATTATACTGATTTGCTTTGTGTTGGACCTTTCTCTAGGAGCACTCAGTTACTTGGGACAGGCAAATAAAAAATGGATTAAATCATTCACCTAGGTGTGGAATTTTGCTAGATAGGAGTGGTGAAAAATCAGGGGACAAGGAAATTTATGGTATTAGCGAAAGTGTAATTGAAATGATGAACCATACTAATCGTGGCAGTTAGGGCTCAATTACTAAAGAAGACTTATAGGACCCCAAATGACAATGCTTACAAAGTTACTATTTATTGTAGGAAAAAGATACAATATAACAAAAAAGATTAAAGTATGGATATCACCACAGCCTAAGACTTCTTCATAGCAAGACGGGCTCAAGCCCCAATTATCTTCTCTCTGCAGAGCCAACTACACTGAACTTTTTCTCTTGAATTAGGAACTATGTATGTGTGCACAGAACAACTGAGAATCAAGGAGCCCAAAGTGGATCCCAACTGGGAATTCTTCTACCCTGCTGGTCACATAGGCATTTTCTTGCTATGTAACTAGCCTCAACAACAGAGCCCTCTGTGGTTCTCACTAAAGCCAGGTGCAAACCATCAGTCTCATTATTATCAATAAAAAATGCCCAGTAAGTACAAATCATGAGGAAACTCTTCAGATACACAGCTATAAAGCAACACTATTAATTAGTAAGTTACATGCCTTGACCAGAGGCTATTGCAGTGCAAATGCATTTCTGATTTTGGTAAAATAACTCAGGCCACTTCCATGCATGCTGAAAATAACACTTACTGCAGAATCTAAATTGGATAAGATGGAAAAGGAAGACAGAAGGCTCCTGTGTTTGAGGAAAACAGAGAGACTGATAGACTGGTGTCCCAGTGTGGTTGAAAATGTTCATGGTAGGAGAAGTTGTACAAGCAAAGCTGGAAGGAAAGGAAGTTGTTGTCAGACAAAGTAATGTCTGAAATGGTGCTCTCAATTTATCTACTGTTTTGAAATATAGTTACCTTGGGAAAAACTGACGACGCCCTTTTCTTCTCTCTTGAGTGTTTAATGTCCCAGCAACATGCCTAATCTTGAAAGAAAAAGTCAGGCACTGTATTTCTCTTGTAAAAAATTGAAGCATTTTGGCATGAAGTTTCTTAGTGTGTCAATGGTCATAGCTTTCATGTCTTCAGAGTGTGATGGGCTTGCAATGTTGAATCTAGTGAAATTTTGTTTTAGTTTGCTAAAGTTGCTGGAATGCAAAATAACAGAAATGGATAGGCTTTTATAAATGGGATTTATTAAGTTACAAGTGTACAGTTCTAAGACCTTAAAAATGTCTAAACTAAGGCATCCAGAGAATGGTACCTGGACACCAAAGAAATGTTGGGATTTCTCTGCTAGCTGGGAAAGGCATGTGGCTGGTGTCTGAGGTCCTTGTTCCCAGTTCATTGCTTTGTGCTTCTGATTCCAGTGGCTTCCTTTCTAAGCATCTGTGGGTCCTCACTTAGTTTCTTCAGGGCAAAACTCTAGGTTCTGGTTTGCTTAACATCTCATGGAAAGGCACATGGCATCACCAGCTGGGCTCATCTCTTGGCTTCCGGTTTCAAACAGTTCTTGGAGTTCCTATGGATCCTTCTGGCATTTTCCTCCAAACATCTGTGTGTTGGTTCTGGACTTTTTCTTTTTCCTTGAGCTCTCTTAAAGACTCTGGGAAACTAATCAAACTCACCTTGAATGGGCAGAGTCACATCTCCATCTATTCAAAAGGTCACACCCACAATTGAGTGTGTCACATCTCCATGGAAACAACCTAATCAAAAGGTCCCACCCTACAATATTGGATCAAGATTAACAGAACATAGTTCTGATTGGGCCACGTGGGTCAGCAGGCAGAGTTCTCACCTGCCATGCTGGAGACCTGGGCTCAATTTCCGGTGCCTGCCCATGAGGGAAAAAAAAAAAAAAAAGAACATGGCTCTGGGTGCTTCCTTACTCTCCAGGACATGGTGCTGCTGTACAAGGAGTCTTGGAAGCTCACTGTTCAGCCCAACACATGCCTTGAAGGCTCAGAAGTGGGGCTCCCTAAAGTACAGCTCCTTGAGTATGAGGCCTCAGCCTCATCCAATCCTTCTCAGAGTGCTTTCCAGAGGATGGCCTGAGTTAGACGAGATCCTTACCCAGTTGGTCACAGCTAATGCCGGGTTCTGGAAAGGCCCCTGTGAGGCCTTATCTGGCCAGGCTTGAGGTGGACTGGCAGACCCTGGCCCCCTCCATCAACACAAGGCTGCTCGTGGCCCTTCTTTTGGGTGTATATTTTGAAGGGCTGGGGTCAGGGCAAGATCTCAGAAGGATGTGGGCATTGTTCACTAAATTTTCAAAAATCTGGGCCCTTGGTTCCCTGATGGTCTTCAGGTAGTGGCCCCAGTCCCTGACCTGGAGTCCTACTTCTCCAGGTGTTTCCGAATTTTGCTCTCCAGTCTCCAATTCTCAGTCTCTAGGCTTCTCACCCCATCCAGGTAGGAGGCAAGGTGGTCATTGAGGGCCTGCATGGTCTCCTTCTCATCCTAGATGTCCTCCATTCCTGCCAGACTCCTGGCCTCCTGGCCATCCAGCCAGCCAGGTCCCTGGCTCCCCAGCTGCCCTAGGAGTCTGAGCTGTCAGTGCCTACATAGACACTGGTTGCGCTGCTGTTTGACCAGACCTGGTGGCTGGGCAACTGGATGGAGCCCAAGGATTGGTAGTTGGTGGAGAAGGTGGTGAAGCTCATGTTGTCTGGGGAGAAAGGCGAGAAGCCCAGACTCAGGATATGGCCATAGATTCTATATTTTGGGCTTTTGTAAAAGGATTTTCTTTCTTTTCTCTTTCCTATTTTAATTGTTCCAATTCCTACTCAGCCTTCAGATCACTGCCTCTGCAAAGCTTTCACCGATTCATATCATGCTCAGCTTACACATTCTTACGATATCCTGTACTTCCCCTATCATAGCACTTACTATGTGACTGTTTGCCAGTCTCCCTCCTCTATTGAAAGCTCATTGAGGGTAGAGACAATCGCTCTTGTTCATTTTTATATTCCTAGGCCTGGCCAATAATAGATGCCCAATAAATCTATTGAGCGAGTAAATCATTTAATGCTTAGAATTGAAGACTTGGTCAAATTACATATCAGGAAAAATTACTGAAGTCAGAAAGTAGTAGGATCTGAGTTCTGGTCTGATTCAGTGTGACAATACAAGTAAAAAAATACAAATAGCAATTAAATGCTATCAATCTGTACTTTCCTGTCTTCACCTTAGATAAATTTATACAGGTGTTTCAAGCCTCACAGAATAAAAATGTAAGGTGTAGCTATAAACTGATAGTTGTGAGATTTTAAGGATCCTGGGATGAAAGAATGTTAGGCATTATTATTCCTGTACATGTCTCAACAGCACTGCACTTCAGACTAACATACAGGTCAGCTCAAATTTTTGCAACATTTCCTGTTCTAAGACACAGCTTAAGGCAAACTCTTAGAATGGTTATGTAGGATGTATGCATTCCACAATTCTTATCTAACTGAATCACCCCTGGATATTTTCCTGTCCCTCCCTGTCATAAAGCATAATGCAAAATAAGAATGTATTAGTAATACCATGTGTGGTTTACATGTGCCCTACCACAGGCAGGGATTTCTGTGGTCCCACAATTAAAAGACCACTGTAAAATAATACTGGTGAAGACCTTTTGTGAAGTCAACAGAAACAGTAGTTTAATTGGACTGTGCTCTGAGAAGACCCCAGAGGAATTATGAATCTGAGCTCTTTTTTAAAGAGCTTGATTGGGTAGAACCTTAGGTAAGTCTGAGTAGTTTTGAGGTTTGACTTGTCAACCTGAAAGATGAAGGGTTTGATGTAAATTTCAGGCTTCCTCCAGCATGCCTAGCTCATATAGAGAAGTGAGTTGTAACTCACAAGGCTGTACATGAAGAACAAACCATCCCACCTGTCAAGATTGACTACTTTTCTGAAAGTAACAATGAGAATATGAAAACATGACAAAGGTCCTAAGTGTCTACAAGAAAATAGAGAATGGTCGGGACAGAGTTAGGGAACACATACTAACTTGAGTTATTTTTGAGGTTTCCAAAGGATTTGTTGGAACTAGTATCGTTGTTTGAAAGTCAAAGGGACCTGGTTAAATACCTAAATTAAAGAACTTGGAGTTAGTGCACTTAAGTGGATTTAGGAGACAGACCTAGGCTTAGATTTCTATTCTGCCACTAACTATGTGACCTTGGGCAAATTGCTTAATTACCCTATTTTTTCATTAGTACAATGGGGATAAAATACCTTCTTTAATGTAATGAGAATTAAACAATGTTTGTAAAATGCTTTGGTATAGTGCCTGGTCCTAGAGAGGGTCTAATTAAATGCCAGTTATAATCAACTAAAGACTTTCAATAAAGAAAAGGGCTGCCTTATAAGAGCATAAGTTTCCTGCCTCTAAAAGTACTTGATAAGTCATTTGATTATGTAGCAAGGTGTGTAAAACAATTCCTCCCACATGGGTTTGGAGAGTGGCAAGGGTGGTGACTGGACTCCGGTGAATGCATCCAATTCCAAGAGCCTATGATACATTGAAATTGCTTTACAAACATTGATTCTAAAATAAAATGGTCCCCAAATTCATCAAAATAAAATTGCTAGAACTATAAGGAAAAATTGACAAATCCACCATCATAATGAGAGATTGGCTGATCTATTAATGGGTAAGAAAGGCATATTGATAGGACACACAAACATTAGTAAAGGTACAGAAAATCTGAGGTGCCAAACTGGACTTGTTTGACATATTTTTTTCTGTACTTACACACTGGTAAATAAAAATTCTTCTTAGGCTTAGAACATTAATAAAAAATGACCATGGACTAGGTCATACAGCAAGTCTCAAGAAACGTTGAAGAATCACTATTATATTGACTTTCTAGCCACAGTGCAATAAATGTTTAGTAAAAAACTTTAAAAAATGCATTTCAAATTAAAAATACTTTAATCATGTTTTAAAGAAATAATAATGAAAACTTTTAAATACCAGAACTGAAAAAAATAAAAATATTATGGATCAAAACTATGGGAAGCAGAGAAAATAGTCATTTGGGAGAAACTTAAAGCCTTTAATGCTTATATTAGAAAAACTGAAAGGCTGAAAATTAATAGCTAAGATTGTTAATTGATAGAGTTTATAAAAAGAACTACAGAATAAATTTGAAGGAAGTAAAAGAGATTTTTAAGTATAGAAATCAATGAAATGGAAAACAAACCTACAATAGAAAGGATCAACAAAGCCAAAAGCTGGTTCTTGGAAAACACTAATACAGTAAAGATAAAGTTCTGAGATTTAAAACTGATTTGATATTAAGAAAAATGAGAGAAGGGTGAAATAAATATTAAGGATGAAACAGGATCATAACTGCAAATAAAGCATAGATTATAAAAGATAAAAAGAACTAAACTGAGTAACTTTATGTTAATATGGAAATTTAGAAGAAAAAGACATTAGAAAAATATAACATAGCACAACTGACTCAAGAATTCTTTCAGAAAGTCTGACTTGTCCTGTGACTATTGAAGACAATGAAATTAAAGGTAAAAAATTTTCCACAAAGAAAACTTCAGTTCCAGATAATTTTATAGGGAGTTCTGCCAAACCTTTAGTGAACAGATCATTTCAACTGTCTACAAATTATTCCAGACAATGGAAAAAAAATTCTCTAACTCATTCTTTGATGCCAGTATTACGTGGTCAGTACGAAAAAGGAAAATTATAGGCCAATCTCACTTATAAACACAAATTTTAAAATTCTGAACAAAATGTTAACATAAAATGTCATGTTTATTAAAGATAATATATCACATACAAGCTGGCTTTATCTCAGGAATGCAAAGGTGTTTAACATTAGAAACACCTATGAATATAATTCTTTATATTAACAATTAAGGGAGAAAAAGGCTTTGACTAATTTCAAAAGATCAAAAAGAAAAAACCACATGATAAAATCTAATATTCATTCATGCTAAAAATTTTAGAAAATTTGGAATGGAAAGGAACACTGCATTTCTTTTTTTTTTTATTATTAATTAAAGAAAAAAAAGAAATTAACACAACATTTAGAAATCATTCCATTCTACATATGCAATCAGTAATTCTTAACATCATCACATAGATGCATGATCATCATTTCTTAGTACATTTGCATCGATTTAGGAAAAGAACTAGCAAAACAACAGAAAAAGATATAGAATGTTAATATAGAGAAAAAAATAAAAATAATAATAATAATAAAAAAAGAAAAGGAAAAAGAAAAAAAAGACACAAACAAACAAACAACAAAAAAAACCCTATAGCTCAGATGCAGCTTCATTCAGTGTTTTAATATGATTACTTTACAATTAGATATTATTGTGCTGTCCATTTTTGAGTTTTTGTATCTAGTCCTGTTGCACAGTCTGTATCCCTTCAGCTCCAATTACCCATTATCTTACCCTGTTTCTAACTCCTGCTGGTCTCTGTTACCAATGACATATTCCAAGTTTATTCTCGAATGTCGGTTCATATCAGTGGGACCATACAGTATTTGTCCTTTAGTTTTTGGCTAGACTCACTCAGCATAATGTTCTCTAGGTCCATCCATGTTATTACATGCTTCATAAGTTTATTCTGTCTTAAAGCTGCATAATATTCCATCGTATGTATATACCACAGTTTGTTTAGCCACTCGTCTGTTGATGGACATTTTGGCTGTTTCCATCTCTTTGCAATTGTAAATAATGCTGCTATAAACATTGGTGTGCAAATGTCCGTTTGTGTCTTTGCCCTTAAGTCCTTTGAGTAGATACCTAGCAATGGTATTGCTGGGTCGTATGGCAATTCTATATTCAGTTTTTTGAGGAACCGCCAAACTGCCTTCCACAGTGGTTGCACCCTTTGACATTCCCACCAACAGTGGATAAGTGTGCCTCTTTCTCCGCATCCTCTCCAGCACTTGTCATTTTCTGTTTTGTTGATAATGGCCATTCTGGTGGGTGTGAGATGATATCTCATTGTGGTTTTGATTTGCATTTCTCTAATGGCCAGGGACATTGAGCATCTCTTCATGTGCCTTTTGGCCATTTGTATTTCCTCTTCTGAGAGGTGTCTGTTCAAGTCTTTTTCCCATTTTGTAATTGGGTTGGCTGTCTTTTTGTTGTTGAATTGGACAATCTCTTTATAAATTCTGGATACTAGACCTTTATCTGATATGTCATTTCCAAATATTGTCTCCCACTGTGTAGGCTGTCTTTCTACTTTCTTGATGAAGTTCTTTGATGCACAAAAGTGTTTAATGTGGAGGAGCTCCCATTTCTTTCTTTCTTTCTTCAGTGCTCTTGCTTTACGTATAAGGTCCATAAAACCGCCTCCAATTGTAAGTTTCATAAGATATCTCCCTACATTTTCCTCTGTTTTATGGTCTTAGACCTAATGTTTAGATCTTTGATCCATTTTGAGTTAACTTTTGTATAGGGTGTGAGATACGGGTCTTCTTTCATTCTTTTGCATATGGATATCCAGTTCTCTAGGCACCATTTATTCAAGAGACTGCTCTGTCCCAGGTGAGTTGGCTTGACTGCCTTATCAAAGATCAAATGTCCATAGATGAGAGGGTCTATATCTGAGCACTCTATTCGATTCCATTGGTCGATAAATCTATCTTTATGCCAATACCATGCTGTTTTGACCACTGTGGCTTCATAATATGCCTTAAAGTCCGGCAGCGTGAGACCTCCAGCTTCGTTTTTTTCCTCAAGATACTTTTAGCAATTCGGGGCACCCTGCCCTTCCAGATAAATTTGCTTACTGGTGTTTCTATTTCTGAAAAATAAGTTGTTGGGATTTTGATTGGTATTGCATTGAATCTGTAAATCAATTTAGGTAGGATTGACATCTTAACTATATTTAGTCTTCCAATCCATGAACATGTTATGCCCTTCCATCTATTTAGGTCTTCTGTGATTTCTTTCAACAGTTTTTTGTAGTTTTCTTTGTATAGGTTTTTTGTCTCTTTAGTTAAATTTATTCCTAGGTATTTAATTCTTTTAGTTGCAATTGTAAATGGGATTCGTTTCTTGATTTCCCCCTCAGCTTGTTCATTACTAGTGTATAGAAATGCTACAGATTTTTGAATGTTGATCTTGTAACCTGCTACTTTGCTGTACTCATTTATTAGCCCTAGTAGTTTTGTTGTGGATTTTTCCGGGTTTTCGACGAACACTGCATTTCTTAATAAAGGTTATCTACAAGAAATCTAGTCATTCTTAATAGGAAAATATGTTGATTAATGTCTTTTAAAATCAGGAATTAGACAAAAACATCCACTATCATCGCATTTATTCAACACTGAACTAGTTTCTAGCCAGCATAAAAAGATAATAAAAAGAAAAGGAAAAAACAAAACTGTCATTATTTAAGATGTGGCAGCGTAAATAAAAAAACTAAAAGTAATTTATAAATCATTAGAAATTCCAAGAACATTTAGCAAGGTGGCTATAGGATGAATATGTGAAAATCAACTGTATTTTTATAAACTAGCAAACAAAATAATTTTTTTAAAAGGAGACCATTTATAGTAACAAACTGTGATTAATCCAGGAATAAGTCTAACCAAAGACCTGTAAACATCTCTGGAGAAAATTAGAGAACTGCATTAAAAGCATTAAAGCAAACCTAAATCATTAGAAATATATAGGAAGACTCAGTATTGTAGAGATGTTAGTGCGGCACCAAACTGATGTATAGAATTATTGCATTTCCAATCATAGTCACATGAAGACTTTCCTCACGGAAACTGACATGTTGAATCTAAAATGTAAAATGGAAGATCAAAGTGCCTAGAACAGTCAAGACAGTCCTGAAGGGAATTAAAGTAGGAGAACTTGCTCAACCTGTCAGCAAAACTTACTATAAAACCATAGTAATTAAGAGTATGGATTGACACAGGGATAGACAACTGTAAAGAGAATAGCGACTCCAGAAACAGACTTCTGAATATCTGGAACCTCGGCATATCATTAGAGATGGCACTGTAGATCACTGGAGAGGAAACTGGCTAACCACGTGGAAAACAAGGAAGCTTTCAGGCAAAAAACAATTCCATAATAAGGATTAGTGATTTAAATGTGAAGGGCAAAACTTTAATGCTTCTCAAAAAAACATCTCGGAAAGTACCTTTCTGTGTTCAGGATACCCAAGGATTGTTTTGGACACTAAAACTGCTAACCATAAAAGAAAAGATCAATAATTCAATTAAGTTCAAATAAAAACTTTTATTCATCAAAAGACTCCATAACGTGAAAAGAAATCTGGATCCTCGATCGAGGAGAAAATTGCTCTTAAGGACAGTATGGAACGACTGGTGAAATTTCAAAATTTGGACTATATATTGGATATTAGTACTATATCAGTGTTAAGACTATCTAAATTTGAAAAATGTTCCTTGGGTACGTAAGAGGATATCGTCCTCACAGACACACACTGCAACTTACTCCCAACTCTCTTACATAGGAACGTAGCAAATTGTGAATCTACATTCTCTCACATAGAAATGTAGCAAACTGAATCAATGTGAACGATATACAGGTGTTCACTGAACTAATCCTGAAACTTTCCTCTAAGTTTGATTCTTTCCAAAATAAAAAGTGAAAAAAACTTTGCAAAAGTAAAAAAAAAAGCTATAATAAGGGAGAACACACTACTATTAAAAAGGATGACTATCAATAAAACACTTTTTTCTCTTGCATGGGCAGGCACCAGCAACCGAACCGCGTCTCCGGCATGGCAGGCGAGAACTCGTGCCTGCTGAGCCACCATGGCCCACCCAATAAAACATTTGTAAAAAGAAAATCTTTTAGAAGAAGAAACCTGAATGATCACTAAACATGAAAAAATACTCATCCTTATCTGTAGGGAGTGCAAATTGAGACCATAATGTGGTACTAGCAAAACACATGCTAAATATTAATACGAGACTGTGGAGTCACTAATTTTCATTTCAATCCGATGTCTTAAAACACATTTTTAAATGACCTTTTGTATTGCATCAACTATAGGACTGAAAAAGATTTGAAAATATCCTATATGCGACAGCAAAAAAGAAAAAAAACCTGAAAATATCTCCTAGGTAACCAACCTTGCTTTCCCACCACCCCCATCACTTTTCAACTACAAGCTGTTCCGGTAATGTGGCTCCAGAGGATGGTAAAGCAGAGACATAGCAATCTACAGGCACCAAGAACCGGGACCTGGGTTATTCTTTTCTGGGCATTAGTTGCGGTGTGGTAGTGGTGATGCGTAGCAAATAGGTTACATTACGTTTATCCATTTAATCTTTGCTTTTGAGTTATTCCCCCCAGCTAAAAACGGTTTTCAGGCCCTACGGGGCCTCTGCCCTTCCCTTTTGCTTCAAACTTGCCCCCTTCGAAGCGTGCCAGGCCCCCGCGCGCCACCCACTTCAGCCTCTCGGCGCGGCCCGGCGCTTCCTCAGGGACCCCGCCCACTCAGTGACGTAAAATCTTCCAAGCGGAACCCCAACCTTGCTCCTCAAGACAGAACTAGCCAAACCGCAGCGAGACGCGCTTTGCCAAGCGCCCTGCCCAGCTCCGAGATTTACCAAGTACGGGGCGTAGAAAACGCGCGGAGCTTCCCGGGACCCGCCCTCCTCCCTCCCGTCCCGCCCACGGCCCGCGCCCAGCCGAACTCCGCCTCCCCCGCGGCGTGAAGGCGTGCTGCGGCCGGCTCCCAAAACCCGGAGGACTGGAGCTCGCGCTCCGTGCCGCCCCGCCCAGGCCGCAGTCTAGAGGAGCTGGTCGGGGCTTGTCGGCCGGAAGTCGGGCCGGACGCCTAGAGGGGGAGTCGACCTCGAGCGGGAGCGGACGTGGCCCCAGGTCTGCGCGGGTGAGCGTGCCGCGAGCCCCGGCAGCTCGGCCTACTTCCCGTCCTTTTCCTCTTCTTCCGGGACCCTGGCGCTAGGCCGCGGCGGCAGGAGGACGCGCCCCTCCCCCACGTCGTACCGGGTCTCGAACCTGAGGCGGCAGCCCGGCGGCCCGCCAGTTTCTTAGCGGCGCCGTGACGTGCACTAGCCTTGGGGTCCGGAGGGGGCGGGGGTTGATGCCCGAGGAGGGAGGGAGCGCGCCCAGGGCGGAGGCGGGAGTTGGAGACTTGCTGGCTGGCTGCCCTGCGAGAGCGGGTTTCCTTTCGCCGTTTGAGGAATTCAGGTCGTCTTCCGTGCACTCCGCCCCACGGAACATTCTTGAAGACTTTTAGTATAGTAATTCTAGACCCTCAGCAGCATATTTCTTAAGGGTTTTTGTGGAAAAAATGGAATCTGGCTGTTTAACCTAAGATTTTTTTTTAAGTTGAATATATTTGATAAGCTCCAAATTAGGTTAAAAGTCTTTACCAATCACTCATTTTGCAAAGACATTATTTTTGGCATGAATAGGTATAGCTCTGATTGAGAGCTTGAACTGAGCTTTAACACTTAAGAATTATGTGAGCTTGGACAAGTTACTTAAACTCGCTGTAGCTCTGTTTCCTCATTCGTAAGATGTTTATAATATAATAGACATAGCATAATGTATGTATGCGTGATTACATGTATATATGGTAGTTAGGTACCAGCTTCACATGGTTGTCGTGAAATTAGGCTAATACATGTAAAGCGCTATGCTTGGCACATAATATGCACTGTATAAGTGTGAGTTGCATAAAAATAGCATTTCTCTCTATGACTTGTGGTTTTGATTTTTACAATTATAGGTGGAAAGTATCACACCTGTTTTGTGAAAATGTATATTGAAGAATTTACTATTTCTATAATATCTCATATTTTAAAGTGAAAGAGCATATAAAGAACTGTTAGCAGTTTGCAGTAGTTCACCACTGATATGACTGAGAAATCTACTTATCTTTTCACTAGAGGAAATTGGTGAATGAAAGAATACCTGGTAAGGATACAAACCCCACAGACACTAGGCTGACTCCAGGGTAATCATGTGGTACTTTAGGTCAGATATGAATTTTACGTAGAGTTAAATAATCTCATACATAATTTTCTTCAACAGAATATTGAAAAATGTTTGTTCCAAGATCTCTAAAAATCAAGAGGAATGCTAACGATGACAGTACCAATTGTGCATCTAAGAAAATTAAACCACAAGCAGAAGACCTTCAGCTGGAGGAAGGCAGAGATGTTCCAGTTGATGCTTTAGATAAAAAGGAAGCTACATCATCAGGTATGCACAGGATGGAATCGTGCCCAGTTCCCAGTCCTGCTGGCCAGTTGACTGAGACTTGTTTGATAGGACATGAGCAGGATGTGAAGGACAGTGATCTTTCTGAAGAGCCTGTTAAGTCGTTTTCCAAAACACAGCGCTGGGCAGAACCTGGAGAACCTGTCTGTGTCGTCTGTGGTCGTTATGGAGAGTACATCTGTGATAAGACAGATGAAGATGTGTGTAGCTTGGAGTGTAAAGCGAAACATCTGCTACAAGTTAAAGAAAAGGAAGAAACATTGAAACTCAGCAGCCCACAAGAAACTGATTCAAGGCCCCAGTCTCCACTGAACACTTTTTATGTTTATAGAGAGCACCCCTTTATTTTAAACCTTCAAAAGGACCAGATTGAAAATCTTAAACAGCAGTTAGGAATTTTAGTTCAAGGGCAAGAAGTCACCAGCCCCATTATCGACTTTGAGCACTGTGGCTTCCCTGAGGCCTTAAATCACAACTTGAAGAAATCAGGTTATGAGGTTCCAACCCCCATCCAAATGCAGATGATTCCTGTTGGACTTCTGGGAAGGGACATTCTGGCCAGTGCTGATACTGGCTCAGGAAAAACGGCTGCTTTTCTTCTTCCTGTTATCATTCGAGCTTTATTTGAGGTAAGTTAAAGTTCATGTTTTATTCTCAGAAACAAGTGAGGCATTTACTAAGTTTCATTCTTAACCGTGTTAAAGTTACAAACTGAAATGACATATTTAGAATTTTAATCACTAAGGCTCTTCGTGATTTTTGCTCCTAATAGTTTGTATGAGACATAGTTTTATTGAATTTTTCTTTTTTATAGTATTGAACCAAAGATCTCGTCATTGAAAATCTGAAAAGAATACTTTCCTTCCAAGACATTTTCTTTCAGATGAATTTTCTATTTGAGGAAATCACCATTGATTTTTGGGGGAAAAAATCCTGCTGATGAAGTGCAATTTTTGTCTCAGTTTAGCTGGTTGGATTTTGTGTTTTGAAGAAACAAATGGGATTTATATAAAAGTTGTAACACTATTATAGCATTTGAAAATACACTCTTAAATGTGATCATGGTTCATTTTAAAATAATACTACCTTAGATTACCTGTACTGTTTGACAAAGTGGTGGGTGAGCTTATAGAGCATGAAATATGGCAGTGAGGAAAATGAATGAAAAATGTGGGCAAAGAGAGGGAAAAAAAGGAGAGAAATTTGGAAAACTGAGGAGTAGCAGAAGACAGTGCGAGGAAAAGTAAAATAAAGTACTAGATGTTCAAAATAAATAAGTAAAACTCACTGGAAAAGCAAAATAGAGCTATTGGACATTGATTAGTGTATTGATGTAAGTGTAAGTTCTTTCAACAAGAAAGGAGTGAATCTACAAGAGAGCTGAGAAGGAAGAGTCAAGGGTAGAATGCCAAGTTTTGAAAAGATCCTCATGGCACCAGGTTTTCTCTTTAGAGGAAGATGTTGTGTAAGAAATGGGTTTATTTTATAATGGTTTTAGAGAAAAAATCTGCAGTATATAGAAGGCGTTAAGAGCTGGTCTCAGCAAAAGGGGGAAAAGAAATGTAACGAAATAAGTTATCAGTGGCTGAGAATTCAAAGAGGGTTGAAAGGCAACTTTCAGCTGGAGGCTACTCTTATGCACACTTCAGCTAGGTATTGCTAATTGTCATGGTTTGCCAAATCCCAACCAATATCGTTCCTGTTAACTCTAAAGAACACCCAGGGCTCTATCAGAGATCCTACAAAAGTTGCATGCGCTAAGTTTACTTTTCAGAAACCTAAAACCTTCAGATAGTTCCTTGTCCACATAAGTCCGGAAACCCAGAGGGACCAGTCTCTCCAAGAACATCAATCAGTTCAATCCCCCTATGCCACATTGTCACACCCCTTTTCAACATGAAAAAATTTAGAATGGGCATAACCCAAATATTTCTAAAGATTGGAAGAAGGAGGAGTTATAACATAAAAGTTATTTAACAAAGGAATATTACTACTAGGTCATTATATTTCTGTTTCTTTTTAGTGTCCAGTGTCTTGGAGCAGCTAGAAGGAAAAAACCTGAAATTGTAGAACTGTAACCCATACCACACTTTGAAATCCTTTCTATAACTGCTTATTAAAATGTACTTTGAAATTATTGCTTTTTGTGTATGTATTTTACAATAAGAAATGTTAAAAGAAAAAAAACCGGTCTTAGATCCATTTTTGCTGATAGGAAGATGTTAAAATGAAATCACTGTTAAAAAAAAAAAAGAGGTAATCACTGTAGATATTTAGTTTATAGATCAGCAGGACCTAATTGCTGGTGTTTTTAGACTTGTTTTTTATGTCTTTGCAGAGCAAAACTCCATCTGCACTTATTCTTACACCCACAAGAGAGTTAGCCATTCAGATAGAGAGACAAGCTAAAGAATTGATGAGTGGTTTGCCGCGCATGAAAACAGTGCTTCTGGTAGGGGGCCTCCCCTTACCTCCACAGCTTTATCGTTTGCGACAACGCATTAAGGTAAGCACTGATTTGATAGAATGTTTTTGTATATTTTTGTAAGCGTATAGGAACAAATTTATTTTTTGATCTGAAGAATTTTTTATGTAGCCTTTAGATACTTTCCAAGTAAGTATTATATTAATTGTTTTAAACATTTGTTTTATGTAGCAAAAGAAAAGAACACAGTATACTGAGTGTCTGTTGTATGCCAAACACTGCTAGATGTTCTCACATGCATTCTTTTTTAACCAACATATTTTCCCTTGGAGATGAGTTGGTAAATCTTATCTTTGATGGATGAAAAGTCAAAATTCAGAAAGATGAGATTTATCTAAGGATCCATAGTTAAAAAATGATGGTTGCCAAGATTGAAACCTTAGATTTTTTTGACTCTGCCCCTGCCTTAACTAGGCTTGTTTATATAGTCTGAAATTTCTGATATTAAAAGTATATGAAGACAATTGTAACATACCAAACTTTAAAATCTGTTCTATAGCTACTTGTTAAAATGTACTTGGAAATGTATTGCTTTTTTGTATATATGTTATATTTCATAATAAAAAAAAAAATTAAAAAAAAAGGATGTGGGAACCCATAAAAGAAGGTTTAAAGAACTCCAACAACCCAGGGGAAAAAAAGTATGTAAAGGCAGTGTGTTATGGTTCTTGCTTTGGAACTTGATAGCAGTGTGAGCATAGATAAGTTACTTAGTATTTGTGAGCCTCAGTATTTTTGAGTTTGAATGGGCAGCTGGAGACACCTGCCATGTGAGGTAGGGATGTTCTTCAAAAGGTCTGACAAAAGGTTTAACACTGTTGCTGACCCATCAGTGTACTGTGAGTTGGTGCTGAAGTTGGGTTTTGGAGTGCCCCTGCTGTTCCAGGCATTTACTACGTACTGGAGGGTAGGAGTTCCTCATGCCCCAGGTGGCGAGCAGTGGAAGGGTGAGGAGGCACTCAGAATACTCCTGGTAGCAGTTATTTATGAGCTACGATAGAGCTAGTGTGGTATTCAACTTGTGTGGTGAGTACTAATCTTTCTTATAGGAATGTTGTAAAGATCAAATGAGATGAACTGGACAGATTTAAAATAGGTAAGATGTAACTTTAAGATCTTGCAGATTGGTGGTAAGATATTAGATCAGTGATTTTGAAGGTGGACCTCTGCTTTGGTTTGTTAAGCTGCCAGAATGCAATATACCAGAAATGAAACAGCTTTTTAAAAAGGCAATTTATTCCATCTCCCTACCCCATATTAGTGACAGACCTTTCCAATATGAAAAATTTAGAATGGCCATAGCCCAAACACCCCTAAAGAGAGGGATGGAAAGAGCAAAGGTGATGGTGGAGTTATACAGTGAAGATAGGATTTAACAAATGAATATGAATGCTGAATCATTAAATTGATATCTCATTTAGTCTGCAGTATCTTAGAGCAGCTAGAAGTAAAAACCTAAAATTGTAGAATTGTAACCTGTGTCAAACTCTGAAATAAGTTCTGCAACTAATTGTGGTGCTGTGTTTGAATTTTATTGCTTTTTTGTCTGTATGTTATTTTTCACAAAAAAAGAAGGAAAAAAGGTTGATTGTGGTGATAAAAAAATATTTAAGCCCCCTAGCCTCCTATAGTCTGGAGCAGCTAGAAGGGAAAGTCTGAGAGGATCATATGGTAGCCCATGACAAACTCTGGGATCTGTCCTGTAACACTTGTTGAAGATTGCTTTGAAAACTATTGCTTTTTTATTTCTTTGCTTTGTATATATGTTATACTATACAGTAAAATAGTAAAAAAAAAAAGAAAAAAAAAGACAATTTATTAAGTTGCAGGTTTATGGTTCTAAGGCCATGAAAATGTTCAAATTAAGGCACTGACAAGAGGTTACCTTCACTCAAGAAAGGCTGATGCTGTCTGGAACACCTCTGTCTGCTAGGAATGTACCTGGCTGGTGTCTGCTAGGGTCTTTGGCTTCTGGGCACCTCTGTCAGCTAGGAAGGCACATGGTGATGTCTGTTAGCTATTTCTTCTCATTTCATAAGGCTTCCCCAGTGACATTTTTCTTCTGCATTTCCAAAGATCTCTGGCTATGTGTGCTCTGTTGGCATTCAAGCTTTTCCCAAAATGGTTCCCTCTTAATGGACTCTAGGAAGCAACCTCAACTTGCATGGGTGGAGCACATCTCTATGGGAACCACCTAATCAAAAATTATCACACAAAACTGGGTGATTCACGTCTCCATGGAAACAATAAAAAAGATCCCAGTCAATAATACTGAATGAGGATTAAAGAACATGGCTTTGCTGGGATACATGACGGTTTCAAACCAGCACAACCTCCAATATATAAAACAGATAAAAGTGATATTCATTAATAAAAAATATAAGCTTGGGCGGGCCATGGTGGCTCAGCAGGCAGGAATGCTTGCCTGCGATGCCAGAGGACCTGGGTTTGTTTCCCGGTGCCTGCCCATGTAAAAAAAATATATATAAGCTCAACATGATATAAAGTAAACAAATATTTTTGATGAACCATCCTGGTTTATGTGGATAAGTAGCTGCAAATTCTAACAGCTTTTGTATAAGCTTGTATCCCCAGGCTCTGCTTTGATTAAACAAAGATGAAAGGAAGAGACTTATTTTGGGGTCTTATGCATAAGTTAGTGGGCTAGTTGAAATCTCCAGGGTATAACATTTAATAAACAACACATACGAATGGGCACATAACAGTTGTTTTATTTGAAAGCTGCCAGAATGTGATATACCAGAAACAGAATGGCTTTTAAAAATGGGAATTTATTAAGTTGCAAGTTTATAGTTCTAAGGCTGTGAAAATGTCCAAATTAAGGTACCAATAAGAAGCTACCTTCACTCAGGAAAGGCCCATGAAGTTTAGGGTTTGTCTCTCAGCTGGAAGGACACATGGCAAAGTCTGCTAGCTTTCTCTCCCGGCTTTTTGTTTCATGACGCTTCCCCAGGGTGTTTTCCTTCCTCATCTTAAAGGTGTCTGACTCTAAAGCTTTTTCTAAAATGATTCCCTCTTAGAAAGTACTCCAGTAAGCAGCCCCACCTTGAATGGGTGGAGACACACTTCCATGGAAACCATCTAATCCAAAGTTACCACCCACAATTGTAAAGGTCATATCTCCATGGACACAATCAAAAAGCTCCCACCCAGCAATATTGAGTGAGGATTAAATAAATTGGCTTTTCTGGGGTATGCAACATACTCAAACCTGCACATTCCACTGTTGGACCCCCCCAAAACAAGTTCTTTCCAAATGCAAAATACATTCATTCCATAACTATCAGAAGGCCTTAAACCATTTTAGTACAAATACAATACAAAGTCAGAAGCTATAAAATTTCATCAAAGTCAGCTGTAGGAATGGTCTGTCCTAAGGCAAATTCTTCGCTGGCTCTGGACCTGTAAAACTTAGAACAAGTTATTTGCTGCCAACATACAAAGGAGGGAAGGACATAGAACACATATTCCCATTTCCATAGGGAAAGATTAGAAGGAACACATGGCATGGACCCAAACAGTTTCAAGAACCTGCAGGGCAAATTCCATTAGATTTCAAAATCTGAGAGTCATTTATCTTCGGGGCTTTAGAAAGTAGTCCCACCCTTTCCAAGGGCTTACACAGTGGCCCACCACTCTCTGAATGCAACCTTGGGGGACATTGGGGAGACCACCTTTTTCTCAGCTCTACCTTTTCCACATTTGGGTAGTACCCAGGCTCTCTACCATCTTCGGGGCCCATGTGCAACTCCTCCATAACAGTGTGGTGGCAGACAGCTCTCCTCAGTCTCCAAGGAATGTGCTCCATCCCTTCCAAGACCTGAGGCAGCACAACTGTTCATCGCAACAAGGGAAAAGGCCCACCTTCTGTCTTCTGGGCAAACTCACCCTCTCCAAGTACTTGGGTGGGTCTGCTCTCCTGGTCTGAGGTTTCTTGACTTCAGACCTTAACCTCCATGGTTCTTCCTCTAAAGACATTGTACCTTCACTTTGTTCCTTTCAGTCCAGACGGACAGTGGTTCTGTTTATACAGATCTCACCACACGCTTGTTGATTTTCTATGTAGTAGGCAAAGATCATGTCCATCAGACAAAAGGAGTTTCTGCAAATCCTTCCAGGATGACACCATTTTCAATCCTGGCTTTTTCAGAAATGGCTTACTGTTCCACATTTGGTTAAATCCTCATATGGGGCACTATACTCTGGAGTCTCCCTTCCTGGAAACCCAGGATTTTCCAGGACTTCAATTTCTGATTTCTTTGTACCCAAGAGTTCAGTTCTCAACTTAGCTTTTTCCTCTCACGTTTTGCTATAAGCTTCAAGGAGTAGCCAGACTGCATTTTCCACATTTAGTTTGGAAATTTCTTCTGCTAAGTATCTTGCATTCTGCTCTCCATCTGTAAAGAATGCCTTCCTTCCAGTTTTCAATGGCACATTCATTATTTCTGTCTAAAACTTCATCAGAGGTATCTTTGGAGTCTGCATTTCTACCAACAGTCTCGTGAAAGCATTCTAGGCCTTCTCTATCAAGCTTCTCACAGTTCTTCCAGAATCTTCCCCTTATTTGTTTAAAAAGCTGTTCCAGCATGTATGGAATTGCCAACCTCACCACCCCACTTCTCTGGTACCAAATTCTGTTTGTTTGAAAGCTCCCAGAATGTGACATACTAGAAACAGAACAGCTTTTAAAAAGGGGAATTTGTTAAGTTGTAAGTTTACACTTCTAAGACCATGAAAATGTCCAAATTAAGGCACCAATAAGAGGTTACCTTCACTCAAGAAAAGCTGATGAAGTTTGGGGTTTCTCTGTCAGCTGGAAGGACACTTGGCTAGCTTTCACTCCTGACTTTTTATTTCATGAAGCTCCCCAGGGGCATTTTCCTTCATCTCCAATGGTCTCTGGTTGCGTGTGCTCTCATGGCTCTAAAGCTTTTTCCAAAATGATTCCCACTTGAAAAAGAACTCCAGTAAGCAATCCCGCCTTGAATGGATGAAGACACATCTCCATGGAAGACACTTCTGATCAAAAGTTAACACCCACATAAGAGTGAAATGAGACTAAGTGTCAATGACTGAGAGATTCCAAACAGAGTTGAGAGGATATCCTGGAGGTTATTCTTATGCATTAAGTAGATATCACCTTGTTATTCAAGATGTAGTGGAGAGGCTGGAGGGAACTGCCTGAAAATATAGAGCTGTGTTCCAGTAGCCATGTTTCTTGATGATGATTGAACAATGATATAGCTTTCACAATGAGACTCTGTGAATGTGAAAACCTTGTGTCTCATGCTCCTTTTAGCTACTATATCAACAGAAGAATAGAACATATGGAATAAAAATAAATGATAGGGGGAACAAATGTTAAATTTAGCTTGTAATGCTAGTGGTAAATGAAAGCGAGGGGTAAGGGGTATGGTATGTATAATCTGTTTTTTTTTCTCTGTTATCGTTTTATTTTTCTGTTATCTTTTTATTTCTTTTTCTAAATCGATGCAAATGTTCTAAGAAATGATGAATATGCAACTGTGATGATATTAAGAATTACTGATTGTATATGTAGAATGGAATGATATCTTAATGTTTTGTTTGTTAATTTTTTTTAATAAAGTTAAAAAAAAAATGTTAACACCCACAATTGGGAAGGTCACATCTCCATGGACACAATCAAAAAGCTCCCACCCAGCAATATTGAGTGAAGACAAAAGAACTTGGCTTTTCTTGGGTACACAATATATTGAAACCTGCACAACAGTGTTTTCAGACATTTAAAAAAATTTTTTTTAAACATAACAACATACAAACGCAAACATTCTTACCATATGATCATTCCTTTCTTGGTATATAATCAATAACTCACAATAATAATATCATCACATAGTTGTGTATTCATCACCATGGATCACTTCTTAGAACATTTGCATCAATCCAGAAAAATAAATAAAAAGAAAAAAGAAAAAAAATTAGACATACCATACCCCCTCCCCCTCCTCCTCACCAATCACTAGCATTTAAATGTACTAAATTTATTTTTAACATTGGTCCCCCCGTTATTTATTTATTTTTAATCCATGTGTTTTACTCATCTGTCCATAAGGTAAATAAAAGGAGCATCAGACACAAGGTTTTCACAATGACACAGTCACATTGTGAAAGTTATATCATTATACAATCATCTTCAAGAAACAGGCTACTGAAACATAGCAGTTCCCTCCAGCCTCTCCATTATACCTTAACTAAAAAGATTATATCTATATAATGTGTGACAATAATCTCCAGGATAATCTCTCGATTTTATAATCTTTCAGCCAGTATCACTTTATTTAGTCTCATTTCTCTCTGTCTCCTTTTGGTCGAGAAGGTTTTCTCAATCCCTTGATGCTGAGTCCAGCTCATTCTAGTATTTCTGTCCCATGTTGCCAGGAAGGTTCACACCCCTAGGAATCATGTCCCACATAGAGGGGGGAGGGCAGTGTATTTGCTTGTCGTTTTGGCTGAGAGAGGCCACATCTGAGTAACAAAAGAGGGTCTCTGGTGGTAAATCTTAGGCCAAATTTTAAGTAAGCTTAGCCTATCCTTTGTGGGGATGTTTCATATCAACAAACTCCAAGATTGAGGGCTCGGCCTATTGCTTTGGTTATTCACACTGCTTGTGAGAATATCAGGAATTCTTCATATGGGGAAGTTGAATTTTCCCCCTTTCTTGCCATTCTTTCAGTAGGACTTTGCAAATGCTTTTTTATTCACTGTTCATATCACTCTGGGATTTATCAGGACATCACTCTGGACAAACCAACAAAATCTCATGCTCTACTCAAGGTTCCATATACTTACGGTGTTCAACTAAACTGTCTACATCAGTTATATTAGGAAATGCACTAGTCGAAATATGAATTTTGTACCAAATATATATTTTTTGCTTTAGTCTCACGTGTAAGTTTAAGTTTTAAAATATGAATTACCATCTAGTTTCAGCACCCTTAAGTATTGGCATTCCTTTGTTCTTCCTCATGCAAAAACATTTTAAAATTTGTGCATTTAGTCACTATCATTATACACTCTAGGCATTCCTAGAATTTACCATCTCTGTCTTTATCTTCTATCTTTCCTTCTGATTTCATTTGTGCCCCCAGCCCTCCTCCCTCTGTCATTCTCACATTTGACTTCATTCAGTGTACAAAACTTGACTTTTCTGAGGTACACCACAAATTCAAGCTTGCACAACACTATTTTCAGATATTTTAAAATCAATCTCAAACTATACAAAAATTTTGTAAGCACAATATGAAGAACTTTTTTTCTCCTGAGTCTTTTGGAAATGGGACATGGTGTCCCATTTCCCCCCAGTATTTTAGAGTGTGAGTCCTGTAAACAAGAATATTCTTTTATATGAATACAATGCAATTACAGAATTGAGAAATTAATATTGATATATTATACCATCTACTCCTTAGCCCTCTTTCAAGTTTTGCTATTGTCCCATCAATTTTTAATTTTTTTTACATAGGAAAAGGATCCAGTGCAGAATATTAAATTGCATTTAGTTTGAGGATTACCAACATTTACTTTGAAGAATGTCCCTCAATTAATTAGGTAGAAGTTGTAAATCTTTGGTGGGAATAAAACAGAAGATCTGTTTTGTTTTTCATTGCCTCCTTTCAGGTGGCATACAATTGCAATTTGCCGCTTTATTTTCTATAAAGTATGGAAACTATAAAATGTATAGTTTATGTCCTTTTTGTTTGTATTTTGGGGAGGTACGTTGAGACTATGCCATTTTCTTCATCAGACTTTCAGTTTACTCATTTATTTGTTTATATCACAATAGAATCATGTTTTCTTCAAAATATTTCCTACTTAGATACTCCAGTTGTCCTCAGTTTGTCTAGTGGGAGCTCCTTCAAGTTGGTTTATGTGTCCTTTTATCATAGCCCTATTATATGATGCTTCAGGCTTGTTTTCTTCTTTCCCTGCCCCAGTCCCGGAATCATGACTTTCTTCAAGGAGTTTTGCTTTCTTTTAGTAGAGAATAGTATTTAGGAACCAAGATCTGGGTGCTGTGTGTGCTCATTGTAGTTGGGCTGTCACTGCTTCCAGGACCTCTCTGCGGATAGAACTAGGGACTGTAGGTATGTGTATGTGTTTCTGAATCTGTATTTATTGAAGACCATAGCTCATGTTAATCCTTCCAATTCTAATCCAACACAGCAGATTCATTTTAGGTTTTCTGTAACTTTCTACTCTGACAGTGAGAAACCTGCCACCTGATATCCTTTCTGTATTTATTAATTTGATAAGTCCCCTTGTAGGTGAGCAGACTCCCATTGGCCCCTCCCCGACAGCGGTGTACCCCTCACTGGGTTCTGCCAACCTGAGCACACCATACCTTCCCCATTCTCTTTATCCTTCTTGGACTCTAATACCCTGTGGCAGGCCACCTCCACCCTTTCACCCTCCATCTGCTACTGGGGCCATAACACCTCATGGAGGGCCACCTCTCTGTGGAGACAAAACAAAGAAGGTTTATTACCATTTAAAGGAATTTCTAAGATAATAAGTTTTGCAGAAAAGGAGAATTATTCCAGAAAAGAAGGTATGAGATGGAAGTAAGAATGGTGAGCAAAGAAAATGTTAAACATTTGGTAAATATAAACAAACATTGACTGAATAAAACTAATAATAATAGTGAATGATTTGTAGATTAAAAAGAAGTAGTGGCCACGCCGCGCGGCGCCCACGCCCTGCAGCAGCCGACCCGCCCGCCCTCCTTCTCCCCTCTCTTTCTCCGCCGGCCCGCCGCACAGCGCCCACGCCCCGCAGCAGCCGACCCGCCTGCCCTCCTTCTCCCCTCTCTTTCTCCTCCGGCCCTCCTTCTCCCCTCTTCCCCCTCCTGCTCCGGCGGATCTCCAACCACCACGGTGCCCTCTTCCCCCGCCTTCACCGGCTCCTCCGCCACCAGCCTCGACAGCCTTGCCGCCCTCACCTTTCCTCCTCCAGAACAGCTACTGGGGGACTGGAGACAATACAGAGCAGCTCCCAGAGCCACGACGGAGATCAAAGGGACAGCGTACCCCATCCTGGAACGGCTGACTGTCTGGGAGAACCATCTCCGGTGAGAACACCGAGGGACGCGGGCTTTCCTGGGCGGGACGGCAAGCGGCCAGAGTCCCTCCCTTCCTCCTTCCCAGGGCAGCTGGCAGAATTGGGCAGGTGGTCCCCTCAGGCCGCGGCGGCTGGCGTCCCCACCACGCGAGGCCCCCCGGACCAACTGAAAGAGTTGGGTCAGAAATCCCCAGACTGCGGAGAACGGTGACCAGGGGGTCCCTTCCAAACATGTGACTCCCCAGTCCGCCTGGGAACAGTGCACTCTCCCGGGCTGCGACAGCTGGCACCCTTCCGCCACGCTTGGCGCCCCGGGCCGACTAGAAATTTGGTCGGGCGCTCTCACGTGCTGCGGCGGCCAGCAACCCTCCCCGCGTTCGGACCCCCGGGCCGGCTGGCACTCTTCCAAGACGCTTCGGCTGCCAAACCTCCCCTACGGTGAGAGTTTTCCAGAGTTAAAGGACCCACAGCAACTTTTACTGGTGGATCCCGTAGACAAACGTGTGCCACAAGCGCCACCTACTGGGCAGGATAAGAAAAACAGAACCCAGAGATTTCACAGAAAAATCTTACAACCTGTGGGGTCCAACACTCAGGGAAATCTGACTAAATGCCCAGACGCCAGCAGAAGATAATGGATCAGGCTCAGAAAATTGAAAATATGGCCCAGTCAAAGGAACGAACCAATAGTTCAAATGAAATACAGGAGCTGAAACAACTAATGCTGAATATACGAACAGAAATGGAAAACCTCTTCAAAAACGAAATCGATAAATTGAGGGAGGACATGAAGAAGACATGGGCTGAACATAAAGAAGAAATAGAAAAACTGAAAAAACAAATCACAGAGCTTATGGAAGTGAAGGATAAAGTAGAAAAGATGGAAAAAACAATGGATACCTACAATGATAGATTTAAAGAGACAGAAGATAGAATTAGTGATTTGGAGGATACAACATCTGAATTCCAAAAAGAAACAGAAACTATCCGGAAAAGAATGGAAAAATTCGAACAGGGTATCAGAGAACTCAAGGACAATATGAACCGCACAAATATACGTGTTGTGGGTGTCCCAGAAGGAGAAGAGAAGGGAAAAGGAGGAGAAAAACTAATGGAAGAAATTATCACTGAAAATTTCCCAACTCTTATGAGAGACCTAAAATTACAGATCCAAGAAGTGCAGCGCACCCGAAAGAGATTAGACCCAAATAGGCGTTCCCCAAGACACTTATTAGTTAGAATGTCAGAGGTCAAAAAGAAAGAGAGGATCTTGAAAGCAGCGAGAGAGAAGCAATCCATCACATACAAGGGAAACCCAATAAGACTATGTGTAGATTTCTCAGCAGAAACCATGGAAGCTAGAAGACAGTGGGATGATATATTTAAAATACTAAAAGAGAAAAACTGCCAACCAAGACTCCTATATCCAACAAAATTGTCCTTCAAAAATGAGGGAGAAATTAAAACATTCTCAGGCAAAAAGTCACTGAGAGAATTTGTGACCAAGAGACCAGCTCTGCAAGAAATACTAAAGGGAACACTAGAGTCAGATACAAAAAGACAGAAGAGAGAGATATGGAGAAGAGTGTAGAAAGAAGGAAAGTCAGATATGATATATATAATACAAAAGGCAAAATGGTAGAGGAAAATATTATCCAAACAGTAATAACTCTAAATGTTAATGGACTGAATTCCCCAATCAAAAGACATAGACTGGCAGAATGGATTAAAAAACAGGATCCTTCTATATGCTGTCTACAGGAAACGCATCTTAGACCCAAAGATAAATACAGGTTGAAAGTGAGAGGTTGGGAAAAGATATTTCATGCAAATAACAACCAGAAAAGAGCAGGAGTGGCTATACTAATATCCAACAAATTAGACTTCAAATGTAAAACAGTTAAAAGAGACAAAGAAGGACACTATATGCTAATAAAAGGAACAATTAAACAAGAAGACATAACAATCATAAATATTAATGCACCGAACCAGAATGCCCCAAAATACGTGAGGAATACACTGCAAACACTGAAAAGGGAAATAGACACATCTACCATAATAGTTGGAGACTTCAATTCACCACTCTCATCAATGGACAGAACATCTAGACAGAGGATCAATAAAGAAATAGAGAATCTGAATATTACTATAAATGAGCTAGACTTAACAGACATCTATAGGACATTACATCCCACAACAGCAGGATACACCTTTTTTTCAAGTGCTCATGGATCATTCTCAAAGATAGACCATATGCTGGGTCACAAAGCAAGTCTTAACAAATTTAAAAAGGTTGAAATCATACACAACACTTTCTCGGATCATAAAGGAATGAAGTTGGAAATCAATAATAGGCGGAGTGCCAGAAAATTCACAAATACACGGAGGCTCAACAACGCACTCTTAAACAACAAGTGGGTCAAAGAAGAAATTGCAAGAGAAATTAGTAAATACCTAGAGGCGAATGAAAATGAAAACACAACATATCAAAACTTATGGGACGCAGCAAAGGCAGTGCTAAGAGGGAAATTTATTGCCCTAAATGCCTATATCAGAAAAGAAGAAAAGGCAAAAATGCAGGAATTAACTGTCCACTTGGAAGAACTGGAGAAAGAACAGCAAACTAATCCCAAAGCAAGCAAAAGGAAAGAAATAACAAAGATTAGAGCAGAAATAAATGAAATTGAAAACATGAAAACAATAGAGAAAATCAATAAGACCAGAAGTTGGTTCTATGAGAAAATCAATAAGATTGATGGGCCCTTAGCAAGATTGACAAAAAGAAGAAGAGAGAGGATGCAAATAAATAAGATCAGAAATGGAAGAGGAGACATAGCTACTGACCTCACAGAAATAAAGGAGGTAAAAACAGGATACTATGAACAACTTTACACTAATAAATACAACAATTTAGATGAAATGGATGGGTTCCTGGAAAGACATGAACAACCAACTTTGACTCAAGAAGACATAGATGACCTCAACAAACCAATCACAAGTAAAGAGATTGAATTAGTCATTCAAAAGCTCCCTAAAAAGAAAAGTCCAGGACCAGACGGCTTCACATGTGAATTCTATCAAACATTCCAGAAGGAATTAGTACCAACTCTCCTCAAACTCTTCAAAATAATCGAAGTGGAGGGAAAACTACCTAATTTATTCTATGAAGCCAACATCACCCTCATACCAAAACCAGGCAAAGATATTACAAAAAAAGAAAACTACAGACCAATCTCTCTAATGAATATAGATGCAAAAATCCTCAATAAAATTCTAGCAAATCGTATCCAACAACACATTAAAAGAATTATACATCATGACCAAGTAGGATTCATCCCAGGTATGCAAGGATGGTTCAACATAAGAAAATCAATTAATGTAATACACCACATCAACAAATCAAAGCAGAAAAATCACATGATCATCTCAATTGATGCAGAGAAGGCATTTGACAAGATTCAACATCCTTTCCTGTTGAAAACACTTCAAAAGATAGGAATACAAGGGAACTTCCTTAAAATGATAGAGGGAATATATGAAAAACCCACAGCTAATATCATCCTCAATGGGAAAAAATTGAAAACTTTCCCCCTAAGATCAGGAACAAGACAAGGATGTCCACTATCACCACTATTATTCAACATTGTGTTAGAAGTTCTAGCCAAAGCAATTAGACAAGAAAAAGAAATACAAGGCATCAAAATTGGAAAGGAAGAAGTAAAACTATCACTGTTTGCAGACGATATGATACTATACGTCGAAAACCCGGAAAAATCCACAACAAAACTACTAGAGCTAATAAATGAGTACAGCAAAGTAGCAGGCTACAAGATCAACATTCAAAAATCTGTAGCTTTTCTATACACTAGTAATGAACAGGCTGAGGGGGAAATCAAGAAACGAATCCCATTTACAATCGCAACTAGAAGAATAAAATACCTAGGAATAAATTTAACCAAAGAGACAAAAAACCTATATAAAGAAAGCTACAAAAAACTGCTAAAAGAAATCACAGAAGACCTAAATAGATGGAAGGGCATACCGTGTTCATGGATTGGAAGACTAAATATAATTAAGATGTCAATCCTACCTAAACTGATCTACAGATTCAATGCAATACCAATCAAAATCCCAACAACTTATTTTTCAGAATTAGAAAAACCAATAAGTAAATTTATCTGGAAGGGCAGGGTGCCCCGAATTGCTAAAAACATCTTGAGGAAAAAAAACGAAGCTGGAGGTCTCACGATGCCGGACTTTAAGGCATATTATGAAGCCACAGTGGTCAAAACAGCATGGTATTGGCATAAAGATAGATATATTGACCAATGGAATTGAATAGAGTGCTCAGATATAGACCCTCTCATCTATGGACATTTGATCTTTGATAAGGCAGTCAAGCCAACTCACCTGGGACAGAACAGTCTCTTCAATAAATGGTGCCTAGAGAACTGGATATCCATATGTAAAAGAATGAAAGAAGACCCGCATCTCACACCTTATACAAAAGTTAACTCAAAATGGATCAAAGATCTAAACGTTAGGTCTAAGACCATAAAACAGTTAGAGGAAAATGTAGGGAGATATCTTATGAATCTTACAACTGGAGGTGGTTTTATGGACCTTAAACCTAAAGCAAGAGCACTGAAGAAAGAAATGAATAAATGGGAGCTCCTCAAAATTAAACACTTTTGTGCATCAAAGAACTTAATCAAGAAAGTAGAAAGACAGCCTACACAATGGGAGATAATATTTGTAAATGACATATCAGATAAAGGTCTAGTATCCAGAATATATAAAGAGATTGTTCAACTCAACAACAAAAAGACAGCCAACCCAATTACAAAATGGGAAAAAGACTTGAACAGACACCTACCAGAAGAGGAAATATGGATGGCCAAGAGGCACATGAAGAAATGCTTAATGTCCCTGGCCATTAGAGAAATGCAAATCAAAACCACAATGAGATATCATCTCACACCCACCAGAATGGCCATTATCAACAAAACAGAAAATGACAAGTGCTGGAGAGGATGCGGTGAAAGAGGCACACTTATCCACTGTTGGTGGGAATGTCAAATGGTGCAACCACTGTGGAAGGCAGTTTGGCGGTTCCTCAAAAAGCTGAATATAGAATTGCCATACGACCCAGCAATACCATTGCTAGGTATCTACTCAAAGGACTTAAGGGCAAAGACACAAACGGACATTTGCACACCAATGTTTATAGCAGCGTTATTTACAATTGCAAAGAGATGGAAACAGCCAAAATGTCCATCAACAGAAGAATGGCTAAATAAACTGTGGTATATACATACGATGGAATATTATGCAGCTTTAAGACAAGATAAACTTATGAAGCATGTAATAACATGGATGGACCTAGAGAATATTATGCTGAGTGAGTCCAGCCAAAAACTAAAGGACAAATACTGTATGGTCCCACTGATGTGAACGGACATTCGAGAATAAACTTGAAATATGTCATTGGTAACAGAGTCCAGCAGGAGTTAGAAACAGGGTACGATAATGGGTAATTGGAGCGGAAGGAATACAGACTGTGCAACAGGACTAGATACAAAAGCTCAAAAATGGACAGCACAATAATACCTAATTGTAAAGTAATCATGTTAAAACACTGAATGAAGCTGCATCTGAGCTATAGGGTTTTTTTTTTGTTGTTTTTTACTATTATTACTACTTTTATTTCTTTTCTCTATATTAACATTTTATATCTTTTTCTGTTGTGTTGCTAGGTCCTCTAAACCGATGCAAATGTACTAAGAAATGATGATCATGCATCTATGTGATGATGTTAAGAATTACTGAGTGCATATGTAGAACGGTATGATTTCTAAATGTTGTGTTAATTTCTTTTTTTTTTCTTTCTTTCCGTTAATAAAAAAAAAAATAAATAAAAATAAAAATAAATTTAAAAAAAATTTAAAAAAAAAAAAAAAGAAGTAGTGGCCAAATAGGAGAGTGATGATTGGCATTAAAGTATTTATCCTTGGGTGTTCAAGAAAAAGATAAATTTTTTAATTTACTTTAGATTTATTATTATATCTCTCTCTATATAAAGATACTTAATTTAAGGTTAAGCATCAATAGAAAGAAAAAATAGTTTATAACTTCCAAACTAGCAGAGGGAAAAAAAGTGGAATAGAAGGGATGAACTCACTTCAAAATAATTAAAACTTATTTAAATGTTTATGGTATTGCTGAAGTATCTACACAGAACCGTACAATTCTGTAGGTCCAGATCCTTAATCCTGAGTTTTTATCATGCTTGATGATTTTACCATCCTCTTGGTATGTATTTGAAAAGTGGACTGCAATTGAATTTATTAAAAATTATTAGATCATTTGTAACTCTACAATATTTTTATGCCATCACTGTCTCATTTAATCCTCACAGAAATTAAGTCCTCAAAATAATTATCATCTCCATTTTATGTATGCTAGAACAGAGACTCTCACAGTTATTAAATGCTAGAGCCAATATTACTACCTAAGTTTGACTGAAAGTTCTTACTTTTAACCACCTCAACTAATATACTATAAAAATGTTAAGTACCTAAATCAACCTTAGAAATCATTGTATGCAATCTCTTGATTTAAAAATGAAATAATCCCAAAGAGGTTAGGGAATCTGCACTTGTTCACAGAGCTACCTAGTGGTCAGGCTGTTTGCCAGGCCCTTCCTGGTCTGGTCCCTGCCTGGTTCTCAGGTCTTATCTGTGCCATCCCTCACCTCTGCCCATCCCTCCGTGCCCCACATGCAGACCTGACTGGCCTCCCAGCCTCAGAACATTCATAGATACTGTGCGGTTTGAAAGGATTATGTACCCTAGAAAAGTGATACTTTAATCCTGAACCATCTTGTGACCTATTCAGCACTGTAGGTTGGAAACTTGATTAGAATATCTCCACAGAGATGTGACTCGCCTGTTTGTGGATATTAACCTTTGATTAGAAGAAGATGTGACTCCACCCATTCCAGGTGGGTCTTTATGGGTTTACTGGAATTTTTTAAAAGAGGAAACATTTTGGAGAGAACTGTAGAACCACGAGCGCCATGCAGCCAGAGACCTTTGGAGATGAAGAAGGAAAATGCCCCTGGGGGAGCTTCATGAAACAAGAAGCCTGGAGAGAAAGCTAACAGATGTCACCATGTTCCCCATGTGCCCTTCCAGCTGACAGAGAAACTCTGAACTTCATCGGCCTTTTTTGAGTGAAGGTAACCTCTTGTTGGTGCCTTAATTTGGATATTTTTACAGACTGGGACATTGTCATGACCTTAGAACTGTAAACTTGAAACTTAATAAATTCCCCCTTTTAAAAGCCATTCCATTTTTGGAATATCGCATTCCGGCAGCTAGCAAACTAGAGCAGATGCTTTTCCCTTTGCCTAGACACCCCTTACCTTGCTCATTCCACTAATCCTTAAGGTTTTTAGCCTAAATATTAGATAGGTTCCTCCATAATAGGTTCTCACTCCATACTGAGCTAGGAAGACCACAGTGAATGCTAGAAACACCCTGGCATAGATTGAAGGCACATTGATAGCATTTATTGGTCTATATCCTCCTTTATACTATGAGTTTCCTAAGAGCGGTAAGGGACTATGTCTGATTTATTCATCACTGAATTTTGAGTACTTAACACAGTACCTTGTCATATATTAGCCACTCAGTAAATATAAAATGAATGACTATTACTTTTAAAACATTTTGTTGTTTGTCTTTTTTTTTTTCAGGTTATCATAGCAACCCCTGGACGACTTTTGGATATAATAAAACAGAGCGCTGTAGAACTCTGTGGTATAAAAATTGTAGTAGTAGATGAAGTAAGTAGTAACACTTTTAAAACATTAGTTATATAGTGTTATGTAATTTATGAAAGTTATATAATTTCATTGTGTATTCAGGCAGTTTCTCCCCCGAAAGAAAAAAATCCAGGAATTTAAAAAAATTGGGTAGGGGTTCTTAGGCTGGTTCCTGTGGAACACTGCAGGTAAAGTCTAGTGCTACTAAACTTAAACCATATCTCTAGTTTCCAAATTTACAGAAAACATAATATCAAGAAATACCGCATTCTAAAGCTTTTAAAAATATTTAATACTTTCTACCATATGTCCACAGAAATAAAGTAGTGGTAAATGGGTTTTTAAACAGAAAATTCGTAAGTAGTTAATGCTTAATTGGATGACTTCTCTGTGTGTGTGTGTGTGTGTGTGTGCGAGAGAGAGACCTGTATATGTGGTTGTGATTTTCTATGTTGTATACACCCTATAGCCAATTTTATGCTTTTGGTTTCCTTAACAAGATGAAGTAGATATGTCATTATTTCATGATGTTCCACCATGTGAACAAGTTTAAGAAAAGAAATCCTGTGTCAACCTAGACTGCACATGTGACATTTCTGCCTGCAGAGCGCATTTACCTTCACACACGGCCCACAGGCAGTGACAGAACAGGGGCCCAGTGTTACCTAGATGTGATCAGAAATGTGGGGTTCCTGGTGCTAACCAGCAGGAGGATACCAAAGGGTGTGGAAAGACCATGAACTGCAAGACCAGGGTTGAGTCTTTCCTCCACCTGCTGTGAGACCCTTGGGCAAGTTAAATCTCCCAGAGCTCTGGTAAGAATAAAGTAATGGTGGTGAAAATGTCTTATAAACTAAAAAGTCCTGTACAGATATAAAATGATAATCATTCAGTTCTTTAAAAAGTGCTGTAAAGTCAGCTTTTTCCTGACATGGCCTTTTGGTGGAACTGATTAATTGTATCTAATTATGATCAGACTTACAGTCTCCCTGCATGTATGACTGGGCTTCCCTTTGATGATGAACCCATATTCTTAAGTTCTCCCCATTTTAGGAGCCTGACAAGTGATGCTTGTGTGAAATTTAGAGTTAGGTTCTGTTCATCCTCACTTCTCTTCACAGCATCTCCATTTTCTTCAGTTAATGAGGTTTCATATGGTACCTCATCACTGTGCTCAGTTAGGCTATAAACAAAGTTTTCATTCAGCAAACATGTACTCAGTGCAAATTATATACATCCTGTGTCCCAGCTCCTCAGCGTTTAAAGAATGTGGTCTTGAGGGGAACTGAACTGGTCAACAGCTGTAATGAAGGAAACTCTTTAGATACAGATTGACCAACTCTGAACAAGCTTGGATGGAGTCGCAAAAAAGTTTCAAATAGTATTCAGGTCTACAGGATACTGAAATCTTGTTGGAGAAAAAAGAAACATACACTCCAAATAAAGGCAAGAACGTTACCATATATACTGAGATAAGAAAGTGCCAAAATACCATATGTCCAGGGGTTGGCAAAATCTTTCTGTAAGGGACAAGGTAGTAAATATTTTTAGCTTTGAGAGCCGTATCATCTCCATGGCAACTACTCATTACAACCATAGTCGATATGTAAATAGTGGCCATGGATTTTTGCTCCCTTGAGACTTTATTTCCAAAATCGAATAGAGGTTCCGATTTTCCCCAAGAGCCATAAGTTGCCAACCCTACTGTAGGCTATAAGTAAAATAATCGAACTGTATATGATATGCTAATTGTTCAGGACAGTAAAGTCAGAAAAATAAATAAGGCAGTGAGTTTCCTAGCACTGTAAAAAATGGTTTTTTAGAGGTAATGGGGTTTGGCCTGGGCCTCAAATGGTAGGAAAGGATTTAGAAAATGAGGAAGTATGAAATATTGCAGGTGAAGAAATTAACATATGCAGAGTGAAAAAGTCAGAGTTTATGAGTGGAGGGGGCAGAAATGAGACAAGTCAGCCTGAAGAGTTCTTCCTGAGAAACAGTAGGAAGTAAAGCTAGGTGGTTAGGGTGGAGTCAAATTATAGAGGGCCTTGAAAAGGAGGCAGAGAAATTTGGATTTGATGTGGTAGACAGTGAGGCTTTCTAAATTATTGAGTGGGGTGTAACATGTTGAAAGTGGTGGTTTAGGAAGGTTGTTCTGCTGTTCTGTGCAAGAGAAATTAAAGAAGAAAAAATCTGTGAAGCAGAACAGCTAGCAATCCAGACGAGAGGTGAGGAGGGTCAAGGACAGGGTGGAGGCAATAGGAGTCAAGGAGGGTTAAATCTGAGAGTCACTTTAAGGAATATTTATGGTCTTGTGATAATTGGCTATGAGAAAGGAAGAGGAAGGTGGTAGAGATGACTCTATAAATTATAGTAGTGTCTTTCATTTTTTAAAAACATTTTTGTTGTGAGATGTAATGATATATAAAAAAAGAAAAAGCAATAGTTTTCAAAGTATGTTTCAACAGATAGTCATAGAAGAAATTTCAAAGTTTGGTATGGGTTACTATTCCACAATTTCAGGTTTTTCCTTCTAGTTGCTCCAAAACACTGAAAAGCTAAATGAAATATCAATACAGCACTTCAGCAGTCATACTCATATGTTAAATCTTGTCTTCTCTGTTATATATCTGTTTTGATCATTCTTCTCTGTAGGGATCTTTGGATTATGCCCATTCTAACTTTTTCATATTGAAAAGGGATGTTGACAGTATAGGATAGGCGATGGAATTAGTTGCTGTTTTATGTTCTTGGGGAGGCTGGCCCCTCTGCATGTCAATACTTATCTGGCCTAGGAACGCTGTGGAAATTGTTGGTTTCAATAAAGTAAACTTAGTGCATGAAACTTTTGTTGTGTCTCAGTTAG
This sequence comes from Tamandua tetradactyla, assembly GCF_023851605.1. Taxonomy (NCBI): domain Eukaryota; kingdom Metazoa; phylum Chordata; class Mammalia; order Pilosa; family Myrmecophagidae; genus Tamandua; species Tamandua tetradactyla. Next base: position 57,673,706 of record NC_135330.1, on the reverse strand, counting down.
AGCCCTACCTAGATCTTCTTTAGGGCCAGCAGGGATCATCTTGGTTGGGGGTTGACAAAATATGTGCCATTAATTTTTAAAAAGGGCAGTTGAGTAAGGGGCTGGGTTTTGGTAAAAACGTTTTGAGTTTCATTTTAGGCATGTGAATTACATGTAAGTGATGGACTCTCTGAGGAAATATGTGCATCAGAATCCATGAGACATAATGGTTCCTCTAAGAGAGGAAGTTTAGAGAGAAATAAACAGAGAGAGAGGGGAGATGAGGACTGGGACAAGGCCAATCTTGTGGAGTTTGTAGATGTGTCAGTAAACAAAGAGGTGTCTAAGAGATCACAGAGGAACTGAGAACCACTTATATCCCCAAAGAAGAGAGAAGGCACTGTTTCAAGGAGGGTGAAAACACAGACATGATGAGGAATGAAAACTAAGATAATTCCTTTGGAATTAGAAGAATCTGCTCCATCACCTTTGCATCATTGATCATACCTGTCCTTTGGCCTAGGTGCCCTCCCACTCCATCTACCTGCTCTTCCTTCTTCACTTGTCAGTGACTCTGTGAAGCTTCCCTCACTCCCCATACCGACTTTAGCCTCGTTTTCTTCTCGGCTCTATTGCAGTCTGTACAAACTTTATTATTTCTTGGTACTGTTCCCTCTATATTCCTAGAATCAAGCACAGTGTTTTTGCCAAGTTTCCCTAATGATAAGAATCACCTGGGTGCCCAGTGTATATAATAGATGCCCAGACCTGCCGCTTGGATATTCTGATTACATAGGTCTGAGTTGGAGCCCAGGCATCTTTAAAAACTCATTCCAAGTAATTCTTATCTTCAGAAGATTTTGAACACACTGATTAACAAACTTCCTGACACATAGTTAGGTGCTTGTTAAATACTTGAAATTAATGTGTGAGCATTTATTATAATACATCTTTAGGGCTTTTTGTGTGTGAGATGCTATTCTTTGTTCTGAGGATACAATGAAAAGTGAGACAGACAAGCTCTCTGTCTCAGGGCGCAGTGACACAAGGTGTAATATGACAGAGACTCTGGGGTGGTCAGGGGAGGGCTTTCTTGGTGACTTTTGTGCTGAGATCTGAGTAAGAAGGAACCATCCACATGAAGACTTTCAGGTAGATAAACTGCCAGTGAACAGGCACTAATGTGGGGACGAATGTGGGATATTTAGGGACAGAAAGAAGGCTGGTATAGTAGTGTCATGGAGAGTGAGGGGGAGAGTGGTAGGAAGTTGGCAGGGATGAGACCCATGTCGGCCATGGTCAGGAGTTGGATTTTACTGCAGGTGTAGTGGGAAGCCATTGTTGGTTAAAGCAGAGAAGTAACAAGATTTGATTTACATTCTAGAAAGATCTGTCTGGCTGCTAGAGGAGAATAGGGTTGGATTGGGGATGTGGTGATAGGAGTGGAGCAGTTTCACAGGCCTGAGCTGATGATGTTGGCGAGCTGGAGAGAAGTGTTAATGTCAGCCAGGTTGTTAATGTGTTAGATGTGGGGTAATGAGGAAAGGAAGCAAGGATGACATCTGGGCTTCTGATGGTACCATTTCCTGAGATGAGTACTGGCATAGGAGAGCATTTGGCAGGGATGAAATAAAGCAATTCTGTTTTGAATATATGTTATTCAGACTTATTAGAGAATAGCCTCTATGCTATTCTCTATAGAGGGAGGGGTGAGTTTGAGCCAGGATAGAGGCTATAAAGACAGGGACAAGAGATTCCCAGCATATTTAGAAGACTAAAATTAAGGGAGAGGGTGGGCCATGGTGGCTCAGCAAGCAGAGTTCTCCCCTGCCATGGCGGAGACCCAGGTTCAATTCTTGGTGCCTGCCCATGCAAAAGAAAAAGAAAACAAATAAATTAAGGGAGAGAGACATTGGTAATGTCTTGCTTGCAATCTAATAGATGAGTTTAGTTCTCTATTTTCCTGTGTTTACCAAGTTTTCTACATTGAGCATATTATTTTGATTATTAGGAATGAATGTAAGTATCTTTAGGGAAAAGTAAGATGGCTGTTGAGTTTGGTAGTAGGGGAGTCATTGACAATCTGAAGGAGAGTAGTTCCTGTAAGGTGAGAAGATGAAACTGGTGGATTGCCCTGAAAGTGAGCAGAGGGTGAGAAAAGGGAGGAATGGAAACAGCAAATCTAGACTACTCTGTAGGGAAGCTTGGATGAGAAGAGGAACACAGGAATTTATTTCTAATGGCTGGGAGAAGCAAGGCTGTCTACTGAGATGAATTGGACATGGTGAGATTATTGAGGAATGTGGGGAATGTTTGCAGGACACACAGTGTGTGTACATGTTCTCTCTGTCTCATAATTAATTGAAACATTGGCTGAGACTTAGGCTGTAGGCACTGTGATAGTGTTTTATATACTTGATTCCTAATCTCATTCATCCTCATAACAGCCCATAAAGTACTATTATTCCCATTTACAGAGGGAAAGTCTGAGGTCATAGAACCAATAATTAGCTTGCGCAAGGTCATAGATGGAGCCAGGATTCAAACCCAGACAGTCATGATTATTTTATATTCTTAAATAACATGTAATGAATAACATTAAGATGAGTGTTCATACTAATCTAAATGATGGTACATAGTGGATATTTAAAATATGCTAGCCTTAATAGTTTAAAATAAGGAAATATCTTATTATTCTCAAATGACAGACCCCAGAATTTTATTTGAAAATCAAGGTAGCCGTAATCTTATTTTTTAAAAGCAGCACTAATTTAAAAAGAAAAAAAAGTTTATTTGCTAGTAATAATGCATGTTCGTTGTTGAAAAAAAACAAACAATACAGAGGGGATGTGTAGTGCCGTGTATCCCACTGATAAAAGCTACAGTTATAAATAAGTTGTTGCCTGAATTGTTTTAGAGGTTTGATATTGGACAGAGAGTTAATAGTAGAGGGGTATGAGGGGAAAACTAAAATTGGATACTATGGCAAATAATTAACAGGAAGCAATTAGCAGTACCACAGCACTATCACGGACAACTAGTTGTGGGACGGAGGGACAAGTGATAAGGATAGTTTTGATCTGATATTTGGTGAAGCTGTTGATCAGTTCCTATGGATCAAGAAAATTGTCTAAAATTGAGAGTGCTGCTGATTGTACAACCAAGTGAAGATACTGTAAGGCATGGTTTATTTATTTTGGACATTATCCATGTTGCCCAATAGCTGGAGGGAGCTGAAGGTACAATGACTGAGAAGTAGAATGGCGAACTGTGATAGATTTATATGATGGACTATGATGTGGCTACAAAAAGGGAGGACATCGAGAGGCACATAAAGAACTGAATATACCTTGAGGGCAATGTGTTGTGCAAAATAAGCCAGAAAAAAAGAACAAAATGCTAAGGTCTCTTTCAGAAAATACTTATATAAGAAAATGTGAGCCTAGATTGTGAGCCTTTATAGCAGCCACACTTAGTCTGAAGTTATAAGTGTATTTCTAGATTCTGTGTATCAGCTGGTATTTCCCTGGAACCTTGAGTAACTCTATGACATCTAAGACCCAGAGATGGAGGGCTGCAGCTCTGAAAGTTAGCATAGCTACATACAGTAACATAACTACATTTCAGTTAATGTAACTGAAAAAGAGATTGGGTCTCAGTTAGGATAAAAAAAAAGGCAGTTTGGCTGGGACTAAGAATACAGGGTAAAAGATGATAGTGTATATACTATAAACCTCCACCTACTGTATGAGACCAGATGCAGAGAGGTTTATTGTGTGTAGAACCTAAATTTTCTGTCATGCATAATCTAAATCAGCCTCTCTGGATAGCTCATTTAAACAACCTGATTCCTGGAGTCCAGAATGTGAACAAAGCCTTGTAATTCTGCATAGCTTAATATAATGCTCAGATACATTCCCGATTGTGGTGGACTGATAATTAAAAAGTACTGGGCTCTTTCAGCCTTAGCGCCATCTTGTAGAAACCTCCACGCTGTGAGAGCCAAGTGGAGGAAGAAGTGAATGCACAGGCTGAAGCGCAAAAGAAGAAAGATGAGGCAGAGGTCCAAGTAAACCATTGGTGTGTGCACCCATGGAGACCAGGGGAGCAGAAATAATAGAATGCCAGAGGCCGGGGATGCTGATATAAGTTGTTGACTGCAGGCTACTGTCTTGATTCTTTCAATGGGTATAGAACTTCCAATATTGTCCAACTTTCCGAAGACCTCTGAAAGAGCTTGTTTGTACCAAAACAGCCCCTGTTGGTCCTTTGCCCTGGACCTTGACGTTCTGGACTACTTCTGTTCTCAGTTGTGACCCAGTGTAACACGTGTATAATAAACCATCTCTTCCATCTTAAAAAAAAAAGTATTGGTAGAGTCCCTTGAGGGTCTGAATTAGAAAAAAAAAGATGGAACTATTAAACTTCCCCAACTGTTGGGGACTCCCAAGAAAATAGGCCAAGCCCTTGATTTTGAGGCTTGCCTTTATGAATGTTATTTCTGCAGTGGAGAAATTCAGACTGCCTATAAGGAGGCCTAAGAGTTGCTTCCAGGATAACCTCTTTTGTGGCTCAGGTATGGCCTCTCTCTCTAAGTCCACTCTGCAAGGAAAATCGTTACTCTCCCCCCTGTGTGGTACATGACAACCAGGGGTGGAAGTCTTCCTGGCAACATGGGACATGACTCCCAGGGATGAGTCTGGCTCTGGCTCTGTGGGATTGACAATGCCTTTCAGACGAAAAGGGAGGAAAGAAGTGTATTAAATAGGGCATCACTAGCTAAGAGAGATCAAATGGAGTCAAGAAGCTATTCTGGAGGCTACTGTTATGTAGGCTTCAGTTAGATAAGTGCTAATTGGCCATGATTTGCTAAACCCCAACCAGCATCACTCCTGTTAACTCTTAAGAACACCTAATGCTCAAACTGAGACTCTATAAAAGTTTCATGCACTAAATTTGCTTTCCTGGAACCTGAAATTTCCAAAGGGTTCCTAGTCCAGGTAACTCCTGAAACCCAGAGGGATCAGCCTCTCCAAGATTATCACCTAATTACATCCTGCTATCCTTTCATGTTGACACCCCTTCTCAATATGAAATAGTTAGAACAGGCATTCCTAAAGATCTCTGTAGATTGGGAAAGGCTCAAAGGAGGAGTTGTAACAGAGAAAATAGGATTTAATTAATGAATATGACCACTGACTCACTACATTGATGTTTCTTTTAGCCTCTAGTGTTTTGGAGCAGCTAGAAGGTAAAATCTGAAATAGTGGAATGGTAACCCATAACGAACTCTGAAATCTGTTCTGTATCTACTTGTTGAAAATTATTGCTTTTTCTTTCTTTGAATGTGTATTTTGCAGTTAAAAAGTTAGAAAAAAACAATACAGATGTGTCAGCTCTCTCAACATTAAATATTTTCCACTTACTATTTTATTATAAATATACCATATGTTCGTGATGAAAAAAAATCAAATGACAAAAAGCTATAAAATGAGTCTCAAGCCTTCTCTTCTCCCTAGTAGCAATTAAGTGTCTTCAGGGTACACATATATAACATTTTTTAACACACATGTACAGTGTTCTGTACTTTGCTTTTTTTCTCATAGGAATGGGTGTACCGGTCATCCCATATAATTCAATAAAGGACAACATGGTGTTCCACTGTATGAATATACCATATTTTATTTATCAAGTCCTCTGTTAATAGATATTTAGGATGTGTATGGTTTTTTGCTTATTCTAATGCCATAATGAAAATCTTTGTATATATTGTTGTAAATGTATATATAATTACACAGTATGTAATTGTATATAAATATACATTTTCTCCAATTGGTCCTCCTATTTTAACATTGTTGTATTTTATTTTTCTGTGTAAAGGTTTTTCATTTTTTTATATCCTTAATTATATTGTCTTTTCTTGGGCAATTCTGAGTTTTAATGTCAAGCAGTACTAACTTTAAAATGGTTTTATTTTAGGCTGATACCATGTTAAAGATGGGTTTTCAACAACAAGTGCTTGACATTTTGGAAAACATTCCTAATGACTGTCAGACCATTTTGGTTTCAGCCACAATTCCAACTAGCATAGAACAGCTAGCAGGTCAGCTTCTGCATGATCCGGTGAGAATAATCACTGGAGAAAAGAACCTGCCTTGTTCCAGTGTGCGCCAGATTATTCTGTGGGTAGAAGAACCAGCCAAAAAGAAAAAATTATTTGAAATCTTAAATGTGAGTAGTAAAGAAGTCAACCCTTTCTTGTACATTACATTTTTTACAGCTCTTAAGAGAGGGATTTTCAGATGCAGCTTTTGGGGAATTTGATGTGGGATTTAGTAGTAAATGGATTTATTTATCCCAGAATTCTCTGGGGAGCAAATAAATGTTTGCAAAATCTGAAAAAGACGTTTAAATATAAAGGTTATTCCTAAGTAATATATTTTTTTCTTTTAAAAATTTCTAGTAGTTTTATATATAATGTGGAGGCTATGCTGTCATTTGGAAATATGATTTAATGGTAACTTGCTTAAACAGGTATTGTTAAGTGAGGAATATATGTGCACTGTATAATTACTTAAAAATACTGTATTGAGTTAAATATGATTTATATTGACTTTTGAATACTATTTGAAATTATATTAATTTAAAATTTATGAGTTACTAATGAAATAATGGAGGGATGTGAAGGGCAATAGGGTGTTTGATTTCTGTTTGCTCATATGTTAAAGAAAACCTTATTTTCACAGACCATGCCTTAATATTTATAAAACGATTGATAACCAGCTTATACTAATGTTTTCAGAAAAACTTTCCACTGTGAATCATAATACCCGGAAAATTTTAAATTTGTCTTTTATATTTTTTCAGGATAAGAAACTCTTTAAGCCTCCAGTATTAGTATTTGTAGACTGCAAGCTAGGAGCAGATCTCTTGAGCGATGCAGTTGAGAAAATCACAGGTTTGAAAAGCACATCCATACATTCGGAGAAGTCACAAATAGAAAGGAGAAACATATTGAAGGTTTGACTCAGCATTCTCTGCTCTTCCTTTCCCTTTTTTGCCCTGTTTTCAAGAGACGTTATATTACCTGCTGATTTTTAAGGCAGATCCTTTTTTAATGCCTCTAAGAACTTCAGGCAAGCAGGGAATGTGGGTGACTTGCTCAGTCTTCTGTGTTTTGGGCACAGTGAGCCCTGTCCTCTAGGGAGTATATGTTAGTAGATTACCAATTCAGAATCCATCGTTTCTGAAATCAGGGTCGCTTTAGAGTGGGGCAGAGCAGTTGCTTCTCTTTGGAAAAGGTTTGCCTGAGTAAATTAATAGAATAAATTTCATGGAGGAAACTTAAGGTACAAACATTTTTCAGATATTTTAGGATCTTAGTTGAAGTAATCACTGAAAAAAGAAATCTGAACTACCTAAAACCACATAAAATAATTTATGCAATAATAAATTTTGTTGCTTTTTTGTAAAGGGGTTACTTGAAGGAGACTATGAAGTTGTAGTTAGCACAGGAGTGCTGGGACGAGGCCTAGACTTGATCAGTGTCAAACTGGTTGTCAATTTTGATATGCCTTCCAGTATGGATGAGTACGTGCATCAGGTAAGGAGTTGTTTTTTTTTTATTACCACCATTTTGTTTTTGAAATTATTTTAGGTAAGGCATTGTCAATATAATACTAAGTAGAAAAAGCAGGACATAAAATTTTATGTCTCTTTGCTTTTAAACTATATAAAATGAACTTTATTTTATAAACCTGAAATGTATGGAAAAATGGAAGTCAGTCATCTGAAATGTTAGTTTTTTTAAAATTTAGGTTTTTTTAAAATTTTAGATTTATTTTTATTTCCATTTTCTTTTTTTTTCCTTCGGTGTGAATGCTAATAATAACTTTTGTAATCAGCAAAAAATAAATGTTGTTTTAAAAGATGGTTTCAAATTGATGTATCTGGCCAAATAAAATTGATCCTTTAAAATATTTTCTCTTATAGGTAACTTGTCTCCATCTCTTCATATCCTCATTTGTTCTAGTCTTTCACCTTTTAAAGTTTTGTTACTTTCCTTTGCTGCCAAGGATAACAAAAGCTCTTCTTACTAGCAGAAATAGAACCTTCTCTTAGTGTCACTGTGTTATCTTGCTAACTGTAACTTGTCTTCCTTCTCGGGCATCACTTACACATTCTTCAAGTAAAGCCTTTCTCTGATGTTCTTAGAATCACCTCTGAATGCCACATTTACTTGAATCACCCACTAAAGAGCGTTTTTGGTGCCTTTCATGTACTGTTGCTTTTTTTTGTACTTAGACTTAATAATAATGTAGTCCCCTTTTTTTTTTTGATACGACTTCCTTTACTTGCACATAAGGGAATACGGTATTCCACAGGAGTCCATTGTTCAAACAGTTGACCCTTACTTTCTTTCAGACTTTTATTTTAGTAATTTTGGATGGAAATCTTTCTAAAGTATTAAAATATTTAAGAAGCGTCTCTGCTTCTTAAACCAAAGTATACCGATTATAATTTAACCTTTTCTTAATACCGTAAAGTCAATCCTGTGGCTCTCAATTATTCAGTGTATCGTGTTCTTATACAGCAGTGGCCTCAGGGATTGTTGATACTCAGAATGGCCCCAGATACCTCTGCTTTTCTGGCTTTGTATCTGGGTGTTTTTGTATGTTTGAGCGATTGAAGTACACATACATATAACAACAAATAATGTCAGTAACAGAAGATATGAAATGAAAAGTAAGTCATTTCTCATCTGCTCAGTCATTCCTACCCTTGAGTGGTTGCCATACACAATTATTGTGTATATGTGAGTTGCACACATGTATGTATGTATCCTTTTACATTTTTTGCATAAATGGGACCATATCACACCAAGTGTTCTATGCCTTGCTTTCTTTATTAAATGTCTTAGGCATATTTGTTTATCAGCACACAGTTACTCCCTTTTAGTAAATGTTAACATGTATTGAATATATATCGAGGCACTGTTTAAGCTCTTTAAATGTCTTTCTTTTATTCAGGTTTGTTCTGTTTTAAAGACTGCATAGTAACATGCAGTATTAATGTACTCTAATTTATTCAACATGTCCTTTACTGATGGGCAAAAAACTCCGGGGTTTTGTTATTAAGTAATGCTGCAGTGAACATCCACATACTTAATTTTGTGTCACTTATACCAGTTTATTTGTAAAATAAATTCCTGGAAGAAGAATTGCTGGTCAAAGGATATGTATATTTAAAACTATAATAGGTGTTCCCATGTTTATGCTTTTTAATTTTGGAAGTGAGGAACTCCTGGGGAGAAATAACTTGGTATTTGCATTAAAATCACCTGTCTTTTGGAGTGTGTACATCATTGCAAGTTTTTTTTTTAAATCAGCTTTATACTGCAGTGTAAAATATTTCAATGTAAGTTGTATTTCAGAAATTATAATTGCGTACCATGCATTTCATCCAAAATGTGCAATTAAATGTCTCTTAGCATATTCACAAAGTTGTGCAACCACCACCACAATCAATTTTCGAATATGTTCAATACCTCAAAAAGAAACCCTATATCCATTTCACAGTCAGCTTCCATTTCCCCTAAGGCCTCCAGCTCTAGACAACCTCTAGTCTACTTTCTGTTTCTATAGATTTGCCTATTCTGGAAATTTCATATAAATGGAATCATACAATATGTGGTCTTTTGTAACTTCTTTTATTTAGCACAGTGTTATCAAGGTTTATCCATGTTAAAGCATATATCAATACATCATTCCCTTTTATTGCCAAAAAATATTCCACTGTATGGAATGTTCCACTGTTATGGAATGTTATCCATTCATCAGCTGATAGACATTTGTGTTATTTGCACTTTTTGAGTTGTTTATAATGCTGCCATGAACATTTGCATACAAGTAGACATGTGTTTTCATTTCTCTTGGATGTATACTTATGAATAGAATTGCTGGGTTGTGTGATACTTCCATGTTTAACATTTTAAGGAGCTGCCATACGGTTTTCAAAAGCAGCTTCACTGTTTTATATTCCCACCAGCAATGTATGAGGGTTTAATTTCTTCACATCTTCATCAACACTTGTTATTAATTAACGTTTCTTTTATAGCTATGCTAGTGGGTATAAAGTGGTATCTCATTGTGGTATTGATAGACATTCCCCTGCTGGCTAATGTTGTGGACATTATTGGCCATTTATATATATATTCTTGAAGAAAAGTCTGTTCAAATCGTTTGCCCTATTTTCAGGTGGGGTATTTTGGGGGGTGGGGGGGGCGGGTGGATGGTCCGGGAATCGAACCTGGGTCTCCCGCGTAGAAGAGAGCATTCTACCACTGAACCACCTGTGCACCCTTCAAGTGGGGTATTTTTACTTTTGTAGTTCACTTGTAAGCATTCTTTATATATTCTGGATACTAGTCTCTTATCAGATAGTTGACGTGCAAAATTTTCTCCCATTTTGTGGGCTCCAGTTATTTTTTTATATTTTTTATTCAAACAATTCAAACAAATAGTTAAATAAAAAGAGCATAATAAAGGCTAATGATGGGAAACAGTATTGCCTTGCCTCACTTCTCCCCACTCCCTACAGGCTACCCCTTTCCATTTTTGTTCTTACAGGTTTCTTCTTTTGCAGTTTTTAAAATGTATTGGCAGGGATCATTTCAATATTTCTGAATATAAATTTAAATTCTTTATTTCCATTAAGGAGCAGAAATTGACCATGATTGTCTGTTTCTCCCCTGTTATTTAATGTTAAACAGATTTTATTCCTTTATGTATCTCTGTGAAAGGTTTGTGTAAATTTGATTCTGTCAAATGAGAAATAACTATGTGAAAATGAAATAATGTAATCTCACATTTTAAGGCACTGAGTACACTAAAGTGGATTCTTTAACTCTTGCTGTTAATATAGGAGCTTTCACAATTGTTTGACCTTCACCCATCACAGTAAGAAACATGTTGTTGTCATGACACCCTCACAAACACACACATACAGATAATTGAAACTCAAATTCCGCAAACATTACTTTTATTATGTGTGATCGCCCTTATGTTTTCTGTTTTGTTCACTTTCAGTACCTCAGTAAATGTGGCACTGCACTTAATTGATTTCACAAATTTATTGAGATCCGTGGTTTGAAAAATGCTCTCTGAATGAATGTTAATCTTAGTAAAGTTTCTTTAAATAATAGTCTTTCCTTCTTTCAAGGGGTAATAAGAGTGCATATGAACATTTTGAAAACGTTTGCATTTCATTTCAGGTTGGAAGAGTGGGAAGATTAGGTCAAAATGGAACAGCTATTACTTTCATCAATAACAATTCAAAAAGACATTTCTGGGATATTGTAAAAAGAGTAAAACCCACAGGATCTATTCTTCCCCCACAGCTATTAAATTCCCCCTACCTGCTTGACCAGAAGAGAAAGGAACAACAAAAAATTAAACAGTCACAGAGTGATCTAGTTACAGGAGCTAATCTTATGGACATTATTAGAAAACATGATAAAAATAATTCTCAGAAATGATTTGGTAAGCCATTTGAATAATTTGTTCATGGTGTATTGGTCAGCAAAATTTCTATATGTTGTAACTGTGTGATGTTTGAACAGGGCATGTACATAAAAAAACTTGAATGTAATTTTTTTTAACGTTTAATAGTTTGTCAAATTTGTATAGCAGGATAATATTTATTTCGCTTCTTAATTCTCATACATTAAAAACAAGTTCAGAAAATGAATTGCTAAATAAAATACTTTCTCCTCTGGACAAAGCCTTTTTTCTTTTTAATAAATATTCCTTGGAGCTACTGTCAGAACCAGAAACCTCCAGGGCAAAGATTCCAGCCCAAAAAAAGCGATTCTTTTATTTAGAATCCCTTTAGTTAGAACTACTTTTAAAAGAAAAATATGAAATGTGTGTTTTATTCTTGATTATTTTCCCTTCAGCTTGAAAAACGTAACTGTACAAATAATATGGGCTGCTTGTCAAAATAATGTCAGATCACGTTAATGTTGCTCTGCTGTTACAGTTTTATTTTAATGTTGCTTTGTTAATTCAATTCATAGTTTTAAATACTAAAAGGAAGGGTTGGTGTTTTGCTTTAATACATCTATACTTTCATTTCTCTAAAAACTGTTCATACCAAATTACTTTAGAAACTTATATATTGGGAATGTTTTGTAAATTTGAATACTTGAACGAGCTCTGTATCTTCAGTATGCTCCCCAGAAGGATGTTGCGGAGACTAGAGCCTCTTTACAGGTAGTTTCTGGGTGTTGTCTCCACCCAAAGAAAAGAATGCAGTCAGAGGTTTTCCAAAGAGTGTATGAAACCTCAGGACTCTGGCTGCCTCCTTTTTCTTCTCCCTGTTTCTGTTTTTATGCTAACTGTTGAATGGTGTATACATTTGATTTCAAAAGGGCAAGAACCAAGCAACTATTAAGGTCCCAGTGCCCTGTAACCAAGGTACATTGGGAGGTTAAAGGCTTTGATGGGCAGCCTAGGGGATGAGGGAGGCTGGAGTTGGGAGACGTATTCAGGGGTATGAGTAGAGTGATTTTAACTAGCTCTCCTCTCCCAATATCCAGAGGAAGGTGTGAAATAATGAAAAGTGAAGCAAAAGATACTGAACAGATTCACTTAACCATACTTTTATCATGAGTACTTGTGTCAGTTTGAAAGTGTTGTATACCCCAGAAAAGTCATGTCCTTTAATCCTAATTCAATATTGTAGGTTGGAGTTCTTTTGATTAGATTATCTCCAGGGAGATGTGCTAACACGAGACCCAGACGTTTGGAGAATCAGGGCCCAGTAGATGTTGCCATGTGCCTTCCCATGAGATACTAAGCAAACCAGAACCCAAAATTGTGTCCTGGAGGAGCTGAGATGCCCACAGATGTCAAGTAAGGAACCCCCACAGGTAACAGGCTGAAAGCAACAGAGCCCAGGAGCAAGGGACCAGCAGATGCTAGTCATATGCGTTCCCTGCTGAATGAGGTGTTCTGGATGGCATCGGCAATTCGTGAATGAAGGTATCCTCTTGTTCGTCACTTGATTTGGACATTTTCATGGCCTTAGACCTGTAAACTGGCAACTTAATAAATTCCTTTTTAAAAGCCATTCCATTTCTGGTTTATTGCATTCTGGCAGCTTAACAAACTAATACAGTACTTATAAAGGGATTTGAACTACTTTTGAAATTAAGTAAATTTGAGCAATTAAAAAAAAATTGAAGAGGATTTGTTGCCCAGAGTCATATTGCCTCTGGGGATAAATTTATTCTTTTGTGTCTACAGGTATTATCTGGGGTTGGGGGTAGGCAGGTATGGGGGAAGGTATACATATCTGCCATGTTTTAATTTTTATACCATACAAATTGGCTTTAGAAAAAATTTTTTTTTATAGTTTCAGTATTTTAAAACCTCTGTCAGATTTTAGACCATCAAAGGTGTTACCTATCAAGAAAGATTGTTAAAACTGCAACTGTTAGTCTGGATTTACTCCTAAAATGTAAAGGGGAGAAGACTTGAATAGTAAGATATTCAGTGAACAGATTGTCCTAGCTCCACCAAGCTCTAATAACTAGCTTTATGACTTTGGACAAGTTTTTTAGTCTTATCAGTGCCTCAGTTTCCTTATTTGTAACATGGGATAAATATAGTCTTCACCTCAGGTTGTTATGAAGAGTTAATAAGTTAAAGCATTTAGCACAATGCTTAACATAAAAGTGTTAGTAATCATTAGAGAAAAGGACAGTGTTTAAATAGACTCATGTGTTTATAAATAAAAGCAGTAAGATCAGAAAAATAAGACAGCTTTGCAAATCAGCATTTATCGGAGATTATATTTAAGCAAAAATAAATAATATTGGTGTATAATGTACCCTCACTGATCAGTTTAATTTGCTGGCCATCTGGCCTCTGTTCTCACTACTGCTCAGATAGTGACCTTTCAGTCTTTTCTCCTGACCTATGGGCCTCACCTTGTGTTTGCTCTCATTTTAAGCTTCTCTCTTGTGCTGAGAATTGTTGACCACCCTCTTGGAGACTCCCACTTCCTTGAGACAGCCGGTGTAAGAGATAGTGTTGGGGAAAACAACCCCTAACTCACAGGCTCGTTATGAGAATAAAAAGTAGTCACAGATGTACCCAATAGAATAGGAGCCAGATATTAGTGTCCTTTACCCTTACCTCCTTCTCACTGAGCCATTTCACATTCTTCCTATTCGTTCTTCCTGCTTCCCTATGTCTCAACTACTGGACCTTCTGCAGCTAATTCCTTAACATCCTTCTGTTAGCTACCCCTTCCTTCTCTCACATCTGTGTACCTCTGTTTTCCAGGGAACTGGAATAGTGATTTCCTCATTTGGGTATTCTGCAGATCACAGCATTAAAATAAAATTCTTTTAGAATATATAATAGTGTAATCACCATGGAAAGCAGTATGGCAATTCCTCACAAAGTTAAAAGAAATACCATTTGACCAGGCAATCCCACTTCTAGATATATACCCAAAGAAAGTGAAAACAGGGTCACAAATAGATTCTTGTACACCAAGGTTTATAGCAGCGTTATTCACAATAGCTAAAAGCTGGAAACAACCCAAGTGTCAATCATATGCATACAGTAGGATATTATCGCCATAAGGAAAAGTGTAGTTATGAGACGTACTGCAACATTGGAGAATCTTGAAAATATTGTGCTCAGTGAAATAAAGACGCACAGGACTAAAACCATATATCACAAGAGGTGACTAAAAATAGCATATTTGTAGAGATAGCAGATTAGAGGTTACAGGAGAGGGGAGGAAGGGGTAGTGGTTGTAAAAATTTTTAAATAAAAAATAAATTCTTTTTGGAATTGGTCCCAGTATTGCTGACATCTTTTCCAATTAAAGAGATTTTTTTTCTCTTTCCTTTTTTACTCTTGTTCTAGTTTGCTAGCTGCCAGAATGCAATATACCAGAAACGGAATGGCTTTTAAAAGGGGAATTTAATAAGTTGCTAGTTTACAGTTCTAAGGCCGAGAAAATGTCCCAATTAAACAAGTCTATAGAAATGTCCAATCAAAGCCATCCAGGGAAAGATACTTTGGTTCAGAAAGGCTGATGAAGTTCAGGGTTTCTCTCAAGTGGAAAGGCACATGGCGAACACAGTTTCTCTCTCATCTGGAAAGGCACATGGTGAACACAGTCAGGGTTCTTCTTTCAGCTGGAAGGGCACATGGAGAACACAGCATCATCTGCTAACTTCTTCTCCTGGCTTCCTGTTTCATGAAGCTCCCCAGGTGGCATTTTCCTTCCTCTCTAAAGGTTGCTGCTGGCTGGTGGACTCTGCTTCTTGTGGCTGCATTGTTTTCTGCTCTCTCAGAATCTCCCCCATTCTCCAAAATATTTCTTCTTTTATAAGACTTCAGAAACTAATCAGGACCCACACAGATGGGTGGAGACATGGCTCCCCTAATCCAGTTTAACAGTTACTCTTGATCAAATCACATCTCCAGGGAGATTATCTAATTACAGTTTCAAACATACAATGCTGAATAGAGATTAGAGGAAATGGCTGCCTTTACAAAATGGTATTAGAATTAAAACATGGCTTTTCTAGGGTACATACATAATTTCAAACCAGCACAACTCTGCAAATTTTATTGAAATATATTCGCATACCTTATAATCCATCCAAAGTTTACCATCAGTATCTGACAGACTCATTACCTGGTTGTGCAATTATCATCACATCAATTTTAAACTATTTGCATTGTTCCTAAAAGAAAAGTAACAGGCTTAAAAAGAGAAAACCCCAAACACCTCATACCCTTTATCCCCCCCCATTACTAACCCTTAGTATTTGTGTGGTACACTTGTTACATTGATGAAAGGACATTAAGATATTACTGTTAACTATAGCCTGTAGCTTGCAATGCGTACTTCCCCCCATACCAATCTATTATTATCTCTCTGTTCAAGTGTCATATATTTATTCTAGTTCATGAAAGAACTTATTTGTATTTGTAGGGTTAATCTTAAACAACATCCACCTTAAGGTTCTCTGTGTTAAACAATCCCATATTTAAACTTCTGGCTTTCCTTGTGGTGGCATACATAACTCTAAATAATCCCTTTCAACCGTATTCACCCACAATTCAGTACTGTTGCTTATAATCCCAATAATCTACTCTTACTTTTATCCCTTACCAAACATTTAAGTTCAACCTTGTTAAAAATTCTGTACATGATAGACAACTACGCCCCATTCTCTAGCTTTAATCTATCTCATGGTAACTATTTTAGTTTGTGTAAGCTTTTAGAAAGTCATATACCAGAAATGGAATGGGTTTTTAAAAGGGGTGGACTTTGGCAAGTTTATGGTTCTAAGGCCATGAAAATGTCCAAACTAAGGTATCCAGGGAAAGATACCTTGCTCCAAGAAAGGCCAGTGGGTCCAGAACACCTCTGTCAGTTGGAAAGACACATGGTAATGTTTGCTGGCTTTCTCTTCTCATTCCATAAGGCTTTCCTGGGGGCATTTTCTTTCTGCATCTCCAAAGTTTTCTGGCTGTGTGGACTCTATAGGCACTCACTCACGCTTTTTCCAAAATGGCTCCTTCTTAAAGGGTTCCAGTAAGCAACCCCACCTTGAATGGGTAGAGATATAACTCCATGGAAACTACCTAATAAAAAGGTACCACCCACAATTGGGTGGGTCACATCTCCATGGAAACAGTAAAAAAAGATCGCACCCAGCAGTACTGAATGAGGATTAAAGAACATGGCTTTTCTGGAGTACACATTAGTTTCAAACCAGCACTTTAACATATTCTACATTTTATGATCATAAGTTTACATATTTCAAGAGGTTATTTCTTAAAAACTACCATCAACTATTATTATTTTATGAAAGAAAGAACATGTAATACAAAACAAGAAGGAAGGACATACTTTTTAAATAAGAGCCAATTTTTCCCAAGAAAAGGTAGATGGTAACCTTATGCCAGTATTATAAAATTTTAAATAAATAATACATATAATACTGTATAATAGTTTTGTAAAAAAAATTGTAAAAATTTATTATGCAGTTTGAAATTTTAATTAGCTGAAAAACTAATATTACACCCTCACATATTTGTTTTACTCTTCCACTAATTGTATTATATGACAGAGGTACTGAATTAATTTTTAGAATTGTTTTATTACCAGATTGAAGCACACATCTTTTTTTTTTTTTCCATTAGATAGAACAGTTCCCATTCTTTATTGAGATTTCTGGCTGCCGTGAACAAGTATTGAATATGGCATTAGCCCTGAAATTCACCTTCCTTTGAATGAAGCACACATCTTTTATACATCAAAAACTTAACACTTGAAATTATTAGTGGCTTTTAGACTACAATATTCAATGCCACTTCATTTCTAACATCAAGCATGTTTTTTAAAAAACCCTAGAATTTTTTTTTCATAAAGTTTAAAGATGTTTTCCTGGTTTCATAAACATTTCTACAAAGAACATTGCCACATATTTAAACTATGACTCACACTGATCTATTTAATTTACTTTAATAAATCTAAACTGGACCCATGAACTGTTATATTTTCTGTTAAAACTGCGCTATTTTTTCCTTTGGCAGGGTGAATGCTATTCATATTGAGCCCATTTATGGACTTAATAGTAACACACTTTTATTGTGTGTTCTGCTTAACACAACCAGCAGAAAATTTGCTCCATAAACTTAGGCAGCTATGGTACAAGAGATGGCATGTCATCCAAGGTGACTTTCTTGACAGCGACAAGTAAACTGACTGGACAGATAGGACTCTTGTTGTCTCCAAGGTATTCTAAAGAATGACCCCAGAGGTTCTGAGACTGCAGTGTGAAAACCAACCAATGATAAGTAAATGCACTTTTGTTGTTCAGCTGTTAGTTTTAAGGGCCCATTTTTTAGTTATATTTTATAATGTATGGCTCATTTGGTATGTGTGCTGGTTTGAAAATATTATGTACCCCAGAAAAGACATGTTTTAATCCTGATTCAATCTTGTGGCAGCAGCTGTTTTTTTCTCATCTTGATTCAATATTGCAGGGTGGAAAGTTTTGATTAGATAATATCCATGGAGTTATGACACATCCAATTGTCGGTATTAACCTTTGATTGAATGGAGATGTAACCCCGCCCATTCCAGCTAGGTCTTGATTAGATTCCTGGAATCCTTTAAAAGAGGAAATGTTTTGGAGAGAGTCAGAAACTACATTGCCTAGAGAAAGGACAGAAGCCTTAGAGCAGACAGAAATTTCACAACAGAGCCGACAGATGCAGACACGTAGAGAACAGAGACACGGATGTTTGGAGATGCTTGGAGCCCAGCAGATGTTTCCATGTGACTACCCAGCTGACAAAGGTGTTCCTAACACCTTAAATTAAGGTAACCTCTTGTTGGTGCCCTAATTTGGGCACTTTCATTACCTTAGAACTGTAAACTTTTAACTTATTTTGTAAAACTTGTTCTAGTTCTGGTATATCACATTCTGGCAGCTAGTAAACTAACACAGTGTATTTTGGCAGAATTACAAATAAACTATGACAAAGGTATAGTAATTTTTAAAATTGTCTAAATTTTAGGTTTATGAAAAATTTACATATCTTCTTTATTATTTTCATTTCATCGCCAGAAGATGAAAACTTGGCAAAGGTGTTTGCAAATAACTTGAGTTTCAGTTTTTTGAATTAGGGTAAATTAATTGCTCAGCTCATCTATGAAATGAGAAAGTTTGCCTTAAGCTTCTCTGCTTCTGTGCTTCATACTTTTAAACAACTGTCTCTATGTCTGGAATTTGCTTCAGAATAATACAAGGGGGAGAGGAGAATAGGTGAGGAATGGATTACAGGTGAAACAAGAGAGGCCAAAAGTTGATCATTATTGAAATTTGAAATAATAGGTACATGGAAGTTCATTATTATTTGGTCTATATTTGATGTATTTGAAATATTCTGTAATTTAAAACATATGTAAACATGTATTTATATATATGTATATATTCCCTAATCCTATCCTCTAACTTGTGCTCTAATTCAGGTTTCCACTGAACTTTTGGCATGAAAACTTATGATATCACCACAAATTTAGCTTGTCTAAAGCCAACTTTATCGTCTTTCTTATAAGGAGTCCAATTCCCCCTTGCTAACTTCCCTTATTGCCTGTGGTGCTTCCACCCGTGCTGTGATGCTCAAAATCGTGGTGTCATCATTGACTCATTTCTCTCCATTATTTGCTTACTCACCAATTCCTAACCATTTTTCTTTCAAAATATTCACATTTTCATGCTGCCATGAAGCCCAGGACTCCATCACCTCAAAGCTAAATTATAGTAGCTGTCTCCAAATTGACTGTTCTAACCCTAGGATCTCCTGTTCCTACCCCCCTCAATATCTCTCCCAACCAGAGCAGAGGGAATATTTTCACAATATGATTTCACTCCTTTTCTGATATTTCTTTGTTCAGAATCCTTGACAGCCTCATCAAATCTGAGTTCTGATCTGTGTCCAAGTCCCTTCTTGAACTGACTCCACTTTTTAACCTTCTTCTCACTGCTCTCCAATGTGAACCATCTGCCTTGGCTTTCTCTGGATACTAGAAGAGTATAGAACACTATTGCTGAAGGGTGGAACAGTTCACCAGAATGTCCATGAACATATTCACAATGCACATAGTTAATTGCCTGTGATCAGGAATTGATGTGTCACTGAGGAGCTCTCAAGTATTCAGCACAACTATAGGAAAACATATAGTAAAAAAGCTGCTAAAAAAGGTACAATTTTTGTTGAGAGGAAATGTTTTTAGGATTTTTTTTTTTCTATTTTGAATCTTGATGGGTTTTGCATTGGAACTGTAGGAGGATCTAAGTGCAGGGATCAGGGGATAATAATAAAGAGAAGTCTGAAACTAGGGCAGCATTTGAACAAAGCTGCTATGATATGTGAATTAGCAACTGGACCCATTTAATTAAATGTAGTGCTTTAGGGAAAGAAAATTAGGAAATTTATCAACAGTTGCTATAATTTTTAAGACACTTTTACATAGTTAGAGCAGTTTATGACCATATTGGATGCAAAAATACAAAAGATGAAAAAAGTACTAATTGAAAATATTTTACATAAACACATGCACGTAAAGCAAAGAAAGTCTTTGGATGGAAATGTAAGAAATTGGCTAACATAGTAGCCTGTGGAGAGAAAGAGTTTGAGAGACTTAGTTTCATTATATCTCCTCTTAAAATATTATGTAGATTCCACATTTATTCATTTAAAGATAAATGATAATTCAATTCCCTTTAAATTCTCTAGGATTTGGTAGGGGAGGGGAAAGAGTTTGGGTTATGTGTGTTATAAATAATACATTTAACTTTTATTTTGTGGAAAAATATAATACTGTAGTAAGAGATTAATAGTCCTTATACTTAATAGATATTAAATTGTACATATAAAATAATAATTCATTGAAACTCCTAGGAAGTTAAATAGTTTAATGTTGTTAGAGAGACACATTATGTGGGAATGCATCTTGGAAATGTTTTAAATAGAAAGATCATCATAAATGATTGAAGGATACATAGATTTTTAAATGTGTCCTGTCCAGCAACTGAGGCATCCAAAGTGCTCCACAGTGAAGAAAGACTGACTTTTTCTACCATCTTCTCCTTGCACTCTGTTTATTGGAGATGGTAATAAATTGTAATTGAGCTGTATGCTTCCTTTAAAAATCTGTAAAATGGGATTCTCAGGATCTCACTTTCTTTTTTGTAAAATTGAAGCTTCTGTAGCTTTTCTTGATTAACTTTTGAGTATGGTTTCAATTTAGGATATTTAGTATTCTCAAAGAACTAATTGCGTTATTAATTTCCTTTCTGTTTTGCAAAAATACTGCTCTTTCCAGTTTTATTCAGTAACTGGATGCCTAGATAAATTCTGTGAGACTCATGTCAACAAAATTATTTTAAAAGAAATACAAACTCAGATTAAGTTACATAGATAGCTATGATAACCACTTTTTCCAGTACCCAAATATGAACATGTAGTCTTGCAGATTTTTTTCTGATGTATAAATGATCTATGATGGTCATTCTTACATAAGTGTAAAATGAATCATATTAGTTATACATTTATTAAATTATCTGAAATCCAGGCCATATCATTACTGCTCAGGACTTATGTCCACTGGCTGTGAT
Source organism: Tamandua tetradactyla (assembly GCF_023851605.1). NCBI lineage: Eukaryota > Metazoa > Chordata > Mammalia > Pilosa > Myrmecophagidae > Tamandua > Tamandua tetradactyla. The sequence goes on along the minus strand of NC_135330.1, from coordinate 57,652,498 downwards.
GGTGACAGTCCCTGTAGTTCTAGACCTTAGGATCCCAAATATGCTAAAGCATTTTATAAAAAGTCATGCTTCTTTATGATCAGAAAGCTTCAGATCAACAGCTTTTGAATACAGAGAAAATGTGTCTGAGACTTGCCTAAGCTTTCATTATCAGCTTTTCTAATCTTGAGAAACTGATAGGAACTGGAGGGTTCTGGTCAATTGCATTCCTTTATTTAATCACTACAAAAGCCAACCAAGAAACTATTGAAGAGGTAAGGTTAGAGTTGGAGATAGAGGATGAACAAATGAGAGAAAGTTCATAGGACTTCTGAGTGGCATAATTACATATACAGTGCCTACTTCTGTTTGGTAAAGCCTATGAAATGCATTATACCAGAAACAGATTGGCTTTTGTTTTCTTCAAAATGTTAATAATTTTATTTGTTTTACTCAGAATAAATAATACATTCTGAAAATAAAATATAATAATATTGGGCAGGCCACAGTAGCTCACTGGCAGAGTTCTCACCTGCCATGCCGGAGACCTGTGTTCAATTACTGATGCCTGCCCATGCATATATATAAAATCATATCATGAATGCCTGTTCTATAATTTTCTCCCATTATTAATGTAGTCAAACATTAAAAGTTGAGCTTGTTCAATATGCTTTCCTCAGCTTCAACTTATTTGACCATATGTAATATCAAATTCAGAATCAATTTCTTTATTTTTTTCTCTCATTGAAATTTGCTGATTTTGTTCGACTCTGGTAACATTATTTTTTAACTTTTTTATTGTATAGTGTAACATATATACAAAATAAAGAAATAAAAAAGCAATAATTTTCAAAGCACTCTTCAACAACTAGTTACAGGACAGATCCCAGAGTTTGTCATGGGCTACCATACAATCCTCAGATTTTTCCTTCTAGCTGCTCCAGAATATAGGAGGACAGAGGGCTTAATTTTTTTTTTATCATCACAATCAACTTTTTTCCTTTCTTTTTTGTGAAAAGTAACAGGTATACAAAAAAACTATAAATTTCAAAGCACAGCACCACAATTAGTTGTAGAATATATTCCAGAGTTTGACATAGGTTGCAATTTCACAATTTCAGGTTTTTACTTCTAGCTGCTCTAAAATATGGGAGACTAAAAGAGATATCAATTTAATGATTCAGCATTCATATTCATTTGTTAAATCCTATTTTCTCTGTATAACTCCACCATCACCCTTGATCTTCCCATCCCTCTCTTTAGGGGTGTTTGTGCTATGGTAATTCTAAATTTTTCATATTTGAAGGGTCTGTCACTAATATGGGATAGGAAGATGGAACTATTTGATGTTCTGGAGAGGCTGGGCTAGGTTTCAGGACTTATCTGAACCAGGGACCCAAGTGGAGGTTGTAGGTTTCTGGAAAGTTACTCAAGTGCGTGGAACCCTTGTGGAATCTTCTTTATTACCCTAGGTGTTCTTTAGGATTGGCTGGAATGGTTCTGGTTGGGGGTTGGCAGGTTATGATAGGTAGCAAGGTCCAACTGAAGTTTGAGTAACAGCAACCTCCAGAGTAGCCTCTCGACTCTATTTGAACTCTCTCTGCCACTGATGCTTTTTAAATTACACTTCTTTTCCCCCTTTTGGTCAGGCTGTAATTGTCCATCTCTGGGAGTCATCTCCCACGTCGTCAGGGAGACTTTCATCCCTGGATGTCATGCCCACATAGTGGGGAGGGCAATGATTTCACTTGCAGAGTTGGTCTTAGAGAGACTGAGGCCACATCTGAGCAACCACAGAAGTCCTCCAGAAGTAACTCTTAGGCATGCTTATGGGTAGTCTAAGCTTCTCTGCTACCTACATAAGTTTCAGAAGAGTGAGCCTCCTGATCGAGGGCATGGCCTGTTGATTTGGGTATCTCTAAAGTTTAACACAGTATCAGGGGATTCCCTGATGGTAATGTTTAATAGTTCCATATTTTCTTTCCCATCCCTCAGGGGACTTTCCCAATACTTTTTGATTATCTGCTTAATGTACTCTAGGATGTTTCTAGGCATTACAATAATCTATACAGGATTAAAGGACCTTTTCTCATTCTGTGCTTCATATGTTTCAGTTGCTCAAATGAGCAATACGTATAGGTTGAATTAGATTATGCACTACAATGGGATTTATTAGCTTAAGTTTACAATTCTAAGGTTGTGAGAAATGTCCAAATTAAGGCATCAATAGGACAATACCTTCTCTGAAGAAAGGCTGCTGGCAGTCAGGATTCCTCTGTCACATGGCCAGGCACATGGCGACATCTGCAACGGTTTTGTTGCCTTCAATTCTGGCTTTTCCTTCTGTGGCTTCCTTCCTCTGCTTCTGTCTTTTTCTGTGAACTTCTCTAAATTTCATGTCTTAGCCTCTCTGTGGCTTTTTTCCTCTTATAAAGGGCTCCAGTAGGGGATGAAGACCCACTTTGAATGGGGTGGGTCACATCTCAGTTGAAATAAACTAACCAAAAGGTCTGCACCCACAGCAGTGGATTAAAAGAACATGGCTTGGGCTGGCCACGGTGGCTCAGCAGCCAAGAATGCTTGCCTGCCATGCCAGAGGACCCGGGTTCAATTCCTGGTGCCTGCCCATGTAAAAAAAAAAAAAAAAAAAAAAGAACATAGCTTTTTCTGACATGCATAAAAGCTTCAAACTACCACAGATGTGCAATGACGTATCTGCAGGTTTTGAGGGTGTCTATGAGAACTGGTGAGATGAGTGCTATGGGAGCAGTTAACTCCCACAGTGCTCAGCATCTCTGGGAGGAGGCCACAGTTGGAAGCTGTACCGCAGTCATTAACTCCTCATGGCCTCTTGAGTTCCTGGTTTACAGTGCTGTATACCCTTTCGTTTTAGGATTCATGGTGCATCCTAGCATGCTGAACAGCACACAACACTGGTGTTTCCCTGAAAGTTGGTGGTGGGTGTGTATATGTGGACAGATATTATTTGACAATAATTATGGAGAAAAGTGAAGTTTCCTATGATTTCATGAGCATCAAAACTTAGTTTTATGCTCCTTTTTTTTTTTTTTTTTTTTTACATGGGCAGGCACCAGGAATCAAACCCGGGTCCTCGGGCATGGCAAGACAAGCACTCTTACCTGCTGAGCCACCATGGCTCACCCTGCTTCCTTCTTTTGAGAGAAAGCAGAATCCTTATAAACAAATGTAAAGACATTGTTTCATTTGATTAAAAGAGCAAGAAAGTAGCTACTTACTGGAATATTTTATGTTGTGATGGCAGAACACTTCATTACACTATTGCATTTAAAATAAGCATGTTATAAAGTGAAATGGTAATGAGGAGAACATGTGTGAATTTAATAAAATTGTTATTAATCACAAATAATTGGTAAGCTAAATATTTAGGTGACCAACTTCTAAGCTTTTAATATTGTGAAGTAAAACAATGATAAATATTTTTTGAATACTATAGTCAAGGAAGTAGAAGGTGAATGAAGAAACAATCAGAGGTCAAGGAAGAGAAAGCCACAAACCAATGAAACAAACCTAATGAGAATGACCAATGTTCTTTTTGATTGCTTTTTCTTCTTCACACTAGTAGAGGGAAAAAAATACTAGTCTAGATTGAGTTGTAATGGACTAAAGAAGACTGTGGTAATAGCCAGTAGGCTGTGGTTATTATCCACAGTTTAAAGCTACTGGAGATGCGAATGATTAAATTACTTCTAAGATAATAAATTAGAATTCTTTCAAATTAGATCACAGGCACTATTTCTCTGACAGTGAACATGAACTACTGTAGATGGAAAATTATTTAAAGATGTTTTTTTGCTATTGAATTTTTTTATTAATTAAAGAAAAAAAAAGAAATTAACCCAACATTTAGAAATCATTCCATTCTACATATGCAATCAGTAATTCTTAACATCATCACATAGATGCATGATCATCATTTCTTAGTACATTTGCATCGATTTAGGAAAAGAACTAGCAAAACAACAGAAAAAGATATAGAATGTTAATATAGAGAAAAAATAAAAAATAATAATAATAGTAAAAAAAAGAAAAGGAAAATGAAAAAAAAAGACAAACAGACAGACAAAAAAAACCCCTATAGCTCAGATGCAGCTTCATTCAGTGTTTTAACATGATTACTTTACAATTAGGTATTATTGTGCTGTCCATTTTTGAGTTTTTGTATCTAGTCCTGTTGCACAGTCTGTATCCCTTCAGCTCCAATTACCCATTATCTTACCCTGTTTCTAACTCCTGCTGGTCTGTTACCAATGACATATTCCAAGTTTATTCTCGAATGTCGGTTCACATCAGTGGGACCATACAGTATTTGTCCTTTAGTTTTTGGCTAGACTCACTCAGCATAATGTTCTCTAGGTCCATCCATGTTATTACATGCTTCATAAGTTTATTCTGTCTTAAAGCTGCATAATATTCCATCGTATGTATATACCACAGTTTGTTTAGCCACTCGTCTGTTGATGGACATTTTGGCTGTTTCCATCTCTTTGCAATTGTAAATAACGCTGCTATAAACATTGGTGTGCAAATGTCCGTTTGTGTCTTTGCCCTTAAGTCCTGTGAGTAGATACCTAGGAATGGTATTGCTGGGTTGTATAGCAATTCTATATTCAGCTTTTTGAGGAACCGCCAAACTGCCTTCCACAGTGGTTGCACCTATTGAATTTTTTTAAATACTTTTATTGACCAAACAAAACAGCATACAAACACAAACATTCTTAACATATGAACATTCCATACCTGGTGTATAATCAGTGGCTCATGATATCATCAGATAGTTGTATATTCATCACCATGATCATTTCTTAGAACATTTACATCATTCCAGAAAAAGAATTAAAAAGAAAAAAGAAAAAACTCATACATACCATACCCCTTACCCTTACCCTCATTGACCACTAATATTTCCATCTACCCAATGTATTTTAACCTTTGTTCTCCTTTTTTTTTCTATACCCCTTACCACTCCCTTTCCTTGGTCACTAGTATTTCAATCTACTCAATTTATTTTAACATTTATTTAGTGATTTTTTTTTTTAAGGAACAAGATAAAAGCACAAACTTTAAAACTGTTTAACAAAGGCAACAAATAACTCACACTACTGTAGGACTTCCTTAGTTTCAAACTGTGTTCTAAGTACTTTAGGTGACCAACTCACTCAATCCTCCCAAAGCCCTTTGAGGTAGGTAATTTTTTAGACATAATTTTACAGATACACAGAGAGATTAACCTAGGTTGCCCAAGGTCACATAGATAGTAAGTGGCAGATCTAGGATTCAAACCAAGTCTGGCTCTAGCATTTTTGTACAGAACCAGTACCCTATGCTGAATTTTGGTACAGATAGGATTTATGAGTTCCCTCCTCTGTGCCGTGGGTATTCACATTTCTTCTCAAAGTAGGGAACATATCCTCTATTTATAAATAAAACATCTTCTTTCCTTCTGTTCTCCAGAGATGCAAAGTGTGAATGTCCATGGCTGAGGCCAAGGCCCACGTTTTTTCACTTCTTCCATGACATCATTCAGCCTACTTTATTAGTCCCAGAGCCCCTACAGCAGTACTGTGCTAGGCTCTGAGAATGTGTGTCAAATAAGTTACAGTGTTTCTCCCTTTTTGAATTATGGATTCTTGGATTATTAAAAGAAAAACTGAATCTGTAATATTTGACAATGCATATATAGAGCTCCCATGAAATTGAATAATTATATCATGAGACAAAATATAAACGAAGAAATCACCTTACTTTTTGTACTGTGCTTTACAGTTTACAAAAGTCTTCCTTAGCCCTTTCAACATGAAAAAAGTTAGAATGGGCATAGCCAAATACCCCTAAAGAGTGGGAGAAACATCAAAGGTGATGGTGGATTTATACAGAGAAAATAGGGTTTAACAAGTGAGTATGACTGCTGAATCATTAAAGTGATATTTTTAGCCTCCAGTACCACAGAGCAGCTAGAAATAAAAACCTAAAATGGTAGATTGTAACCCATAGCAAACTCTGAAATCTGTTCTACAACTAATTGTTGTGCTGTGCTTAGAAATTTATTGCTTTTTTTTATATATGTTATTTTTCACAAAAAAGAAAAAAAAGTCAATTGGGATGATAAATCCACAGCTATATGATGATATTGTGAACCACTGATTGTATCCTTTGGATGATTACATGGTATGTGAATTTATATATGTGTGTGTGTGTGTATGTGTATAATTATATATATATAAATAAAAATACATAATTTTTAAAAAGCCTTCCTTATTTACTAATGCTTATAATAAAATGTGTTATATTTTAACATGGATTCTGGATCGCATCTCCCCTCTTCCTCGACTATTAGAATAGTTATGGACACTTTTGGACTGGGATATTTATTCTCTATGTATTGATATATAATTCAGAAATTTATGAAAATTAAATTTTCAGTTGTGGTAGATTAGATCAAATGCTCCTCTCCTTTGGGGAGAACATCCTTCCTGTCTCACTGATTTTGAACTTGGCCATGTGACTTGCTTTGGCCAATGGAATGAGAGTGGACGTGACAAGAGCAGGGGATTTAACTGAGCTTTCGTGGTTGCATGGTTTTGCTTGTTGTCTTGCAATCCTGTCATTCACCATGAGAGGTGCTTGTCGCTGGAAACCACTGTCCCTGCTACCTGATCCCAGAAAGAGAGATGCGCCGAGTAGACCTGAAGCTAACCAGGGGCCTAAAGGAGACCCATCCTGGTTAACTCAGGCCTGTGAGGAAGAAAATAAATGCCTTTTGTTGTGAGCCAGTGAAAATTGGTAATTGCTTGTTATACAATATTATTGCAGCAGAAACTGGACCACCATCGTCACGGTTGTTGAAAAAGGAAGTCACATTTACTGACAACCTATTTTGTGCCAACTATTTTGCTTTCATTAACTCAATTACTTCTTACAAAAATCCCAAGTGGTGGGAACTATTATTATCCCACTTTACAGATGAGACTAAAGCACAGAGAGGTTAAGTAACTTCCTGAAGATCATGCAGCTAGAATAATAAAGGCTGCATTTAAACCTTGATTATTATAAAGCTGGTATTCTTTTCTCACTACTGCCTCATATTATTGTCTAGCAAGGTGTTTGTTTTTTTTTTTTTTTTTTTTGTAAATCCCAGGTATAGAATGAGAACTTTCTAAAGATAAAAATGCATTAAAAATGCATTAAAAGTTACACTCTAAGATATAGGGTGAACAGTTAACTAATGAGGTTGAACTTAAATGCAAGGAAAAAGATAGAAGTAAATGTTGTTCACTAGTGGGTCTATAAGTAATGTTACCATATTGAAGGTGAATATGATTGAAAGGAATTGTATAGACTCGTGTCACACTGATTAACAGTACAAATATAATTAAGTTCTTGCATGAACTACTGCAAAGGTATGAATCTTGTACAAAGAGTGTATAGTTTTGGGGTCTAGGAGGAAAACTGCTATTGCATGCTATGGGTATGTTTAACAGGAAAAATCAACAGTACTGTAGCAATACCAGGGGTAAATAATGGTGGGGAGGGTCAAGAGTTAAGGGGAGATTTGCATTTTCTATTTAGTGAAGGTGTGTTGATTGGTTCTTTCTCTTGGGAACAGTGAAATTATCTAAAATTGAAAGTGTTGATGGACTGTTGACTGAACATTATACATGATGCCCAGTGAATGGAGGTGGCTGAAGGATGCACTGACTGAGAAGTAGATTGGCAAATGATGGTGTATACATATGATTGAATATTGTGTTGCTACAAAAAGAAACAAAGTTGTGAGGCAACGTTGTGAATGAACCTGTGGGACATTTGGTAAGGCAAAATAAGCCAGAAACAAAAGAGCAAATATTGTATGTTCTCATTTAGAAAATATTTATAAGAAAACAAGCATCTAGATTGTAAGCTTTTATAGCAGTCACATTTAGTCCAAAGTGGTAATTGTTATTTCTGGATTTTGAGAGGTTGTTTTATATATGTATGTAACCTGGTGTGTTAGTTAGATTCAGTTGTCAACTTGGCCAGGTGAGCATACATAATCTTGTTGCTGCGGACATAAGCCAATGGTACGTGAACCTCATCTGTTGCCAATTACATCTGCAGTCGGCTAGGAGGCGTGTCTGCTGCAATGAGTGACGTTTGACTTAATTGGCTGGTGCTTAAATGAGAGAACGCAATGTAGCACAGCTAGCAGCTCAGCATTCCTCATCTCAGCACTAGCAGCTCAGCCCAGGCCTTTGGAGATGCAGAAAGAAGTCACCCCTGGGGAAAGTTGTTGGAACCCAGGGGCCTGGAGAGAAGACCAGCAGAGACCATCCTGTGCCTTCCATGTAAGAAAGAACCTCAGTGGAAAGTTAGCTGCCTTTCCTCTGAAGAACCAACAAAATAAATCCACTTTTATTAAAAGCCAATCCGTCTCTGGTGTGTTGCATTCCAGCAGCTAGCAAACCAGAACACCTGGTATTCAGAGGTAAGAATGAAGCCCATCAAGTTGGGATTAAGGTAATTCAGAATACAGGGATAAGAAATACATTGTTTGCATTTTAGAACTTCATCTATCCTTTTTTTCCCTGATTGAAATGTTTATTCAGATAATTGTAGATTTTGATGAAGTCATAAGAAATAACACAGTGAGCTCCCATGTACTCCTTTACTTAATTTTTTTAGTTTTATTGATATATATTATATGGTCACATACCATGTAATCATCCAAAGTGTACAGTCAGTGGTTCTCAATATCATCGTATACCTGTGTGTTTACCATCACAATCAACTTTTTTTTCTTTTTTGTGAAAAATAACATATATACAAAAAAGCAATGAATTTCAAAGCACATCAAAACAATTAGTTGTAGAATAGATTTCAGGGTTTGGTATGGGTTCCAATCCCACAATTTTAGGTTTTTACTTCTAGCTGCTTTAAGATATGGGAGACTGAAAGAAATATCAATATAATGATTCATCACTCGTACTCATTTGTTGAACCCTACCTTCTCTGTATAACTCCAGCATCACCTTTGACCTTTCTCCCACTCTTTAGAGATATTTGGGCTATGCCCATTCTAACTTTTTCATGTTGGAAGGGGCTGTCGATAATATGGGATAGTGGGATGGAACTAATTGATGTTCTGAGAGGCTGGCCCCTCTGCATTTCAGGGCTTATCTGATCTTAGGGACCCATCTGGAGGTTGTAGTTTTCTGGAAAGTTACCCTAGTGCATGGAACCTTTGTAGAATCTTACATAATGCCTTAGGATTGGCAGGAATGGTTTTGGTTGGGGTTTGGGAAGTTATGATAGGTAGCAATGTCTAACTGAAGCATGTGTAAGAGTGACCTCCCGAGTAGCCTCTTGACTCTATTTGAACTCTCTTAGCCACTGGTACATTATTTGTTATATTTCTTTTCCCCCTTTTGGTCAGAATGACATTGTTGATTCCACAGTGCCAGGGCCAGACTCATCCCTGGGAGTAATCGCCCACACTCCCAGAGAAATATTCATCCCTGAGTGTCATGTCCCATGTAGGGGGGTAGGGTAATGTTTCACTTGCAGAGTTGGGCTTATAGAAAGAGAGGCCACATCTGAGCAACAAAAGGGGTCCTCCAGAGGTGACTCTTAGACATACCTATAGGTAGGCTAAGCTTCTCCACTACATTCATAAGCTTCACAAGAGCAAGTCTCAAGATCAAGGGCTTGGCTTGTTGATTTGGGTGTCCCTAATGTTTGACACAGTATCAGGGGTTTCCCTGGTGGTAAAATTGAATAGTTCCATGAGTACTTTCATGGTTTCCCACAAACTATATCTTTTGGACAATGCATTTATCACTTGAAAGCCATAAATGATGAACCCTGCTTAATGTTATCTGCTTGATGAGTACAAGTACAGACATCTATGAAAATCAAGGAGCCCAATCTCTAGAAGATTATTTTGCTCAACTCCATCAGTTTACAAATGAGGAAACAGTCATAGAGGTTTAACTAATTTGGTTGAAATCACCTTGTTCTCTTGATGGCTGAGGATCCATTCACCACCCTCTTCTCCACCACTCATCATATAATAATTGTTTTGGTTTGCTAAGGCTACCGGAATGCAATGTACCAGAAATGGATTGGCTTATGCAAAGGGAATTTATTAAGTTACAAGTTTTCAGTTCTAAAGCCATGAAAATGTCCAAATTAAGGCATCCAGAGAAAGACACGTTGACTCTAAAGAAAGGCTGATGGCGTCCAGGGTTCTTCTGTCATATGGAAAGGCACATGGTGATATCTACCAGCCCTTCTCTCCTGGGTTGGTTTCAAAATGGCTCTTTCAGCTCCTATGAGTCCTTCTGGCTTCTCCTGAGACATTTTCTTTCTTTCTGTGTGCTTCACTTGGTTTCATCCCTCTACTCTCTGTATTGGTTCTGAACTCTATGTTTTTTGTCTTTTATTCACAGAGGATTCCAGGAAATGGATTAAGACCCATCTTGAATTGGTGGGTCACATCTCCATGGACACCATTTAATCAAAAGGTCCCACACAACAGTAGATCTGCCCTCACAGGGATGGATTAAAAAGAACATAGGCTTTTCTGGGGTACATAGCATTTTCACACCAGCACAACTGGTCACCAAATTACACTGAGCCTCAACCTCAAGATCTCTCTGTCACATTTTGCCTCATTTCTCCCCCTAGTGCCAATCCAGTTGCTGATGACCTCCCACTTGAACCAATGCAATTACCTTACCTGGCCTCCCTGCCTGTCTTTCCCTTCCCTCTCTATTTCTCATAAACACACACAATTTTCTAGCAGTCTTCCTAGAAACCAGGCTTTATCTTGAGCACAAACCTTGGGTGCAATGGCCTGGATATGAATTCCAGTTTTCACTGTTCTCTCACTAAGCAGACTCAGCTATTGTGGATTACCCAAACACAGAAGTGAAGTGGGACTGGAGAGGGGTTAAAAGCTCAGCCCTGTCCCACCGATTAGGGCAAAGGCATCTTCCTACAGCATCCAGCCAGTACAGCCAAGCTCACTAAACCAGAATCAGCACTGAGAGATATGTATGCTAATTAAAACCAGCAATGTTGTTCTGTTCTGAGCACAGTTGGGGTGGAGGGAGTGGAAAGTATGTGGAGGGGGTGAGTGTGGGAGGGACAGTTGAAAATGATAGGAAGTCCCCACATCTGCTGCCTACTTCATTTTTCAATGAAAACCTTTCCTCTCCCTGGAAATGTAAGCAGAAATGAAACTTTAGTCAAGGCTGAGGGTTTTGGTAGGACAGGAAGACTGGAACTAGAAGGAAACTCTCTCTATGAATGTGAAAAACAACCTCCCTTCACCACAACTCCAAGGCACAGAGAGAATAGGGAGAGTCAGGCAGCACAGCTCAGAGGGTCCAGGAGGAAGCACCCCACAATTCAGATGTGCACTTACCGCCCTAGAAAAGCAAGACACCTGCCCTTGATGTGCCATTCTAATTACCCCATGCTAGGTTACTTTGATACAAAGGGAGGATTGAGTTCATTGTGTCCTCAGGTAAGAAGGTAAGTTTACAGTTGAACCTGAGTTGGAGAATCAGTTGCTACATTCCAGGAATGAACCAGATTACTAAAGAGTCAAACAGTTTAGGGAAATGAGCAGAAATGAGGCTAATGAAATTCAGTTTTACACAGCTGGAAGGTCATGCATTAAAGCAGAATCCAAAATACATTTAAATAGAGCCTTAATAGGTAGAATTACAGAAAATAATGAGAAAAGAGCCCTGGGGTTAGATAACAATATCATCAAGAGTTTAGTTATAAACAAGGGATTTCCTTGTGGAGCAGAGGAACTAATGTTTCCTCTCTGCAAATGAGTTTCTCACATCTCTTTTGGAATCCTGTACGCAGTCCTGAGCTACCAAGAAACCAAGTACTGTGTTTAAAAGGAAGCAAGAGAGACAAAAGGCAGGCTCGGTCTGAGGCTCAGGAAGATGCTATAATATTTTAAAAGGCATTTCTCACCCTATGCCTGAGCTGAGTACAAAAAAGAATTATTTCTTTAAACTTTGGCTTAGGGGATGATTAGTCTCCACAATTCTTTTCACACCTCTTTCTCATCCTTTTGCTAACTTAGAGCTTTTCTCTGTTGTACATGTCTTGTACAAGGCTTCTAAATTAATTACAAGGAGAGAGCAGGGAGTGTGAGCTGAAAAAAGGAAATGGAATACTTTTGAAGTTAGCAGTGATATGAGCACAGTAATATACATAGGAGATTATTCTGGAATCAACAATTCAGGGCAGGCTACTGCCTTGGATTTTTCAGACTTCATCTGAAAAAATAATGTAAGATATCTCATTAATATTTTTATGTTAATTATATATTGAAAAGATATTATTTGGAATATGTTAGGTTAAATAAAATATATTGTTAAAATGAATTGTGCCTTTTCTTTTTTTTTACTGTTCTTAAAGTGGCTACTAAAAGATTTAAAATGTAAACTTGCTTTAGATTTTCAAATAGTGGAACAGAATTCTAATGTACCAGTTTATTGTCCCCTTATTAAATTTTTAGGGCATGTGATGGGAGGGAGTGGGGGTAGGGCAAACTGATAAATTGGGAGTTTGTTTTCATTTTCTTTTTCTGGGAATATAATCACAAACCTCTCAGTCTAAATTTTCAATTGGAGTGAATGTTTGGTTTCAATGAATGCTGTGGTACAGAAATTTACTTAATAATATTTTAAGAAATGCAGCTGGGCAAAAGAAAGGACCCAGTGAGTAAGATGAATTCTTTAGGTGTAATTTCACATGAATCAAATTAAACCCATAAATTCTATGGCTTGTGAAAACCCTGTTTATCACAGAAGACAGAAAAATGCCATCATTTATCCATCTTTGTATACTAAAGGAAGTTGAGAAAATGTTAATCCAAATAGAACACTAAACGCTCTGTTGTGCCCCAGACTGTTGCATCTGGTAGAAAAAAAAAGAAAGAAAGCAGAACTCTTTCTAATGGTGGATTTCTTTTTTCTGTGTAAGTCAAAGAACAGACTGTGGTCTAAATTGGAAAAAAAATGTATAAGCCTTATATAACCGTAAAGGCATGTGGATGGGTATGAAATTATTTATAATCCTACAGCGCTGGTGAAACACTCCCTTTTCCCACCTCTGGAAAGATTGACATGATGTAGAATTCTTGCACCCAGGTGGCTTTTGGCAGCTGTTATTTTATAACTGTGAATATGAAAGCGATTATTTGGCACCATCTTTTATGCTCTTCTTTCTAATTAGAAAACTGATTTATATGAATACAGTAATTAGAAAATGATTATACAAAAGCAATGATTGTAAACCCACAACTTCTCTAATAAAGAAAAAAATGCAAAAAAAAACCCACAAAATAATAAATCCAAACAACTAAATGCATATTATTCTAGACAAGGGGTTTACAAAATTTAAATTAAAATTTACCAGTGAAAAGATTATACAACATTTGGGGATTAATATGGCACTGAGTGATTTGCATACACTCAGCATCTTTACTGAGACCATCTAACACCTCTTTAATCTTGTTGAAGCATTTACATTTTCCATATAAGGAAAATGACTACAGTTCTATTTGAATGCGTAAGTAACATTTTCAACAGGATGGCAAAAATGGCCTTGGACTATGACTGCAAAGCACAGTGGGAAGAAGAAACCTGATTGGAGGATAAATCTGGCTTTTTAACATAATTGCTTTTCCTAAGCGAACCCTAGAGTTTCCTTTATGTTAAAATAGGTTGCCCAGTAGGCCTTGGGGCTGACAATGGCTTTTAAATCTTACTAATCTTCCCTGGAATGGAACCAGCAGGATTCAAAGAGAAAAATAGCTTTCTCTAACATTTACTAATCATTGAGTTCTTTTCTTTTTGTATTAAAAAAGGATTAGTACCCTTAAGATTAAGGGGTTAAAACTCTCTGAGGGGGAATTTGAGGCAGCCTAGAACTGGGAAAGAGGGAAGAGAAAAAAAACTGTGAAGGAGCCCTTGAGCAAGGACAGTTGATCAAGGTCAGGAGGGTCCCGTGTCCTAGACAGACAAACTGCCTGGAGCTACCCACTGATGGGTAACACCAGACAGCAGCCGACTCACCTGCAGCCAAAGGACCCTCACCTGAGTGAATGAATCATCTACGGAGAAGGGTGCAGCCAACCAAACCACCCAAATGCACTCACTTTCTATCACCAGGCACCACCCTGGAGAGAAGGGGGAGTAGGAAAAAGAGCCCCAAACAAGGAAGGGGGAGAGGGAATAAGTAAAGCTAATCTACAAAAGCAAATGGCTCCACATTGTGTATTGCCTCCTTTCCCTCTTTTCTCATGGGAGTGCCTGCATGTCGTCTCACGTGTATCTAATACATTTTCTGTCTGTTTACTCTAAAAAAAAAAAAAGGATTAGCAGCTTAATGTAATTATTTCTTTTAAAATTACTGACAGTATTGCTAAATGCATTTAGATTGTGTCATTGAGTGATCACAGCATCTGAATTCAAAAAGATTTCATCAAGAAGACCAGATCAGAAAGTGCAAGGAAATTAATAAAGCGCACTTCCAATTCTCATGGTTTAACATGTATTGTAATTTAGAAAGAAAATACAAAATATAACAGATTTCAAACTGCCTTTATATGCACATATTTTATTTAACGGTGGTGTTTATTACAAAGACACTGAAATTTGAAAAACAGAAAGAAACTTTGGAAAAATAGCAGTTATAGGGTGGCCCCACCCAACCTTCTGAGTGCTGAGCCTGGGTCTGCAATTTATTAGGCTTATAATTTCCAGGCAACTTATTTAACTTCCTGGGAAATCAGTTTCCCTCATCTGTAAAATAGCAATCATCATCATAATAATAGTACCTATCTCAAGGGTTATGCAGATTTTTAAGTGAGACAATGTATATATGTAGCCCAAGAGAGGATTCAATAACTTTAAGGAAACTGCAGCAAGGACACTGCATGGTCCCACCATTAAGTTGTTACAGAGCTACAGCTGGGATTCAAGGGCAGTGCTCTTACCTCTTCACCACGACTTTAGACTTGTCCATTGGACTTAAAAATTATTAATTTCCACAATCCTATTGCACTGTTTTTCTTTAGGGGCTTATAAACCCCAAGTCCAACTAAATACAAACACCTACAATACAGGAAAATACACCTTAAATTTTAATAATTAAAAAATTAAGAATGATCTAAATTGTAATAGATTTGTTTACTAGAGGCCGTTAGTTGGCATGAGTTAATTCTTCAGAATTTATGTAACCTGGAAGACTTCACCTGTGACTTTTGAACTCTTCTACATGCTTTCTTTCAGTTTGTCTCCCTCTGGTGGATTTTGAAAAAATACCTGCTTTTATTTTCAGAATTACTGTATTTGGGATTATTTGAGATGGGCTTTACTCAAATTAAGAGCTCATCATTTGTCAACCTGGTTGATGTGGGACTTCTAGAAAACTGCCTTGCCCAGATGGGAGTCTTTTGCAGAGGCTTGAATTCAGGGAGGGTAGGAAATAGGGGATGGCATCTGTTCCTGTACACTGGCACCAAGATGCATATGCAAAGGCAGTGAGGTCTGTGCCGAGGGCTACCTGTGATTGAAACCACTGAGAATAATACAGAACAGATTAGGGGTAAAAGCCTGCGGCAAGCAAATAGGAAACCTAAGCAGGGGCTAGATCACAGGGACATTTTAATTTCTGTTTAATTTTACTCTGTCTGTGACAACAGTTGTACCAGTTAGGATTAGGCTGCAAAACAGAAACTCAAATGAGTGACATTTTGAAAAACAGAAGTTTATTTCTGTCGTATGTAAAATAATTCAAGAAGTAAATTGTCCAGGGTTTTGTTGTTGAGATCCCTGTCATCAGGGATCCAAGCTCTTTCCAATTCACTGCTCCTCTATCCTTGGGTGCAGGTAGCCTCTATCCTCATAGTCCACAATAGCTGCCAGAGCTCCAGTTCATCATATGCATTTATCCAACTGAACATCCACATTAACACTTCAAACTCAACTTTTTCAAAAAAATAAATTATTTAATTTCCACCCCTACATCAGATCTTCCCTTTTTTCCCTCTAGTTCCTCTAGAGAGAGAGGCATCTATCCCTCTATGTCTGAAAAAAGAGACATAAAAGTGGGATTGAGAAGGAGGGGCCAGAGACGCTGGACCCCAGAAGAGAGCGTGTGTGCCTCAGAAAACAAGAGGGGAATTCTTTGAAGTGGAATGGTGACCAGTTATGCCAGATTATGCTGTGGTAAGATCAAGTCACACAAGGTCTGAAAGTCAGTTTTTATTAGACCTGGCAGTGAGATCATCGGTGAGGGTGTAGAGCTGAACCCTCTTTAATGTTCAAGCTCATAGACCAGAATTGCACTGTTTTTGACTCTCGCTATTGTGAAAATGGAAGCATGTAGGGAGGGGAGGGGAGGGTAGAAGCTAGCTGGCAGTGGCCTGAGAAGTGAAGGGAGGAGTAAGGAAGAACAGAAAGTGGGTGTTGGCTTTCAAGAAAATTGATTGAGGGGAGGAGTATCCTGTCCTTTCCTGTAATGGTTGACTCAATCACATACTTAAGGTTGGCATCAAATAAGAAAGACCTGGGGACATTTCAGCTCTGTTCATGGGGAAAGTCTTGCAGTCTCTTATCCCATTCATATCCAGGCTTCTCTCCTTTAATTCCATTCCTGCGTTTACTAAGATCCTGATATTTGGGGGCCTTAATGGCCCCTGCTTTCCCCTTGGTCTTAATGATGTTAAGCATTTTCTTTAGGATCCAATATGCCTACTGACTCCTCTAGGCTTGTTACACCCTGTCCAGGGGAGACCAGACAAGAAGAGAGATAGACAGAGGGAGAGCAGGTGCTGGAGGGCAGGAGGAGAGCTTGGGGGAGGGAGAGGCATCTATTCCCATCTTTTTCAGATGAGACAGATGCTGAAGATGGAAGGAGGAAGACAGGGGTGGATCCTGGGGAGATGGAGAGGATGAATCCAGGACACAGGCACAGGACTGGACCTAAGAAACAGGAGGACACCTTATTTCTCTGAAACCAGAGCTAAGAAAGGGGTTAGATGAAGGTAAGTTTGCGGTTGGTGGCAAACGAGATAGGTAATTTAGAAATACATGTTATTAATAGCAGCATTATCTTAGAAGAGTGAAGATGCAATTGGTTCATATTTATGGAGTCCCTATAATCCATTCAATGTGCTTGGTATTTTCATGCAGTACCTATTTTAATCCTCAAAAATATTTGAGAGGCACATGTGTATAGTCCAAACACATGTTGACTTAAATTTATATTCAGTAATGTGTCATACTTTTCAAACTGTTTTGCATATAATTTCTAATTCATTTTTTCCAGGTATTATCTCCTCATTTTACAAAGATGTTAATTTTCAGAATGGTTAACATAATGTGAGTGGCCATTAGGTCTTCTGATTCTGTTCTCCAAAAGGAACTATTATTTTAATGCACTAAATTTTAAAACAGATTTGAAGATACAGGACATTTTAAACAGCTGTGTGTTGGCAATAACAAAACGTCCTCAGCCTAATTGGGAGAGCAGAGCTTTGGAACGTTAGACAGGGTGTCACATCCCCAAAGTCAGGCAGAAGGCTAGCCATGCACTTGAGCAACTGAGAACTGAGGATTAAAATGAATTGAGAAGCATCAGGTTTCCCACCCCAAGAACCTCATGCTGGCCAAATCTGCCTTTTCTAGATCCCTTTTTTTTTTCTTTCAAAAGATCTGAAGTTCTAAAAAAATTTAATCAAATTGGAGCAAAATTGAGATTAGTATGTCCCTCTTAAGAGACAGTGCTTCAGAGTCGAGAGGTTATCCTGGAGGTTATTCTTACACATTAAGTGGATATCAACTTGTTATTCAAGATGTAATGGAGAGGCTGGAGGGAACTGCCTGAAAATGTAGAGCTGTGTTCCAGTAGCCATGTTTCTTGAAGATGACTGTATAATGACATAGCTTTCGCAATGTGACTGTGTGATTGTGAAAACCTTGTGTCTGATGCTTCTTTTATCTACCTTATGGACAGATGAGTAAAACATATAAATTAAAAATAAATAATAAGGGAACAAATGTTAAAATAAATTTAGTAGATTGAAATCCTAGTGATCAGTGAAAGGGAGGGGTAATGGGTATGGTATGTATGAATTTTTTTCTGTTTATTTCTTTTTCTGAATTGATGCAAGTGTTCTAAGAAATGATCATGATGATGAATATACAACTATGTGATTAAAAAAAGAATGTGATAAAAAAGAATGTTCATATTGTATGTTGATTGGTTTTATTAATTAAAATTAAAAAAAGAAAGACTGTTTCATTATTCTCTCCTGATTTTTAATAGAGTACAGTGAGTCCATTATAAAAGGGATCACTATCTCCCTTTTTCAGTTATTTCTATGGATTAAATCATAACCTTCATCTTTCATAAAATAAGATATGCCGTTATCGTTATAACAGAGAGTCCATAAAATGTATGATCCCAGTTTCTCAGTACTAGCCTTGAATAGGGCTTTTGGGTGCTTTGGAGAGTTACAATGGGATATGCAATTTAGTAGCTAATGTTTCTTGAGCACTGATCCTGTGTCTCTTTGCTAAGCACTTTGGCTACATTATTTAAACATCTCTACCACTCTTCAGGGTAGGTACCATTACCTATCATTCTGGAAAGCAAGAACCATAATCTGTTCATAGTGTATCCCTAGTGTTTAAAATAAAGCCTTATTTATAGTGGATCTCAAAATATATTTGTTGAGTAAATAATAAACTCTTCTAGAATGATATTTGATAATATATTGGAAGAACCATAAAGATTTGGTTTATGCAGCTTTATGGTTATGCAGAACCATAAAGATATGGATGGCATCCAGAGGCTAAGTGACTCTCTCAGTTAGTGAGCTGCAGACAGGATTTGAATAAAGAAAGCACCATTCTGGGTGACCTGGAGGTGGCTCACAGGTGGCCCCTGAAATCCTGTGGTTGGAATGAAATTGGGGGCTTCTAATAAAGAAAGAATACGATGAGGGAAGTGTGTCTAATCTTATATGAAGGTCCCATGAAGGGTTTGTGCCAGGCACAGGGGAGATAAGGTTGAGCCAAACGTACAAGGTCCTGCTTCAACTTGGGTTCACAGATTGGTGAGAGAATTATGGTCTGGTTATAAATTGGCATTGTTTGGTCCTATTTAGTCCAAAGGATATGTAATAGTTGTAACATAATTAAAAAAAATTTTTCCCTCACTATTAAACATTTAGAGCATCATCTCACGTTGGGCATTTAGATTGTATCCAGTGTGGATAAAGAGAAAATTCCCCTGTATAATTTTTGGTTTCTATAGAAATATTTTCTTAGAATAAATTTCTCTGATAGGTTACTGGATTGAAGGGTATGAATATCTTTAAGGTTCTTCCAATATATTATCAAATATCCTTCTAGAAGAGGATATTTGACTCAACAAATATATTTTGAGATCCACTATAAATCAGGCTTTATTTTAAACACTAGGGATACACTATGAACAGATTATGGTTCTTGCTTTCCAGAAGCATACACTACTGGTTTGAAACTGTTGTGTACTCAGAAAAGCCCTGTTCTTTAATCCTGATTCAATATGCTTGGTGGGATCTTTTTGATATAGTTGTTTCTATGGAGATGTGCCCCACCAACTGTAGGTAGGACCTTTTGATTGGTGGTTTCCATGGAGATGTGACCCACCCAATTGTAGGTAGGACCTTTTGATTAGGTGGTTTCCATGGAGATGTGTCTCCACCCATTCAAGGTGGGGTTGCTTCCTGGAGTCCTTTAAAAAGGGAACCATTTTGGAAAAAGATTCAGAGCCACACAGGCTTTGGAGATGCAGAAACACCTCTGGGGAAGTCCTCTGAAAGGAGAAGCTGGGATGGAAAGCTAGCAGACATGGCCATGTGCCTTCCCAGCTGACAGAGGTGTTCCAGGCTCTTTGGCCTTTCTTCAGCAAGGTATCTTTATCTGGATGCCTTAGTGTGGATATTTCTCTGGCCTTAGAACTGTAAACTTGTGTGCTGGTTTGAAAAGATGTAGTCCCCTAGAAAAGCCATGTTTTAATCAAAATCCCATTTCATAAAGGTAGAATAATCCCTATTCAATACTGTATATTTGAAACTGTAATCAGATCATCTCCCTGGAGATGTGATTTAGTCAAGAGTGGTTGTTAAACTGGATTAGGTGACATGTCTTCACCCATTTGGGTGGGTCTTGAGAAGTTTCTGGAGTCCTATAAAAGAGGAAACATTTTGGAGAATGGAGGAGATTCGGAGAGAGCAGAGAATGCTGCAGCACCACGAAGCAGAGAGTCCACAAGCCAGCAACCTTTAGAAATGAAGTAGGAAAATACCTTCTGGGGAGCTTCATGAAACCGGAAGCCAGGAGAGGAAGCTAGCAGATGACGCTGTGTTTGCCATGTGCCCTTTCAGCTGAGAGAGAAGCCCTGACTGTGTTCACCATGTGCCTTCTCACTTGAGAGAGAAACCCTGAACTTCATTGGCCTTCTTGAATCAAGGTGTCTTTCCCTGGATGCCTGTGATTGGACATTTCTATAGACTTCTTTAATTGGGACATTTTCTCGGCCTTAGAACTGTAAACTAGCAACTTATTAAATTCCCCTTTTTAAAAGCCATTCTGTTTGTGGTATATTGCATTCCAGCAGCTAGCAAACTAGAACAACTTGTAATGTAATAAATTCCCTTTTTAAAGCCATTCCTTTTCAAGTATATTGCATTCCAGCAGCTTTAGCAAACCAAAACACATACCATAAATTACTAGAAATGTATACTTCCAATTTTGGTGCAAATTCACTGGCACAAGAATTTTAATTTTTTTTTTACTTGTATCTAATTCTTACTTGCATTTGATACTCAGATGATTGCATTCTATTTTTTTAATGAATTATCTTTTTTCATGTGGACTATCTTTGTCCATTTTATATTCTATTTTTCTTATTCCTTTTGAAATTTATTTTCCTTATAAAATTGCAAGAGACCTTTATATCCTGTTATATTTAATGTATTTTTCCAGTTTATCTTACATTTTACTTGTATTATATTGAATTATATATGTTTAAAATGCTACGCATTTTAATTTGTCATTTGTCTGCTTTGCGATATCTTTTGCTTACAAACTAAATTTCATTCTCCCACAGACTATATTGTATTCTCCAATAGGTTCCTACAATTTAATTTTAATTACATTTCAGAATGAGTTTTAGAGTGAGTTTCAGAATGACCACTTTATCATCCAGTCAACTTTTTTATATAGTTGGGACCACTTCTGCTCTCTTAATCCCACTGAACACATTTCCTTTATCTGTACTTTGTAATTTCTGTTTGGCTAGTCTCTTTCTTTGCTCTTGCTATTTTTCAAAATGCATTTTAATTATTTTATCATATTTCAAAATCTTATGGGAAGATTTACTGAAATCGAGTTAAATCTCAAGGCATCGGTTTTGGGGTTCTGTTTGCTATCTGGAGTTCTTTATGGTGTTTTATTTGCTAGTTGTGTGATCTTGTACAAATTTCTTAATTCTAAAGCCAGTTTCTCATTTGGAAACTGTGTATAATATTTGTATCATAAAGTTTTTCAGGCTTAAATGAAAAAGTATCTATGTAACAGTACAATTCCTATCTCGACTTCTTGCATAGAAAATACTAGTAAAGTGTTAATTATTCTGATTTACTTTAATTCGAAGCAAATAGTCCTTTTTTACCATGTCTTCGCTATAAGTTAGACTGACTATGGTTCTTTATAGTAAGGAAACACAAGCATGTCAATGTTACTATTCCCTATACTACTCTGGCGGATTGCCGGCCACATCCCACACTCCCGCCCCTTCAGCAAGTCGGATTTAAAGAGCAAGAGCTCCAGGCCTCAGCAGAGCGGATGGGAAGGACGGGACCCGTTGCCCGGGAGATGAGGGCGGGGCGGGCCTGGGGTTTAGACCAACAGCGACCCGAGAAACATGACAAACCGCGCTTCCGGGGGGCGGGAGGAAGCGAAAGCGTGGCGCTCGACGCGGTCTCATCAGCCAATCAGAAGGCGGGGCGCCCATTCAAATCGTGATCAGCGCTGTAGCCGGCGGCAGGACGGTGAGTGGCGTGGGGACGGTATCGAGGGGGTTCTCCGAGGTGGGGATTCTGCGGAGGGGCAAAGGGTGGGTGCCGGGGAGGGGGACGTGCGGCCGCTCTCTCTGCAGGAGGCCGCTGAGGTGAGGCCGGGTGGTCTTAGCTCCGGTTCCCCCGCACTAGCTCGGGAATTCCGGATTGACGGTGAAAGGATCCCCCAAAGGAATGGCGTGCGGCAGCGCTTCTTTGGGGTCCTGGAAGCCGGACTTCAGAGCCCCTTCACCCCTTCAGTTAACCGAGTCGGTTGCATTTGCTGTCACAGCCTCACAGAGACCAGCTGAAAAAGAACAGAATCAGAGGGATGTTTTGGTTTTGGGTCGTGACTTATTTTCCTTGTTTTCATTTCAGTCCTATTTAAAATCTGATAGCGAAACTTCCTAAACAAAAAACCTTGCTATTATGTGTAAAGAGCAGATATAGTTTTTCGTTGCAGTAGAATTTTCCGAATTTTTGCTTGTCTGTGAATTAATTTCGTAAAAGGAAGATTCTCTACTTTAGCTGAAAAGGCCAACGGGATGCCCCTGAGCTAATTAAATTTATGTAATGAAGGCTGTTGTATATATAGAACATTAACAGATTTACTTAAAATTTCTATTAATTTGTTCCTTAATAGCAGTAATCTATGGAATGGTTTGAGCAAGTGTCATTTCGTTTTTTATTTATTTATTTTTTTGCATGGGCAGGCACCAAGAATGGAACTTGGTTTCGGGCATGGCAGATGAGAACTCTGCCTCTTGAGCCACCGTGGTTGCCCTGAGCAAGTGTCATTTTATCTTTTACAACCAGTATGTAAATTTAAAAACTTGTTTACATCAACATAACTTTGATGCGGAGCTTACTAGAAGCCAGACCTTTTAGCTGTCACTGCTGTTCTTTTTTTGAAACTTTAATACCTGATAGAGACTGTGCTAAACGCCTATTGTGTTAGAGGGCAGATCGTCTGTTTATCTAATCTTGCATGGTTCTCACCACAAGCAGTTAATTTACAGTACTTGTATTTATTGTCTGTGGTACTTATTTTGGGAATAATCTGCCTTGTGACACCTCTCAGTTTAATTTCTATTAAACATTACTGCATTGAACATACATTTAGCAGGTATTTATAAAGGTTTTGTTCCTGACTCAGACTTAGGTGCTAGGCTTTCCTTTAGTCTTCTTACTCCCAAGTCTGGAGATATTTTAAAAAACAAACGTACAAAACTTTGTTTACATAGCATGTTTTATATCTTTTAAATCAATAGGCACATTTGGCCTCATGAAGATTAATCTGTTTATTCTTAGATGAAGGAAATAAGAACAGGGCCCTTGTCTTTGAAACCCCAGTAGTTATTAGGGCCTGGCACGTAAAGAGAGCTCAGTAAATATTTGTTGAATAATGATTCTAAGCTCTTTGATAGCAGAGATTTGTCTGAAGCTGTTTGAAAGCAATATTTGAGTTGGAGATTGGGTCTTGGAGTCTTCATATATCATTTGAAACCCTGAAGAGGACATGATTCTACTGTCAGATGAAAAGAGACAGGTCAGAAAAAGAGGGAAAGTAAGAGAGTTTGTTGTCCATAAGGAAATAGAATGTTTGAAGGAGTCAGTGCCCTGAACTGTTAAATGTAGGAGGATCATTGGAAAGTGTTGTCATCATCACTTT